>NC_143482.1:47064873-47715447 GCF_027475165.1 Benincasa hispida | reverse complement strand
TCTTGGTAATACTATTTGATATGGCTCACTCTGTAGTTGTTACAAAGAGTTGTAAAGTGCTATAAATGATGTGATCCAAAGATCATTCATGTTGAGACATGTGCGTGGGGGCATCCGCAATGAGTTTGAATATAGACTGGACCACAAAAATAGTCACTTTTCTTTATAACGATTGTATACTGTTAAAACTGACTATTTCATTTATTAAGTAACCTTGGTTAACTCGATCTTAATCCTGAGCTAGCTATGAACTAATATTTGTTCGGGATTATCCTTTATTTGCATGGGTGAGAATAGTCCAACAGCACTGCTCAATAAGCCTCCCACTTTGGGGATAAGACCAGATGAATAGCTGAGGACATAGCCCTGTAAGATGAAATTCACTCCTACCCGATTTATGTTAGCATATAGGTTATTCTCTTAAGTACTGATTCCAGGTTTTGAACAATCGGGCCCCTCCTTCTCACGATAGAGAAAGGACTTGATGCATAGGTATTATGAATCAAAATTTCTCATTAGAGAGCCAATGAGAACTTAAGGAACAAGATGTATTCACAGGGGTAAAACGGTTATCTTGACTCAGCTATGATTACGAAGAACCTGTGAAGGATCGACTTACTAATTATGGTTATATCAAGTGGACAAATATATCTACAGTGGGGGGAGTTCAACTATGGGCTATAGTGGAGTGACCCATTAGCTAACGAATGGGGATTAATTCGGTATAATGAGTTTAGCCAATTAATCTCGGATCGTTGGAGCCCATGATCTGTAGGTCCCGAGGTCCCCCTACTAACTCGTAAATGGATAAGCTTTAGAGTAGCATGATAAGTTAACGTTCAAATTAGAATGAAATGGAATAGGAGAATTTATATTTAAATATGATTTAAATATATGAAGATGGATTTGTGTAAAAATTAATTTAATATTTGATATTAAATTAATTGAAATTATTTAAATGAATATTTAAATAATTATTTATTAATTTTATTAGAAAATTAATTTATGAAATTAATTTTATAAACTTAATAATATTTTTTTTTTAAATCAAGTGGCTTTTGAAATTAATTTTTGATGAAAATAGAAAAATTGGAAAATTGCACGATGGAAAAATGGGTTTTTCCATTACCATCTTCAACTAGCTCACTCAAAACCCATTGACATTCTCTTCAATTACTCCAAGCATGAGTTGCATTTCATGTAGCTATCTTCTTTGGATGTTCACCTGCAATAAATAAAGAAGATTGGAGTGGAATTGAGGCATGCATTCAAAGTGGTTTTTGAGAAAAAAATTGTGCTGAAGAAAGAGTTCTTCAAATAAACTGATGCAGTGAGCTTTTTCCAAGTTTTCCATTCGTTCAAGTTGTTCTTGAGTTCCACAACTCTTTCTAAAGCTCCAAGAGGATAGTGGGGAAGATCTTGAGGTGGTTCACTGCAAGTTTTGGAGAAGACAACTGCTGAGGATCAAGATCTTGAAGAGTTCTACAAAGGTATGACTTCAAACCCTCTTATATTAGATGAGCATGCTTTAGTTTCTGCCAAAACTAATGAATTAGAATGTTTATTGATCCTTGTTTTTCCCGCTACATGCTAATCTACTCTTACATAAAGGATAAGAACTTAGCTTAGGTTTGTTATTTTAATTTCATTACAATTTAATTCTTAAGACTGGTTTTGTAATTCTGTGAGTTTTATTATGAATTTTATGAAATTTATCTTGAGCATATTCTTCAATTTTCGTATATGGGATAATCTGACAAATTAGCTATGCATGTTTAATTAATTTCTTTGATTGGCCCTAATTTGTAATCGTTAGGTAGTCGTCACCTAGAAGCATGAGTTAAGTAAGTTTGTTGTGTTAATTTGGGATTCCAATTAGCAAACATTTACTTTCTAACTTAGATAAATTTCGATCAATTAATTAGTTAGATGATGGAAACTTATTAATTGGCTTAGTTTTTCCTTGAATCTTAATGTCTGTTGCTTAATTGATTGGTTAAGGATTCTTGCATATAAATTTATTTGCATGGCCGTCTTTCAGGAGCGACGTCATAAGGTCGGTACGTCAGTTAGCCGAAAAGGCATGCAGCCGAAGGAGTATGCGATGAAAAGCATGGGCGATGCTAGGCAACGTAGGGTTTGAGACATTGGCATGGGCACTATCTAGTTTGATGTGTGATGGCCAAGAGCTTGCCAGGCATTGATGGAAAGGCATGTGATGGCTAAACCATCTTGAGGTTGGGGAAGCCTCATGGACGCATGCGACAAGGATGGCCTAGGCGAGAAGGCTTATGTGTTGGTTAGCCATGGTGCACATGGAGGAAGGCCATGCGCCATTCGATTTGGAGTTGTGAGGAGTGGAGAATTGGTGTTGGAAGACAAGAGGCTCAGCTGCTCGCATATGCCAGGCACATGTAAATGCCCAACACCAAGTGTGCACGGATGCCCAACGCCAAGTGCATGAACGCTTGTCAGCACGCATGATCGCGCGGCTGAGCACCCTAACACATGCTTGCGCACATCCCACTACCCAACCCTCGGGTGTGTGATCATCCAGAACCATGCCACACCCAGCACCGTGACACGCCCACCCTATGCGAGGCCTGATGCCCAGCAACACCACCTGCATACTGCAACACCCAGCCTATTGCACAGACAGCTACCCACGCCCACCAAACTACCCAAATAACCTCCAAAGTTGTGTTTTGGGTATTAAACCTATTTTTTAGGTGTTTTTAAGAAGGTAAGCTGGTTAATTTAATTTAAAATTTATTTTTAAGACTAAAATGGAATTATTGAAGGAAATTTGGACTAATTTGGGATTTCCTTGGAAAGAAGTGGAATTCTAGGAATCTGAGTCAGGTATCGAGGAAGATTTTAAAGAAAATATTCAAGAGGACTGTGAGAGGGTTTTTAATTATTTTTGTATGTTTGAATTATACAAATATGCTATTATATATATGTGTGTACAGTTTGAAAAATTGGCATGATCGGGAAATGTGTTTTTCTAGATTTTATTGGTTGATGTGATCCTTGTTATTTTGCTTCTTGTGATTTCATTGGAAACCGGGATTGTACCCTGAGAAATTGTTAACGTGTCTATAGCACGTCTAACGGGATATCGTTGACATGTGCACATTCGATGGGCTATAAGAGTATTGGGATTTTTTCCACATCATTCATATCGGGAATTCACGAGAATACCCAAGGAAATGCATGATCGTGCCAGGGATATCCAGTTACTAGGCTAGAGGGGTCGCATTCTTATGTGTGATGTATGTTTGAGTGAGAAAATTTATTTCCCAAAAATGTTTCCTTAAAACAAAACTTTTTTTCGTTTAAAAGGTATCACTCACTGAGCTTTTTAGCTCACATTTTTCAATGTTTCATCCCCACACCCCCCCCCCCACCCCCAAGGTAACGGAAGTGGAACGTTCTTGGAAAATTCACCCAAGGTCTATAACTGCTACTCTCTCACAATGCAAGACTCTGGTTGGGTTATCTTGAAAGTCATTAGGATTGTTAAAGCTAATATTGTATAATAGTATGAACCTTTGTAACTATTCCTAAGAATTAATTGAAATTCATACATATTAGCTATCTGTAGTTGATGAAAGTTATGCAGTTGATATCACAAAGGTGGTGTCAACTGTCTTCACATCTTCTTTCAGGTCTGGGGGACAAGGCTCGGGAGGGGGTGTGACAGGTCATCTTACCCTTAAGACAAGATTCACATGATGGTAAGGAGCTATCTTCTAACTGGTTAAAAAGTCCACTCTTAACCATTCTCCCAATTCTATTGAGATTAATGTGACCTAGTCTTAGGTGCCAAAGATAGGCATTTTGAGAAAATTTGCTTTTCTTATTGTGAGTTTCAACTGCTTTAAACATCTTTATATTGAGAGTGGCTTTTACCTCAGTCAGTTTTAACACGTATAGGTTATTTTCTAAAGTCAGTTTTAATACGTATAGGTTATTTTCTAAATTTGCAGAACATATCTTAATACCTTTCGAAATAATGAACACTTCATTATTTTCAAAAGAAACTTTATAATTATGTTCTAGCAAATACAAGATAGAAATTAAATTCTTTTTCATAGAAAGAATATAATAAATATTTTCAAGTAAAATGTATCTATCTCTAACAAATAACTATGTATCTCCCACTGCTTTAGTCGAAACAACCTCCCTGGTCTCTATCTAAAAGGTTGCTTCGCCTTCTGTATGTTGTCTCCAGGAACTAGTTTCCTGAGCGAAAGCACAAATATGATTAGTGGCATCGGAATCAATTATCCAGGTCTTTTTATCATTTTCCACTAAACATGTCTCAATTACAAGCATATCATATTTACTATGTTATGCTTTCTATGTTTCTTCATCTAGACTCATGATTTCTTTTTCAGAAACCATGTTCTCAAATTTCTTAGCTAATATATCAGATATATTTGCTAGAATAATGTTTCAGGCTTTTTCATTTGCCTTAATCTATTTGTCATATGCATACTAACTCTTTTGGTCTGTAGAAGAGCTGGGAGATTGAGGACATTCTACTGTTAAAACAAATTGCAAACCATCTTCTGCTAGTATATTTGATTTCCATGTTGAATAATTATTATTGTTAACTAAACTGGAAGCATGTAATTTTGAATAATTCAACATACTGAAATTTTAAACTAATGGAAAAGACTGCAGGACACGTTGACACATATCCTTCAGCCACTTACTATGAACTACTTCCCTCATTCACCTTGCTATTGACCCATGCAAATACTTTTTGAATGGAGGTCACTCCGAGGGTGACACGAAGCCAAGCATGAATCTTACGATGTGAATTCTTTAGAGACATGAGAGTTAAAGATCAATATATCATAGATATTTAATTTTAATATGAATTACTTCTCCTATTCACCTTGATATGATGCAAACACTTTTCGAATAGAGGTCACTCCCAGAGTGACATGAGGCCAAGCATGAATCTCACGGTGTGAACTCTTAGAGATATGAGAGCTAAGAACAATATATCATATATGTTATTAATCTCCCACTGAATTATTCTAACAACATATCATATATGTTACTAAAATCCCACTGAAGTATTCTAACAACATATCATATATGTTATTCATCTCCCACTGAAGTGTTCTACTTGTTTGGGTATACTTTTACTTAGGTTTATTCCGGCTAAACAAACAATCTAAGTCTATGTGGTTTATCCAAGTATAACGTTTATAATTGGATTTAACCTACGATGTCTAGGTGATAAACCAATTTCAACATCTCATAAGGCTCACATATGCTCATAAAATCGATTAACAATGGTCAATTATTCGGCCATAATCCCTAGGTAGGGGGTGTTCTATAGACCGTCAACTTAAGTATACCCAACCTTAGATAGGATCGTATATAGGTTGAGTTTGTAACCCAAGTTTTACAAGATAACGACCTATTTTAACTATTAAAATAAGTGGTTAACCTACGGGAGCATGTAATTTATCTTTGTTATGGATTTTAATATCTAATCCAAGTTTATGACAGCTTATAAAATAATAGACATGCTTTACATCCATAACAAACATCAAACGTATTCAAACTTTAATATAACACTTATATTAAACTTTAGAAACCCTAAACATGCATACTATATATTATAACTTTTTATTATATATTTTCAATTCATTTATAATGGGATTTTAAATCTACATGGAATACAATATGCACATACATGTTTCAATTTAAACATAACATACATCACATGCATAAATATTTAAGTATCACTAATATAGTTCAACTTTGGTATCCTAAGCAAGCAAAAATAACTAATTATTACATAAATAATTCAAAAAGAATCTAGACCACTCAACCCAACCTAAATTGGACCCGAACCGGCTCTCCAAGGCTCCAAATGAGGCTAAACCAGACCAAAGTGGGTTGAATCGGACTCCAGGGTGACTAAACCAGACCAGAAACCAACTAAACCGATCGAACCGGCTTCACCCGTGTGAATCAGCTCACAAACGCATACCTTTCTAGGCTGGGATGAACAGCGTCACAGTGCTGCATCCCAACGTTGCAATGCTTCGGGCTCCATGAAGAACAACGTCGTGACACTCTATGAATAGCGTCGCGATGTTGCGAGGGAAGTAGCTCCAGTCTAGTTTCTTCAACTGAGCAGGCTTGATTCGATCTTTGATTACAACCTAATTTCAATTCTATTCACTCTAATGAAATTACAAACTTTAGAGCATACATATAAGTTCATCAATCAAAGCCAATTACAAATTAAGTTTCATAATCAAAGAGAAATCTAATGTCAAAGTTGAATTTCAACCATATCAATCAACCAAACATGCAACCATAGAAATTCACCCACCAAACTCAAATTAACGTTAATTGAGTGCTTAAATCATGCTCTGATATCAATTTATGGAATGTACAAGCACATAGCAGAAGCAATCAGAATCAATAAGCACTCTAATTACATTTAATTTGAGTTCTAAAAGCATGCATGAAAACACTTTTCAAAGAAGATGGTTTCAAAACTAATACCTTTGAAGAATTCCACGAAATCCAAACTGCTCTCCACGAATTCGAACTCTAAGTCAATAGTAGACTACCAAGAGTGTCTTCTCTACTATTCTTCAACTTGGATTTGAGTGGTGGAACTCTAGATTGAGCTTAATTAGGAGAGGGAGGAGATGGTTTTAGAGAGCAGTTGAAATTCTGCAGAAATTTCCTAAATTTTTTATATCTCCTCTTCATTTTTTAAATTTTAGCTCTTTTATGTATCAAATACATGCAAGCATTGAGAGAGAATGAGGATTGATACATCAAAAGCAAGCTACCAAGTGGGATAGGTGTTCAAATGTGGAATAATCCACTTCAAACTTGTTTTGAATTGGATTTTTCCACTTAAGCCAATAAATCCAATTTTTAATTTTTAAAATATATTTAATTTAAAATTAAATTAAATATAATGCAAAATTCAATTTCTCAAATTGAAATTGATTTAAATTAAAAAAATTTAATTAATTAATTAATTAATAATTTAATATCAAATATTAAATTAATAAAATACCTATTTCATACATGAATCCTATTCATGTAATTAATATTTAAATCAACATAAATATTTTATACTCTCTAATTATGTTTAATTTCAACAAAATTAAACGTTTAATTATATCGAAATTAAAACGCTAATTTGAAATTGAACAATTCAAATTCAAATCCTAATTTAAAATTTGAACACTTCAAATTGAATTCCCAAATTGAATTTGAACGTTTAAATTCATGCAATATACTAATCCAAGATTTACGAGTTAGTAAAGGGACCTTATGGACCTACAGATCATGAGCTCCAACAATTTCAGATTAATTGGCTAAACTCTTTAAACCGAATTAATCAATATTCGTTAACTACTGAGACACACTACTTGTAGAAGTAGTCAAACATGCAACGGAAGACTTTAGAATCAATAAGCACTTAAACTACATTTAATTTAAGTTTTAAGCATGTTGTTCATTTGATATTCATAAGAAGGTTTGAAACACATATTGCCTTTGAAGATTTCCTCCACGAATTCAGTTGAAATCTACCAAGATAAAGCTTGAATCTTCAAGAGGACTACCACTGACATCTTCTCTACTATACTCATGATGGAACATGTGGTGAAAAAACTTAAATTAAGTTGAATTGATGAAGAACAAGTGAGGGGTGTGTAGGGTTTTTAGGTTTTCACTTCAGCAAGTAAAACTCAGATTTCATTGCTGATCTTTATACATGGAGCTACTATATATAGGAAGAACTCATGCAATTATACAGGGTTGCATGATGGCCAGCTCCAGCTTGAAGATCATCACAAAAATGAAATGGATTTTGGTAATAATCCATCATATTTGTTAGTGGCTTTTTCCCAAAAAAAAAAAAAAAAAAAAATTGGAAAAACTCATTCACTTAAAAATGATTTCAAAAATCATATTAATTTGTTTATTAAATTAGTTTTATAAAATTAATTAATTTAAATAAAACTATTTTTAATTAAACTTTTTAATTAAAACATAAATATTAATTTAATTTAATATCTTAATATTAAATCAATAAAATATCAATTTCACCAATAAATCCATTTTTATATTTATATCATAATTTAAATATTAATTTATTTTTCAATTCCATTTAATTAAATTAAACGTTTTTAATTGTATCATATAAATCAATAGAAAACTCTAAAATTGAATTTGAACATTTCAAATTCATAACCCTAATCAATACTCAATTTGTTATTCCAATTCAATGAGATAATAGAGGGACCTAATGGACCTACAGATCATGAGCTCCAAAGATCTATTGTTAATTCATTAAACTTTTTAATCGAAATAATTACTATTCGTTAATTATCAAGACACACCACTATAGCTCGATAGTTGTACTCTCCTCACTGTAGATATATTTCTATCTATATAAACCATAATCAGTAATTCGATCCTTCACAAGTCGTTTAAAATTACAGTTGGGTCAAAATTACCGTTTTACCCCTGTAAATACATCTTGTTTCTTAAATTCCTACTAACCCTCCAATGAACAATTTTATTCATAATACTATTTATGAATCATGTCCTTCTCTATCATGAGAAGACGGGGTCCCGATTGTTCAAGACCTGGAATCAGCACTTAAGAGAACAACCTATCTACTAACCCTAAAATAGGTAGGAGCGAATTCTATTTTGCAGAGCTATGTCCTCAGCTATCCATCTAGTCTTATACCCAAAATGGAAGGCTTATTGAGAGTGTTATTGGACTACTCTCACCCATGCAGATCAAAGGATAATCCCGAATAAATAGGATTCATAGCTAGCTCAAGATTAAGATCGAGTTATCCTAGGTTACTTTAGTATGAAATAGTCAGTTTTAACAGTAAACCGTCGTTATAAAGAAAAGTGATTATTTTGTGGTTCAATCTATATGCAAACTCATTGCATAGGATGCCCCACTCACATGTCCCTACATGAATGAACTGTGGATCACATCCTTTGTATTACCTATACAAAAAATGGGTCGCATCCAATAGTGTTACCAGGATGAGATACCCAATTTCATCCATATACTTATAGACCATTTAGGCTATATACTATTAACTTGATCTCGTTTATGTCACCACATAAAGTTAAAATATTCATACTATAGCCATGGATATGTTTATTGGATTTTCATGATAGAATGCAAAATCAACAACTTTATTAAATAAGATACTCAACAATATTTTATTGATAAATAGAATGTTTAACACAAAATTTACGAACTACAAGTTCTAGGACATTCCCAACAATCTCCCACTTGGACTAAAACTCCAATGAGAATAAATATATACAATACAATGTTGATAAACATAAAAGGGAAAATACAATAAACTAGGGCATCTCTAATACCATAGATATTCTCCCACTTGCTCTAGATCACGTTGCTCGGAGTTCTAGTCCAACCAGATGGCCTTTGAACACTTTAGCCGAGAGGGCCTTCGTAAATGGATCAGCAATGTTGTATTCAGAGGCTATCTTTATGACGATCACGTCTCCACTGTGTACTATCTCTCTAATGAGATGGTACTTTCTCTCAATATGTTTTCCAGGTTTGTGGCTCCTTGGTTCTTTTGAGTTAGCAACAACACCACTATTTTCACAATACAGTATGAGAGGTAGATGCATATCTGGATCTACTTCCAAGTCAACCAAGAATTTGCGTAGCCATACTGCTTCTTTAATGGCTTCACATGCGACTATGTATTCTGCTTCCATTGTGGAGTCAGCGATACAACTTTGTTTAATGCTTCTCCAAACTATAGCTCCTCCATTGAGAGTAAAAACTGATCTTGAAGTAGATTTCCTTGAATCCACGTCAGTCTAAAAATCAGAATCATTGTATCCAGTAAGGATCAAATCCTTAGGTCCATACACAAGCATATAATCCCTCATTCTCCTTAGATACTTGAGGATGTTTTTTACAGTAGTCCAATGACTGCGTCCTGGATTAGATTGGAACTTGTTGACGATTCCAACTGCAAAGCATATGTCAGGATGTGTACATAATATTGCGTACATCAAACTCCCAACTGTAGATGCATATGAAATTCTTGTCATTTCCTCAACATCTTGAGGTGTCTTAAGACATTGTTACTTGGACAAATGAATTCCATGTCTAAAAGGTAACATACCTTTTTTGGAATTTTGCATATTATATCTTGACAACATCTTGTCAATATAAGATGCCTGAGATAGTACTAGGGTTCTATTCTTTCGATTCTGAAAGATTTGTATTCCTAGAACGTATTGAGCATCACCCAAATCTTTCATTTGGAACTGTGTTGCTAACCATCTCTTAACGTCAGCAAGGAAGTTTGCCTTATTCCCAATGAGCAAAATATCATCAACATAAAGAACTAAGAATGCTACAGTCTTGTTGACTATTTTCTTGTATACACAAGGTTCATCAACATTTTGTTCAAAGCCATAAGATTTGACTGTAGTATCAAATCTTATATTCCAGGATCTTGAAGTTTGTTTTAACCCATAAATGGATCTCTTAAGCTTACAAACTTTCTGTTCTTGTTCTTGTTCGATGAACCCTTATGGTTGAGACATAAAAATACTTTTATCAAGATCGTCGTTCAAAAAAGTTGTCTTGACATCCATTTTCCATATTTCATAGTCATAATATGTGGCAATGGATAGAAGTATTCTAATCGATTTTATCGTGACAATAGGAGCAAAGGTTTCTTCATAATAAACCCCTTCTATTTGGGTAAAACCTTTTGCCACGAGCCTGGCTTTGTAGGTTTGCACCTTGCTAGTTTGGTCTCATTTTCTTTTGTATATTCATTTGTAACCTATAGGTTTAACCCCATGTGGTTGATCTACAAGTTCCTAGACAGAGTTGAAGTACATAAACTCCATTTCAACGTCCATGGCTTTTATCCACTGTTCCCTGTCAACATCTTCCATTGCCTTTTTAAAGGTTAATGGATCCTCTAATCCATCATCATGTATGATGTTTTGAGTTTCTGTTAAACCCATATAACGTTCAGGTTGCTAAATAACCCTCCCACTACGTCGAGGCATACTCAACTCTTGAGATGGACGTGACGGGACAACAACAGTTGTTGATGGACCAACTTGATCAACAACTCTTGTTGATGTTTCTGTAGTATCTTTGGTCATTTCTTACAATATTAGTTTACTGCGAGGTAGATGATTTTTTATATGATCTTCGTCCAAGAATGTAGTATTTGTCGATACAAATACTTTGTCTTCTTGGGGATCATAGAACAGTCCTCCTTTTGTTTCTTTAGGGTATACTACAAAAAGGCATAACTTCGAACGTGTTTCCAGTTTCTTAGGATTTTGTACAAACACGTGTGCTGAATAACCCCAGATACGGAAATGACGTAAACTAGTTTTGCGTCCTTTCCATAATTTATACAGTGTTTCTGAAACCCTTTTTGAAGGAACAACATTTAGAATATATACTGCAGTCTGCACTGCATACCCCAAAAGGATTGAGGTAACTGAGCATAACTCATCGTTGATCGGACCATGTCTAACAAGGTTCAATTTCTCCTTTCTGCCACACCATTTTGTTGTGGTGTTCTAGGTGCTATGAGTTGGGATTGAATCTCATGATCTACTAGATAGTTCTAGAATTGTAAATCCATATACTCACCATCTCGATCAGATCGAAGTGTTTTAATTCTTTCTTAACAAATTTTCTATCTCGGTCTTAAATTCTTTGAACTTTTCAAGATTTTCAAACTTGTGATTGATTAAGTAAATGTAGCCATATCTCGAGTAACATCAATAAAACTGACAAAATACTAATAGCCTCCTCGTACTTTTACGCTCATCAGACCACATAGGTCTGAATGTATAAGTTCGAGAGGCTCTTTGGCACGAAAAACTTTGTCAGTAAAAGATCTTTTTGTCATTTTTTCCTCAAGACATGATTCACATGGAGGTAAAGAACTATCTTCTAACTGACTTAGATGACCTTTTTTTTTACTAATTTCTCAATCCTATTGAGATTAAGGTGATCACGTCTGAGGTGCCAAAGATAGGCGTTAGAAGAAATTTTCCATTTTTTATTTTGAATCTCAGCCGTTTTAAACATCTCTATATTTAGAATGGCCTTTGCTTCAGTTGGTTTTAGTATGTACAAGTTATTTTCAAGTCTTGCAGAACAAACATGAACACCTCTTGAAAAAAGAAACACTTCATTAGATTTAAAAGATATTCTGTACATATTTTCTAGCAGATAGGAAATGGAGATTAAGTTTCTTTTCATCTTAGGTACATAATATACATTCTTAAGTAAGATGAAAGATTCTCCAAAAAATAGCTTGACATCTCCCACTGCATGAGCTAAAATGACTTCACCCGTTCTCACCTTGAAAATCATTTCCTGTTCAAAAAGTTCTCTCCAAGAACTAGTTTCCTGTAGAAAAGTGCAAACATAATTAGGGGCACCTGAATCTAATATCCAGGTTAGGTGAGTATTTTCCACTAGACATATTTCAACTACTAGTAAATCTGATTTATCTTGTTTCACCTTTTCTGCTTTCTTTTCCGCCAAATACTTTGGACAATTACGCTTCCAGTGCTCATCCTCTCCGCAATTGAAACACTTTCCTTTGGGAGTCTTGTTTTTGTTTTTGTTTTTCTTAGTAGTGATTTTCTTATTCCATTTACCTTTCTTCTTCATATGTATAGATTTGTCTTTTGAAGAAGAGGAAACAGACTTCTTGTTATCAGTAGGTTTTGTTCCAGACGTTGAACCCTTAAAAAACTTCTTAGACCGAGAAATAACATTTACTTCTTTTTCTTTAAGTTTCATCATAGACTGATATGTCTGTAACTCGTTCAACAACATAGTCAAATTATAAGTAATTTCGTTCATAACAGCATTGGTTCTAAAAGGCAGATAACTCTCAGGGAGAGATTCCAATATCATACTCAGTTGACTTGTCTCATCTATCATCGCCCGTGAGCCTCAGCAATATTAAAATGGAACATCATATCGAGAACATGTTCTCTAATGTTGGACCCATATTTCATGCGAGTACTATTAACCAACTTAATGGCTTCATATCGAACAGAGGATGACGATTGCCCAAACATCTCCTGAAGTGACGGTATTATCTCACGGGCGGTGGGCATTACCTCATGTTTCCTATTAAGTACATTGGATATACTTGCTAAGATGTAGGTCCGAGCTTTTTTGTTAGCCCTAACCCACCGATCATAGATGTCTCGAACATTTCGGTTCGCTGTTGTACTGGGAACTGAGGACATTCCTCCGTTAACACAAACCTCAAATCACCCACAACTAATATCTTATTGATTTTGGATTTCCAGTTCGAATATCCTTCACCATTAAATTTATCAGAAGCAAGCAGTTGTATAATTGAATTAGACATTGCTGAAAAAATTTAAACAAATTCTATTAAACTTTATGCATCTAAATCCAAATTTAGCAAAATAATAAAGTACCCAGAATATCTTTATTTATTTGCAACGATACTTTAATGATTTAGAATAGTTGCTATCGTGGAGCAGTCAACAATTCCTTCACTTAAGCAAGATAATTCTTGATCAAATACTATATCAGAATAACTCTTTACTTCTATAGCTCTTTTAGTTATCATTTTCGTCAAGATCTTTACTAACAATTAGTAATTCTTGTAAGTGTGACCTGCCATTTCAGATTTTATAGAATGATATGAATATGCCCTCGAGATGGAAGACAATACCCAAGATGGAACTATAAGACCCTATTCATTATTGAAGCTTGGGTTGTTCTGAATCCTATGTTACTATCTTGTGGGGATCGTTGTGGTTAACGACTAGCTAGTGCCGCCTAAAAATAATAGCAAGCGTAACATAGGAATCTCACAGTTCAAACTAATGGAAGAGACCGTATGATAATGTTGACACATTTCCTTCACCCACTTACTATGAACTACTTCTCTCATTCACCTTGTTATTGACCCATGCAAATACTTTCCAAATGGAGTAGTCGTGGTAAAAGTGATACGAAGCCAAGCATAGATCTCACAGTGTGAACTCTTGAGGACGTGAGAGTTAATAACTATATATCAAATATATTGTTAATCTGCCACTGAAGTGTTCTAAATGTTTGGGTATCTTTTTACTTAGGTTAAAAACGACTAACTTTTAAACAACCTAAGTCTATATTATTTTTATCCAAGTATAACATTTATTTTGAATATAACCCTACGATGTCTAAGTGTTTAAACCAGTTTTAAATTTCACACCGCTCACGCAGGCTCATAAAATCAGTTAACAACGCTCAATCTTTCGGTCATAATCCCCAGGTAGGAGGTGTTACGTAAACCATCTTAAGTACCCCCAGCCTTAGACAGGTTTATGAACCGATTTGAGTTTGTTACCAAATTTTATAAGGAAACAATCTATTTTAACGGTTAAAACTTAGTTGTTAACCTAAATGAACATGTTGCGTATCTTTGTTATGGATTTTAAAGTCTAATTTATTTTTATAAAAACTTACAAAAATTAGACATGCTAAATATCCACAACATTCATCAAAGGCATTCAATATAAATTTATATTAAAAGAAACCCTATACATGCATATTATATATTATAACAATTTATAACATACTTTTCAATGCATGTAACAATATTTTCTACGGTGGGATTTTAAATCTACATGGCATACTGTATGCACATACAAAATTTATTTAATTATAATATACATCACATGCATAAAAAATTACATACTGATACGATTTTAGTTTTGGCATTTTTAAGCAAGCAAAAGACTAAGTATTACAAAAAAAAAAAAAAAAGGTAATAGCTCCAAACAGCTTCCAGACCGCTCAAACAACTCCAAACCGGGCCCAAAAAGACTTGAACCGGATGTGAACCACCTGAACCAGACCAATCAAAGCACTTTTGAAAGTGAACCGGGTCAAGTTTGAAAAAAAAAAATAGGTCAAACCAGTCAATCCTCGATAAATTGGTTCAAGAATCTCACTTGGATAAATCGGATCTCGCTGATGGACCAAGATCTCGCTTGGTTTAAACCAGATCTCGCTCCATGTTGAAATGTCGCTCAAACTTGATCTCTCGCTGTTGGTTGAAATCTCGCACAAAACTTGATCTCTCGCTGGCTCATTGAAATCTTGCTCAAACCATCAGAATCTCGCTCCTGCTTGATATCTCGCTCGAACTTGATTCAAAATCTCGTTCGAACTTGAAATTTCGCTATGTATTCCATCAGAATCTTGCTCAAACTAGAAATCTCGCTCAAGCTCGATTCAAAATCTCGTTTGAACTTGAAATCTCGCTCGAAATTCCAACAGAATCTCGCTCGAACTAGAAATCTCGCTCAAACCTTGATTCAAAATCTTGCTTGAACTTGAAATCTCACTCAAACTTGGTCCAATCTCGCTCAAAATTCAAACACTAGCTGAAGAACTGGAAATTTGCAGCTCAGCCTTCTTCACTTCTTTCTTCAGTTACATTCTAATTTCAACTTCTAATGACTCCATATGAACTACAGACTCTTAAATACACATTAAGGCTCATCAAACAAGAGCCAATTACAAGAGAAACAACATAATTTATAGAATTCAAATGCCAAAACTCTGAAAGAACCATATCAGTATATTATTTCATGCAGTTCATGAAAAAACAACCACCAAACTTAAATTAACAATACTTAAGTGCCTAAACCATGCTTTGATACCAATTGTAGGAGTAATCAAACATGCAACGGAAGACTCCAAAATCAATAAGTACTTAAACTACATTTAATTTGAGTTTTAAGCATGTTATTCATATGATAGTCATAAGAGGGTTTGAAACACATATTACCTTTGAAGATTTCCTCCACGAATTCAGTTGAAATCTACCAAGATAGAGCTTGAATTTTCAAAAGGATTACCATTGAGACCTTCTCTACTATGCTCAAGCTGGAACATGCGGTGGAAACACTTAAATCAAGTTGAATTAATGAAGAACAAGTGAGGGATGTGTAGGGTTTTCAGGTTTTCACTTCAGCAAGTAAAACTCATATTGCATTATTGATCTTTATGCATAGAGCTACTATATATAGGAAGAACTCATGCAATTATACAGGGTTGCATGGTGGGCAGCTTTAGCTTGAAGATCATCACAAAAACGAAATGGATTTTGGTGACAATTCATCATATTTGTTAGTAGGTTTTTACCCAAAAAATGGAAAACTCATTAACTTAAAAATGATTTCAAAAATCATATTAATTTTTTTATTAAATTAGTTTTATAAAATTAATTCAAAATTAATTAATTTAAATAAAACTATTTTTAATTAAAACATAAATATTAATATTAATTTAATATCTTAATATTAAATCAATAAAATATCAATTTCACAAATAAATAAATTTTGATATTTATATCATAATTTAAATATTAATTGATTTTTCAATTCCATTTAATTAAATTAAACATTTTTAATTGTATCATATAAATCAATCAAAACCCTAAAATTAAATTTGAACATTTCAAATTCATAACCCTAATCAATACTCAATTTGGTATTCCAATTTAATGAGCTAATAGAGCGACCTAATGGTCCTACAGATCATGAGCTTCAACAATCTGTAATTAATTCACTAAACTCTTTAAGCGAATTAATTACTATTCGTTAACTATCAAGACACACTACTATAACTCGATAGTTGCACTCTCCTCACTGTAGATATATTTCTATCCATATAAACCATAATCAGTAAGTCGATCCTTCATAGGTCGTTTGTAATTACAACTGGGTCAAAATTACCATTTTACCCCTATAAATATATCTTGTTCCTTAAGTTCCCACTAGCCCTCCAATGAACAGTTTGATTCATAATACTACTTATGAGTCATGTCCTTCTCTATCATGAGAAGACGAGCCCCGATTTTTCAAGACCTGAAATCAGCACTTAAGAGAACAACCTATCTGTTAACCCTAAAATGGGTAGGAGTGAATTCCATCTTGTAGAGCTATGTCCCAAGCTATCCATCCGGTCTTATCCCCAAAATGGAAGGCTTATTGAGCAGTATTGTTGGACTACTCTCACCCATGCAGATCAAAGGATAATCCCGAATAAATAGGAGTTCATAGCTAGCTCAAGATTAAGATCGAGTTATCCTAGGTTACTTTAGTATGAAATAGTCAGTTTTAACAGTAAACTGTCATTATAAAGAAAAATGATTATTTCGTGGTTCAATCTATACACAAACTCATTGCATAGGAGGCCCCACTCACATGTCCCTACATGAATGAACTGTGGATCACATCATTTGTATTACCTATATAAAAAATGAGTCGCATCCAATAGTGTTACAAGGATGAGATAGCCAATTTTATCTATATACTTATAGACCATTTAGGCTATATACTATTAACTTGATCCCGTTTATGTCACCACACAAAGTTAAAGTATTCATACTATAGCCATGGATATGTTTATTGGATTTTCATGATAGAATGCAAAATCAACAACTTTATTGAATAAGATACTTAACAATATTTTATTGATAAATAGAATGTTTAACACAAAATTTACGAACTACGAGATCTAGGACATTCCCAACACCACTATAGCTCAGTAGTTGTACTCTTCTCACTGTAGATATATATCTATCCACTTGATTTAACCATAATCAATAAGTCGACCATTTACAGGTTGTTTGTAATATTGGTTGGGTCAAATGTTGTTTTACCCCCGAAATTACATCTTGCTTTTTAAGTTCCACTGATCCTCTAATGAACAATGGGTCTGTGATCCAATCACTAAACTGAGCCCCTCTCAGACCAATGAGAGGATGGAGCCCCTTGTTCAAGATCTGGATTCAGTAAGAGAATAACCTTTCTACTATCCCTAAATCGGGTAGGTGTGAATTCCGTCTTGCACCTTGTGTCTCCAGCTATCTACCCAGTCTTGCCCTTGAAATGGGAGACTTATTGAGTCGGTGCTGTTGAGCCAACTTTCACCTATGCAAATCTAAGGATAATCCCGAATAAACAAGAGTTCAAAGTTAGCTTAGGATTAAGATCAAGTTACCTAGGTCATCGATTTGAAACAGTCAGTCTTAAACAGTAAACAGTGTTATATAGTGACATGAGGAGCGTGAAACTAAAGATTGAAGTTTTAAATTTAAGATATGTGAGTTTAGTAAGTTTAGCGATTTCATATTGAATGCAATTGAATGATCATTTATTGAGGGGGGAAATTGTATTTTTACATGTTGGGTCCCTCTATTTAAAGTCTGAAAAGTTGGAAAAGATGTTAAAAAAATTGATTTTAAATGAGGTTAGGGAAAAAAAAAATTAGATCAAAACTGGTAATTTCCCTTTTTAGTTCATATTTAAGTAATTTATGAGAAGGAACTGAATAAGAAAAAAAAATTAGCTCAATTGATTAAGACATGTATCACCTATAAAATATTTTTCGGAAGGAAATGAAATTTTTCATGGAATAAGAAGAAAAATGAGTTCAATAATGTGTTTGGATCCTACTTAAGTTATAATTCAAAAGATAGATAATTGGAAATTTAAATAAAAATCACACCTTTAAATACTGGATTTGTATTTTACAGCCACCCAGATTGAAAATTCCACGGCTTTTGATCCTATTCCCCTTGATTAATTAAAAATCATAAATAAACGATCATTAATCAATGCCAATCTATGAATCTTTACCTGCCTCCATGCCTCCCTCAACCAAGTCAACTCTGTAGAAGCAGCAGACTTTGAGTTCTATGACTCCCAGATTGGGCCAAATTTCGTAGCAACGATCTGGTGCTTTTTTGTTCTTCGCACTCCCTTACATTCTGGTGTTCTATGAGTCTCAAAATATCATCTTTGCTTGATCGAGCTTTCAATTAAGGGTAATCGTCATTTTCTCCCTTCTGGGCCCCTCTGAAACTTTCGGTTTGTGCTGAACGGGAAGCCATGAATGGCCGCAGAGACGGGCCGTTGATGAGGAACTCCTCGCAAGGATCCACCAAATCCAAGATTGGGACTGCCATATTTATCGGCGTCCTTCTTGGATTCGTTTTTGCCTTCTTGTTCCCCGGTGGGATCTTCAAATCGAGCTCTCTCTCTATTCGTGATTCTCGTTCCGTGAAATTTATAACCCAGGTTTGTGTTTACACTTGCCCTGTTTTCTGCTTTCTGGGTTTCCCCCCCTCCTCTTTCCTTCATTACCCTTCTCGATTTGAGCCTCTTGTTGAATCTTCATGTGTGCTTAATTCTTAAGAATGTGAAATTTGATGCTGTTTAATGCTTTGATTAGAACTTTGGTAATTTCAATTAGGTTTGGAGGTGAGATGGATTTTACAAGTTCCAGACTACCTAAAATAACTTACTGAACTGAGTTTGGATGTTCGATTGCTGTGCATTTTCAATTCCATTAATATTTTGGTTGGTTATCCCGATGAGTTGGTTTCTGTGCATTATTTTTTGTTTAGAGAATGTCACCATTTAAAAAACTGGGAGATTCGAATGCTCAATTCAGTAATTGATGTGCATTACTTGATTCTCCATCATATGCTAAAATTCCATTTAGTGAATCTTTCGGAATGATAGCCAGACTATTTGAATGGGTTAACGTAAGCCTTTATACTTCTCTGGTGTGCATAAAATAGTGACTTCATATGTTGGATGTTATAAATTTTGTTCATCGAATGTTTTGCCTTCTGATACCATGAATTTGTTGTAGAAGTATAGCCAATATTGACATGGTCTGATTGTAATTTTATAATCTGGTTGTGCACTAGGCTGATTCGAGTTCATGCGATTCATCTGAACGGATTGACATGTTAAAATCCGAGTTTATTTCAGCATCGGAGAAGAATGCTCAGCTGGAAAAACAGATCAGGGAATTAACTGAAAAGCTCAAGTTGGCTGAGCAAGGTAAAGATCATGCACAGAAGCAAGTTCTTGCTTTAGGTAAACAGTCGAAAGCCGGGCCTTTCGGTACCGTAAAAGGTTTAAGAACAAATCCACCTGTTATCCCTGATGAGTCTGTCAATCCAAGATTAGCAAAGATATTGGAGAAAGTTGCTGTTAATAGAGAACTTATAGTCGCAGTAGCGAATTCAAATGTGAAGGCGATGTTGGAATTATGGTTCACTAGCATCAAGAAAGCAGGCATACCTAATTATCTTGTGGTTGCTTTGGACGATGAAATAGTTCAATTCTGCAAAACAAATGATGTTCCAGTGTATAAGAGAGACCCCGATGAAAAAGTCGATTCAATTGGACGAACAGGAGGGAACCATGCTGTCTCAGGGACAAAATTCCGCATCTTGAGGGAGTTTCTCCAGTTGGGATATGGCGTTTTACTATCTGATGTAGACATTATTTACTTGCAAAATCCTTTCAATCATCTATATCGGGACTCAGATGTAGAATCGATGACTGATGGTCATGACAATGCTACTGCTTATGGATACAACCATGTCTTTGAGGAAACTGCAATGGGTTGGGCTCGATTCGCGCACACAATGCGTATCTGGGTTTATAACTCGGGCTTCTTCTATATTAGACCAACTATTCCTGCAATTGAGCTTTTAGATCGTGTGGCTACTCGGCTTTCTCGAGAACGAAATTCTTGGGACCAGGCTGTTTTCAATGAGGAACTGTTTTTCCCTTCGCATTCAAACTACGAGGGGCTTTATGCTTCTAGGAGAACTATGGATTTCTATCTTTTTATGAATAGCAAGGTTCTATTCAAGACTGTAAGGAAGGATGATAATCTGAAAAAGTTGAAGCCAGTCATTGTTCATGTGAATTACCATCCCGATAAGTTTCCTCGAATGAAAGCCGTGGTCGACTTCTACGTCAATGGAAAGCAGGATGCACTGAATCCTTTCCCTGATGGTTCGGATTGGTAAACTTCTTAATTTATGCTCTTGAAGATCATAGATTGTACTTGGCAAAACATTGGCTCAAAAAACATCAAAGTTGGATGGTTTCACAAACCTTCAGGTCAATTGAGACTAGAGAGGAGCCTGCTCTTTTCAAATCACACATGATTTTTTGTACTGCTTTATTTTATAAAAGAAGGGAAAATGAAAGAATTACACTGGAAAGAAGAGGCCTTCTTGTTTGTGACTGGTATCTCAAAAAAACAAATTCTTAGTATGGCCACAGAATGAACAATGGATGATAGTCTCTTATGGCTTGCACTTTCTCTTGCTCAATTGGTTTTGGTTGGTTCCTTTGCCAATAGTGTTGTGTATAGTTACATCTTCCATGGAAGATCTTAATCTTGATGAATTCTACTTCTTGCAGGGTCACTTATTTAACATATTAAAAATCTTCCTCAGTGAGAAATTATTATAGGCTATCTGGTTGTCTCATAAATTTGGTTGGAGTTCAAGTAAAGTAGCCTGATACTCTTTGGACATTTTAGTTGCTGTGTTTAACCTTGTTTCCAATTGATTGCATTTTGATACTATATTGGCTTCATAGTTTCATTGATGGATTGATGAGACAATTATATGTGATGCGGTGGATTTGAAACTCTAACTTTTTGGTCGAATGCATGAGCTTATGTTGGTAAGAAAAACTTTTTGTTTGAGTGTCATATCTAGTTCTTTCTACCAATTACATTATAGAGTTCGTATGATGTGACAAGTGGCTTAATCAATTAATAAGTATGGCAAAATCAACATTTTGTCGATTGCATGAATTAATAAAAAAAATAAATTTAAATTTTATTTTGGTCTTTGAACTTTATATAATATTTTATTTTAGTTTCTAAACTTTTAAAAATGTTCATTTTGGTCCCTAAATTTTGAATATTGTTTTATTGTGATTCCTAAACTTTTAAAAATATTCGTTTTAGTCCTTTCACTTTTAAAAAATGCTTATTTTGGTCCTTGATATATTAAGATTTTGTTAACTTTTTAACAAAATGATGAGATAACTTATATTTGTGGATGATTAGGCAATCAAATAAGTTAGTATGCTAAATCTTTAGTTTCAATTTTGAATAAGGTGGTAAAGTGAAAAATTTTAAGGCATCTTTAATTCAAAATTTTGATCGTTTAATATTTTGATGTGTTGTTGTTGGCATTTCACTCCACTTTCATCTCACTCAATACATCTATAGCCTAGTCATCAAAAAATACAAACTCCCTCACATTTTTGTTAAAAAGTTAACATAATTTTAGTAGTAAGGACAAAAATAAACACTTTTAAAAGTTTAGTGACTAAAATGAACACTTTAAAATTTAATAACTAAAATAGAATAAGATTCAAAATTTATGGACTAAAATATGATTTAAACCCAAAAAATAGGATCTAAAATTAAAAGTTGAAATCAATTTATTTTAGTATTTTTTTTACAACAACGGCACATATGGATGTTTGAACATTCAACCTTAAGAAGAGTATGTGCTGATTATTGGTAAACTAAGTTTACTTTAGTTATTTCAATTTTCATGATTTAAACTTAGATTTTAATTTGGTTTTTCAAAAGTTTCAACATTTGCTTTTTGAGTTTGAGAAAATTTGTAAAACCATTAAGCTGATAGGAGATGGTCCACAAACTTGGGCTATAAACTATGTCATATTAATGGAGATATATATATAACCACACATACACATACCAAATGTTGTGTGGAGTTTTGAAACTTTACTTTAAAAAAAAATACTTAAATAATCAAACTATGCTCATGTTCACACATTAATATAATTTAACCTATAAGAGCTCTTGATATTTTTTACTACAAGTACTATTGGTTAATAGCTTTTTCATACTAGGATCCAATGAAATAAAAAGTTTTTGTGGGACCTAAATCAACTCATGTTTGTCTAGCTAGCATATTGTCACTTATTTCACCCTATGTTTAAATACTAATGTAATTTTTTGTATTTTCAACTTTAATTTATTTTGGTTTTTGGACTCTCAAAATGTTCATTTTAATACTTATATTTTCAATTCCGGTTCATTTTGGCCCATATAATTTCAAAACATCTATTTTAGTCTTTGTATTTCTAAAAAGTGATAGCTTTGGTCTCATAATTTATTTTTATTTCATTTTTAAGGAATCAAAATTATCACTTTTTAAAAGTACAGTGGCTGAAATAATTAAAATTGAAAGTATAGACTAAAATAAACATTATTTGAAATAATAGAAATCAAAATCAATAATAAAAAAAAAAACGAATCATTTTACAATATTAACAATGAGAACTACATTAAAATAATAGACAATCATCATCAAATTATAGAGAGAGAAGAGAATTGCTGAGAATTAAGATATCTATAACAATCAATCTTGAAAATTTCATCATAGAAATAAACAAATCGTCAAATTACAAATTTGAATGTTATGTTTTATCAACAATGATGTACTTATTAGATTCGCGAGTTTTAAAATATTAACCAAGTTAGAGATTAAATTTTTAATTTTGATAGTTCAAAATTAAATAATCAGGAAGTTTAATTTTATAGATTAAATTTATAATATGATCTACATAAATAATATAAGTATTGAGAGTTGATACCTCAAATCTCGTGGGTTCTGTAGTTTGTAATTGTTATATACAAATATTTTATTTATTTAATAAAATATGAGATGTTTTATTTCATATTTAGTAGCATTAACTCTTAAACCAATAAATTAACTCAATTGAGTGGATTAGGTGTAGGATAAATTGAAAAAGTTGGAATTTTCTACTTTCTAATTTTAAAATCATTTTTCCTTTTATATTAATTTCAATTTGCATGAAATCAAAATTAAAATAAAACTTTTAAGAATGAATTTAAATTTTCAATTTCCAATTTATTTAAAATACTTTATTTTAAATAAAAAATTATTTAAATAATTAATTTTATTCATTTAAATTGCTTTATTTTAAATAAATAATTTATTTAAATAATCAATTTAATAAATAATTTAATATTAAATTAATAAAACACGTCATCCGTACATGAATCACTATTCATGTACTTGATATTTAGATCAAATTTATACAATTTCATCTTTCCAATTCTATTTAATTCGCTGACTAAACGTTTGATTATATCAGATATAATAATTCAAACCCTAAACCGAATTTGAGCATTTCAAATGCTCTCAATGCTATTTTAAGGTTTAATTCTTTTACGAGCTAGTAGAGGGATCTAATGGACCTACAAATCATGACCTCTAACGATTTGAGATTAATTTGCTAAACTCTATAAATTGAATAATCAATATTCATTAATAGCTTAGTAGTTGCATTCTCCTCACTGTAGATATATTTCTATCAACTTGATTTAACCATAATCAGTAAGTCAATCCTTCACAAGTCATTTATATTAACAGTTAGGTCAAAATTACCGTTTAACCCCTGTAATACATCTTGCTCCTTAAGTTTCCACTGATTCTCTAATGAACAATTGGTTTATGGTCCTACCAATAAATCGAATCTCTTTCAGTCACAAGAGGGCGAGGGCCCTTTGTTCAAGACCAAGAGTCAATACTTAAGGGAGCAACCTATCTGCTAACCCCAAAACGGGTAAGAGCAAATTTCGTCTTGCAAAAGTATGCTCCCAACTATCTATCTAGTCTTACCCCAAAGATGGGAGGTTTATTGAGCAATGATGTTGAACCACTCTCACCTATGCAGATTAAATGATAATTCCAAATAAACAGGAGTTCATAGTTACCTCAGGATTAAGGTCGAGCTATCGTAGGTCATCGAATTGAAATAGTCAGTTTTAACAGTAAATGATCCTTATAAAGAAAAGTGACTATTTCATGGTCCGGTCTTATGCAAACATCTTTTGCATAGGATGCCTTCACTTACATGTCTCCACATGAACGTCTTTGGGATCACATCATTTGTATCAATATACAAAGCGGGCCGCATCCATAGTGTTCCCAGATAAGATACTCAACCTTATCCATATACTTATAGATCTTTTTAGCTATATGCTAAAACTTGATCCTTTTTTATATCTCTACACATAAAGTTTAAGTATTCATTTTATAGCCATGGATTAGTTTATTGGATTTAGTAATGAATACAATTCAATAACATAATAATGTCTTTATTGAAAAAATTTTAATAATATCTTTATTGTGTTTAGAATATGTTTAATGTTTACAAACTGCGAGTTTTAGGACATTCTCAACACACCGTTCTTAATAGAGACTTACATTTCACCAAGATGACCATAGGCGACATGACCTGAATCTTGAATGAGTTGTGAACTCCTTTCTATAAAGGCAGTCCTTTTATTTGTATGGGTGAGAGTGGTCAGATTGCCGACTCAATAAAACTACCATTTTGGGGATTCATTTGATTGGGGAGCTGGGAACATAACTATACAAGATGGAATTCACTCGTTCCATAACATATGAGTAAGTAGATGAATTGCTCCCTTAAGGGCTGATTCTGGGGTTGAACAATGTGGCGTCACACACTTTCTTGGCCCGAGAGGGGTTTGGTCATAGTTGGACTATGACTTATTGTTCATTAGAGAGATCGGTGGTACTTAAAGAGTTAGATGTAGCTATAGGGGCAAAACGATAATTTTGGTCCAACTGTATTTACAAGCAATTTGTGAAAGGTTATCACACCATTGATTGGTTGTATCTAATGGATACAAAAATATATTTGTAGTGCGAAGAGTGCAGTTGTCGGTCTTTAGTGGAGTGACCAGCAGTTAATAGATATTTGGATAATTTAATTAAAGAGTTTAATTAATTATTTAAGTACCATTAAAGCTTTAATCTATAGGTTTATAAGGTCCTCTGTAGCTCAACAGAGATTATTGAGAATTAATTTTGGATTAATTTGAATTGTTCAAATTAATTGAGGGAATTAATTATATATGATATAATTAATATAATGTATTTGATACATTATAATATAAAGTTTATTGGAGAGGAAATAAATATTTGAATATGATTCAAATATTAATTATATGGATTAGATTCATATAATTAAATTTAGTATAAATGAGATTTATATTAAATATCATAAATTAATGAGAGAATTAAAAATTATAGGTTATAAAAAAATTTGATATAACATTTAGTTATATATAATTATTATTTATATTTATTTTTGTTTTAATTTTGAATTTCAAATTACAGGAGGGAGTTACAAATCTTTCCCATAATTCTCTCAATTAATGTGGAAGTGGGAGTTTGTTTTACAATGAGTGAGTTTTTTTTAGTTTAATCTTTATTTTCTTCATACATTTCTCCCAACCTAAAAAAAAAATCTCTCTCTGGAAATTTTTCCAGAACTCTCCTTTTTTGTCTCTCAAAATTCTTTTTCTTCCTTCTTTTAAAAATCTTAGAACCCACACACTTTGAGAGATTCTTGTCACAAAGGAGAATATAGAGATCTTACTTGTGGTGGTGCTCATTAGAATTTTATTTGAAGAGTTCGTGACCGGATCGTGGAGAAGGGGATTTCGAGAAGAACTTGTAATCTTCAAGGGTATGTATGAATTTCCTCTCTTTTTCTTCATCAACGCATGCTGAAAATTTAGAATGAATGCATAATTTATATTTTAAATTCTGTAAAATTTGTATCTTCATTTATATTTTGAATTCTGTAAAATTTGTATCCTGTAAAAAAAATTAGAAATTTGGTCAATCCCTGCTTCCGCTACGAAACTTTACACTTCCTTCAATAAGGAGATTGAACATTAGCAGTGTGGTGGTAATCAAAATGAAGCAAATGAGTAGAAAAAATCCTAGTACTATAATAGTATAGAAAATTTTCATTTCTATACCATTTTCATTCATTGTTTTTCGTAAAATGAACAATTAATAATTGTGTGGGATCTATAAAATAAAATAGCAAATCATCATGTGACCGTGTCAAATGTTAAATAGAATGAGTATTTATTGTGTGACATATTAGTATGCTTTTTAAAATAGAGTGAGACTCGTCAAACCAAGCTAGATTAATTGATATACGAGTGTATTAATAACCACAGGGTCAACTTCTACCCCAATTGTACTAAAAAATGGGTGAGATCTAATATTTTCGTGAAGTTTAACGATTGTTATGAATATAAATTTATAGTGTCAACAAAGAGAGTAAGATACTCCATGTTATTAGACATTTTTTTTTTTAAGGATTGGATAAGAAAGAATTGAGAAAAGGGAAATTTGATGAAATTCACTTTAAAAAGGGAAGGCAGTCAAACTGTCAAATGGAAGAGAGACAGAGTTTCCTTTCAAAGGTTCCATCTTTTAATTAGCTGCCAATTTCTCAGACATTCTTTGCTTTTGTCTTCTCCTCTTTTTCTTCATTTCATTTCATACTCTTCAAACCACATTCTCATTTCTTATTTCTGAACTTTGATTCATCTCTGTTCTCTTCTCTTTCTCTTCCACCTTTCCGGCGCCCATTTTCCGGCCTCCGGTGCTCTGTTTGGCCTGAAAAAAGAAATGGGGTCTGTCTTCTACCTCCATTAATGCATTTTCTTTACCAAAATGCAAACCCCATCTTTTTTCTAAAGGAAAGAATATTGAAAAGGCTAATGCGTCTCTCTGAATCCATTTATAAACACTCCATTGATTGAGGAAAACCCCCAAATTCCCCAATATTCATCTTTCATTTATCGACTCCAACCTCTCTCTCTCTCTCTCTCTCCCACTTCCGGTCACCGGAAACCGGCTTCCCTCTATACCAAGGTTTGGTTTCGTATCTCTGTAATGGTAGGTTTCATTTTTTGGTTGTTTGTTGTTTGAGCATTTCTGGGATGTTTTTGTTATTTTTAAATGGCTGCTTGGGACATGTTGTGTTTAAGATGTTTTCATGTTGCCAAAATCAGCATAGCTCGACCCGTATACACATGTTCACGACCAAGTGTGTGGTTTGAATCCTCCACCTACTTAACAAAAAAAATGGATAAAGTTTAGCTCAACTCATATACAGTATGGATAATGTTTTAGTTGTAGTGATATATTCTAATATTTATAATTCTTATGACTATGGAATCTTTGTATAAAACTTTCTATAAGAACATATTATCAGTGAACTATCACACAACTTGATGTTGGGTTCTCTAGGCTATCTATATACATCCAAGAGTCGTTAGACTAACTTATGTTCATCTCGATTAATATGAAGAATCAATGACCATTCAACTCTTTGGAGTTGAACTTATGCTTTTAATTTTTAAATGTATCTTGGATTCAACATCTCTTTCACCACAGGACCAACCCATGATGGCAACTGGGTGGTGTTATTCTATATGTTAGTAGCTTGGACATGTGGTTTTTAAATGAACTTTTACAGGTTGATTATAATATCTAGAAATGAGTTTGTTGAAGGAGGTGAAAGTAAAAATGTATATTAGAACTTGTTTATTTGTGTAGGAAGAGAATTTTGATCTTTGATACTAAAAGATTCATCTCCACATTTCATTATCTTCAATGAGATAAATCTTTTCTTGCCATAGGAGAAAAAATGCTGAAGAAATTTTTACAATATGTTTAGATTATTTTCTAATGGATTTCAAATTAGGAACTATTAGGCACCAATCATACATACCCACCTCTACATATTAAAGATAAATGGTACCATACCCTCTACATATTGAAGAGAATATTTGTGCTACACCATGAGATTTTACTACTATTTTTAGGTCGGATAGTTGTGACAGTCTTATTGAATAATTTTTTCATTCAATATGTTGAGCTATTGAGACCGGCATACAAGGTACCAACATATGATCATTTTGACACCATGTTGATATGTTACTATTTGCAGTTTAGTTGATTCTTAAGTATTAAAAATGATCCCACTTAGGTCACTGTAATGTCATTGGTTTGAGTTCAGTTTGTAGTCTTAAAAAACTATAGTTCCCTTCAAAACAAACTCACAAGCTCTAATGAGGAGAAAGAATATGTGTCAAACCTAAGAGATTACACTTTTAAATTATCTCAAAGAGTGAGAAATGTAAATTGAAATGCTAATGACAAGTTTTTGCTCAAGTTTGATCCTCAGATTTCTACATTAAGTTATACAAAAATAATAATGGTTGCTTATTTATTTTCCTTGTTTTCATCAATGGTTATTAAAGTCTTGGTAACTATTCTGCAGGTCAAAACTATATGAATTTCCCCTCGTATCCCCAAAACATGAAGTATATATCAGAGAAGGGATGGAACTCTATCATACCTATCCATTTGAGAGGCGAATCGGGTTCTAACTTTTGCATCTTTTCGAGAGCAAAGGGAGCAAGATATGGTCCGGGCAACGCTCCAGTATATCTCAATGTGTATGACTTGACAACAGTAAATGGCTGTGTTTACTGGGCAGGTGTTGGCATATTTCATTCTGGGATTCAAGGTTTGTTGGTTTTTTTCTTGTAGTATGTATTGTTTTTGAGTGAGGCTTATGCTAACATTACTTCAAAGGAATGGTCATTGCACTTTGCATTGTTGAGGATTAGCAGCTTGAAAGTTGCCATCTCTTTTTGTGGTTATATCTGTTGAATTTAAAATAATCCATACAATGTCGATAATCTTGTCGAATAAAGTCGAGGTATCAAAGAATAAAAACGGTTTTAGAAGCAAGACAGTAGACACTTGAACGAAAGATCTCTCTGCCATTTCCATGTCTAATCTAAAAAGGGAAGGAAAATGCAATTGGGATACACCAAATTGGTTTTTTAATGCTTAAAAATTGTTTCAAAACTGAAGAATTGAGTTAAGATGACGGATTGTATAGTAGGCGAAGTACCTCTCTTGCGTTTTACTGACTCGAGCTATTTGCCTTACCTTCATATAACAATATAGGGTGTCTATTTTTCGTATCTTTGGATGTTCGTGTGATGGTTCGAGATATCATCTCAATGCCTTCTTTTAACAGAATTGGTAGACTATTTCATGATGATGATTGTTATTTCTAATTGCCTTTCAATGCACTTACAGTTCATGGTGTGGAATATGCCTTTGGAGCTCATGACTATCCAACAAGTGGTGTCTTCGAGGTCGAACCTCGACGCTGCCCCGGGTTTAAGTTTAGGAAGTCGATTTTCATGGGTACAACTTGCTTGGATCCCATCCAATTTCGAGAGTTCATGGAGCGCAATTCTGCAAATTACAACGGCGACACATACCATTTGATTGTTAAAAACTGCAACCATTTTTGTGAGGATATTTGCTATAAGTTAACCGGTAAACACATACCAAAATGGGTGAATCGTCTTGCGAGAATAGGTAATCCAACAAAATGTATAAACATTCAAGTTTTCTACGTGCCAATTACACTCAAACTACATGTAGAAGATTCATTTTTTCTTTTAGGCTAATATGTTTCTCTCGTACTTGTCACCGTGTGTGCTCAAATCACTCTCTACGTTCTTCGTTGTAGGTTATTTATGTAACTGCATGCTACCCAAGGCTCTCAAGACTTCAACTGTTCCACATGACTCAAATTTCCAAGGATATGAGAGCGAGAAGCGATTACGAAGTACTTTCGGTTGCTTCACATCAATATCAATGCATCAACGGGAAGTCTCAATGTCTTCATTGTTTCTCCACTCCCATTATAAAGGTTGCCTACCACCATGGGAGCTGAAAGGGTCAAGAAGCCGGTCGATGAAGGAAGGCTGACAAACACTCATCTTCACTTCTTTGCTGCCATTTTTTAATCTAGGTGAGAGAATTCACCTCTTCTTGGCAAAGAAGATTTGCAGGTTCAACGTTTGTTTCTGTTAAGTTTATATGTTAAATTTAGAGGTATTCATTGTGCATGTGATAGCACCATAGCAGTTCATAGTAATTCGAGTAGCTTGTTTTTTTTTTTTTTTTTTTGGTAAATGTAGGTATTAAATTTTATTATTATTATTATTATTTTTTTTTTTTTTTTTTTTTTTGGGGGGGGGGGGGGATGGGGATAGTTTAGTTCATATGCTTCCTCTGTTTTGTGTTTACTTTCATTACTACTTTTACCACAGTTCAACGTTGAAATTTGCTCATATTGCTATATAAAAAGACATTGTATCATTTAAAATAATTCTTGAATGTTATTTAATAGAGTAGAATCACTGTTGAGAGAAACCAAGTAGCCAAGTGGAGAAATTGCAAACATTAATTTTCAATGATCATGGTGAAATTCACTTCTACAGACCATCCTTGATCTTGAAAGCAAAAACAAAAGTTATTCAAACTAATTCTCAAAGAAAACTACCACAGAGGATTAAAAAGAGATGAACATCAAGGTTTAGAGTGAAAAAATAAGATTTTAATAATAAAATGAATGTGAACACACATATATATGTACATATACATATACATTTTTTGATATCCGTGAATGTCCGAGTCAACTTACGCGCATCTCAACTAATCTCATGAGACAACTCACCTGACCCTACAACATTTGAATGTCGAGAAAATTCATAAGAAATTAATTTCTAGATAAATAGTTATATGGATTGAACTCTTGACCTCTTAATCATTTATTAAAACTGTCTCCTTTTTCCCACTAGGCCAACACATGATGGTTACATATGCATATGCTTACACATGCATTTGATATATTGTTCCCATCCCAAATTCTTATTATTACATCCATTATAAAATCTGCTTTCTTTCTCTAGGATTTGAAAGCCATGTTACCTACCATTTAACTAAATTGCTCCTGAGATTTCTATCACTTAGCCCAAAAAGCATTTTCAATTACACAATCATTGAAGCAACACAATCAGAATGGCCATTGAGATAAAGGGTCTGATCAAGTAAAGATGAAAATGATAAAACTTTCCTATCTTGTAATGATGACAAAATGTGAAACTGACAGATTTTTACAAACATGAAATATATAAGGAAATATATCATTGTGATTCAACGATTCAATAAATTTACATTCATAGTAGGTAGTAGACTCTGATAAAGAAAAGAAGGGAGGCTCCAAAAACATACCTTATACTTTCAACTGATAGCAAAAGAGCAACCTTGTCTTTTCAAGATAAATTAGAGGAAAATACATACACAGATAAGAGTTTCAGTTTCCAGTCCAACTTCCATTTGAAACCAATACTTCAAACACACAACAAAGTTCTACCTCCATCACAAAGGACTTCGTGTTGTGTCGGTGATCAAACAGTCCTCAACACATTAGACATTACCTTTACCAGAGAAGTTCAACGACCTTGCGGAGCCCATGCTTCAAATAATGTATCTGGTGCTTTACAATTCATGTAGAATCTACATGCAACGAGTGAAGTAAGTTTGCCCCACATAGCCCCCAGCCATGGCTCTTCTCACGTTGGATTCGAACATCTTCGGGTTATCTCTTAAAACAGCAGCAGCATCGTGGTTGAGGGGGTCTTCATGGTTCGGTTGCTGCAAGAATGGAAAATATATATAGTAATTAAAAGAACCCCACAAATTAGTGACTTTGAGGTTTTAACTCTATTTCGAATTTATGCACCTATTCCATTGTGTGAAATGTATTTGAAAGTTCAAATATTTTATTTTAGTTCATATACTTTAACTAAATAATCAGTCAAGTCGTATGAGTATGAACAAATGTTTCAAGTAATAATTTAGACATTGAATACCGTGAAAAGATGGAACAATCCGTATATTATAGTGTTGATATTCAGAACGGGCTTCCAGTCCTCTCTTAAAATATTGAGACAAACATTTCCTTCCAAGTCAATATTAGGATGATACACCTGCACGTCAAATGTGTTAAGCTAATTCCAAACACACACATGCACACACACAAATTAATCGACAAGGTCAGCATTGTTACCTTTGTCTTGCACTTCACTTTTGGTGGCTCGTGCGGGTAGACGGGGGAAACTTGGAAAGAGAAGAGAAACGTACCCCCTCTGTTACCAAGAAAATCAAGAAACCTTTTAAGTTCATTACCTAAGCTGGGAGGAACAAACATCTTAACCAAGAAATGATGATTAAAACATGACAAAAAAGCACCGTTTCAATACACAGCTTATAGACAGTTGAATTAAGTCCAATGCAAAGTTCCACTGAGGCCTTATTGATAGAAATGATATGACATCCATGCATATATCTTCTGCTCCAATTGTTTCAAGTGAAATGATACATCATGCATGTCTGAGATTCGGGAATTGTAATGTCTTTACACATGCATTTCTAGTTGAGAAGCACATATTTTACAGCTAAATTGAAAAACGATATCTACAAGAGACTACTTACAGATAATATCCTTCATCAGGATGAATAGTGACTTCAAAGTTCATCAAGTCATCCTTGCCATTAGGAAACGATATACTACACGTTTTTGGTAGGTTCAATTCACTGATATCTACAATTAAAAGTAAAAACTCCTTGAACTCCAAGTACAGCCAGAAGACCAAAGTAAAACAAAACAAAACATAACAAAAAAATCTAAAAGTTGCTATTATATCAAAATAACACGAGTACATAGCCATATTACACCATAGTGAATAGAAAAATTAACTAATGTTTATATCATCAAAGAGAGCTTGATTACCAACAAACCAAGGCTGGGTTTCAACTAATGTTTATATTATATTTATGATACATAGATGGGAATTGGGATAAGACACATTACTCAGCAAAGAAAAACACAAGATAAAAAGCAACTTTCGCTCAAAGCCACATAGATTATATAAGCTATTCCAGTTGGCCTTGATACATAAACTACTGAACTAAAATGATTACAGAAAGTTCTAGAATGTATGCCAAGAGGAAGCAAGTAAGAGTCCAGAACTTTGACTGTATCATGTCACAAGATAATGACCCTGCCTTTGTAATATTGGCCATAGAAAAACTACTCTCAACTTGTTCGGTTGATAGTAGTTAATTCCAGACTGATAAGTGATTTAACAATAAAATTCCAGCAAAAAGAGGAACCAGCCCTGGATTAAAAGATGATCTATGTCCTCATGGCCATGCTATCCTATTTAAAAAATTAAATTAAAAAAAATAAATAATAATAAAATTAAATTAAAAAAATAAATAATAACTCAAATCTGATCTGAACATTAGTGAAGACGATGGTGCTACTATGCTAATAAAAACAACCCAAATTAGGTTCTTATAAACAGCTCTAGAAAAGAATGACTACCATCAACAATCTACAAAGCACAGAACTCGTGGCTTCAAGGTTGACTTCAAGGTCAACAGTTCTTCAACGAAGATGAAAATGAAAATGAAGTAGCTACCTTTTTGAAGACGCAATTCTCCAGCAGTTTGCTTCTTGACAGGAGGTTTTCCATTGGCATTAGCTGCAATCTCTCTCTGCTTTTCCTTCACTTTAAAAAGCTTAATCATCGTTCCTACAGACTAATGTAAAAAAAAGATATCAAATTTGCGGCACTCCCAGATCAAAGCATTGCAAAAAGCTTTTTGAGGAACTAATGACTAATCCCCATTAAATTAGAACACTGAAGATGATAAAACCAAAACGTTTGTTTATTTCCCCTTTATTGCCATTTCAAATTGCAGGCTTAACAACATTAAAGTCAACTCAAACAAAAAAAAAAATCAAATTATAACACTACAGATTATGAAAATACATCTCCTATTGCCATTTCAAACACAATAAATTAAATAAATAAGAATATTACACCAAGTCACCAACAATTGCTATGATAAAACCCAACGAAACCCAAAACTTCCCTAGAGAAATCTCCTCACATTTTCCAACCACATCTTTACATAACCATCCAATCAAGAATTAACCCATTTATATATAACTTTCGAATCGGCAAATAGACAACGCATAAGACTAGAGGGATCAACATCAAATAATAATAATAACCGTAGCAATTAGGATCTCATGAGAAACGGAGTAACACGACTACGATGCAAGTGGATAATCAAGATAAGATTCATTTAACACACATCAAAACAGAAAATCAATGAAATTACAATCCTGGATCAATGAATCAAGCATTAAAAAAAAAAGAGAGAGAGAGAGAGAGAGAAAAGAAGGGATCGAACCAAAGAGAAGAAACAGAGGCTTGCCTGAGGATTTGAAGGAGTTTTAGAAACCAATTGTTGAAAGGATGAAGATGAAGATGAAGATGAAGAGAGAAAGAAAGAGGGAGATGGGGTTGATTGATTCAGAATCAAAACTCTCTCTCTTCTTTCTCTCTGTGAAAAATTATCGTCGTACGTTCTGCAGGCCCAAATTCGGATCCCTTCGCTTTCGAGCTTCGACTGAGGACCGGCGTCATCCACATCAAAAGGAAAAAAACAACTTGCTTCGCCTTCATTATGAGAAACCAATCAGAGACTGCCACGTCGGCTCTGTGAGTGACAGCTCGGTCGACTTACTGCGCGTCTGTCCCGTTTCTGTGAAGGAGAGACGGGACGGACCAGAGATACGGAAGCTATCTCCTGCTGCCGTATCCACCTTTGTGGTTTTACACCCCAACAATTTTTGCTTTTAAAAAAAAAAAAAAAAAAAATTACAAACTACAAAAACCATCTCGATAAGTTGTAATTATATCTTTAAATTTTAAAATATAAAATTTGAGTTTTCAAATCTATACAAATGTTAAAATTGGACTCTAACATTTTTATAATTGTAGGAAGCAATTGTCACCATATTTTAAAGGTGATATTTGCAATTAGTTCTTTTCTTTCTTTCTTTCTTTTGCTAAATTATAAAAAACATGCTTAAACTTTGTATTTTGTTTTTAAAATGTGTCTTAACTTTTAAATGTCTATTGATACTCTTGAACTTTAAAAGAAGTTTTTAAAAAATATCCTTACTTTTAGTTTCTAACATAAATGTTTTTTTTTTTTTTTTTTTGAAAAAAATACCACTTAATTTTTTTCAAAAATTTCATCAATACCTTTAAACTTTAAAAAAAAAAAATTAAAATACTCTTACCATTATTATATAAATGGAAGCCATTAACACCTTGTTTCAAAAATACTATTGAACTTTTAGAAGTTGTCTTCCTCCCTCTTCCATTTCCTTCCTTCACTACTTTAATATCAATCTTCGTTTCCTTTTTCATTTTTAGATCTCTAAGATTTTCTTATCTTCTCTCTTGGTTCTCCTCTTCTTAATATCAAAACTTTAAATAAATATGAGAAATCAAACATAATATAAAAATTATCAATACCTAAACAATCATTTTTCTAAAATTAAATTATCTTCAATTGTGAAAGAATCCATTTGAAAACAATTTAAATAGATATTCTCATTTTTTATATTGATATCATATAAATTTAATAGTACGCACATTTTTTTCCTTCCACTGGTTGTCTTCAAAATTAAGACCCAAATTATTAACATGTGTCTATTTTTATTTAAACTCACATTCAAACACTAACATACAACCTTATTAAAACATTTAAGTTCTACAGTTTGTTGATGATTCTATTGTTCTCCTTTCTTCTTGGTATAGCTTATATACCTTGATTGGAGTGGGTGGTTTTAGAGATTGAGAAGCGGAAGAAAGAGAGTAAGAGAGGCTAGGAGAAGGGAATGGATATAGAGAGGTGTTAGCTCATAGATTAAAGTATAAGAGAGAGAAAATGGAAGATGGATGTGACATGGGATATAGATAAATGATTTTCATAAATATATAATACTAAGAGCCCGCTTGGATCGTAGATATTATTTCATGGGAATATATATTAAATATCTGGGATTTTGATGTGTTTTAAACATCTGGGATTATTAATGTTTGTGTTTGGATATGCAAGATAATTAATGTCTATAAGTTAAATATGTGTGTTCAATTTACCAATTTTGTACATAGAAACTAAAATTAAATAATTACTTAATGAAATACAAGAGAATTTATTGTGACTATTAAATAAATTTAGCATCAATTAATCAATTAAAAAAAATGAATATTTTTATATTAAATCTTTATTAAACATAATTAACTAATTTAAAATAATTACTAAAATAATCAAATTATTATAAAATAATTAGAATATTGATAAACATCATAATAATAGCAATTTATATTAGAAAGTTAAGATGGCATAAAATATTAATTATAAAGATATTAGTTGAAATTTACTAAGTCTAGTTAATATATTTATATTTAATAATTAATTAAAATGAATAATATGAGTAATTGATATTAATTTATTAATTAATTAAGTTATACTTTTGCTAGTTATCTCTCAAACATAAAAATCTTACACTTTTGTAGGGTATTAAAAAATCTATGTCAGATGGATTTTAAAGTTCCCTATAGAATAATATCTTGACTTTTAAAAATTGAAATTATGTCAAACAAATAAAGATATTAAATGTCCATCTAGAATTTCATAGAAAAACATGTGAAACAAACAGGTCCAAAGAGACTTTTGTAATTTTTTATTCAAAGGCTAAGGGTATTAATGTAACAATTTTATATCAAAAGATTAAGGATATTAGTGTAATTTTTTAAAATTTAACAGTATTTTTTAAACAAATGTGCTAAATAGTTTTTGTCTACATAAGGGTATTTGTTTTTTTTTAAATTTAAGAGCATTAATGGAATTTTAAAAAGACTATGGTTTTTGTTAAAATCTAAATATAAGGGTATTTTGATTTTTTTTTTTTTAGTTTAAGAATATCAATAAAATTCTGGATATTTTTAAAATTGCATTTGGATGTTTCAAACTCCATTTTAGTTATTGAAGTTTGAGATAATATATGCGTGGTCCATTTTCGTTAATTTTCACTTTTGGGCAAAATACAACTTCTAAAAAATGAGGGAGAAGGAGAGACAAGAAGAAATATAAAATAAAATGAAGAAAATGGTACATCCAAATTAATTAATATAAAAATAATAAAATTTTCATTAGGCACTTCAATCATGCCACGTCATTTTTCCATTAGGCAATTATCGTCTAATAGCTTTAAAGACCATTTAAAACAAATTTTCAAACCTTAAGAATAAAAAATGCTCATTTTAAAACCGGACCATATAGACACTTAACTCAAGAGAAAAAGTGTATTTTGCCCAACCTTTTTTAATAATTTTTAAAGATGAAATAGTATTGTTTTATAGGTTAAATTACAAGATCAATTTTTTTTTTTAAAAAAAAATGTTACCAATTTAATTTTTAAATTTTAAGCTTTGTGTCTATTTTAGTCATTAATCTTTAAAATGTGTTTAATAGGGAGAAACTATTATTTTTAACCTTAAAAAATTTTCACATTGCCAAACTAACCTCTTTTCTTAAAAAAACTATTTTTTTAAGGCCTTTCTTACTTTTTTAGAGTGGAAGGCTCCACATGATGAAAATACATTTTATTCCCAAGTGTTTTCCATTTTACCTTTTTTTATTACAGCAAACCCAACTTCAATTTTAGACCTTATGGGAAAAAAATGATTGAGATTTCACAAGGATTGAAATTTTTTTTGATAAAAAAAAGTTGTCACGTGAAAGTTTTATAAAGAATTGAAAAATTAGAAGAAATTCATTGAATTCCAATTCTTTTTTCAACTCAAAAGGAAGAATGGTATATAAAAAAAATTAAAATTTAGAAAAGAAAAAAAAATATCCTCTTATAGAAATTTTCGTAAATTTAGGTTAAAAACAACTCACTTAAATTTGTCGGAAAAAAATGAAATTGGAATTGGTAAAAACAATTAATTGAAACTTAGAGAAAATTCAAATTTTCGGTAAGAAATTTAACTGAAAGGAAATGTAAAGTTTTTTGTTAAAATATTAATTATTATCTTAAAAGAAAAAACACCACACTTCTTACTTATTGGAAAGTCTCAATTACTAAAAAAAAAAAAAAAAAAAAAAAAAAGGAAAAAATGGTTTCTGCCCACTGAAGGTTTTTTTGAAAAAAGAAAAATTAAATTTTCTTTATTAAAATCAATAAGTAATTATTATTTATTTTAAATTAAAATTAATTATAAATTATTAATGAAAAAAGAAAAAACCTTAAAATGGTTTCTGCCCAAATCGACAGAAATGCGAAGTTTCTTTCTTAAAAAAATTAAAAATTAATCATTAATCATTAAAATTAAGTATTAATTATTAATGGACAGAAGTGTGAAGTTTCTTTTTCTTTTTCTTTTTTCTCCTTTATCTCTCTCTCTCTCTCTCTCTGAATGGACAGAAAGTTTTCTTTTAATGTTAATATAAATTATAATTAACATTAAAAAACCTTTTACATTTTCTTTCTAATAAGTAAGAAATGTTGTGTTCTTTTTTTAAAAAAAAAAAAAAAAAAATTGAATTTCTCCCAAGTTTTAATTTTTTTTTTTACCAATTCCAATACCAATTTTTTTCGAATAAGTTTAAACTAGTTATTTTAAACTTAAATTTACGAAAATGCTGGTAAGAAGCTGGTTTTTTTAGTCTTTAATTTTTTATTTATCCTTATTAGTTTTGAGTTTAAAAAATCTAGAAACTCCAACAATCTTTTTTCATAAGGTCTAAAATTGAAGTTGGGTTTGAAAAGTTGTAATAGAAAAAAGTAAAATGAAATATTTTGAATGAGGGACAAAATAGTATTTTTAATATATGAGATCCTCTACTTAAAATCTTAAAAAGTAAAAAAGATATTAGAAAGATTAGTTTTTAAAAATACCTAAAAAAGTAGTTTTTTAAAATAAAATGTTAGTTTTGTAAGGTCAAAATCTTTTTAGGTTAAAAACAGCAATTTTCCTCAAATAAGTTAATAGACTTTTAATTTTATGTCTAATAGATCTTTGAGTTCTTAAATTTATGTCTCGAGGTCCTTGATCTATTACATATTTTTTTAAAAGAAATCACGGGCATAATAGACATAAATTGGAGAAATTATCAAAAATAGTTTCCTCAAGTATTGATCTTTTAAAACTATCACATTTTTTGAAAATTTGTTACAATAGTTTTTCTTGGTCCATCTTGCCTGAGATGACCCATCAAGATTTACATAAAAAATTAACTTTTACGGACTTATTGTGGTTTTTTCAGTCAAAGCTGGGGCAGTTAACACTGGGATTCTATCAATTTTTCTAAATATTATATAATTTTTTCATATTTTATATATCTACCTAATTTTTCAAATTTTTCAACGCAACGATCAAATTTTGGCCAAAAATTTGAGAAATTTTTGGGAGATATAAAGAATTTCAAGTAAAATTAATATTGAGATTCTTTATGTTTTCCCAAATCTTAAATTTTTTATCTACAAAATTTAAAGACACGGTACACTTGTGATCCATTTGAAAAATCATAATAGGTAAATTCATTTATAAATCTGGAAATTCATATAATTACGGAAACAAAAATTAGGGTACAGATTTGAAAATTTATGTAAAAAATTGATATAATATTTGGTAAAAGTTAATTAATTTGGAGAAATTTTGAAATAAAATATAATTTTTGGAAAGATTATATAATATTTGGAAATTTTAGTAGAATCTCGGGATTAATACTGTCTAAGATTTCACCGAGAAGGCCCAAAACAATGATAAGTTAGAAAAAGTTCATTTTTTTAAAACTAAATCTCGATGTTTCATCTCGCTCAAGATGGACTAAGAAAAACTAGTTTAACAAAATTTAAAAAGTGTACTAGTTTTGAAAAGCAAAAACTTATTAGCGTTATTTCTGATAATTTTCCATAAAATTGATGGTTTTTAATGCTCTAAGACTTTTTTTTTTTTTTTTTAAAGAATAGGTTCTAAGACTTAAAATTCAATTTTATACTAACTAGATAAGTTAATTTTTAAACTTTTTGATTATGTCAGGTACCTAATTGGACACAAAAACACAAATTTTTTTTTTAAAGAAAAAACCTATTAATCATTTTTTAAAGTTCAAAAAAAAGTTTAGGGAGAACTTAATTTTAATTGGGAAAACTACCTATTTGATCCTTAGGTTTTGGGTTTAGTTTCTATTTAGTCTTTGAGTTTCAAAATATTATGTATTTAGTACTCAAGTTTTGAGTTTTGTATCAATTTAGTCCTTAAGTTTCAAAATATTATAATTTTATTCTTGACATTTGAGTTTTGCTTCAATTTGATCACTAACATCGGTTATTTACTAAAATACTCATTTTTTGAACTTAGTATTAACTTATGTTAATAAATTAAAAATCATTAAAAAAAAGTTATAATCAATTAAGTTTCACTATTTTTATCACTTTTAAAATTATATTTCATAATTATTTGTCATCAATTAATTGAAAAGTGAGTATTTAATGAAAATTGAGGTTAAAATGTAAAATCTTGAAACCTATGGATCAAATTGAAACAAAATTCAAATCTCAAAAATAAAATTATAACATTTTGAAACTTAAACAAATCTCAAAACTTACATGTGTAACGTTTGAAATCCGATGGATCAAATAGAAACTAATTCAAAACATAGGGACCAAAAATGTATTTTTCTATTTTAATTTACATATTCTATACTTATTAAATGATTGACATGACAAAATATTTTTGTTTAAAAAAAAAAAGCAAATGGTCCTATTTTTTAGTGCAATAATTATGGGGATGGAGACCAAATTTTTATCTTCTAAAGAGAAAAATCATGTCAATTGATGTCGATCTAAAAAAAACTTATTAAATCACAAAAAAAATAAAAACACGAACAAAATACAAGAAAACAATCTTATTTTTGTGAGAGAAAATTGTAGGAAGATAAAGAAATGATGAAAAAAATAATCTAAATTCAATGTATTCATATTGTTTCTTAAGACAATTTTGAGATTCAAACTCTAGTGAAAGTAGATATAACCAACAACTGTCTTGAGTCTTGACCGCCGAACAACAAATAGATTTCATTATCGTGAAATATATGTTGTTTAGTCTAAATTAGGGAAAACAATTTTGTAATTTTTATTTAAAAAAATCTATTTTAATAAACGCATTTCAAAATTTATGAAAAATAAATATTACTTTAAAATTGTTTGAAAGAATAGTTGAATTCAAGTTGAATTTGAAGTAGAAGGTACAAATTACTAAACTAAAATTTAAAACAAATGATATTCAATTTTAGTTTAGTCAGCTTACTTAAAAAGTGTTGTTTATAAATTAGACTTATTCAAGGTAAAAAAAGAATGTCTGATAATCAATCTAATATGTCATATATAAAGTAAATATATATTTTATTTTTTCAGAAGTCATTTAAAAAAAATGTCTCTTTCTCTTTTTGTTCTCGTGTTATTCACTATACAACTAGTTATAGGACTTAGTTTAAGTCTCATTTTTTTTTTTATCTCTTCCAATTTGGCAGACTTGCAAAGGGTTTGGGATCGGTTGTTTTTTCAATCAATTTTTAAATGTAATTAATATTGATTTTTGTCCTCATTTTATAAAATATTTGTTTAAAAAGAAAAAGAAAACATAGTTGTATCGGTTTTCCTTCCTTTGATATCTTTATTTGCATCACCATTTTTTATTGCATCATGGTTAATTTTTACTCACATGAAGCAACATTTATTATTGGTTATCATTAAGTTGCAATTTGATATACATTTTCACAACTTTTGCATACATACATATAGTTTATGAGGAGATGATGCATATACTTGAGAATTTGTTCATATATTCCTTGTTTGTGATATTGTACCTTTGCAATTGCATTTACCCATCTTGAGAAAGAAATTTCGTCAGTGTGCATGTGTAACTAAATCCATTTCCTAAATAGATGCAACTTTATCCTTATTTTAAGTTATTGAGAGACGCATACTTTGATAGAAAGTTGGCGACGTGTGATAAGTTAGGTTCATTCAAGAGATACATTTTGTATAAACATCCTAAATATAACATTAATTTCAAATGAATGTGTCTATTTGAGAGACACATTTCAACTAAATGAATTCTCTAAAAAACGCGTTCCAATAATGATAAAAATATTACCCTAATTTGTTTCAAATTAAATAGTTTTCAATCTACCTATTTTTGTCATTTTTTTTAATACAACATTATTCTTCTAGTTGATCTCACATATATGCATTGGGTTGTTTTGGGTTAAGAGAATTCTTTGTGACGACGGTTTAAATTTTCATCGACATGTCGACATTTTCATTGATGTTTCCACATTTCCATAGGTTCGATATCGACATGAGGGATGAACCGATATTTTCATTATATCGTTAAAAAGACCATGAAACATAAAAGGGTTTGAGGGTTGACTCAAGCAAAGCTAAAAATCCACGAGTGAGCCCAAACCTAAGGAAATTAGGAGGCACCATGGGAGACCTAGCGTTGTCCCAAAAGGAAAAAAGCTAGACTCTTGGGTTTTAGGTTGATCAAACAAGCTCGAGAGTCATACCAAAAGGAAAATAACTGAACTTAACTCGTCACTAGCGTACAACAATCTAAAAGATCGCAACCATCCTAACACTATCGGTATTACATGTAATTTGTAACCCCAAGCAAGTATCAGAGAGTTGATCTTATAAATATTCACATTTCGACAACCCAAGGAGCTAAGACGAGTAAATAACTCTAAGGAGAAAGTATAACTCTCTATGTGAGTGAGGAGCACCCAACAACAGGAAAAAAAAATGAAAAAGGAAGAAGAGTAATCTACAAAATGACACAAATGTAAATATAGTATACATAATAAATCTTTTAACTAAAGTTATGATAAAATATATTATTAATTTAATTTTTTTTTCTCATAAATTTTCTAAAAGATTAATTTTGATTTTCCAAAAATTAATCCACATCAACACTTTATCGACATTTGCGTAGAATTCGTGGGTTGTAATTATAGCCCAGCAAATGTAATGTACTTAATTTGTTTTTTTATAGTGATTTCAGGAAGTAGAATTGGTAAGCTCTTAATCCTAACACCTAAGTACGGCCTACCTGCCATCCACGTGGCTTACATTAGGAGAAGAATTTACCCCCATAATAAATACTAAAGAATCTTCTATTTTATAATTTCGAAAAAAATACATAATAAAATTAAAATCATAATATTGAATTTTCGACTCACATTAATACTTTGGTTGATATTTAACATATACGAGAAGTGAAACGATATACTAAAAGAAATCACCAAAACATAAAATAAATAACAAAATATCACTAATATAAAAATAATATAAATAATAGATAAATTAACTGGTTTAAAATTCACAAAAAAATTTATTTACTAATTTAAATTTATTTTTTTTAATCTTATGCTTTATAATTTTTTAAAAAGTATTTTGATTGATATTTTATCGATATTTTCATCTATATTCGCATTTTATACCATAATTACAATGAAATGTTTCGGATTTCACTCATATTACAAACTTGTACAAATTTTCTAAGTTAAAAGTTGTTTATTTTTTAAGGTTAAGTAAAAGTTAAATTAAATGTGTCATATTTTTGTTTAATACAAAAATTTCTATGACAGCATAAAAAAAATTGAATAATATTACATCACTGTGAATTCAAATTTATGAGAAGGAAATATCAGATATATCTGACTAATTGAACAGGTATGAAATAGCAATTAAAATAGTTAGGATCAAATGAGTCGATAAATTAAGGCCCCATTTCTTTTTTTTCTTTTTTTAATTACTCAACCCAAACGTAAGAGTTGGGTTAAAGAAAATTTTCATTTTGGGTTATATTTGATTTTAATAAGATTTTTAATTCAGATTGGGTTATAAATTTTTTCCATCTCATTTGGATTTGATATTTTTTTTTAGACTTTTAGTTCAAGTTGTGTTCTCAAATTTATTTATTTATTTATTTTTGCCTCCACATAACCCAACTGAATTTCAGTTAAACTAAAAAAGAAAAATAACAAGTTAAAAAGTATGGTTATTTTCAAATATAAAAAAATAAACTAATTTATTTACGAATATAACAAAATGTCACGAACGGTTAATGTAAGACAGTGACAATCTACTATATTTAAAAATATTTTCAGTAATATTGTCATTTAAAATAATTATCCTAAAAAGTTTGTAAAATTTTAATTCTTGTTTTGAGTTTTAGGGTTTTGATTAGATTAGATGTTTTTTATTATTATTTTTTAAAGTAAAAATTCAACAACCCAATTCAACTCAATCCGAAATTTTAAGAATTGGGTTGGATTGATTTGAAGGTCTCATATTGGATTGGTTTGAAGATTTCATTGTTTATTTGGTAGCCAACGAGACCAATTAAAATTATTAGGATTGATCTAAAAATTCTTGAGACTCAATATTTTTTTTTTTTTTTTTGTCACTTCCAATTCAAAAGACACTTGTTTCTTCAATCAGTTTTTTAAATGTAATTAATATTTAATTTTATCCTTATTTATCCCTTAACCTTGGGACTTTTATAAAGTATTTATTTAAAAAGAAAAAGAAAACATAGTTGTATCAATTTTCCTTCCTTTGATATCTTTATTTGCATCACTATATTTTTTTTATTGCACCATGGTTACTTTTTACTCACAACAAGCAACAATTATTATTGGTTGTCATTAAGTTGCAATTTAATATACATTTTCATAACTTTTGCTTACATACATATAGTTTATGAGGAGATGATGCATATACTTGAGAATTTGTTCATATATTCCTTGTTAGAGATATTGTACACTTGCAATTGCATTTACTCATCTTCAGAAAGCTTCATCAATATATATGTCACTAAATCTATCTCTTAAACAGATGTAACCTTGTCCTTATTTTAAGCTAGTGAGAGATACATATTTTTGCAGGACGCTGACAGAGTGATAAGTTAGGTTCATTCAAAAGATACATTTTTGTATAAATATCCTAAATGTAACCTTAACTTCAAATAAATGTGTTTCTTTGAGAAACACATTTCAACTAAATGAATTCTCTAAGAGACACGTTCCAATAATGATAAAGATATGACCTTTTTTTTCTTCTTCAAATTAAATAGTTTGAAATCGGTCTATTTTGTCAGTTTTTTTAATACAACATTATTCTTCTAGTTGATATCACCTATATGCATTGGGTTGTTTTGTGTAGCGAGAAATCGTTGTGATCATGGTATTAAATTTTCATCTATATGTAAACATTTTCATTGATGCTTCCACATTTCATTGAGTTCTATATTGACACGAGGGTGAACCGATATTTCTATTATATTGTTAAAAAAAATCAAAGAAACATAGAAAGTATTGAGCGTTGCCCTAAGCAAGGTCGTTCATGAGCGAGCCTATACGTAAGAAAATTCGGAGGCACCATTGGGGACCTAGCATTATCCCAAAAGCAAAAAAGTTGGACTTTTGGGTTCCAGGTCAATCAGATGAGCTCGAGGAATCATCCCGAAAGGAAAATAATCGTGAGTTTGTCACTCTCTGTAATCTAAAGGGTCACAACTAACCTGACATTGTCGGTATTACACATAATTCATAACCCTAAGCAAGTGTCAGAGGATGAGTCTTATAGATAGCCCCATTTCGATAATCCAAGGAGCCAAAGACGAGTAAGTAACTCTAAGGAGAGAAATTATAACTCTCTCTATGAAGAACACCTAACAACTCTTGTGCTAGTTTCCACGCCAACATAGAGAGTAAGCAATAAAATGATACAAATGTAAATATAATATACATAATAAATCTTTTAATTTGTTTAAAAAACATAATAAAAATATGTTGGAGGAGAAATTTCGGATCAATCACGGATCGCCACGTCATTTACTAAATTAATGATGAAATTCCAAAAATCATAAAATTTGGGACCAGTTAAGAGTTGACATGTGTCCCAAATTGAAGTCGAAGACAAATTTTGATGACGTCACGTGTTTTCATCATAAGCTTAGGTTGAGTAAAATTAATTTCGTCCAATTTGGCGTTATAATTTGGGCGTTGGTCCAGTTATGCCCAAATGTGGGTTTAATTTAGGCATCAAAATAGGCCAAAATTCAATTAATAGGGCCCAAAGATCGGACCTAAGTCCAATTAATTAGGCTCAAAGGCCAGGCCCATGGGCCAATCAAGTCCAAACCATGGACCAACTAGCCCACGCCTATGAAGCCCACTAGAGAGACCTATAAATAGAAAAACTCTTCCAGAAAGTCCAGAGAGAATTCATCCTCCTACTTCAAGAACGTTCGATATTTTTCTTTTTCAAGTCAAGCACATCCATTCAACGGAGAGAGAACCAGAGGATCAAGTACTAGAGATCGAACCACATTGCATTAAATCAACACCAACACTAACTCAAGTTCAACTCTACGAAATACGTTTCTCAGAAAACCCCATGTGAACAAAATATATTATTAATTTAATTTCTTTTAACTTATTATTCTCATAAATTTATTTCACATCGACATCAACACTTTATCGATATTTTATCAATATTTCTATAAAATTGGTGGATTATATTCTAAATTTGTTTTCATACAATGATTTGTGGTTGTAGAATTGGTAAGCTCATTTAATCCTAACACCTAAGTACGGCCTACTTGCGGCCTACTGGCCATCCACGTTAAGAGAAGAATTTACCCCATAATAAACACTAAAGAATCTTGTATTTTAAAAATTAGAAAAAAATACATTATAAAATTAAAACGATAATATTTAATTTTTGAATGACACGTCAAAATATATATATATATAAATCTAAAATAATAACATCACATCACCTTTATATGATTTCCTATAGATACCTACATCCATATAGATATATTGATTTTATATCTCAAACATTCGTCGTCCGATTTGTTATATATTTTCAATATTTCAATATTTTTATAGATTTAACATCGACACCAGAAGTAAATCAAAATTTTCAAAAAAAAGTCTAGAAAACATATAATAAATAACAAAATATCACTAATGTAAAAATAATATAAATAATAAATAAGTTAATTCGTTTAAAATTCACAAATGTTTATTTACTAATTTAAATTTATTTTTTTGAATCTTATGATTTTATCATTTTTTTATACACGTTCATTGATCGACATTTTATCGATATTTGTATTGATGTTTTTGTAAAATTAAGATCTGATATTTTCATCTACATCGATATTTTATACCTTGGTTTCAATTAAATGTTTCGAATTTCATTCTTATAATAAATTTATACAAATTTTCTAAATTAAAAGTAGTTTATTTTTTAAGGTTAAGGAAAAATTAAATAGTGTGCCATATTTTTGTTTAATATACAAATATATATGACAACATGAAAAAAAATTGAATAATATGACATCACTAAGAATTCAAATTTATATGAGATATATCTAACTATTTGAGCATTAAGAATGGTTAGGATCAAATGAGTCGATAAATTAAGGCCTCGTTTTTTTAGTTACTAAACCCTAAACGTAAGAGTTAGGTTAGAAAAGTTTCATTTTGGGTTAGATTTAATTTTAATGAGATTTTTAATTCAGATTGGTCTATAAATTTTTTCCATCTGATTTGGATTTGGATTTTCTTTTTTCAAATTTTTAGTTCAAGTCGTGTTTTCAAATTAATTTTCTTTTTTACTCAATACAACTCGAATTTCGGTTAAATTAAAAAAGAAATAAAATAATAAATTAAAAAATAGATTATTTTCAAATATAGAAAAATAAGCTAATTTATTTACAAATATAACATAATGTCAATGTCTATTATGATTCAACAATGACATTTTGCTATATTTGAAAATATCTTCAGTAATACTGTCATTTAAAACAATTACCCCGAAAAGTTTGTAAAATTTTAATTTTAATTTTGAGTTTTAAGGTTTCGATTTGATTAGATATGTATGACTTTTTCCAAAAAAAAAAAAAAAAAAAAAAACTCAACAACCTAATCCAACTCAACTCGAAATTTTAAGAATTAGATTAGATTGGTTTAAAGGTTTCATTGTCTATTTGGTCGCCAACGAGACCAACTAAATTATTACGGTTGGTCTAAAAAATCTTCAGTCTCAATCCAATCCAACATGTGATACTCCTAGTCACCTAGGACAATTTACCTTTCCGATCGTTACACGATACACTCCAATGGTCATATATATATTTAAAAATATTGGATAATCTTATGGTTAAATTCATTATTTTTAAAATACACCCCATAATAATCCCTAATTAGTTTCGTTCCTAAATTGTCTCTCCCTCATTCGGAGTTTTTTTTTCCCTAAATATTGTGAATAGGAAAAGTATTTAGAGAAATATGGTTGTTTTGAAAGTATTTAGAAATTTAGGGTTGTTTTGGAGTTTTCGAGGTTGAGATTTTGTATAAAATATTGTGTTGATGGTTCAACCCTTGACCTAAAAGAAGTTAAAGAAGATGTCAAGGGTTGAACAGTCGGCGTACAAAAATTAAAGAAAAGGTCGAGTGTTCAACCCTCGACCTACAAAAATTAAAGAAGAGGTCAAGTGTTCAACCCTCGACCTCATTCGTAGAGATTCTGTCAGCGTCTCGTCCCATCATCTCGCGTCTTGTCCCATCGATCTTCAATTTCCCAACGCCTTCTCTGCCGAACTTAATTCCCGTGGATCAAGTTTTCAAAACTCGACCTACAACTTTTTAACCCCCTCTCCTTCTCACTTCTCATTTCTCACATATGCTCTGCCTTCTTTCCTTCGAAATTTGCTTCTGCCTTCTTCAATCTTTATTTCTTCATTTCTGCCTTCTTCCAACCTAATTAAAATTCCTACAAATTTACTTCTGCCTTGTTCATTTCTTCACCATCAAATCTTCTTCGTCTCCCACATTCGTCCATTAAATTGTGAGGTTTGTACTTTTACTATACAAAATTTCATTTTTTTTAAATAATTGTAAATTTTGTTCCTATTCTCATACTATTATATTCTTTTTATAGTTTTTGTTGCTGTTTGGGAAACAAAGAACAAAAAAGAGGTAACGTTAACAAAATTCTTATATTCTCATAATATTTTGTTTTTTTCATAGTTTTTGTTGTAGATCCATATTCTCATAATATTTTATTTTTTTCATAGTTTTTTTTGTCGGATAACAGAGAAAAGAGAGATCATTGTCAGTCACTTTGGGGGAAAAAAAGTAAAACTACTATTAAATTTGTGAGTTTAATGTTTATTTATTGCTAGGTTTTTTATATTTAGTAGATCTATAATGTTAATTTTTTAGTAGTTGTTGAATTCAATAATATTTACATATTGATGTTAGTAGTTCTTTCTCTATTAGTGTTAATCTTAGTTGTTGTTATTAATGTTAATCTTACTTATATTATGTTATACCAACATGTTAATTTTATTCATATTTTGTTTGTTTTTCTTTGTATTTAAGTATAGTTTATTGTTATGTTTAAAAAGTTGATGTTTATGCTTTAATATTTTTAGTTCAATACAAAATTATTGTGATTTATGAAATATATTCCTTATGATATTTGACTTTTTTAGTATTAATTTTGAAAATATAGTTTAAAATAGTTTAAAAAGTTTAATTTATTTTTATGTTTAAAAAGTTGATGTTCATAAACCTTAATATTTTTAGTTTAATACAAAATTATTGTGATTTTTTAAAATATATTTCTCATGATATTTTATTTTTTTAGTATTAAATTTAAAAAAATAGGTTAAAAAGTTTATCTTATGTTATGTTTAAAAAGTTGATGTTTATAATTTAAAATTTTTAATATTTTTAGTTTAATACAAAATTATTGTGATTTTTTAAATATATTTCTTATAATATTTTATTTTATTTGTTTTGTATTAAATTTGAAAAAATAGTTTAAAAAAGTTTACCTTATTGTTATGTTTAAAAAGTTGATGTTTATAGTTTAAAAACTTTAATATTTTTAGTTTAATACAAAGTTATTGTGATTTTTTTTGTATATATTTCTTATGAGATTTGAAAAGTTTAATTTGTTGTTATGTTTAAAAATAGTTATAAAAAGTTTAATTTATTGTTATGTTTAAAAATAGTTTAAAAAAGTTTACCTTATTGTGATTTTTTAAATATATTTCTTATATTTCTTATATATATTTCTTATTGTGATTTTTACTGTGATTTGTTTTTGTTTAAGTTTGATAATTAGTAGAACAATTAGTAATTTGTAATGTATTGTTTGTCTTTTTTTTTTAAAAAAAAAATGGCAGACAAATGTTTGGGATTTATTTTGTTTACAAAATGGTACTATGATTGATGATATTGATGGAGTTGACTCGGACCAACCCCAAGTAGGGGTTTTAGCATAAATGTGAACAGTGGTGGAATGGTTGGGATGTCACTAGTGTAGATATGGGAACAAATCAGTTAGAAATAATATATAGACATCATAACCTAGAACCATCAGGATCTGTAGGTTTATGTCATTCCCTATTCCGAATGCACAAGCTATGAACTTGATGTTCTCAATCGCAATGCCACTATCGAATTTAGTGCATTTGTATGTAAATGTAAATAGGATAGGGTTGGATAAAAACTTGAATGCACCATCCAATCAGTTTGAAAATACAACTAAATGTATTGATCCTGATCTATAGTCAGTTGCATCGCCATGTGATAATAAAGATATGGCGACTAACAATCAATATAGAGATTTCAAAACAAAAACAGACGATGAATTTGAAGAGTTGGATTTCGATGGTCGTGAACATGAGTTACCTTCAGATACATTCAACGAGTTGGATATGAATGTACTAGATAACATTCGAGAACATGACCCAATTGTAGCCCCTATGGACGTTGACAATACTCAGTTGTATAAAAGGATGATTTATCAAGACAAAGAAATGCTACAATACGCGGTCAAATATTTTGCTATTAAATGTCACGCACCATATGAGATTGTGGAATCGACACCGACGATTTGGACAATTCGGTGTAAGAAGTGGGAAGAAGATTACAAATGGAGACTTCGTGCAATAAAGAAAAAATCACATGACTTGTTCGAGATCACTAAGTATGATAAGCAACGTATATGTTTTTATTCAGAATTGAGTCAAAGTCATAGGCAATTGGATTCATCAATGATTGCATTAGAGTTCTGTGATGCCGTAAGAGAAAAATCATCTATCAGTGTGGCACACTGCAGTCCGATATCAAATCAAAATTTGGATATCATGTTCCTTACCATAGGGTATAGGAGAGCAAAAGAAAAGCGTTTGGCTAAATTGTTCGGTGATTGGGATGAGTCTTACAAATTGTTACTCAAATGGTTGTATATGGTTAAGCAGACCAATTCCGGAACACGTGTAGAGTGGAAAGTGAAAGAAACGCTTACTGAAGGCCATGTTATCCTAACTGTTGTATTTTGGGCATTTGGCCCTTGTATAGAAGCTAATAAATATCGGCCAATAATTTAGATAGATGGTACCCACTTGTATAGGAAATATCGAGAAAAATTGCTGATTGCTACATCAGTTGATTCGAACGTGCATCTTCTTCCACTTGCATTTGCTGTTGCAGATGAAGAGTCTGCAGATTCATGGGGATGGTTCCTGAAACACTGGAGAGAAATTGTAATACACGAAGAGGTGTATTTAATTTCAGATCGACATGCTGGCATAATTGCAGCAGTGAACAATCCAACAAATGGTTGGACGGGACCAAAATGTCACAATCGTTTCTTTAATAAAAAGTACAAATTTAATACATTAAAAAATTATGTTTATTGTGCCGAGTGTCAGTTTCAAATTTGGAAGATCAATAAAGCAATTGAAGATATCAAAAGAATAAATCAGAGTTGTCTAACTTTTTTTTTACAACATTGGTATACAGCAATGGACTCAAGTACATGATGGAGGGTTCAGATATGGGTGGATGACGACAAATCTATTAGAGTGCATAAATGGTGTCAAAGAAGCTCGAATGTTGCCGATAAATGCTCTTGCTCAAATAACATTCTTCAAGTGTGTGAATTATTTCGAGAAAAGAAGAGAAGAAATAAGGGATGCTTTGAAGCGTCAAGATAAATACACCCGGTAATATTATTATTATTATTATTATTATTATTATTATATATGTTATTAACAAATTTTTTCAAGCATATTTTATAATACTAAGTGGAGTAAAAATTCAGGTACGCACACGAAAAAAATAAATAAATGGACAGCAAGATCTTGTAAACATGAAGTACAATCATACGATCGATATAAAAGTGTGTTTCATGTGAAGACCGGACGTCATAATCTCAATGCTAAAGGAGGAAATGTTCAAATATTGAGGCTAAACAGGCCCGAGCGGTACTGTTTATGTAACAAGTGGCATTCCATGCTCGCATTTTATGGCAATTTGCTCATATTTTAACATGAACTAGGAAGACTTTATTGAGGACTACTATAAATTGTCAACGTATGCTGAATGTTACTCTCCTCAATTTCAACATGACGATGAGTCCTCTATTATGTTTTCACATTGGTGAGTGGCATTTCCTGACAAGGTGATGAGACAATTCAGTTTTCAGCAGGATGTCCCATCGCCTTGTAATACTGAACCCCTACTGCATGATATTGACTTAAGAATGGGAGATTGGTCCGAAAAAGTTGCACATTTGGTAGTGCGATGGCACTATTGTGCAAGGTTTATTGTAGTGGGGTTTCTGTTGAACATTTTGACAGGGATGTCACTCAAGACTACATTCATTGGTATAATAATATCACAAGGCGCTACGTCACTCATCCGGGAGTAGCTGTGGGTCATCTGGAAAATGAATGAATATTATCTAATTATTTTTATTTAAATTTATTTTAAATATTATCTAATTATTTTTAATTTAAATTTATTTTAAATATTATCTAATTGTTTTATAATTCACAGAGATCGAACAACAGTAGACTCCGTGAAGTTGCGAATGATTCGAACCAGGTTCTTGCTATATGCAGTGACAACTAGAGCTATATAAAGGAGATATATTATATATATATGATATACCTATTGTTCCTCCACCAGCTCCTAGACATAGAGGACTTGTTTGGGAAGATGATGAGTTCGATGAGGTTGCCCACAATGTGGAAGAGTTGCCCCCTGTGATGCAGACGCAGAGTCAAACTAATTATGTTAGTCCGATGATGATGATGCCAATATTTGGTTCAAGACATTATGACTCAGAGGCTAGTTCTTTGTCTTCATACGTGCATGGACAGGGTCGGGGTCGTGGAGAGCATAATGAATATTTATATTATGAAGCACCTGCAGAGGTACCAGAGCAACATCAAGAAGAACCAGAGCAACCTCAAGTTCGAAGTCGACGATGACAACTAGCTCGAAATCGACGACGTTCGTCTTGTGGGACACATTGATTTTTATATAAATGAGATATTTTAATTTACACTTTATTATTTTTATGAGATATTATTATTTTTTTAATTTGTTCTTTTTAGAGTTAAGTTAGGATGGTTTAAAAATAATAAAATAATAAAATAATGTGAAGTGGAATATATTAAATTTAAAAAATAGAAAAAATGGAGGTCGAATTAATGGAAAATTAAAAAAAAAATAGAATGAAGGTCGATCTTCAAAATTCGACCTAGGTTGGTCGAATTTTGAAGACTCGACAACTTAAAAAAAAAAAATCTAAAATATTTTATAAATAGTTTGAAAACAACAATATTTTTATAAATACTTTTTAAAACAACAATATTACTCTAGTTTTTCTCCTGGTTCATTCCTATCTTTTACTCCTTAAATGTTGCATGCAATACCATAGTGTTTGTCGAAAAAGGCAATATTAATTCCTCTTTAGAAAGAGAAGTTCAAGTGGACACCATATATGAAGTTATCACGAAAAAACAAGTTTTAGATAACAAACATATTTAGTATACATGATAGATTATTCTATATATTTTTTTTTATTGGATTTGTTATATATTTATGTATTGTGGAAGATACGTATGACAATTATATACATCTATAAAATATGTTAGATTTAGCCATCATGGATTGGCTGTCTAATGGTAAATAGGGGTATGGCGTTGATAAAAAGCTAAGAGTTCAATTTATGGTGGCTACCTACTTGGAATTTAATGTCTTACAAATTTCTAGCTCCCAAAAGTGTTGGAATAAAGTATGTGACCTTTTGTGTAAAGTTGCATTGTTTCATGAATGAATATGTCTTTTTCAAAATAACGAATTTGAAGAAGAGACAAAACTATTCGAATGACTATGAATAATCTATAAATATGTCTCTTCTTCAAATTGATTTTAACAATTTTTTCATAAGCATTTTTCTCTCGTAAAACTTTTCTTCCTTTTTATAAATTTGTGTAAGTTCGGTTTACTTCTACAAAGTGTAGTTCGTTGGATCTTGTGGACCGGGTGCTAATTCCATACGAAAGTTAATCTGTTCTATTTGGGGAGACAATTACTCATGAAACTCAGGTACTAGACTGAATAAGATTTTCTTAAAGAGATAACGTGAAGTCCTTTGACTCAGATTCTTTTCGATATAATATCAGATTTAGTTTTTCTTATTTTTTATAATATTATTCATACGACAAACTGTTGTGGAGAGATTTTAACTTTTGATAGTAATTAGTTTGTATTTGGAGTGTGATAATATAAAAGATAAGATGTAGTTAGCAAAACGAAAAGGGTGAGAACGTCCATAAAAAAATGGAGAAGAAATAAGAATAAAAGTTTATAGTCTTTCTTCCATAAATCCACTTATTCATCTTTACAATATTTTAATTTCCGTAGTTTATTTGTTTCAAGTTTTACTAATAAATTTTTTGAAAAAATTATAGATATAATATGTAATTAGTTATAGAATCGTGGTTAGTAGATGATTTCTATAGAATATTCTTATCAGCTGAATTAATTTATTTTTTTATCGACGGATAATTGGTGGAATTATCAATACAGTGGGTATTATTTTTTTTTTTTTTTTTTTTTTTTACTTTGTAGCAGAAAGTATTAAATAAATAGGAGTGGTCGAATCTCATCTTATATTTTTTATTTAGCTTATTTATTTATTTTTATATTATTAATATACTTTTTTTTTCTGCCAGCATTTTCAAATTTATCAATTTTTATATTATTCACACAAAATAATATGAAAATAGTATCCATGACATTCGTGAAATATAGATTTGACAATCCATTTTAACCTTGTTATAATCGAGTCTTTCAAGATAATAATAATAATTAATAAAAAAACCTTATTATAATTAGAAAACTTAACAAATTCATGTTGAAGATCATAAATTTAATCCTAGTATTTTTCTATGTATATATCTTTAATAAATATCATTAGATATACTTCATCTATACATACAAATTAAATTTTAATATTACAAAATTTGGATCAACTTTGATGGTTAAAAGATATCGTATTCATCATACAACAATAAATAATATCAATACAATATAGAGATATGATACGAATGAAGATTTATGTACCAAAATAAATCCAATTTAATTGATATATAGAAGCATATATTACCGATCCAGAGCTCAAAATTTTTATTCTCCTCACTCTAGATATTATCAATTGTTAGAAGGAAAAACAAGTGCAAATTTATTCTATAACATTTTGAGAAACTTCATTCCCATAAATTATTTTTCAACTTAATATTATAGCTTTCGAATCTAACAATATGAAGCACATTAAATTAAATGAACTAGCATTGGATATCTAAGTTGACATAAAGCATCAATGCTTTCCATTATATCATATTAATGTATTAGATCTTCATTAATATGGATATTCTATTCTTATATCATTTTGAGATATCAATTAAAATTATACCAGTGTCATTGTTGTTCATGAAGTCTACTTCAATTTCCGACTCAATATAAGTTTTTCAAATATCCCTAAATTAACTAGTCATGATTTTAGAGGTTTTGTTTCAGTTTCTCAAACAAAAGATATTATATATAGAGATATAATAAATTTTTTTGTTTTGTGAGAAAATATTTTCATTTAGTCACGTTTTAAGTGGACTTACATGAATAATAATTAAGGCAACAAAATAATATTTTTTCTTTTTATTATGTTGCATTCAATTGAAATAAAAACGTCATTCAATGATTAATATAAATGACAATCAAGTCTACACAAAAAGATTATGACATCTTTGTCGTTAGTACATTCATAAACTACTTTCCAACTAATTATATACGTTTCTAAATCAATACAATGAGTAAACTAGCACCGGATATCTAAGTTAACATAAGTCATCTAATGTTTTCCCTCTTTTTTGTAGCTTTATATGTATACGTCATGTTGCATGTAATTAAATTAGATATCTTCATAAATAGAAATTCTATCTTTATATCATTTCCAGATACAAAGTTAAAATTAGGACTCTTTTGTTGATTGCTCATGAAACTAATTTTAGTTTCAAACCAAATATATGTTTCTAAATGAACTCTAATAGACAAAATCTTGAGACAACAATGAGCATGAAAGGAAAGATCCCTCCCTTCCTCATCAATTAATTAAAAAGGTTATATTCAATGGTTATCATATTTAAAGTTCTTTCTCTGATCACATTCTTTAAGTTCTTAAGTGATAATAGTAAGGCCCGTTTGATAATCATTTAGTTTTTTTAATTTTATTTTTTTTTAAAATTAAGCCTATAAACATTATTTCCACCTCTAAATTTCTTCATTTCCCATCTACTTTTTACCAATAGTTTAAAAAACAAGCCAAAATTTGCAAACTAAACAGTAGCTTTTTATTTATTTATTTATTTTTATAATTTGGCTAAGAATTCAACCATTATACTTAAGAAAGATACAAATCATTGTAAAAAATGGAGAGAATATAGGCTTAATTTTCAAAAACTAAAAAAAAAAATGAAATGGTTATCAAACGAGGTCTAAATTTGTCATTTCATATGAAAATATCTTACTTTTACTTTGTTCATGTCTTCAATGGATTTAACCCAAAAAAAATCTAATTTTTAACTACTTTTTAATTTATTAATTAAAACTAGATGATGATCAAATTCTGTCTTTATATCATTTTGAGAAATCAATTAAAATTGTAATAGCTTTGCTAGTTACTAATATAAACTATTTTAGTTTCAAATTGAATATATGTTTACAAATATGAGTACTCTAATAGACTAGATATTCTTTTAACAATATATAGAAGAGCATGAAATCAGTAGATGTACCGAGATATCTTAATTAGGTTGACACATCCGTAACATCCTCATCATACCCCGGACCAAAAATGGTGCATTTATTCAAAATAGAAAACCCTAAACCCTAATAGACTAAACATTTTAAAACAAACAATGATGAGAAAGAAGGGAAAGAGCCCTCATTCCTCATCAATTAATAAATGATTTAAAAAGTAGATTTCTCATTTCTATCCGTCATAATGTGATAACCATTGCAACGTATGTCTTTAAAACTAAGTAGATTTCTCATTAACTGACTAGAGAACAATGCATTGTCAATTGTAAATTTTGTTCCTCTAGGCAAAATAATATTTACTTTTTCAAATCCTTCAACTTAAATTTGCAGAACCTAATATTGTATTGACTTTTGCTTCCAGCATTGTCAGTTTAGAAAAATATTTTCTACTTGTAAGTATTGTATATGTAGTTTCACTGTCTGTCAGACATAGATATTCTTTACTCATTTTTTAGTCACTCAACATGTGAAAATGATCCAGGTTTCTTCATTAAAAGAAAATAATTACAATAAGAAAAATAACATTTAGAATATACAAAGGTTAACATCTACTAAGAGGGAAAAAACATGGAGATGAATAGAAAATAACATTGTCTAGATATGTTCCATTAATTCTGCCGATTTTCTCTTCATGAGATTAAAAAAAGTCTATCACATCCAAATTTGTCATAAGGGATGGGTCAAATATGTCATTATCTTGGTATAAAACTTGCTTCCACATTTTTCTCTTTTTCCTTCAGAGATGCTTGATAAAGATCAACTAAGCGTTTTGACGCACGACAGATACATAACCAATGTCCAGTCATTCCGCATCGAAAGCATTTATTTTCAACACTTTTCAAACTCTTATCTTGTGGAGCTTTTCCTTTGTGATCATCATTTTGTGTGATTCTTTTGAAGTTTAAATGATTAGAACGACCACCACGAAAATAATAATTATTTCTTCCTTTGCCATGGTCACGACCTCGACCTCGACCACGATTATTATTAAAATTCGCAGCATTCAATTCATGGAATGGTGTCATTCCGGTTGGTCGAGATTCATGATTTTTCATCAATAACTCGTTATTTTGTTCGACCACGAGAAGACAGGAAATTAGTTCAGAATATTGTTTAAAATCTCTCTTTCGATATTGCTGCATAGGAGCATATTTGGGACATGAAATGTAGAAAGTATTTTCTTTAACATATTGATTTAAAATTTTGGAACCTCAAGTGCATCCATTTACAACGAGTTTTAGGAAAAAAATTTGTTTTCTGATGATCATATTTTTATGGCATCCATGTATCTTTTGGCATCAAACACTAATGACAAATAATTATTACCATTAATATCAAATGCTACAAATTCTAAATTTTGTAATATTTTTCATAATAACACTATTACAAAATATTATATTTATATTAGAAATTTAATCTATATCAAATATGTAAAACAACATTTAATTTATTAATTATAATAAAGAGGAAAAAATCGACATACCTTTAAACCTACCTTTAGGTGGGAAAATGACAGGAGCTCGTGCTGATAACGTGTTGTAAAATTGAGGAGTACAACAGACACACGGATACCAATAAAATATAATTTTAAATTAAATATAAAATAAATAAATAACAAAATATGAAATATGAAAAATTCTCAAGAATCTCCACTTTCTCCAAAATTCATGGATTTTGCCCAATATATATGTGTCTTCTAAAACCCACAAAATGGCATTGTTGATAGACAATTTGGTAAGTAGAAGGTGGATTATATGGACATTAATAATGTGTAATCTAGAGACACATGAACTAATAGATAAGTGACACATGACCAATAAATACTAATGATGGGTATCTACATTACATTTAATTTAACATATTTATAATAGTCAATTTTTGTTAATTCAGCTTTATAGCAAATGGATAGAATTTTTTTAAAATTTTTTTAAAGATGAAATAGTATGGTTTTAAAGGTTAAATTACAAGATCAGTTTATTTATTTATTTTTAAGATGTTACCAGTTTAATTTTTAAATTTTAAGCTTTGGGTCTGTTTTAGTTATTAGTCTTTAAAAAGTATTTAATAGGAAGAAATTGTTATTTTTAACCTAAAAAAAAATTTACCTTACAAAACTAACCTCTTTTCTTACTAAATTATTTTTTTTTAACATTTTTCTTACTTTTTAGATTTTAAGTGAAAGATCCCACATGGTAAAAAAAAATACATTTTGTTCCTCAATCAAGTGTTTACCATTTTACCTTTTTCTATTAAAACTTTTCAAATCCAACTTCAATTTTAGGAAAAAAAGAAATCGTTGAGATTTTCTCGTAATGAGTTGAAAATTTTTGGTAAAAAAAATTCTTACTTGAAATTTTCCTTAAGAATTGAAAAAGTGGAGGAATTCACTAAATTCCAATTCTCACAACAAAAAAATTGAGTTTTTTTTTTCAACCCCAAGCTAAGAAGGGTATATAAAAAAAATTAGAAACTAAAAAAAAAAACTTATCTTTTTACAAAAATCTTCGTAAATTTCAGTTTAAAATAACTAACTTAAATTTACCGAAAAATTTTGAATTGGAATTGGTAAAGAAAATTAATTCAAACTCAGAGAAAGTTCAATTTTCCGCTAAGAAATTTACTTAGAAGGAAATGTAATTTTTTTTAATATTAATTATAACACCACAGTTCTCACTTATTGGAAAGTCTTAATTATGAAAATTTAAAAAAAAGAAAAGAAAAGAAAAAACTTGAATGGTTTCTGCTTTTTTTTTTTTCGGTAAGACTTACTGGGTTTTTTTTTAATTAATTTAAAATTATTAAAATCAATAGTTAATTATTATTTATTTAAAATTCAAATTTAAGTATAAATTATTAAATTAAAAAAGAGAAAAACCTTAAAATGGTTTCTGCACAAATCAACAAAAATGTGAAGTTTCTTTCTTTTTTTTTTTTTTTTTAAATAGTCATTGAAATCAATAATTATTGGACATTCTTTAAAATTTAAAAAGAAAAGAAAAGAAAAGAAAAGAAAAGAAAAGAAAAGAAAAACTTAAATGGTTTCTGCCTCTTTTTCCTTTTTTTTTTAATGGACAGAGGTTTTTTTTTTTTTTTTTTTTTTTTTTTTTTTTTTTTAAATTTTCGTATAATTATAATTAATATTTAAAAATATATTTTACATTTTCTTCCCAATAAATAAGAAGTGTTTTGTTTTTTTTAATTGAAATTCCCCCAAGTTTTAATTTATTTATTTTATTACCAATTCCAATACTTTTTTTTTTATAAGTTTAAGCTAGATATTTTAAACTTAAATTCACCGAAATTTTTGTAAAATGATAGGTTTTTTTAGTCTTTAATTTTTTATTTACCATTATTAGTTTTGAGTTGAAAAAAAAATTCTCCCAAAATTTTCGTAAGAATTATAATTTAGTGAATTTTCGCAAATTTTCCATTCTTAAGAAAATTTCATGTAAGAACTTTTTTCTTTACCAAAAAATTTTTAGTCCTTACAAGAAATTCCAACAACTTTTTTCTGTAAGATCTAAAATTCAAGTTGGGTTTCAAAATTGTAATAGAAAAAAAAAAAGTAAAATGAAAAACGTTTGGATGAGGGACAAAATGATATTTTCACCATGTGGGGTTCTCCACTTAAAATCTCAAAATGTTAAAAAGTGTTAGAAAAAGTAATTTTTAAAAATGCCTTAAAAAAGTTGTTTTAAATAAGAGGTTATATTTGGAAAGTGAAAACTTTTTCTAAGTTAAAAATAACAACTTTCCCTCAAATAGGTTAATGGACTTTTAATTTTATGTCTAATAGATCTTTGAGTTCTTAAATTTATGTCTTGAGGTCCGTGATCTATTCTACTATTTGTTTTTTTTTTCTTTTTTTTTTTTAAAAAAAATTTTAAATTCACGGGCATAATATATATAAAATTGGAGAAATTATCAAAAATATTTCCTCACGTTTTCATCTAAACTAGCAATTTTTTGGAAATTTTTTACAATAGTTTTTCTCAGTCCATCTTGTCCGAGATTGACCACCGAAATTTACATCAAAAATTAACTTTTTCTAACTTATTGATTGTTTTGGGCTTTCTCGGTCAAATTCTTGATAGTTAACCCCGATATTCTATCAATTTTTCTAAATATTATATAATCTTTCCAAATTTTATATCAAATCTTACCTAAATTTTCAAATCTTTCAGCCCAATGATCAAACTTTGCTAAAAAAAATTAAGAAAAATTTGGGAGATATAAAAAATCTCGGGAAAAATTAACACCAATAGTTTTAATTGGCTTTCTTAGGGAAATCTTGGGCAACACTAAGATTCTTTATGTTTTCCCAAATCTTAATTTTTTTATTTACAAAATTTGATATCGTACAAATTTTTAAAAACACGATGCACTAGAGATCTATTTGAAAATTTATAATAGGTAAATTCATTTGTAAATTTGAAAATTCATATAATTGTTGAATCAAAATTTAGCGTACATATTTGAAAAATTATGTAAAAATTTGATATAATATTTGGTAAAAATAATCGAATTTAGAGAAAAATTGAAAAAAAAATATAAGATTTGGAATATTATATAATATTTAGAAAACGTAGAATCTCGTTGTTAATACTACTCGAGATTTCATTGAAAAGACCCAAAACAATCAATAAATTAGAAAATTTTTATTTCTTTTAACTAAATCTCGGTACTCAATCTCGTCCCAAATGGACTAAGAAAAACTAGTTTAACAAGTTTTCAAAAAGCATGTTAGTTTTGAAAAGTAAAAACATGATAGTGTTATTTTTGTTAATTTCCCAAGTTCTATTTGACTTAAAATTCAATTTTATACTAACTAGTTAAGTTAATTTCTAAACTTTTTTATTATGTTAGAGACCTAATTGGACACAGAAACACAAAATTGAAAGAAAAAAAAACTATTAATTATTTTTTAAAGTTCAAAAACAAAAAAGACGACATATTTGAAAGTTTAGGGAGAACTTAATTTTAATTTGGGAAAAGTATCTATTTGGTTTCTAGGTTTTAGGTCTAGTTTCTATTTATTTCTTAAGTTTCAAAATATTACACATTTAGTCATCCAGTTTTGAGTTTGGTTTCAATTTAGTCCCTAAGTTTCAAAATGTTATAATTTTATCCTTAACATTTGAGTTTTGGTTAAATTTGGCCTCTAATCTCGATTAACTAAATACTCATTTTCTGTACTTAGTATTAATTATGTTAATCAACTAAAAATCATTAAAAGAATTATAATTAATTAAGTTTCACTATTTTTATCATTTTTCAAATTAAATTTTAAATTTCACTTTATAAATATTTTTAATTAATTAATCAAAATTGACGTTAATGATTGAAAATGAGTATTTAATAGAAATTGAGGTTAAAAATGTAAAATCTTGAAACTATGAACAAAATTGAAACAAAACTCAAATTTCAAAGTAAAATTATAACATTTTGAAACTTAAAGACTAAATTGAAACAAAATTCAAAGAACCAAATATGTAACATTTGAAACACTAAGGATTAATAGAAACTAGACCTATAGGGACGAAAAATGTATTTTTTTTTCTTTTAATTTACATATTCTATACTTATTAAATGTTTGACATGACAAAATATTTTGTTTCCTTTTTAAAAAAAGTAAGGGTCATGCTTTTTTGTACAACAATTCCAGTGAGGGAATAAACCTTTGACTTCTAAAAAAAAGTCGTGTCAATTAGAGTTCAATTTATAAAAATGAATTCATTAATAAAAAATAAAATGAAAAAAAAAATAAAATAAAAACATGAACAAAATAGAAGAAAACAATCTTATTTTTGTAAGAGAAAATGGTAGGAAAATGAAGAAATGATGAAAAGAATTAATCTGAATTGAATGAATTTCACATTGTTTTTAAGACAATTTTGAGATCCAAACCCCTAGCATTGATGGATATAACCAACAAATGTCTTGAGTCTTAACCGCTGAACAACATAGATTTCATTATCCTGAACCATATGTTGTTTAAATTAGAGAAAACTATTTGTAACTTTTATTTTAAAATATCTATTTTAATAAATGCATTTTAAAATTTATGAAAAATAAATATTACTTTAAAATTGTTTGAAAAAATAGTTGAATTCAAGTCGAATTTGAATTAGAAAGTACTAACTACTAAATTAAAATTAAAAATGAATAATACAATTTTAGTTTGGTCTTATCTAAAAGTGTTTAGTTTATAAATTAGATTTATTCAAGGTAAAAAATATGTCTGATATTCAATCTAATATGTCATATATAAATTAAATATATATTTTATTTTTCACAAGTCATTTAAAATAAAATCTACCTTAATGTATTTGTTTGAGATTAGTCATTTTATATATTTTTGTCGATCTAAAATAACAAAAATATAAAGAACACAAATTTATTTTTGAATCTAGTTCTTTTCTGAAAGTTATGAAAACTATTTTTTTATCTAAATTCGAGTGTATTTAAAAAAATCAGAATAAATAATTTAGATGATAAATTTAAATAATATAAAATTTAAACATCGATAAAATAAAATAAAATATTTCACAAACCAAAGATTTATAAATAAGATTGTTTTCAAATATAAAAAAATAAATCAAAATATTTATAAATATAACAAAATTTTATTGTCTATCTATGATAGATCGTGATAAGCAACTATCCATGTCTATAATAAACAAAAATATTAATCTATCACGGTCTATCATAGATAGATTGCAATATTTTGCTATTATTTTGTAAATATTTTTAACAGTTCTATCATTTAAAATATTTCTCTCATAATATATATTTGTTTCCCAAGCTTTTTCAACGTACATTCTAAACACAAACGTATTAAATCTAGGCTTCTAAACCTTTACACCAAAAATTATTTTTTTTAAAACCCAAACTACCAAACTTCTAGTACCAAATTAATTAAGCAGTTAACCTAATATTCTCAAACTTAAAATCTAAACTTCCACACTCCATAGATTAAATTTCCTAAGCTTCTAAAGGTACTTTAAATTAAAGTAAACATAATAAGAGATGAATGCATGGTTTGAGAGTGATTTGGAAATGGTTAGTTTCACTTTTATTATATTTAAAATTACTCAAAATCAATTTATTGTTTAATTTTACAATTTTAAATATGATTTTCATACTATCAAATTTGATTGTAAATGATTAAAAACATTTTTAGAGAGGTTTTAAAAATGATAAAAGTTATTTTAACAATTTCATAATCACTCTAAAAATGTTAAAATTTACAATACAGGGGAAAGCATTAGAATTTTACAAGTGCATATCGGAAAATTGCTTCATTAAAACATAGACATGGTTATTATCGAAGGGCCAACCCATCTTCTTCTCTCTTTATCACCCTCCCCAATTGTATTATAGTTGAATCTGATTCATGGGAGGTGATAAACTTTATAAACAACTGTTCGTCTGATTACACTAATGTGAAGAATGTAGTTGATGAGATTATTGTGTTGGCGAGAAGGCTAGGAAATGTTTCTCTCTTTCTCTTCTTGCATTTGGAAATTGTATTGCTCACTATGTAACTAGTTATGTTGTTGGTTTTAAGTCTCATTGTTAGTTTTTTTTTTTTTTTTTTTTTTTTTTTTTGTCTCCTCCCATTTGAAAGACTCTTGTTTCTTCGATTAATTTTTTAAATGTAATTAATATTGATTTTTGTCCTTATTTATCACTTAACTTTGGGGCTTTTATAAAGTATTTATTTAAAAAGAAAAAGAAAACATAGTTGTATCAATTTTCCTTCCTTTGATCTCTTTATTTGCATCACTATATTTTTTTATTGCACCATGGTTAATTTTTACTCACAACAAGCAAAAATTATTATTGGTTACCATTAAGTTGCAATTTTAATTTGCATTTTCATAACTTTTGCTTACATACATATAGTTTATGAGGAGATGATGCATATACTTGAGAATTTGTTCATATATTCCTTGTTTGTGATATTGTACACTTGCAATTGCATTTACTCATCTTCAGAAAGCTTCATCAGCATGCATATATCACCAAATCTATCTCTTAACAACCTTGTCCTTATTTTAAGCTACTGAAAGATGTATACTTTGGCAGGATATTGACAGAGTGATAAGTTAGGTTCATTCAAGAGATATATTTTTGTATAAACATCCTAAATATAACGTTAACTTCAAATGAATGTGTCACTTTGAGAGACACATTTCAACTAAATGAATTCTTTAAGAGACACGTTTCAATAATGATAAAAATATTACCCTAATTTTTTCAAATTAAATAGTTTGAAATCTACCTATTTTGTCAATTTTTTAAATACAAGAGTATTCTTCTAGTTGATATTACCTATATGCAATGGGTTGTTTTGTGTAGCAAGAAATCGTTGTGATCATGGTATTAAATTTTCGTCGATTATGTAGACATTTTCATTGATGCTTCCACATTTATATGGGTTCCATATTGACATAGGGGGTGATCCAATATTTCTATTACATCGTTAAAAAATCCATGAAACATAAAAAGTGTCGAGGATTGCCCTAAGTAAGATCGAAAGTCCATAAGCGAGCCCAAACTTCAGAAAATTAGGAGGCACCATTGGGGACCTAGCATCGTCCCAAAAGGGAAAAAGGAAAATAATCGTGAACTCGTCACTGACACTTTGCAATCTAAAAGGTCACAACCATCCTAACACTACCGGTATTACACATAATTCAAAACCCTAAACAAGTGTTAGAGGATGAGCCTTATAGATAGTCTCGTTTCGATAATCCAAGGAGCTATGGACGAGTAAGTAACTTCAAGGAGAGAAACTATAACTCTCTCTACCTAACAACTTTTGTGCTAGTCTCCACGCAAATATAAAGAGTAAGCAATAAAATGATACAAATGTAAATATAATATACAAAATAAACCTGTTAACTTATTTAAAAAATCTAATAAAAGTATATTATTAATTTAATTTCTTTTAATTTATTATTCTCATAAATTTTCTAAAAACAAAGTTAGTCGACATCTAACACTTTATAAATATTTTATCAATATTTCTGTGAAATTTATTAGTTGTAATGTACTTAATTTGTTTTCTTATAGTAATTTCTGGAAGTAGAATTCGTGAGCTCATTTAATCCTAACAACTAAGTACGGCCTACCTGCCATCCACGTGGCTTACATTAAGAGAAGAGTTTACCCCCATAATAAATACTAAAGAATCTTCTATTTTATAATTTTGAAAAAAATACCTAATAAAATTAAAATTAAAATCATAATATTAAATTTTCGATTGATACGTCAAAATATATATATATACACATATATATATATATATTTCAATATTTTTTTATATATTTCACATCGATATGAGAAGTGAATCGATATTAAAAAAATATCTAGAAAACATATAATAAACAACAAAATATCATTAATGCAAAAATAAATAAATAATAAATAAGTTAACTTGTTTACAATTCACAAAATGTTTATTTACTGAATTAAATTTATGTTTTGAATCTTATGATTTTATAATTTTTTAAACACATTCATTGATCGACATTTTTATTGATATTTTTGTTGATGTTTTTTTTATAAAATTAAGATTCCGATAGTTTCATCTACATCAATATTTTATACCTTGATTACAAGTAAATGCTTCGAATTTCATTCTTATTATGAACTTATACAAATTTTCTAGATTAAAAGTTGTTTATTTTTTAAGGTTGAGTAAAAGTTAAATAGTGTACAGATATATTTTTTAAAAGTTAAAAGTAAAATTGTGTCATATTTTTGTTTAATATATAAATATATATGACAACATAAAAAAAGATTGAAGAAATATCAGATATATCTGACTAATAGAGCAGTATGAAACAGCAATTAAGAATGGTTAGGACCAAAAGAGTCGATAAATTAAGGCCTCATTTCTTTTCTTTCTTTCTTTCTTTTTTTAATTACTCAATCCAAACGTAAGAGTTGGGTTAGACTTGATTTTAATGAGATTTTTAATGAGATTTTTAATTCGGATTGCTTTACAAATTTTTTTTTCATCCGATTTGGATTCGGATTTTTTTTTTTTTTTTTTTTAAATTTTTTAGCTCAAATAGTGTTCTCAAATTAAGTTTTTTACTCAACACGACTCAACTCAATTTTAATTAAATTAAAAATAGATTATTTTCCAATATAAAAAAATAAACTAACTTATTTACAAATATAACAAAATGTAATTGTCTATTATGATTAGGTAGTGACATTTTACTATATTTAAAAATATCTTTACCCAAAAAGTTAGTAAAATTTTAATTTTTGTTTTGAGTTTTAGAGTTTTGATTTGATTAGATATGTATGATTTTTTTCGAAAAAAAAAAAAAATCAACAACCTAATCCAACTCAACACGGAAGTTTAAGAATTGGGTTAGATTGGTTTGAAGGCTTCATTGTCTATTTGGTAGCCAACGAGATAAAGTCTAAAAAATCTTAAGTCTCCATCCAATCCAACCGGTGATGTTACCTTTCGATCCTTACACAGTACACTCCAATGACTATATATATATTTAAAAATATTGGATAATATTATGGTTAAATTCATTATTTTTAAAATATACACCATAATAATCCCTAATTAGTTTCCTTCCTAAATTGTCTCTCCCTGGTTCATTCCTATCTTTTACTCCTAAAATGTTGCATGCAATACCCTAATGTTTGGCGAAAAAGGCAATATTAATTCCTCTTTAGAAAGAGAAGTTCAAGTGGACACCATACATGAAGTTATCACGACGAAACAAGTTTAAGATAACAAACATATTTAACATACATGCTAGATTATTATAAATTTTTTTGATAAGATTTGTTATATATTTATGTATCGTGGAAGATACGTATGATAATTATATATACTTCTATGGAATATGTTAGATTTAGTCATCATGGATTGGTCGTCTAATGGTAAATAGGGGTATGACGTTGATAAAAAGCTAAGAGTTCAATTTATGGTGGCTATCTAGGATTTAATGTCCTACAAATTTCTAGCTCTCAAATGTATTGGAATAAATGGTATGTGATCTTTCGTGTGAAGTTGCATTGTTTCATGAATGAATATGTCATTTTCAAGATAACCAACGTAAAGAGAGACATAACAATTCAAATGACTACAAATAGTCTATAAATATATCTCTTATTCAAATTGTTTTTAACAATTTTTTCATAAGCATTTTTCTCTTGTAAAACTTTTCTTCCTTTTTATAGATTTGTGTAAGTTTGGTTTATTTCTACAAAGTGTAGTTCATTGGATCTTGTGGACGAGGTGCTACTTCTATATGCAAGTTAATCTGTTCTATCTGGGGAAACAATTACTCATGAAACTCAGGTACTAGAGTCAGTAAAATTGTCTTAAAAGATAACATGAGGTCCGTGGACTCAGATTCTTTTCGATATATCAAATTCTGTATTTTTTGTTTTTTTTAATGATATTATTCATATAACAAAATGTTGCGGAGGGATTTTAACTCTTGATTGTAATTAGTTTTGTATTTGGAGTGTGATAAATATGAAAAATAAGATGTAGTTAGCAAAACGAAAAGGGTGTGAACGTCCATAAAAAAGTTAAACTAATAAAAAAAATTGGAGCAGAAATAAGAATAAAAGTTTATAGCGTCTTTCTTCTATAAGTCCACTTATTCATCTTTACAATATTTTATTTTCCATAATTTCGTGGTTAAATAGATGATTTCTATAGAATATCCTTAATTAGATATAAGAATATGTTGAATTAACTTATTTTTTGATCGACGAATAATTGATGGAATTACCAATACAGTGAGCATTCTTTTTTTCTTCTTTATAGTAGAAATTATTAAATATATAGGAGTGGTCAAATCTCATCTTATATTTTTTATTTAGCTTATTTATTTATTTTTATATTGTTTTACTTTTTTTTCTTCCAGCTTTTTAAAATTTATCATTTTTTATATTATTCACGCGCGTACACTCGCACAAAATTGTAAGAAAATTAAACAAAAAGATCAGAAAAGTTAAAATGAAAATAGTAACCATGACATTTATGAAATATAGATTTGACAATCCGTTTTAACCTTATTATAATTGAGTCTTTCAAAATAATAATAATAATAATAATTAATAAAAAAAAACCTTATTATAATGAGAACGCAAATGAAAACTCACATATTCATGATGAAGATCATAAATTTATTCCTAGTACTTTTCTACGTATATATCTTTAATAAATGTTTTTAGATATACTTCATCTATACATATAAATTAAATTTTAGTATTACAAAATTTGGATAAGCTTTAATGGTAAAAAGATACAGTATTCATTATACAACAATAAATAATATCATTACAATATGGAGATATGATACAAATGAAGATTTATGTACCAAAGTTTAATTGATATATAGAAATTTATACTAACGATTCGGAGGTCAGAGTTTTGATTCTCCTCATCCTCTATTTTATCAATTATTAAAAGACAAAAAATTGAAGTTTATTCCATAACATTTTGAGAAACTTCATTCCCATAAATTATTTTTCAATTTAATATTATAACTTTCGAATCTAACAATATGAAGCACATTAAGTGACACTAGCATTGGATATCTAAGTTGACATAAAGCATCAATGCTTTCCCTTGTATCATATTAATGTATTAGATCTTCATTAATATGGATATTTTATCCTTATATCATTTTGAAATATCAATTAAAATTATATGTCATTATTGTTCATGAAGTCTACTTCAATTTTCAACTCAATATAAGTTTTTGAAATATGACCCTAAATTAACTATTCATGATTTTAGAGGTTTTGTTTCCATTTCTCAAACAAAAGATATTATATAGAGATATAATAAATTTTCTGTTTTGTGAGAAAATATTTTCATTTAGTCACGTTTTAAGTGGACTTGCATGAATAATAATTAAGGCAACAAAATAATCATTTTTGGCTTTATCATGTCGTATCTAATTGAAATAAAAAAATGTCTTTCAATGATTAATATAAATGACAATTAAGTCTACGTAAAAAATTTATGACATCTTTGTCGTTAGTGCATTCATAAATTACTTTCCAACTAAATATATACGTTTCTAAATCATTACAACTGAGTAAACTAATACTGGATATCTAAGTTAACATAAGTCATCCAAAGTTTTTTTTTTTTTTTTTTTTTTTTTTTTTTTTTTTTTTTTTTTTATTAAGCTTTATATGTATACGTCTGCATGTAATTAAATTAGATATCTTCACAAATAGAAATTCTATCTTTATTTCATTTCGAGATACAAATTAAAATTATGATTGTTTTATTGATTGCTCATGAAACTAATTTTAGTTTCAAACTAAATATATGTTTCAAAATAAAATCTTAAGACAAGGATGAGCATGAAGGGAAAGATCCCTCCCTTCCTCATCAATTAATTAAAAAAGTTATATTCAATGGTTATCATATTTAAAGTTATTTCTCTAATCAAATTCTTTAGTTCTTTCAATTTTTTAAATTGAAAATATTAAGGTCTCGTTTGGTAATTATTTAATTATTTAATTTTTATTTATTTTTAAGTTAAGTCTATAAATACTACTTTCACCTCTAAATTTCTTCCTTTCTCATCTACTTTTTACCAATGGTTTAAAAAACCAAACCAAAATTTGAAAACTAAAAAGTAGCTTTTGTTTTTAGAATTTGGCTAAAAATTCAACCATTATATTTAAGAAAGATGCAAATCATTGTAAAAAATAGAGAGAACATAGACTTAATTTTCAAAAACTAAAAACAAAAAAAATGAAATAGTTATCAAATGAGGTCTAAATTTGTTAATTGAAATGAAAATATCTTACTTTTGCTTTGTTCATGTTTTAAGTGGACTTGACAAAAATCTAAATTTTAACTATTTTTAATTTATTAATTAAAACTAGATGATGGTCAAATTCTATCTTTATATCATTTTGATAAATCAATTAAAATTATAATAGCTTTGCCAGTTACTAATGTAAACTATTTTATTAGTTTCAAATTGAATATATGTTTACAAATATGAGTACTCTAATAGATTAGACATTCTTTTAACAATATATAGAGGAGCATGAAATCAATAGATGTATTGGGATATTTCAACTTGGTTGATACATTTGTAGCACCCTCATCATAACTCGGACAAAAAATGAAAAACCTTAAACCCTAAACTCTAATAGACTAGGCATTTTAAAACAAACGAGGATGATAAAAGAAGGGAAAGAACCCTCTATTCCTCATCAATTAATGAACGATTTAAGAAGTACTTTAATTCATCTTTCTTTCAATTCTGCCAATTTCCGAAACAGAAGACTATATATATATGGAAATGTTAAAAAACTTGTCCTTTCGCACGAAAAATATCTTATTTTCTTCATGCTTATACTATTCTTTCGCATGAAAATTTCTTACTTTGTTCATGCTTTAAGTGGACTAACATAAATAATAACTAAGACGAGCTTTTAACTACTTTGATTAATTAATTAAATTTATGATGACTTTTTTGTTAATCACTTGTAAAGAGTTGTTTTTAAGTATAGAAAAATGAACCAACATATTTATAAAATATAGTAAAATTTTAGAAATATCAATGATAGATGCTGCTTTCATTGACATTGATAGACACGGATAGAAATCTAAAATATTTTGCTATATCTTGTAAATATTTTCAATAGTTTTACCATTTGAAATAATTTCCCTAAAGTTTAATACCCTGAATATAGTGTACTACCAAAAAAAAAAAAAAAAAAAAAAAAAACCTGAGTATAACCAAAATATATGGGAACTCCATTTAAAATAATTTCCTTAAAGTTTAATACCCTGAATATAGTGTACTACCAAAAAAAAAAAAAAAAAAAAAAAAAACCTGAGTATAATACCAAAATATATGGGAACTCCATTTAAAATAATTTCCTTAAAGTTTAATACCCTGAATATAGTGTACTACCAAAAAAAAAAAAAAAAAAACCTGAGTATAATACCAAAATATATGGGAACTCACAAAAATTGCAACATTTATTATGTTACCATATGTGTGAGAAGAAATATTTGGCAATGAATTAAATATTTAGATATAAAAATGGTACAACGAATTAGGAGAGAAAGACAATGGATTTATATTTGTTAAGTAATATTAGACCAGATTTTGTATATTTTTATTTTCCTTGTCTGGTTTATTGAAATTTAATGTATTTTTTGTTAGTTGCTTAAAAAAAATAGGGAGTGGATTGTTATTTAAAGTGGAACAGTGGAAGTAAATTTTTCATCACTTGCTTAATTGCCCTAAGAGATCTCATATTTTCAGGTCCTCTCTCTCTCTTTCTTCATCTCCATTCAATATTATTCAAGAACTTGCTTTGCTTTTCTCTTTGATAATGATCAAGAGACTTGTTTTTTCCTTGAAAATAATATTTTCTATGTTTCATAATTCTCGAAAGGTTTTAGTTCGTAATCACATCATATCATTACTTGTGTGATTTTTTACTTCTGAAAAATTGAATCAACCGATTAAAAGTACGTTTTGGAATGAGTTTCTAATTGCACTCATGTGTGTATTAAGAGACCTAGATTTTTTCTAGGTTTGATCTCATGGGTGGAGATAGATTTTGTATGATCTCCCTATTTTCAAATAATAATAATAATAACTGTTTCTCCACTTGATCTTCAAACAAGTTATTAAGATCATACGATTGGAACGGAAAAGGAATGAAATGACCTAGTAATCCACTTTTGGTTCATCTTAGATTAAGAAAAGCATATGGAAACCATTAAGGTTTTTAAATTTTCTCTCTAATTTGCATCACTTCTCCAAAATTATTTACTGATTTTGTGAATTTTTAATCATCATAGCTTTTATGTTCATACTATATGGCACCACTTATTTATTTTTGTCACTTTTAGTTATTCTACGTTATATGCATAGATACATGAGTTCAACTATATGATTAATCTATTTTTCAACCATTTTTTTAGAAATAATTCAACAATTGCAAAGGTGAACAATCGTACATATTCATTGATTTTTAGAACAGGATCGATTAATGTGTTATTAATTTTTTTCTAAATATATATTAAATATTCTTTTAAAATATATTATTTGGTATATGAGAAAGATGCGATACTATTTTTTTTTTACAGAATATTACCTTCTTTATTTATTTTTTTCCAAAGGTATTTCATTATATTCAGTAGATTATGAAGTCATTATCACTAAGACCTTTTTTTCTTCCTCTCCATGCATGCGTTCAATATGCGTTACGTGCTTCCTCTCTGTTATATCAATATATTTCTATATATGTTTTTTTATTTATTATTTTTCTATTTTTGCATGTGTCTTATTTTAAATTTTAAAAATACATGTACCAACAATCTATTTCTAGCAAATATATTTATCTCCCTATGCAACTTATTTTATATGAATAGACTAAAGATGTGTTTGGAATACATTTTGAAGGGTTTAATTTAAAAAATAAGTCATTTAAAAAAAAAATTAGAGTTTTTGGATACAACAGTATATTTTAATTTTGATCAAAAGTGTTTAAATAAAAATGAGTATTTTGATTTCTCCTTTTTTTTCAGTCTGTCCTTTTCATATAGGATTGCTTCCAAATAAAGAAAAAATGAGCCAATTTATTTACAAATATAGTAAAATGTCATTATCTACAAGTGTAGATCACAATAGACCTTTATCATTGAGCAATAGATCACGATAAACTTCTATCACTGTGATACAAGTCTATCGAGGCCGCTCATTGGTAGAAGCGTGATAGCAGTCTATCATAGTCTATTGCTTAGTAATAGAAGACTATCACGATCTATTTTGGTCTATCACTAATAGAGATTTAAAACAATTATCCTTTAATATACCACCAATTTACTAAACTTATTATTATTATTTTTTTGAAATAAAACACTAGTATACCCTTCGTTTAATATCTTTTTAGGCTTAAATTTTCAAAAAAAACTTATAGTTTCAATTAGAAAATATTTTAATACTCATGTGTAGTAGAACAATGGTGCGAAGAGATTTGAACTTAAATTAAAAAAACTGAAATAATTACCTTAACAATTAAGCTATTTTCACTAATATTTTAGAGTTGTTCTCCATGCATGTTTTCATATTTCAAATGGATTAAACAAAAATTCATTTTGTAGTTATAATCTCATTAATCTTTTCATATATTAAAATATGTCTAATATAATAAAATATTATAAAATAATAAGAAAAATATTTGAATGCATCTCAAATTCAGTATCACAAGTTACCATATAACAAACTATATATATATATACATATATGTATGTGATACAAAGTTAATTAATTATAATTGACATGTAAAATTTAAGTATACTTTTATTTATAAAATCAAGTTTATGAATATGTTTATATCAATAATTAATTAATTTTCTAATTTTTTTGGGGATATGGCAATTTTGTTATTTAGTGAATATTTAAGGCTAAATCAACAACATGAAGGACAGCGTTGAGTATCTAAGCAACAAGAAGCACAAAATCGTGTTCGTTATGGGCTCCACTGCTACCGGAAAATCAAAACTCTCCGTCGATTTAGCCACTTTCTTCCCGTCAGAGATCATCAACTCCGACAAGATTCAGTTCTACAAAGGCCTCGACATCATCACCAACAAAATCACCGAATCCGATCGCCGTGGCGTTCCTCACCATCTCCTCGGCGTAATCGACGATCCAGACGCCGATTTAACAGCCGGAGAGTTCTGCCGTCTCGTCGAAGATTCAATTGCCGACATTATTAGCCATGGACGCCTTCCAATCATCGTCGGAGGTTCAAACAACTACATTGAAGCACTGGTTGAGAATCCGATTACGGATTTCCGTTCACGATTCGATTGTTGTTTCCTCTGGATCGATGTTGCTCTGCCCGTTCTGTACAAGTACATCGGGAAACGAGTCGATCAAATGGTGGAATTAGGGCTAGTTGAAGAAGTTCGTGACATGTTCGTTCCTGGCGCTGATTACAGCCGTGGAATCCGCCGCGCAATCGGCGCTCCGGAATTAGACAGTTACTTCAAAGCAGAGAAGAACAACGAAGAAGAATCGTACAAGAACGATTTATTGAAATCTGGAATTCATGAAATTAAGGAGAATACTTGTAAGCTCGCGCTTCGTCAATTCGGAAAAATCCACCGGCTCCGTGATGAACTCGGTTGGGGACTCCACCGGGTCGACGCGACGGCGGTGTTTGAAAAGAGCGGAGAAGAGGCGGCGGATGAGTGGATGAATGCGGTTCTGAAACCGAGCTTAGGAATCGTCGGCGATTTCTTGAACGAGAAACAGAAAGATTATCAGATCGAAGCTGTGATCAAGAACAGATTGGCGATTATGAATGGCTATGAAGAATTGAAGGCGAAAATGAATTTTGGATCCAATAACGCGGTTGGATATGGGCTCGTGATTGGATTTGCGGCTTTTGGTTTGATCACGAACTGGGTTTGCAGTTCGAAATGAAAGTTGGGAATATGTGGATTGAAGCTGCTTCAAACTTTATGAAGAAATTAAAAATGAAAATAGTTAAGTTTAAAGAACAATATTATCCACAATATGAATCCAACAGTTTGAAGATAAATCTGCTTGGTTAGTTAATTAGGGTTTTAAATCACTATATGTAATGAATTATGAAGTTAGGAAATTATGAAATTATGGTAGTGTTGTTGTTAAGATCTTACACAGTAAAAGTTTAATATAATATGTTTTATCTATATCTTTTTAGTACTTTCTTTATATTACTTTCATCACTCCTTTCCCCTTTTTTTTTTTTTTTTTGGAAAAAAATTGTTATTGCTCAACTCTACCCTTGTATATGTTTATGTATACACATATCTAAGTTTTAAGTTATAAATACTTTAAGACTGTGTTTGGAGCAAAGAGTAGAGTTGTAAACTCTAAGTAATTATGAAGTCTCGAGAGTTGTAAATTTTTGGGGCCAACAACATAAGAAGTTAATAAGGCATAAAATTGATGCTTTTTTAGTAGTGGAACCTAAGACTATATGGGCAAACAAGGAGTGGTATTTAAATTTACTAGCTCAAACACTCACTAAATGTTTAACTATTGTGAATTTGTTTCTAAAATTTATAGGGAAATATTAGTAGACAGTAAGAATATTATTTTTTTTTATAAAAAAAATCAATAATAAACTACTAGTAAGGACTATATTAAAGAGAATAAAATGGTATTTTTATCTATAGTTTGAATTTGACTATATTAAAGAGAATAAAAGGGTATTTTTATCTATAGTTTAAATTAAACGTCCATATTCATACTTACTCAATCAAATTTTTATGAAAAAAGAAAAGAAAAGAAAGAAAACACATGGGTGTTATCTTAGATTGTACTCAAATGTTTGCAACTCATATGTTCGATACATTGAACAATCTCAAAATGTGGTCGTAGAATGTTTGATGAGATTTCAAGAAAATGGTTACAGGATTTTCCTTCCTGATTGATTTTAAGGAGGTTAGGGATGACAGAGCTCCAAATATCTCTATAATGATATGATATTGTCCACTTGGTACCACCCAAAAAGTTTCATAGCATTGGAGATAGTTATCCTCCTTTATAAATTCATCATTTCCTTATTAACCGTGGGATTTAGATTGCATTCCCATCCAAAGGAAGAGGACAAACAATTTTCCTTTTTCCTTTTTTTAAATTTTATTCTTTATTTCTAATAAATAAATAAATAAAATTTACCACGTGACAAATTCTTAATTAAAAATTGGGTAAATATCAATTTATACACTTACACTTTGGGGATCATATCAATTTAAACCCTAATTAAACTAAGAATTATATCAATTTAAACTTTAAACTTGAGGATTTATCAATTTAAACCCTAACCTTTCGGATTTATATCAATTTAATCTCCAAACTAATATTTATATCAATTTAACCCCAAAACTAATAACTATATCAATTTAACTTTCATTAGTGTATAAATTTAAATAATGAATTTTCATAAATATATCAATTTAAATACTAAATATTCATAAGTGTATCCAAATAAAACAGAATAGAAGGTTTAAACTAATATCATTACAAAAGTTCAGACGATACACTTATAAAATTGAGGATTTCAAGTTTAAATGGATACAATTATTAGTTCAAGATTTAAATTGATATAACACCCAAACTTCAAGGATATAAATTGATATTTACCCTTAAACATATAACTTAAATTCTTTTTGTTGCTTTCAAATAATAATAATAATTCTTTTTAGGTAAAAATGGTATGAGAGTCCGAATTGGCACGTGTTAGCACGTGTCTACTGAAAATTTAATGTATAACTAAAAAGAGAACATATTTATAGATCTTGTAAATTACGCATACAACAATAAACGGAATAATCGGAAAATGATTTATTAAAAAATAAAGAAATGTCTAAGAAATCTCAACTTTATCTTCATGCAATGCATCTTATGTAACAAATTAGATTCTTTGATTTATGGCATTTAATGGAGCCCAAACTTCCTCAACAACAATTCTACATTTGTTGATAAAAAGAAAAAAAAAAGACAATAATTAATATAGATATTCAAATTTCCCCCTTCCTTTTTTTGTTTACATTAATTATTTAACCCACGTCATATATACAAATTAATGCGACACTCTTAATAAATATATTTATTTTAATTTATAGAGTTCATGCAATAGTAAAATATAAATCGAAAAGAATTTTCTTAAAACGACTTTCATTTCAATCAATATACAAACTAACAAGTACATATATCACGTTAGCTCAACCGCTATTGATTATTGAACAAGCCTAATCGAGAATATAATTGAACCCTAACATAATTGCAAGAACTCTTATTTAATATTTTTCCTTTATTTAATAGGAAGACTTTACTCTAAAATATAAAAAGAGAACAATAATTTTGAAACAAGAAAAGATTAGGAATCGATAAACATAATTCAATTTATTGAGATAAGAGACAGGAGGTGCTCAAATTTTGGTCCTTATACTTTTGGTTTTTGTTTATTTTGGTCTCTTTAATTTCAAAATATTCATTTTGGTCCCTATATTTTCAACTTTGGTTCATTTTGGTTCCTATACTTTAAAATGTTTATTTTGATTTTTATACTTTTAATTTTGGTTCATTTTGATCATCAAACTTTTAAAAAAGTGACCATTTTTATCCTTTCATAATGAAAATGAAGAGACCAAAATGATAACTTTTTAAAAGTATAAGGACCAAAATGAACTAAACTTAAAAATATATGGACTAAAATGAACATTTTTAAAAGATATTGACTAAAATGAACTAAAGTTAAAAATATAAGGACTCAAATAAATAATTTGAAAATATAAGAACCAAAATGAACCATAATGAATCAAAACTAAAAGTATAGGAACTAAAGTATTTAAACATAATGTTGGACACAAAAACCCAAAATAAAAACAGATATTGCAATTTATTATTTGATTACAAAACTTGTCTATTGAATTTTTTAGATACTTTAAAGACTAATTAGGTTCTCAGGATATTTAATATTTGAAAAAAAAAAATTATCAGCCCACAGAAAAGATTGTTCCAATTTTTTTTTTTTTAATTCGACAATGATGAAGGTAAGAAATTGAACATTGACGAATGACGACATTAGAAGTTGAATAGTTTTGTTACATATTTTTGTTAGAAATTAAATAAAGTATATAAATGCAAAGTTCTAGAATTGCTTAAAAACGTGTATGAATACTAACTTTCTTAGAGATCTGGTTTGTTGATTTTATATTTCTCTAAGATAATAGTTTTGCAGATGTCTCAAATAAAGTATTAATATTCAGTTGTGACATTAGAGTATTTTCTTACATAATATTTTTTCCATGTCTGAAAATATCCGACTATGATGTTTAAGCCAATATATTCCTTTTTGAAGTGCGACTTCTTATTCCAAATAAGGACTTATTTCCTTTATTGGATTCGTTTAATTAAAGTGAGTGTTGTAGACCATTTAGGGTTGCTGAGTTTGTGTAATTGAGCAAGATATTTTTCTGTATTCTAGTCGAACTATTCTATATCGTGTTCTGGCTTGTTTGCTCGCTATTTCGTTGTGCATGTTCTTCATCCGTTGAGTGCAACACATTGAAGAGTTTCAAGGTCTTAGAGGGAGTATAAGCCATTGCTGATAGAGAAGGGATTCACAGTATTAGGGGGAGCTTAAGACTCAACTTCAGAGAAGGAGTTCTCTATCTTAGAGGGACCTAAGAGTTGTTGATGAAGGGAGTTCATTGATCCAAGAGGAAGATAATCAAGTTGAGAGGAGTCTCACACACTATCGGGTATTAAAGTGTTAGATGCTAATATTAACATACTTAGGGGGAGCCTAAGTTTTGTTGAGAGGGAGTCTCACATCTAGGGGGAGCCTAGTGTAGTGTGAGTTAAGCTGTATGTGAGCCATTGTAGTGGTTGGTATATTATAGATAAGTACTATGTTATAAATTACTTAACCTTTTAATATTAGTGGATTACTTTCTTGGACTTTTTGCCCCCCCAGATGTAGGTGTTTATCACCGAATTGGATTACCAACTGTTGTGCCTTTCCTGGGCTTTATTTTTGTTGTTACACTTGTTGTCATGCTTTCGGTTTAACATCCGTATATCAAGTGGCGAGTCAGCCTAGCACTTTTTCAATTGGTATCAGAGCGGGTCACCTTTGTTAGGGTTGATGTACTAAATCTTGTGGGTTCTATAATTTGTAATTGTAATGTACAAACGATTTATTTATTTAATAAAATTTGAGGCATTTTATTCGACATTTAGTAACATTAACCCACAAAACCAATAAACTAACATCCGAGATTATCTTCTGTAACTTGAACATGTATGTAAATGTTGGGATTGGTGTCCTAAATCTCCTTGTAATCTTGTAGTTTGTAAACTTTGTATAAACATATTGTTGTTAATAAAATAAGTGTTATTTTATAAACATATACTCAATCCAATAAACTAAGATCCTAAGTTATTTTATATAATTTAAACAAGTATATAGAGACATACAAGTGAATCTTGTTTAAATAATAACCTAAACAGTCTATAGTAGATGGATAAGGCTGGGTACCTTATTCTGGTGACACTACAGATGTAACCCGCTTTGTAGGTATTACAAGTGTTGTAAAGTTCTACAAATGATTTGATCCTGATCACTCATGTAGAGACATGTGAGTGAGGGTATCCTATACAAAGAGTTTGTATTTGTCCGGACCACGAAATGATTAATCTCTTTATATAATGTCATTAATAATAAAGACTTACATTTCACTAGGATGACCATAGGTGACATGACCTGAATCCTGAGTGAGTTGTGAACTCTTACTTATGAAAGCAGACCTTTGATTTGTACGGGTGAGAGTGGCCAGATTGCCAACTCAATAAGCCTACCATTTTAGGGATTTGTCTAACTGGGGAGCTGGGAACACAGCTATATGAGACGAAATTCACTCCTTCCCCGATGCAGGGGTAAGTAGATAAATTGCTTCCTTAAGGGCTGATTTTGGAGCTTGAACATAGTGGCTATATCCTCTCCTGGCTCGAGAGGGACTTGGTCATAGTTGGACTATGACTTATTGTAAGGAGTTAGATGTAACTACAGGGCAAAACGGTAATTTTGGTTCAGCTGTACTTACGAGCAATTTGTGAAGGGTCATCGCGCTGTTGATTGGTTATATCCAATGGACATAGAAATTTATCTATAGTGCGAAGAGTGCAACTGTCGGTCTTTAGTGGAATGACCGGTAGTTAACGAATGTCGGGTAATTTAATTAAAGAGTTTAATTAATTATCCAAGTACCGCTGGAGCTTCAATCTATAGGTTCATAAGGTTCCCTCTGTAGCTCAACATGGATTTAATTGAGAATTATTTTTGGATTAATTTGAAGTGTTCAAATTAATTGAGGGAATTAATTATATATGATATAATTAATTAAATTAATTATATATGATATAATTAATTAAATTAATTATATATGTGATATAATTAATATAATGTATTTGATACATTATAATATAAGGTAATATGGGAGGAATTTGAATATTATTCAAATACTAGTTATATGAATGAGATCATGTAATTGGATTTAATATAAATATGATTTATGTTGAATATTATAAATAAGTTGAGAGGAATTAAATATTTGGATTTGATCCAAATATCAATTATATGAATGAGATCATATAAGTGAGTTTACTATAAATGTGATTTATATTAAATGTCATGTATGGTTGAAAGAAAATATATCTATAGGTTATATTGTATTTAATACAATATGTACTATAGATTATGTGTTATATGGGATATAACCTATAGTTTATATATATAATAAGGTTGTTATTATATGTATTATTATTATTAATTTAATTTTATTAAATTAATATTAATTAATTAGGGGGAGGGAGTTCCTAATTTCTCTTAGCCAAATACATGATGAGAGGGGTCAGAGAGAGGAATGGTGCTGATTCATCTTCCTCCATGAAACACTGAAAGAATGGTTCTCTCTGAAAAAAACGAAAAGAGAAGAAAAGTTCTTCTCCTCCCTCTCCTCCTCTTCATCTCCTTCCCTCTTCCAAAACCCTAAGGCAGAGCCCACACCTCCTGCCATTCTCATTCCCAAAGGAGAATACAGGAGGATCCGTTTCGTAGTATCCCTTTTGGAGAAGGAGATCCGTTCGTGACTTGTTCGAGGGATTCTTGAAGAATAGTCTTCAAATGTAAGGGTTTCTGAAACCCTAAGTTTTTCTTTATTATTGCATACTATAATTTATATAATTTCATATCTTGTTCTTGATTTACTATAAAACTTACATTCAATGAAAAATGGATTTAGGACGATCTTGTTTCCGCTGAAGGTTCTTTCATCATAAAGCTCCTTCAATTGGTATCAGAGCCAGGTTGCTGGTTTTCTGATCCCAAATTCCAGTTTTTTATTGATTCTTACAGTATTGGTGTGTTTTACTACATTTTGTATAAAGTTCATGCGATGAATGGTTTCAATATGAATGGGTTTTGTTGATGGATGTTTTGGGATAGGATACTTAGTTTTAAGACTTTATTTCTTTTACAAATTTAGTTTGTAAAGGTCCCGATTTTGGGCGTAATTTTTGCTATAGAGTATGTATTTGTTGTTTGAGTCACTCGTGCTATTCTTGAGAAGCTTCAAAGACGTTTTTCAGAGCACTGCTTCGATGAAGAAGACGAAGTAGTTCTACACGATCGTGTAGCTAGATTTTGCTACATGATCATGTAGATTTTGCTACACGATCATGTAGCATTTGCTACAAGATCGTAGAACACGTTTGCTACATGATCACTATAGAGAGTTCGTTGAAGGGCGATTCGGTTCGAGCTGGTTCACCTATTTCGAACCGGATGACTCTTATGCTGTAATAGTTAGCCTTTTTAACTTTCCTTTAAGGTGTTCTATCTCGATCCATTAAATGTTTATTTTAAATATACATATGATGTATGTTCTATATTATATGTCATATAGTTTTAATACCCCTATAGGTTATGCATTTATATTCATGCATCATTTTATATTATAAGTATTATAATATATGTATGTGCATGATTTAAATTATAAAGCATGCTCATGCATCATATAGTATAAATGTTATAGTATATGTATGCATGCATTATAGCATTTTCATGCATCATTTATATGATAATTGTTATAATATATGATTGAATATATGTATGGAAAGTATGCTATAGTATGATTCATTACCTAGTTATATAATTGTTATATATATTAGTAATGAATGGAGATTGCATGTAGCATGACGTTACCTTAGGTTAATTTATAAATGTTAAGATTAACTGAAGTATGTCAAGCATGCAATGGATGTTTAAATTGTTTCATTTAATTATAATCATTATAACTAAATGAAATTAGAATTAAAATCAATAACTAAATGGATGTTTAAATTGTTTCATTTAATTATAATCGTTATAACTCATGCAATGCATGCAAACCTTAGGCTATAGTCCTTTTTTAAAATTATTTTAAAATATGATCGAGATGGACCTAAGATCACATTTCTAATGAGATTAAAAATCTTAGTTTAATCTTTTTTAATCGATTTAATATGATTAAATTGATTTCAATAAAAGATAAAATTTGTAGCAAACATATCTAAAAGGGACCTTTTGTCTAAGATGGGTTCTTTCTAGACTAGGGTACTTAAGATGACAGAAACGTTGCACCCTACCTGGGAACCTACATGGAAAGGTGAATTAGATAGATTTGTTGCAAACATGCAATTGTTGATTAACATATGTTAAAGTGTTTAACAAATATTAATAAAAATTGTTTAACTTTCCAAAGTAAGTGTTACTTTTAGGCAAACTTAAATAATCACTTAGTAAAAATAATTAGTTGTATTTTTCCTAAGTAAATCAAACCCTAGGTTGTTAAAATACTCAGTGAGAGGAAAAGTTGTATATGATATTGTTGGGGTTGATGCCTTAAATCTCGTAGGTTTCTGTAGTTTGTAAACCTTTTATGAACAAACTCTTATGTGATTAATAATATATGATATTTTTTATTCACTTTGTCTATAAAATATGTGATATTTTAGTTGCAGCAACCAAAAACCAATAAACTAAAAGCCAAGGTTATCGTTGTAACTTAAACATGTATGTGGAGATATACATGTGGATCGTGTTTAAGTGATAATCTAAATGGTCTGTAGTATATGGATAAGGCTGGGTACCTTATCCTGGTGACACTACGAGTATGGCCCACTTTATAGGTGTTAAAAATGGTGTAAAGTACTACAAATGATCTGATCCTAATCATTCATGTATTAGACCTGCGAGCAGGGATATTCTATACAAAAGAGTTTGTATAAGACTGGACCACGAAATGTTTAGTCTCATTATATAACATTGTTCATAATAGAGACTTTCATTTCACTAGGATGACCATAGGTAACATGACCTTAATCTTGAGTGAGTTTTGAACTTCTGCCTGTGAGGACGGTCTTTTGATTTCTATGGGTGAGAGTGGCCAGATCGCCGACTCAAGAAGCCTACCATTTTAGGGATTCGTCTGACTGGAGAGCTGTGAACTCAACTACATAAGATGGAATTTACTCCTTCCTCGAAGTAGGGGTAAGTAGATCCACTTTCGCTGCTCAAGAAGCCTACCATTGCGATAGACAATGTTCTTATCTCCCACTTACTCGATCGTCTACTTGATCGTATACCTCCTATCTTCCTCAATCCAAGATCATACATAGCCCACAACTCCTGGATTCTCATATCGAGAATACCAAGGTACCACTTGTGGTAGTGTTCTACATCCGTTAGTTAATCGAGTTGGACTCGATTGGGTTTGAGAAGCATTCAGATATTCATGGAGGCTGTGTTTATGTTTGTGCCATTGGCTGTTTCGATCGTTGCGTTCAAGTGAATTGTTGGACGCATTGGACACTGATCGAGGGATACTTTGAAGAATTATTCTTAAAAAGTATGTATACTCTATCCGTTGAATTCTATTGTAGCATGCTGTAATTTCTATTTATGCGTAATCTGTATGTTTACATTTAAGACTATAATCATTGTGTTGATTCGTAATGGAATTTGAAACGATCCACTTTCGCTGCTCATGGAGATCTCCATTGGTGATTTTCTTCAATTGGTATCACAGCCAGGTTTTTCTGATATTCCAAATTCCATTATCGTATTGAACTTCTTTTACAGTCGTGGTGGTTTTTAGGTTTTTTTACAATGCGTTTAAGAGTTAAATGTATTTGTGGATTTGTTGATGAATGTTTACAAGATGACTGCCTCTATTTAAAGCTTTCTTTAAGTTTACAAAGTGTTAATTTGTAAGGGTCCTTGTATTTATGGGCATAATTAACAAGCAATAGAGTCTGTATTCAAAGTCTTTAAAGTGTTTTGAATCGTTCGTGATGAAGTTTTGAAGCATGGAGATGCAATTCTCATCGAGGAAGAAGATCCAAGGTTGATCACATCATGTAGCCTCAACTAAACGATCATTGAGATTTGGCTAAACGATCGTGTAGAAAAGTTCTACCCAATCGTGTAGAAATGTTATACCTGATCATGTAGTATTTACTAAACGACCACATAGCTAATGCTAAATGATGGGGTAAAGAATTTACTCTATCGTGGAACGTTGGTTGCTCGATCGCGTGGATGCTTGGGGTAGACGATCGCATAGAGTATTTGATGCTCATCGTTTAATAAAAGGCACGCGCACTAAACGATCATGTAGTTCATCATGCTTCATCGCATAGTCACTAACTACATGATCACCCGGTATACGATACCTTACGCTTGCTTAATGATCGTTTAGACGATTATGCTTCACTGCATCGTTGTCGTCTAGTTGATCGTTTAAGGCATGTGCTACACGATGCATGCTGCACGATTGCTAGACCTTCATGCTTCATCGCATAGTCAAAGGTACACAATCGTTGCTAAACGATCGTTTATGCTCATATAATGTTGCTAAATGATCACAAGGATTTGTTACACGATCAAGGAGACGCGATCTTCGCCTGGACGGTTCAAGACTGGTTCACTTGTTTGAACTGGTGGACTCATTGCTATTTGTAATAGTTAGTTTTGTTTTTTTCTTAAGATTTTGAGGCTAATTATCCCGGTTCATCAACTTTTACTTAATGTACATGAGATTTATGTTTGTTATATGTCATAGTATATGACATATAGATTTAAAACCCACCTTAGGTTATGCACTTTATTCATGCATCATATATTATAAGTGTTAAAATATAGTTATTGGCATGATGAAATTACAAGAAAGCATCTTCATGCATCATGAAATATAAGAGTTATATTTATGCAAGCATTAAGCATATTCATGCATCATCTTTATATTATAAGAGTTATAGTATAAGGGTGTATGAGAGCATGTATGTTTGGTTCATTGCTCTGTTATATAAGTGTTATATACCAGTAGAAATGAATAGTAATGAATGAACAATGCATGGGGCATGACACCTAGGCTTATTTATAAGAGTTATGAATGCCTTGTATGTGTTGCTTTGTATTGTGGTTGGTTTTAGTTGTTTCCTGTTGTAAGCGTTATAATGAAAATTAGAACTAAAATCAATAAGAAAGAGTTGCATGGAAACTTAGGTGAACTCATGTTTTAAAAAAGTTTTAAAATTGGATTGAGATAGACCTAAGTTCCTGGTTCTACTGAGATTAGATACCTAAGTTTAATCTTTTGAATCGATTTAATAGGATTAAATTGATTTCCTTAAAAGATTAAATTTGTATTAAATCTATCTATAAGGGATCTTTTATCTAAGGTGAGTTCTATTTAGGCTGGGGTATTTAAGCTGACGGAAATGGAACACCTAATGCGTTAATTTTATTGAATGGAATTATGGATGATATACGTTGATAGATTGTGTTGTGCACTCAATTTTCTCCAGCGGAATTCAAGTGTAAATTCCTTTGAGTTTTCTGGTAAGTCTAGGGTCGAACACAGGGACTTGTGAAAATAGTTGCGTCGGTGATTTTTATGAAAATTTGTGGTAACCAGTTAAATGAATAAATCGTTGGGTTTGTTGTTTGCATTGATGAAAATAAATAACGAATGCGGCAGAGTTGAAAAGAGTTGGTGAACGGGAAATATGATGAATATGCGGTGAACGGGTTGAGAAAAGTTTCGGCTAACACTCCCTAGAATGCGTCCATGCTTTGCGATCATGCAACGTGCATACAATAGTAAACCACCTCTCGGCATGAATGCTATGGCCTCTAAGGCTAGAACACATGCAATAAATATGCTATAAGTCTACAGGGTTTACACATAAACCTCTATCTCTATTTATGCGATTATAACATGAGATTCACACAAATATGCGACCACATAATATCACTCCCATTCCTAGGATGCATGCGATGCAAGTTGACAAACAGAGCTTATCTTTAAGTCCCTATCTCTTGTTTATGCAAATCTAATCTTGCTTTTTCGAGTTCAGATTCTAACCTAGCTCTCTCGAGTCATTAGGTTCTTTCTTTAGATTCTCTCTCGAGTAACTCTAAAGGGTATTTTGCACAGCATACAACAAGACAATCCCAAGTGATGAACTTCCTAGGTCATATTAGCTTAGTTCTTCTCAACCCATTCAACTAGTTTAGCTACTCATGCATATTAAGAGAGTGAACAGATGTAGAAATAGAACTTCTATTGAATAGATATGAGATGAAGTACAAAATAACAATGCAAGTATAGTAAAGAGCCTAGTAGCAATTTCTTGCTGCCAGGTGTTTGCACTGCAATGGGATAGACAATGCCCGCATCCAGCCACTTGATAATCTCCTTTTTGATGACCTCCTTCATCACAAGGTTAAGTCTGCGTTGATTTTCAATAGTTGCTTTATGGTCGTCCTCAAGACGATTGTGGTGCATGCAGTACGCGTGGCTAATTCCTCTGATGTCGGCGAGCGTCCAACCAATTGCTCGCTCATGTTTCTTGAGAATGCCCATCAATGCATTCTCTTGATCTGTGTTGAGCGCAGAGGAAATTATCACTGGCAGCTTCTCATTCTGCCCCAGAAATGCGTACTTCAAATGTGTTGGTAGGGTCTTTAGTTCAAGTGTTGGTGGTTCCACGAGGGAAGGTTGCGTTGTTTTTCTTTCTTCTTTTGGTTCTTCTTCTTGCGTTGCGATCGTTCCTTCTTCTTTGTTTGTTTTTGCTACAATTGCATTACAGGCAGCTACGGATGCATTGGCATCCTCTTCTTCACACTCTTCATCAGACTTTTCTTCTTCAATCAAATTCAGGTCATCGTCAGAATCTTGTAGATCTTCCTCATCCGAGAATTTCATGGCACGAATTATATTAAATTTGAGCTGTTGTCCGTTTATGTTCAAAGTGATTTCTCCCTTGTGCACATCAATTTGAGCACGACTCGTTGATAGGAAAGGTCACCCCAAAATGATGGGCACATCTTTGTCGGCATCATAATCTAGGATGATGAAGTCAGTTGGCAAAATAAATTTATCAATCGTGATCAGCACATCCTTCACCTTACCTTTTAGATGAACCAGATATCTGTCTGCCAATTGGAGAGTCACTGATGTGGGCACAAGTTGCCCCACATTTAATTGTCGAAAGATTGACAGTAACATCAAATTTATACTGGCCCCTAAGTCACACAGGGCTTGCCCAATATAGAGTCCTCCTATGGAGCAAGGAATAGTGAAGCTCCCAGGATCGCTCATCTCCGGTGGAATAATAAATTTGGAACTTTGCGTTAATGCCACCGTGGAAAATTTTCCAGTGCCTCTCTTTTTAGTTACCATGTCCTTCAGAAACTTGGCATAGGCAAGCATTTCCTCAATCGCTTCATTGAAAGAGATGTTAACATGTAGTTGCTTTAACATAGATACGAAGCGTTGGTACTGTACCTCTTCGTTTTTCTTCTTTCTTAACCTCTGAGGGGAAAGGTGGTAACTGGAATTTCACGGTTTCTATTTCATTTGACTTTGAGGTCGACACAACCTCAGGTTCTACTGCTTCATTCTCTCTTTCTTCTTCTTGCATTACCACAATCTCGGGCTCAGTTGCGATGGGAGTTGTTCTAATCTAATCCTTCTTTTCTCCCTCCACAGTATTTCCACTGCACAATGTCACAACCTGACATTACTTCTTACCTAGCTTGATTGAACTTGGCGTCTACTTGTGGTCTGCTTTTTAGCTCATTCGAAATTCAAGGTTGCGGATGGACGTAGCCTGACTTTGAAGCACTGTCTCATTTTTCTCTATATATTGCTTCAATAGGCTCTCTAGAGAAGAAGATTGCGTTGGTTATTGTGAGCTACTTGCTTGTTGCTCTATTGACCGTTGTTGCGTTGGAAGAATCCTGGTGGCCCTTCTTTTTGCGCCATAGATTGAAAATTTTGTTGTTGATTCTTCCAAGCAAAATTGGGGTGGTTTCTCCACCCGGGGTTGTAAGTGTTGAAAAGGGATTATTCTTTACAAAATATATAGACTGTGAATTTTGCGGGCAATCTTCCATTGCATGCCCATCACTGCAAGTTGCACACCTTGTGTTATTTTGACTTATTGCGTTAATTTTCCCACTTTGCGGTGTTGGGCTGCTAATCGCCATTCCTTGAATCAAATTCATCATTGTGGTCATTTTGTTTTGTAACGAAACAGTGGCACAGTTATTTGCATCGGAATATTTGAGTCTCAATCTCTGGTCACTCTCCCTCCAGTCTTCATGGTTCTTGGAGATGCGGTCCAGAATATTCTTCGCCTCCTCGTAAGTTTTGTCAAGCAGACCATCAGCAGTTGCCGCATTGGCAGCGGTCTACGAAGCATGATTCAATCGGTGATAGAAAATTTCCATTTGAAGGCAGTCTGGTAGCCCATTATGCAGACAATCTCGAACCAACCTTTTAAACCTCGCCCAAGCATCACTGAGCGATTCATCCATATCTTGTTCAAAATTAGTAATAAGCTTTCTTCGTCTTACGTTCTCGGTCGGTGGAAAATACTTTTTCATGAATTTCTCCACTACCTGTTCCTAAGAAGTAATCTCTCCTAGTTCGAGCGAATAAGCCCATTTCTTAGCCTGATCACAGAGAGAAAATAGGAACAACGTTAGTCAAACTTTTTCAGCAGAGATGTTCGGGAACACAAAATTATTGCAGATTTCAATAAAACATCGGAGGTGGGCGTGCAGATTCTCGCCATGCATTCCTTCGAATTGACCTGCAGTCTAGATCATCTGCAACATTACCGTTTTCATCTCGAATCTACTTCCGTTAAGGGCAGGCCTTATGATTCCCGGAGAGAAATCATAGAGGATTGGTGATGCATAGTCTCTAATGGGCCTATTACAATCGTTTGCCAACAGAATCAGATTCGCCATGACATTGTTGTTGTTTGGTGCTCCAACTCCAGGCTGCTCCGCCATCTCTTCTTTGTCGGATTATGGTTGCTGTTGGCGGTCTCTTAGTCTCCTTCAAAACGTTCTCTCAATCTTCGGGTCGTAGTGCACCAGAGATTGAGAGTTCTGCAAAGAATTCACAAAAATTACCGTTAACAACTGTTTTGCCGAAGTCCCCGGCAACGACGTCAAAAACTTGATGCGTTAATTTTATTGAATGGAATTATGGATGATATGCGTTGATGGATTGCGTTGTGCACTCAAGTTTCCCCAGCGGAATTCAAGTTTAAATTCCTCTGAGTTTCCGGTAAGTCCAGGATCGAACACAAGGACTTGTGAAAATAGTTGCGTTGGTGATTTTTATGAAAACTTGCGGTAACCAGTTAAATGAATAAATCGTTGGGTTTGTTGTTTGCGTTGATGAATATAAATAATGAATGCGACAGAGTTGAAAAGAGTTGGTTGGGAAATACGATGAATATGCTGTGAACGGGTTGAGAAAAGTTTCGGTTAACACTCTCTAGAATGCGTCCATGCTTTGCGATCATGCAACGTGATACAATAGTAAACCACCTCTCGACGTGAATGCTACGGCTTCTAAGGCTAGAACGCATGTGATAAATATGCGATAAGTCTACAGGGTTTACACATAAACCTCTATCTCTATTTATGCGATGACAACATGAAATTCACACAAATATGCGACCATATAATATCACTCCCAGTCCTAGGATCAAGTTGACAAATAGAGCTTATCTCTAAGTCCCTATCTCTTGTTTATGCAAACCTAATCTTGCTTTTTCGAGTTCAGATTCTAATCTAGCTCTCTCGAGTCATTAGGTTCTTTCTTTAGATTCTCTCTCGAGTAACTCTAAAGGGTATTTTGCATAGCATACAACAAGACAATCGCAAGCGATGAACTTCCTAGGTCATGTTAGCTTAGTTCTTCTCAACCCATTCAACTAGTTTAGATACTCATGCGTATTAAGAGAGTGAGCAGATGGAAATAGAACTTCCATTGAATAGATATGAGATGAAGTACAAAATAATAATGCAAGTATAGTAAAGAGCCTGGTAGCAATTTCTTGCTGCCAGGCGTTTACACTGTTTCTACTCGTGCTCTAAAGATATTCTCGCTCTCGCGAGAGTCGGCCTGCTCTCTACTCTTACACCCTAAGGTTCTCTCTTGAGCTGCCTTGGGCGATCTCTGGCGTCACCACTCTTCTCTTGCTCCATTGTAAAATGGAAAAGAAAACTACGAACAGAGCATTAATGAATTCGTTAACTGATCAACCTTTTTTCTCAAGATTGCACTTGGTATTTATAGGGCATCAAAGGTGAAAGGCAGCTTCTCTCTCCCGGTTGTACAAATGGGACAACTTTAATTCCTGATTGATGCGCCGAATGATTGTTACCGATAAAGCTTAATGTACTTTGTGACCGTTATCGGCTGTGAACTTAATTTGGATCTGACCTTCATCAGCTTTCTGTCCTATCGCTCTTAATTATCCTATCACCTGGATGCGCCCACCTTGTTGCACTAACCAAGTTGCGATGATTCTTCTTGGGCGAATGTTTGCGAGCACGATCAATGCAAAGTCTTGCGGTGAAGTTACGCTCGACCATTGTATTCCTATGATCGCAATCTCTGCATTGCGTTAACGCATATTCTGCACAAAAATGTAAATATCAATTGCTCTAATGCGTTGGACGCATGCGACCGCAATATTATAGAATTTATGCTTAATAGACACAATTTAACATATTTCATCAACACAATCCAACATTGTTTAAGAACTTAGCACTATGATAACGTGCATTTCTGCCCGTTATCAACACCCCTACCTAGAAACCTAACTGGAAAAGTGAATTAGATAGATTTGCTACTGAGGAAAATCGAACACGAGGATTTCCATGAGCAGCGGAATGATCTTTCCAAATTTCAATCGTATATGGACATTACAATCACAAACGGAAACATATGGTTATGCAAAATATAGAAATTACAACATGCTATACAAAAGATAAAGGACAAGAATCAACACACTTTTGTACACTCATCTTCAAGTCCCTTGATCAGAAACGCTCGATCACAGTAACACAGCAACACATGAACGTTCGCCCAACACGATCGCTACACTACGCGAACAGCGCGCACTCGCATTAAGCGATTGCCAAGGTGACGAACACCCCAAACACAGCGAATGGCCTCCACATAAAATCGGAGGAACCACAATCGTGTAAACGATCGAGCAAGTGAGAGATGGAACAATCTATCGTATAGGTTGATGCCCAAATGTTTAGGAAAAGCTAGTGATTGTTTAACTCATCGTTTAGCTGAGTGTCTATCGTGTATTAACACTCTACAACCATTTAGCTAACTCCAAGCTGTTGCTTAATAAATCTTATTTACTTGACAACTTCTCCGTGAGTAATTTTGCAAGAGTGGAAAATCTTTTCTTTTCTTTTTTTTCTTACCCTTTTAAAATTAGGAGAACATTTTTCCACTTATCTCACGGTTACCATGAAACCACCAATAACCTCCCACTCAATTGGTTATTAGAGAAAAAGAGATAATTATCCAATAATTAATATTATTATAAATATAAATGATAACTAACTTGCTATAATATATTTATAACCTATCGTTTTGATATTTCATCTCATGAACTATATAAACCATAGCTCTTTTTCTCTTTCATGGCTCTTAATGTAAATCTCATTTGCATTAATTGTCCACTTGTTGTATCTCATACACCATACCGATCATATCATATATAATCGAATTACCTCTTGTCAATTTGAACATTTCCAATCAACACCAAGAACGGATCCTCAACTTGAATCCATTGAACTACTAAGGGGAACTTATGGACCTGTAGCTCGAAGCTCCAACGGTATGTGAATAATTGACTAAACTCTTTGTTCACGGGATCCACCATCCGTTAACTGTCAAGCACTCCATTAAAGATCGACAACTAAACTCTTCTTACTACAGATATATTATGTGTCCATCTTAACCAATCAGTAGTGCGACAACCCTTCACAAATCGCTCGTAAGTACAGCTCGACCAATAACCATTATGCCCCTGTAGTTACATCTAACTCTTTAAGTACCACTGAATCCTTTAATGAACATAAGTCATAGTCCTACTATGACCGTGTCCTTTCTTCCAAATAGAAGCTGTGGGCACTATGTTCAAACCCCACAAATAGCCCATAAACGAGCAATCTATCTACTTACCCTTGCTTCGAGGAAGGAGGGAATTCCATCTTGTGTAATTGAGTTCTCAACTCCTAAATCAGACAAGTCCCCAAAAAGGTAAGCATGTTGAGTTGGCAATCTGGCCACTCTCACCCATACTAATCAAAGGACCACCCTCAAAGGCAAGAGTTCCCAAAACACTCAGGATTGAGGTCGTGTCACCTATGGTCATTTAGGTGAGATGTAAGTCTCCATTATAAACGACGTTATATACAGAGTCTAGTCATCTCATGGTCCGATCTTATAGAAACTCTTTGTATAGGGCACCTCTGCTCGCATGTCTCCACATGACGGTCAGTATCTACCATCTATAGTAGTTTACAACACTTGCAAAACTTGATAAAGTGAGCCGTATCCGTAGTGCACCAGGATCAGGTATCCCACCTTAATCCTTATACTACAGACCTATTTAGGTTATCACTTAAGGCATGATCCACTTGTGTATCACATATACATGCTTAAGTTTACATAAGATAAACATGGAGCTTTGTTTATTGGATATGAGTAAATGCTAGAATGAAATAATAGTTATTTTATTCATAAAACAATGTGTATAATAACAAACAACGAGACTCGAGAGAATTAAGACACCAATCCCAATAATCTCCTACTTGTCCTAATGGCTCGAGAGACTAATGTACAATACAATAAAACATGTACAATATACAATAAACTAGGGCATACTCCAGTATCATCTCCCACTTTTCCTAGACAAAATGTCGCATGTCCCGCAGACCCAGACTCTCCAGGTGACCCTCGAACACTTTAGTCGTAAGGGCCTTTGTAAAGTGATTAACAATGTTGTGCTCCTAAGCGATCTTCATGATTATCACATCACCGCGATGCACAATCTCCCTGATCAAGTGATATTTTCGCTCTATATGCTTATCCAACGATGACTTCGAGGCTCCTTTGAATTTTTCTCAGCCCTGCTGTTATCACAGTACAGAGTGATAGGCAAATCCATATTTGGAACAACTTCCAAATCTGAAAGGAATTTCCTCAGCCAAACAACTTTCTTTAGCTGCTTCACAAGCCGCTACGTATTCGACTTCCATAGTGGAGTCCGTGATGCATTCTTGTTTGATGCTTCGCCACACTACAACCCCTCCATTCAGAGTGAACACTAACCCCGATGTCGATTTGCGAGAATCTCTATCAGTCTGAAAGTCAGAGTCCGTGTATCCTATAAGGATCAAATCCTTATTTTCATACACGAGCATGTAGTCCCTCGTTCTTTGAAGATACTTAAGGATTGTCTTGACCGCCGTCCAGTGATTAAATCCTGGATTGGATTGATACCGACTGGCAATCCCTACTGCATAGTAAATGTCGGGTCTGGTACACAACATTGCATACATTAAGCTTCCTACAGCTAAAGCATAGGGAATCCATCTTATTTCCTCAACTTTTTAAGGTGTCTTTGTGAAAGAGTTAAACAACATGCAGCGGAAGTATCGAGGATTCATATGTATTATACTTCACTAATTTTGGCAAAAACTAAAGCACACTCTTCTTAAAAGTGGGTTTTCAGAACATACATTTGATGAGCTCTCCAAGAAAATATTTGTACAGCTGCTGTCTTCACTTGAAATCACCGTGAAAAGCCTTCCCTACTTTACTCTTGGAGTTTGGGCAGAGTTGTGAGACTCAAGAACAACTCAAAGATGTGAAGAAATAAGAAAAGCTCACAACAGCCGATTGAAGAAGATAGTTTCTTCTTCACAGAAAATTTTCTCTCAAAATTCTGCATTCCTCTTCCTCCAACAACTCCAATCTTCTTTATATATAATAGATGAACATGCAAAGAGATGGAGTGCATAGATTGCAGCTCATGATTGGAGAATCAAAGTAGAGAAGATAATGGCTTTTGTGTGAGTATAAAGATGATGGTAATGGAGAAAACTCATTTTCCATTTTGTGCAACCATGCAAAATGTTTTTTCATTTTATTTTTAAAAAAATGATTTAAAATCATTTTAATTCAAAAAATGATTTTCTTAAATTAATTTAAATTATTAATGAATTTAATATCAAATATTAAATTAATTTTTGCACAATAATCATCTTCATATATTTAAATCATATTAAATATTTATTCTCTTATTCCGTTTAATTTGAATGTTTCAAATTAATTTCTCAAGCTACACTAAAGCTTATCCATTTACGAGCTAGTAGGGGGACCTCGCAGACCTACAAATCATGGGCTTCAACAAATCGAGATTAATCGGCTAAACATATTAGTTCGATCTAACCCCCATTCGTTAACTAATGGGACACTCCACTATAACCCATGCTTGAACTCCTCTTACTGTAGATATATTATGTTCACTTAATAACCATAATCAGTAAGTCGATCTTTCACAGGTTGTTCATAATCACAGCTAGGTCAAAAATACCGTTTTACCCTTGTGACTACATCTTGTTCCTTAAGTTTCTAATGATCCTCTATTGAATAATTCTGATTCATAATCTCTATGAATCAAATTCTTTCTCTATCATGAGAAGGCAGGGCCCCGATTGTTCAAAACCTGAAATCAGTACTTAAGAGAACAACCTATTTGCTAACCCTAAATAGGGTAGGAGTGAATTTCATCTTGCAAGGCTATTGATGCGTGGTTAATGTGATGGAATAATGGTGTGAATTGCGATGGTGGTATATGCGTTGTGCATGCAAATTTTCTTAGCAAGATCCAAGTATAAACCCTACTAAGTTGCCTAGTAAGTCCAAGGTCGAACAAAGGGACTATGAAAACAGTATGCGACGATGATTTATGATAACTTTGTGATGACAAATAAAACAATGTGTTGGTTGGTATGTTTGTTTAATGTATAGATTCTAAGCGGCGGAATTGAGAAAAGAGTTAATAACAACGATAGTAACAATGAGTATGCGGGGGAATGGGTTGATAAGGGTTTCAACTAACACTTTCTAAGATTGCGTTCACGTTATGCGATCATGCTACATACATACAACAACAAATCATCTCACAATGCAAATGCTATATTTCCTAGTTTTAGAACGCATTCGATGTATGCGATGATGTCTATAGGACTTATGTCTAAGCCTCTATTCTTGTCTATGCAACGATGAATGACACACACATACCCAAGGCGACCGCATACTACCATAACCTATTTCTAGGGTGCATGCGATGCATGTTAGTAAATAGAGCTTATCTCTAAGTTTCTATCTCTTGCTTATGCGGATTTAATCTTACTTTCTCAAGTCTAGATTCTAACCTAGCTCTCTCAAGTCTTAGGTTCTTTCTTTAGACTCTCTCTCGAGTAGCTCTAAAGGGGTGATGGACGCAACATAAGACAAGATGATTGAATACAATGAAGCTCTTAGGTCATGCTAGTTAAGTACTTCTCAACCCATTCAAATGTTTAGTTACTCATGCATAATATAAAGAGAGTGATCAGATGTAGAAATGCAGGTTCCATTCTATAAATAAAATCAAAATTACAGAATGACAATGGGAAATAAAGATAGGGAGCCTGATAGCAATTTCTTGCTTCCTAAGGCTTTTACACTATTTTTCTCTACTCTGCTCAAAGAATATTCTTGCTTTCGCAAGAGTCGACCCTCTCTCTATTCTCAACGCTTTCTGGCACTCTCTTGAGTTAACTAGGAACGATCTTCCGGTGTCTTCTCTCTTCTCTCGCCTCCCCCTTCTAAGTGTAAAAAAACTATGCGGCCACCTTTTTTAGCAGTTTTCACGAACGCAAACGATCGTATAGCCTTGCGGTCGCCATCTCTTAATGCGCTCGGACGCTGAATTCCTTGGATCGCAATTCTACCTTACGCCAACACATTTTTCTGCATAAAATACATAAATTAGCTGTTTTAATGCGATGGACGCATGCGATCGCAATGTTCTCAACTTATTGCTTTTGGACACGATTTTATCTATTTTTATCATCGCAATCCTTTTATATATTTTTACCGTCGCAATCCTACATTTTTTATATCTTTACGTTGTAATAACGTGCATTTCTGCCCATTATCAGCTATGTCCCCAGCTATTCATTCGGTCTTATCCCTAAAATGGAAAGCTTATTGAGCAGCGCTGTTGGACTACTCTCACCGTTTACAGATAAAAGGATAATCCCGAACAAACAGGAGTTCATATCTAGCTCAAGATTAAGATCGAGTTAACCTAGGTTATATAATAAATGAAATAGTCAGTTTTGACAGTAAACGGTCGTTATAAAGAAAAGTGACTATTTTCGTGGTCCAGTCTATATGCAAACTCATTGCATAGGATGCCCCCACTCTCATGTCTCAACATGAACGATTTGTGGATCACATCGTTGTAACACCTTACAACTTCTTGTAACAACTATAGAGTGGGCCGTATCCAATAGTATTACCAGGATGAGATACCCAATTTAATCCATATACTTATTAGACCATTTAGGCTATATACTATCAACTTGATCCTGTTTGTGTCACTACATAAAGTTACAACATTAACACTATAGCCAAGGATGCGTTATTGGATTTTCATAATAAGATGCAAAATCAACAAGTCATTGTTATTGATAAAATAGAATGTTTAACACGAACTGCGAGTTCTAGGACATTCCCAACATTTAGGACATTGATCCTTAGACAAAACGATTCCATGCCTGAATGGTAACAAACCCCTCTTGGAATCATGTATCCTGTACCTGATCAACACTTGATCGATGTACGATGCTTGAGACAAGGCTAATCTTTTGTTCTTACGATCCCGAATGATCTGGATCCCTAGAACATACTGTGCCTCACCCAAATCATTCATTTGGAACTAGACAACTAGTCATTTCTTAATGTCAGTCAGATACCTTATATCATTCCCAATGAGTAGGATATCATCCACATACATTACTAGGAAAGCTACTGAGCTGTTGATGATTTTCTTGTAGACACGAGGCTCATCAACGTTCTGATCAAAGTCAAACGACTTGACCATAGTATCAAATCTGATGTTCCATGATCGAGACGCTTGTTTCAGCCCATAAATAGACCTATTAAGCTTGCAAGCTTTTTGCTCTTGATCTGAAACTATGAGCCCCTCTGGTTGAGTCATATAGATGGTCTCCTCAAGATTACCATTAAGAAAGGCAGTCTTGACATCCATTTGCCATATTTCATAATCATAAAATGTGGCTATGGACAAGAGAATCCTGATAGACTTAAGCATGACAACAGGTGAGAAATTTTCCTCATAGTCAACTCTCCTCGACCTGGGTATAACCCTTTGCCACGAGTCGAGCCTTAAAGGTTTGCACATTTCCATCTACACCTCTCTTTCGCTTATAGATCCACTTACACCCAATAGGTCTTACCCCATCAGGTGGATCAACAAGCTCCCAGATGTTTGAAGCACATAGACTCCATTTCCTTGTTCATGGCTTTAATCCATTCATCTTTGTCAACATCCTCCATTGCTTTTTTAAAAGACAACGGATCCTCGACCTCATCATTTGAAATAACGTTCCGGGGTTCAATTAAACCCATGTAGCTATCCGGTGGGTTCATAACCCTCCCACTATGTCGAGGCAGTCTTAACTCTTGAGGTTGTTGACTAAATGTTCTGACCTCAACAACTCTTGTTGATCTGTCGGCCTGTTCAACAACTCTTGTTGAACCCTCAGTAGTCTTAGTCTCACTAGAAATCTCACACAAAACGAGTTACTTCGTGGCTTATGATCCCAAATGTGGTCTTCTTCCAAGAAGATTTCATTTATAGAAACAAAACTTTGTTCTCACTCGGATTATAGAAGTATCCACCTCTCGTTTCCTTGGTGTAGCCTACAAAGAGGCAAACCTTCGAACGAGCTTCCAACTTCTTTGGGTTAGTCACTAGCACATGTGCCAGATAGCCCCAAATCCGGAACTGGCATAAACTACATTTATGACCTCTTCATAACTCAAAAGTTGTTTTAGAAACACTTTTCGAGGGAACATTATTCAGGATATAGCATGCAGTCTCCACTGCAAAACCCCAAAACAAGTCTGGAAGATAAGCATAACTCATCATAGACCGAACCATGTCCAACAAGGTTCTGTTTCTTCTTTCTGATACACCATTCTGCTGAGGTGTACCTAGGGTCGAGAGTTGAGACGCAATCTCATGTTTTATCATATAGTTCTAGAATTGGAGGTCCATATACTCTTCACCACGATTAGATCGTAGTGTTTTTATCTTCTTACCTAACAAGTTTTCAACTTCAGCCTTATACTCCTTGAACTTGTCAAGGGCTTCAGACTTACGTTGCATTAGGTAGAGATACCCGAATCTTGAATAATCATCTATAAAAGAGATGAAATATTCATACCCACCCTGAGCTCTAACATTCAACGGACAACAAAGGTCTGAATGTACAAGCTCCAAGGCTTCCTTGGCTCTGTAACTTTATCCAGTAAAAGGTCGTTTGGTCAGCTTGCCTTCGAGACATGATTCATATATTGGCAAGGAGTTTTTTTCTAAACTCTTTAGATGTCCACTTTTCACTAACTTCTCAATCCTATTGAGGTTGATGTGACCTAACCTGAGATACCAAAGATGGGCATTTTCCTTACGAGAAACCTTTAGTCTTTTAGCTGTTGTTGCCGTATTGAAGATTTCAGTGTTAAACAGGGTTTTTATGACTAACGACCTTAGTACATATAAGTTATTTTCCATTGAATCATAACCAATCCCCATTCCATTCTTGAAAATAAACACTTTATTCTCAGAAAAGGAGACAGTATACCCTTGTTCAATGAGACAAGAAATTGAGATTAAGTTCCTCTTCATATGAGAAACTACGAAAACATTATCCAGTAACAAATAACGTTTATTGTCAATAAATAAATTTAGCCTGCCTATAGCAATAGTTGAAACAATCTCACCAGTACCAACTTTGAAAGAGTAAAACAATATGCAGCGGAAGTATCAAGGATCCATAAGCTTTCTAATTCACTAATTTTAGCAAAAAATAAAGCATGCTCTTCTCAAAAAGTGGGTTTTCTGAACATACGTTTGATGAACTCTCCAAGAAAACGCTTGTTCAGCTACTGTCTTCTTTTGTTATCAACGTGAACCACCTCAAAGCATTCCTTACTATGCTCTTAGAGCTTTAAGCAAAGTTGTGGGACTCAAGAAAAACTTGAAGAAGTGAAGAAACCAGAGAAACTCACAGCAGCACAGCTGAAGAAGACAGCTTCTTCTTCAGAAAATATTCTCTCGAAATTCTTTTATTATCCTCCTTTTCAATAACTCCACTCTTCTTAATATATAATAGATGAACATGCAAAGAGATGGAGTGCATGGCTTGCAACTCATGCTTGGAGAATCAAAGTCAAGAAGATAATGCATTTTGTGTGAGCATAAAGATGATGGTAATGGAAACTCATTACATGTAAACTCATTACCTATTTTCGTGGTCCTGTCTATATGTAAACTCATTACATAGGATGCCTCCAATCTCATGTCTCGACATGAACGATTTGTGGATCACATCATTTGTAGCACCTTACAACTTCTTGTAACAACTACAGAGTGGGCCGCATCCAGTAGTGTTACCAGGATGAGATATCCAATTTCATCCATATACTTATTAAACCATTTAGGCTATATACTGTCAACTTATGTCACTACATAAAGTTACAACATTCAGACTATAGCCAAGGATGCGTTTATTGGATTTTCATAATAAGATGCAAAGTCAACATCTTCCATTGTGTTCTTAAAGGTTAATGGATCCTCTAAATCATCATCTTGTATGATGTTTTGAGTTTCTGTTAAACCCATGTAGCGTTTAGGTTGTTGAATAACCCTCCCACTACGACGAGGCATCCCCAACTTTTGGGATGGATGTGACGGGACAACAACCATTGTTGATGGACCAGTTTGATCAATAACTCTTGTTGATTTATCTGTAGTATCTTTAGATAGTTCTTGCAATATTAGTTTACTGCGAGGTAGATGATTCTTAATATGATCCTCTTCCAAGAAAGTTGCATTTGTCGATACAAACACTCTATCTTCTTGGGGATCATAAAAGTATCCTCCTTTTGTTTCCATGGGATATACTATAAATAGGCATAATTTCGAATGTGTTTCAAATTTTTTAGGATTATGTACCAACACGTGTGCGGGACAACCCCAGATGAGGAAATGATGTAAACTTGCTTTGCGTCCCTTCCATAATTGATATGGTGCTTCTAAAATACTTTTGAATAGAACAACGTTCAGAATATAAATTGTAGTCTGTACTGCATATCCCCAAAAGAATTGAGGTAATTGAGCCTAACTCATCATAGACCGAACCATCTCCAACAAGGTTCGATTTCTCCTTTCTGCAACACCGTTTTGTTGTGGTGTTCCAAGTGCTGTGAGTTGGGATTGAATTCCATGATCTACTAGATAGTTCTGGAATTGAAAATCCATATACTCACCACCTCGATCAGATCGAAGTGTTTTAATTCTTTTACTTAACTGATTTTCAATCTCAGCCTTAAATTCTTTGAACTTTTCAAGAGTTTCAAACTTGTGACTGATTAAGTAAATATAGCCATATCAAGAGTAATCTTCAATAAAATTGACGAAGTACTGATATCGTCCTCGAGCTTTAACATTCATCGGACCACAAATGTCTGAATGTATAAGTTCAAGAGGTTCTTTGGCATGAAGACCTTTGTCAAAAAAAGATCTTTTCATCATTTTTCCCTCAAGACATGATTCACATGGAGGTAGGGAACTGTGTTCTAACTGATTTAGATGACCATTTTTTACCAATCTCTCAATATTGTTGAGATTACTGTGACCAAGCCTGAGGTGCCAAAGATAGGTGTTAGGAGAAATTTTCCATTTTTTATTATGAGTTTCAGCCGTTTTAAACATCTTTATATTTAAAATAGCTTTTGCTTTCATTGGTTGTAATATGTATAAGTTATTTACAAGTCTAGAAGAACAAATATGAACACCTCTTGAATTAACAAACACTTCATTATATTCAAAAGATACACTGTACATATTTTCTAAAAGACAAGAAACGGAGATCAGATTCCTTTTCATCTTAGGTACAAAGAACACATTCTTGAGTAAGATAAAAGAATCTCTAAAAAACAACTTCACATCTCCCACTACTTTAGCTGAAATGACTTCACCTATGCCCACCTTGAAAGTCATCTCATATTCAGAAAGACTTTTCCAAGAACTAGTTTCCTATAGAAAAGTACAAACATGATTAGCGGCGCCTGAATCTAATATCTAGGTAAAGTGAGAATTTTCCACTATATATGTTTCAACAACTAGTAAATCATATTTACCTTGTTTATTCTTTTCTGCTTTCTTTTCAGCCAGATATTTTGGGCAATTACGCTTCCAATGCCTAACCTCTCTACAATAGAAACATTTTCCCTTGGGAGTTTTGTTTTTGTTTTTCTTCGCAACTATTTTCTTTTTCCCTTTTCCTTTCTTTTTCATCTGCACGGTTTTATCTTTAGAAGAAGAAGAAGAACCAGCTTTCTTATCATCAACGGGTTTTGTACCAGACGTAGACCCTTTGTAAAACTTTTTCGGTTTAGTAATAACATTTATTTCCTTTTCCTTGAGCTTCATCATCGATTGATAAGTTTTCAATTCATTCAACAACGTCGTTAAGTTATAAGTGATTTTGTTCATGACAGCATTTGTCCTGAACGACAGATAGCTCTCAGGAAGAGATTCCAGTATCATGCTCACTTGACTTGTTTCGTCTGTGATAGCTCTGTGAGCCTCTGCGATGTTAAAATGGACCATCATGTCAAGAACATATTCTCTCACATTGGTCTCATCCTTCATACGTGTCACATACATATATTTAATGGCTTCATATCTAACAGACGATGACGGTTGCCCGAACATCTCCTGTAATGATGCCATGATCTCACGAGTTATGGGCATGACCTCATGTTTCTTGTTGAGTACATCAGATATACTCGCCAAGATATAGGCTCGGGCTGTTTCGTTCGCCCTTACCCACATATCATAAACATCCCGAACATTTCTGTTCGTCGTTGAACTGGGAACTGGAGGACACTCCTCCGTTAACACAAACCTCAATTCATTTAATACTAATATTATATTGATATTTGATTTCCAATTGGAGTAACCCTCTCCGTTAAATTTGTCAAAAGCAAGCAGTTGTATAATCGAGTTCGACATTGCTAAAACATTTTAAACAAATTCTATTAAATATGCTTCTAAATCCATTTTAGCAAAACTAATAAAGTACCCAATAAATCTTTATTTATTTGCAACGATACTTAAGTGATTTAGAACAAGTGCTGTCGTGGGGCAGTCAAGAATTCCTTCACAGAAGTAAGACAGTTCTTGACCAAATACTATTATCTAGAATAACTCATATCCCAATAGTTCTTTGGTTATCGTTTTCGGTCAAGATCTTTACTAACACTTACGAGCTAGTAGGGGGACCTCGCGGACCTACAGATAATGAGCTCCAATGATTCGAGATTAATCGGTTAAACTCATTAGTCTGATCTAACCCTCATTCGTTAACTAATGGGACACTCCACTATAGCCCATAGTTGAACTCCCCTCATTGTAGATATATTATGTCCACTTAATAACCATAATCAGTAATTCGATCCTTCACAGGTTGTTCGTAATCAGAGCTAGGTCAAAAATACCATTTTACCCCTGTGACTATATCTTATTCCTTAAGTTCCTACTGATCCTCTAATGAATACTTATGATTCATGATCTCTATGAATCAAATCCTTTCTCCAGCATGAGAAGGCAGGGCCCCAATTGATCAAGACCTGGAGTCAGTACTTAAGAAAACAACCTATCTGCTAACCCTAAATAGGGAAGAAGTGAATTCCATCTTGCAAGGTTATGTCCCCAGCTATTCATCCAGCCATATCCCCAAAATGGTAAGCTTATTGAGTAGTGCTGTTGGACTACTCTCACCGTTTACAGATAAAAGGATAATCCCGAACAAACAGAAGTTCATAGCTAGCTCAAGATTAAGATCGAGTTAACCTAGGTTATATAATAAATGAAATAATCAGTTTTAACAGTAAACGATCGTTATAAAGAAAAGTGACTATTTTTCATGGTCCTATCTATATGAAAACTCATTGAATAGGATGCCCCCACTCTCATGTCTCAACATGAACGATTTGTGGATCACATCGTTTGTAGCACCTTACAACTTCTTGTAACAACTACAAAGTGGGTCACATCCAATAGTGTTACTAGGATGAGATATCCAATTTCATTCGTATACTTATTAGACCATTTAGGCTATATACTGTCAACTTGATCCTGTTTATGTCACTACATAAAGTAACAACATTCAGACTATAGCCAAGGATGCGTTTATTGTATTTTCATAATAAGATGCAAAATCAACATGTAATTGTTATTGATAAAATAAAATGTTTGACACGAACTGCGAGTTCTAGGACATTCCCAATAGACTTGTAGAGTCATCTCTTCCTGTGGCAACATTTTCCAGGAACTGAATCCTTGGTAAGAGAAACTGACATGATTGGTAGCACCCGAATCAAGGATCCAGGCAAAATCATCATTCTCTACCAAACACGTCTCCAAGACCAATAAATCAGATTTATTGTCTTTCCTCCTCTTTTGGAGAGTAGTGGGATCAGTGTTAGAACAACTGACACTACTAGTTTCGTCATCCATCCTTTTATGCTCGACAAGTAAGAACTGACGTCCAAACAAATCGTGCAACGAGTCCATGACCTCGCGTGTAATGACCATGTTCTCAACCTTTTTGGCCAAAACATCAGGTATGTTAGCCAAAATATGAACTCGGGCCAATGAATTAGCCTTCATCCACAACTCATATGAATTGCGGACACTTTGCTGTGCATCAAGGTTCGGGACTTGAGGACATTCCTCAACCATGACAAATTCTAGGTCGAGTGCAACGAAATACATTTCACATGATTCTTTCCACTCTATATAATCTGTCATATTAAAGGCATTAAATGGAAATACTAACGAGTTGCTAAAAAGGAAAACACATTGACCTACGTTAGGTTTTAAGCAAATATCCGTTGTAAAACCCATTTAAAAAACTTAAGTCTATCTCAACTTAGATCTATCTCAATCCAATTTTAAAACCCATTTAAAAAACTTAAGTTGACCCTAAGTCCGCATGCGATTCTTTCTTATTGTTTTTAGGTCTATTTTCCTTTATAACACTTATAAACGGAAACAACCAAAACCACAATGAAAAGCTAAGACATGCAAGACATTCATAATGATTATAAATAGCCTAAGCGTCATGCTCAATACATTATTCATTCATTGCTACTTCTTTTATATAACACTTATACAAAAACAGCAAGGAAACAAGCACAACATGGTTCCATTCACCCTTATAATGCTTATAATAAAAGGATGATGCATGATAATGCTCATTGCATGCATAATATAACTCTTATATTTCATGATGCATATGCATGCTTTCATGTAATTTCTTCATGCTAGATTATAACATTTATAATACATGATGCATGAATAATTGTATAACCTAAGGTAGGTTTGAAAACTATATGTCAAACACTTTGCCATATAAACACCATACATCACATGTATAGTTAATAAATGATGAACCGGGTAAAATTGCCTCAAAACAACAAAAATAAAGCTAACTATTACAAAAGCAAGGAGTCTCCGGTTCAAACAGGCGACCCAGGTCTTAAACCGCTGGGGCGAAGCAACACGTCTTCAACCATCGTGCTCTAAACTCCCCACGATCGTCTACACAAAAGAACAAACAGTTCGTCTATCGTATACCAACGCTCCAAGAGTTAAACGATCGTTTAGCAATAATCGTGTACCTTTTACTAAGCGATGAAGGCCGAGGTACGCGATCGTCTAGCGCGTTCCGCTCAACGCAAGCCTTACACGATCGTTTAAATGTCTATGATGCGACAAAGCACCATCGCCTAAACGATTGCTTAGTGAGTGCCTTTGTATCATATACCGCACGATCGTGTTGGTAGTAACTAAGCGATGAAGCAAGATAACTACATGATCATTTAGCATGCCTTTTACTAAATAATGAGCATCAAATGCTCTCACTACGATCGTCTACCTCCAGCATCTAAGTGATCGGGCAACCAACACTACGCGATAGAGTAAACTTCGTTTATTAAATACTGCACGATCGTATAGAAAAACCTACATGATCGTTTAGATAAATCCCAAGGATCGTTTACCTTAGGGTGCATGATACGACCAACTCTTAGTCTTCTTCCTCATTGAGAACCGAATCTCCATGCTTCGAAACTCATCACGAACGACTCGACTAACTCAAACTCTTTGAATTACAGACTCGATTGCATGTTAATTACGCCCAAAAACACAGGGGCCCTTACAAATTAATACTTTGTAATTGAAGAAAGCTTTAACAGAAAGGCAATTAAACCCGTAAACATTCATCAATGCCATCCACAAATGCACTTAACAATTAAACACAAATGCAGAAAACCCACCTAGACTGTAAAAGAAGTTCAAAACAGAATTAAAATTTGGAATATCAGAACAACCTTGCTCTGATACCAATTGAAGGAAACTGAACACAAGGATTTTCATGAATAGCGGAATGATCTTTCCAAATTTCAATCGTAAATGAACATTACAATTACAATCACAAATGCAAAAATACGATTATGCAAAATACAGAAATTACAGCATGCTATACAAAAGATCATGGACAAGAATCAACACACTTTTGTAGACTCATCTTCTAGTCCCTTGATCATGAACGCTCGACCACAACAACACACGAACGTTCGCCCAACACAACCGCTACACTGCACGAACACCGCGCATTTGAACTAAGTGATCGCCAAGGTCACGAACACCCCGAACACCGCGAATGGTCTCCACAGAACCTTGACAGTGTCGAGTTGAGTATAACACCACCAAGAAGGTTACCTTGGTATTCTCGGTGTGAGAATCCAAAGGGTGGGCTTTGTGTGGACTTGGTTTGAGGCAAAAAATCGGAGGAACCACAATCGTGTAAAGGATTGAGCAAGTGGGAGATGGAACAACCGATCGTATAGGTTGATGCCCAATTATTTAGGAAAAGCTATGCGATCGTTCAGCTCATCATTTAGCTGAGTGTCTGTCGTGTATAACACTCCACGATCGGCTAACTCCAAGCTTTCGTTTAGTAAATCTTATTTACTTGAACACTTCCATGAGTAATTTTCCAAGAGTGGAAAATCTTTTCTTTTCTTTTTTTTTCTTACCTTTTTAAAATTAGGAAAACATTTTTTCTTTTATTTCACAGTTACCATGAAACCACCAATAACCTTTCACTCAATTGGTTATTAGAGAAAAAGAGATAATTATGCAATAATTAATATTATTATAAATATAAATGATAATTAAATTACCATAATATATTTATAACCTATAGTTTTGATATTTTATCTCATGAAACATTTAAACCATAGCTTTTTTTCTATTCCATGGCTCTTAATGTAAATCTCATTTACATTAATTCTCCACTTGATGTATCTCATACACCATACTGATCATATCATATATAATTGAATGAACTCTTGTCAATTTGAACACTTCAAATCAACACCAAGAACTGATTCTTAGCTTGAATCCATTGAGCTACCAAGGGGACCTTATGGACCTGTAGCTTGAAGCTTCAACAGTACATGAATAACTGACTAAACTCTTTAGTCACGGGATCCACCATCCGTTAACTGTCAGGCACTCTACTAAAGATCGACAGTTGAACTCTTCTTACTATAGATATATTATTGTCCACCTTAACCAATCAATAGTGCGACAACCCTTCACCGATCGCTCATAAGTACAACTCAACCAATAACCGTTATGCCCTTATAGTTACATCTAACTCTTTAAGAACCACTGAATTCTCTAATGAACATAAGTCATAGTCCTACTATGACTGAGTCTTCTCTTCCAAAGAGAAGTTGTGGCCACTATGTTAAAGCCTTAGAATCAGCCTTTAAGGGAGCAATCTATCTACTTACCTCTGCTTCGGGGAAGGAGTGAATTCTAGCTTGCCATCTTGTGTAATTGAGTTCCCAGCTCCCAAATCAGGCAAGTCCCAAAAAAGGTAGGCATGTTGAGTTGACAATCTAGTCACTCTCACCCATACTAATCAAAAGACTGCCCTCAAAGGCAGAAGTTTCCAAAACACTCAGGATTGAGGTCGTGTCACCTATGGTCATTTAGGTGAGATGTAAGTCTCCAGAATCAACAACGTTATATATAGAGTCTAGTCATCTCGTGGTCCGGTCTTATACAAACTCTTTGTATAGGATACCTCTACTCGCATGTCTTCTCATGAATGGTCAGGATCTACCATCTGTAGTAGCTTACAACACTTGCAAATCTCTACAAATAACCAGGAGTAGGTATCCCACCTTAATCCTTATACTATAGACCTATTTAGGTTATCACTTAAGGCATGATCCACTTGTATATCACATATACATGCTTAAGTTTACAAAAGATAACCATGGAGCTTTGTTTATTGGATATGAGTAAATGCCAGAATGAAATAACAATTATTTCATTCATAAAACAATGTGTATAATTACAAACAACAAGACTCCAGGAGAATTAGGACACCAATCCCAACAACTACAAGCATGTAACAGTTGATCAAAGTGTTCTTTAAAGAGTTTAATGAATGATGATCAAAAGTTGTTCAACTTTCCAAAGTAAGAGTTACTTTTGGGCAAACCTAAAAAGTCACTTAGTTAAAATCGTTAGCCGTGTTTTTTTTCTAGGTAAACTAAACCCTAGGTTATAAAATACTCAGTGGGAGGAAAATATATATATGATGTGTCAATTCCACTCACATTTCTCTCTTAATATTCACACCATGAGATTCATGCTTGGCCTCGTGGTGCCCTGGGAGCATCCCCCTTCGGATGGTGTTTGCATGAGTCAATATCAAAGTGGATGGAGAGAGTATTTATAGTAAGTGGGTGAAGGATGTGTGTCAACATGTCCTGCGGTATTCTTCATTGGTTTGTATCGTGAGATTTTCTTGCACGACCTTGTGGTGTCGTGGGAGCATCCCCCTTCGGATGGTTTGTGCGATTGGTCAATATCAAGGTGAATTCCAGAAATGGATAGGTCGATTTAGTTTTTACCCCAATCGATTTTTTCCTTCGGATTGGCTGCTTAGGGTGAAACTCTAGGATCTAAAATGAAGGGTCACACTTACGGGAAATTGTTAAGCAAGTTAATGATTTCTTAACCAAATCAATGATGGTTAGTTATTATAGGAACAAGAGTTGTTCTGGTATTAATGACTTGTTGATAGTGTCTCAATTCAAAGGAGGGATAAATTGACTACCCTTCGGTGTCTTTTATCCTAACCACTGAAGCGTCATTGGAAAACTAGATGTCATACGGGGTTCATTTAGATTTTTCTAAACCGTATTGGATTTTTTTTTTAAGAGTATTTGCTAAAATCTAATGTAGATCAATGTATTTGTTTTTTCAACAACATGTATGATTTTTCGTGAGTTGCCTCTTTTAATTTGACCGATTACATACATTAGAAAGAGTCTCTAAAAATATATTTCGTGGTAAACGACCTCGAGTTTCTCATGGTTGAGAAGTGTCCTCAAGTCCCGACCCTTGATGTACCGTGAAATATTCGTAATGCATATGAGGTGTGAATGAAGGTTAACTCGATGGCCTGACTTCACATTTTGGCTAGCATACCTAATGCATTGGCTAAAAGGGTTGAGAACATGGTCATTGCACGTGAGATCATGGACTCGTTGCAAGAATTGTTTGAACATTAGTTCTCACTTTCTGAGCAAAAAGGGATTGATGTCAAAGAAACCAGTAGTGTCAGTTCCCAAGATAACCTCTAGTCTTTCTTGAATGTCAGGGACTAAAAGAGAAAGCAATTGTTGTTGACTCTGAAGAAGTTCATCGACGAGAATTGTTCTCTGAAATGGAACTTGGAGATTATTTAGGTTCTAACACTGATCCCACTACTCTCTAGAAGAGAAAGAAGTCTAAAGACAGTAAATGTGATTTATTTGTCTTGGAGACGTGTTTGGTAGAGAATGATGATTCTGCCTGGATACTTGATTCAAGTGCTACTAACCACGTAAGTTCTTCCTACAAGGGATTTAGTTCCTGAAAAACGTTGGAAGAAGAAGAGTTGATTCTTCAAGTCAGTACTGGTGAGGTTGTTTCAGCTGTTGCTCTAGGTATGCTGAAGTTATTTTTGGACTAGAAATGTTATCTATTACTAGATAATGTTTTTGTAGTTCCTCATATCAAGAGGAACTTAATCTCAGTTTCTTGTCTGATTGAAGAAGGTTATACCGTCTTCTATTTTTTTAAGGGTAAAGTGTTTATTTTCAAGAATGGTATGGAGATTGGTTTTGGTTCAATGGAAAATAACTTATATGTACTAAGGCTATTAGTCATAAAAGCCTTGCTTAATATTGAAATATTCAAAACAGCGAAAACTGCAAAAAGACCAAGGGTTTCTCTTAAGGAAAACATCCATCTTTGGCATCTAAGGTTAGGTCACATCAATCTCAATAGGATGAGAAATTGGTGAACTGTGGACTTCTACAGAGTTTAGAAGAAAACTCCTTACTGGTATGTGAATCATGCCTTGAAGGCAAAATGACCAAACGACCTTTTACTGGAAAAGGTTATAGAGCCAAGGAAACCTTGTAGCTTATACATTCAGACCTCTGTGGTCTGATGAGTGTTAGAGCTCGAGGTGAGTATGAATATTTCATCTCTTTCATAGATCATTATTCAAGATAGGGGTATCTATACCTAATGCAACATAAGTCTGACATTCTTGAAAAGTTCAAGGAGTATAAGATTGAAGTTGAAAACTTGTTAGGTAAGAAGATAAAAACACTATGATCTTATCGTGGTAGAGAGTATATGGACCTCAAATTCCAGAACTATATGATAGAACATGGAATCACATCCCAACTCTCGGCCCCAGATATACCTTAGCAGAATGGTGTATCAGAAAGGAGAAACAGAACCTTGTTGGACATGGTTCGGTCTATGATGAGTTATGCTCATCTACCAGACTCGTTTTGAGGATTTGCAGTGGGGACTGCATGTTACATTTTGAACAACGTTCCCTTGAAAAGTGTTTCTAAAACGCATTTTCAGCTGTGGAGAGGTCGTAAAGGTAGTTTACGCCATTTTAAGATTTGGGAATGTCCGACCCACGTGCTTATGGCTAACCCGAAAAAGTTGGAACCATGTTTGTAAGTTTGCCTCTTTGTAGGCTACTCCTAGGAAATGAGGGGTGGATACTTCTATAATCCATGTCTGATGATGGGGTTGAAGATCCATTGTCTTAGAAGCAAGTAATGGAGGATGTTGACAAAGATAAGTGGATTAAAGCCATGAATCAGGAAATGGAGTCTATGTACTTCAATTATGTTTGGGAGCTTGTGGATCAGCCTGATGGGGTAAAACCTATAAGGTGTAAATGGATCTACAAGAGAAAACGAGGTGTAGAAAGGTGCAAACCTTTAAAGTTAGACTTGTGTCAAAGGGTTATACACTTGTGTCAAACTTTCTCATTTGTTGTCATGTTGCAGTCTATCAGGATTCTCCTGTCCATATCCACATTTTATTATGAGATATGGAAAATGGACGTCAAGATTTCCTTTTTGAATGGTAATCTTGAGGAAACCATCTACATGGCTCAACCAGAGAGATTCATTGTTCTAGATTAAGAGCAAAAGGTTTACAAGCTTAATAGGTCCATTTGTGGGCTGAAACAAGTATCTAAATTGTGGAACGTTAGATTTAATAGTGCGATCAAATTATTTTACTTTGATCAAAACCTTGATGAGCCTTGTATTTACAAGAAAATCATTAACAGCTCAATAGCTTTCCTGGTGCTGTATGTGGATGACAATGAATAGGTTTTCTAATTGGCATTAAATCGTGGCTAACTGTCTAGATCTAAATGAAAGATTTGGGAGAGGCACAGTATGTCTAGGGATCCAAATCATTCGAGATTGTAAGAACAAAAGGTTGGCCTCTTCTCAGACATCGTTCATTGATAAGATGTTGACCAGGTACTCGATGCAAAATTCCAAGAGGGGTTTATTACCCTTCAGGCATGGAATTATTTTGTCTAAGGAATAGTGTCCTAAGAAACCTCAAAAGGTTGAGGAAATGAGACAGATTCCCTATGCTTCGGCTATTGGAAGCCTTATGTATGCATTGTTATGTACTAGAGCTAACATTTCTATCCAGTAAGGATTTTCAGTCAATATCAGTCCAATCAAGGATTAGATCATGGACAGCTGTCAAAACGATTCTCAAGTATCTTCGGAGAATGAGAGACTATATGCTCGTGTATGGAGATAAGAATTTGATCCTTATAGGATACACAGACTTTGACTTTTAGACTGATAAAGATTCTCGGAAATCGACATCAGGGTCAGTGTTTACTCTGAATGGAGGGGCTGTAGTTTGGCGAAGCATCAAACAAGGATGCATCACGGACTCCACTATGGAAGTCGAATACGTAGCCGCTTGTGAAGCTGCTAAAGAGGCAGTTTGGCTTAGAAAGTTCCTTACAGATTTGGAAGTTGTTCCAAATATGTCTTTCTCGACCACTCTGTATTGTGATAACAGCGGGGCTGTGACAAATTGTAAGGAACCTCAGAGTCATCTTAGAGGGAAGCATATTGAACGGAAGTATCATTTGATCAGGGAGATTATGCATTGCAGTGATGTGATAGTCATGAAGATAGCGTTGGAGCACAACGTTGTTGATCTGTTTACAAAGGCTCTCATGGCTAAAGTGTTCGAGGGTCATCTAAAGAATTTGGGTCTACGGGAAATGCGGTACCTTGTCTAGAGTAAGTGGGAGATGATACTGGGGTATAGAGTATGCTCTAGTTTATTATATATTATACTGTTTTATATATTATACATTAGTCTTCCAAGGCATTAGGACAGTGGGAGATTGTTGGGATTGGAGTCCTAATTCTCCCGATGGTCTCATAGTTTATAAACTTTTTGTGCACATTGTTCTTAATAAAATAAATGTTATTTTATTTGCATGTACTCATATAAAATAAACTAAGATACATGGTTATTTCATGTAATTTAACCATGTATGTGAGATATACAAGTGGATCATGCCTTAAGTAATAACCTAAATGGTATGTAATATAAGGATAAAGGAGGGATACCTTATCCTGGTGACACTATGGATGCAACCCGCTTTGTAGATATTTACAAGTGTTGTAAAGTGCTATAAATGGTCTGATCGTGACCATTCATGTAGAGACATGCGAGTGAGATTGTCCTATACAAAGAGTTTGTATAATACTAGACCACGAGATGATTAGTCTCTTTATATAACGCCGTTGATAATTGAGACTTACATTTCACTAAAATGACCATAGTTGACATGTCCTTAATCCTGAATGTTTTGGGAAATTTTGCCTATGAGGGCAATCCTTTGATTAGTATTGGTGAGAGTGGCTAGATTGATAACTCAACAAGCCTACCTTTTTGGGGATTTGTTTGTTTGGGGAGCTGGGAACTCAGTCACACAAGATGGAATTCACTCTTTCCCCGAAGCAGGGGTAAGTAGATAAATTGCTCCTCTAAGAGCTGATTCCGGATCTTGAACATAGTGGCCACATCCCCGGACTCAGTCATAGTAGACCTATGACTTATTGTTCATTAGAGGAATCAGTGGTACTTAAGGAGTTAAATGGAATTACAGAAGCAAAACGGTAAATTGGCCCAACTGTACTTACGAGCGATTTGTGAAGGGTTATCACACTATTAATTGGTTATATGTACACAGAAATATATCTGTAGCGCGAAAAGTGTAATTTTCAGTCTTTAGTGGAGTGCAAACAGATGGTAGATCTCATGACTAAAGAGTTTAGTCAATTCTTCACGTACCATTGGAGCTTTAAGTTACAGGTCCATAAGGTCCCTTTGGTAGCTCAATGGGTTCAAGTTAAGAATCAGATTTTGAGTTAGTTTGAAGTGTTCAAATTAACAAGAGGACATTCAATTGTATGTGATATAATTGGTGTGATGTATTAGATACATTAAATGGAGGAATTAATATAAATATGATTTATATTAAGTACCATAAAATAGAAAAAGAACTATGGTTTATATGTTTCATATGATGAAATATTAAAACTATAGGTTATAAATATAATATGATAAGTTGGTTATCATATTTATTTATAATATTAATTATATGATAATTAATTATTTCTTTCTAATAACCGTTTGAGTGGGAGGTTATTGAAAGTTTATGGTAACCATGAGATAAAAAGGAAAATTGTTTTTCAAAATTAGGAGTTGATCCATTCATAAATTTCTCACGGAAAAAGGCTATCAAGTAAAAACAGTTTTTACTAAGCGATAGCTGTTGAGAGCATACACGATCATTAGAAGTTGACAAGACGATAGTTACTTGTTGATCGTTGCTACACGATCGAGTAGCAAAGCCTATGCGATAGGCTTCCGTTTACTAAACGATCGAGTACATCGTCTATGCGATAGACAGTGTTCTGATCTCCCACTTAATCGATCGTCTACTCGATCGTATACCTCATGTTTTCCTCAATCCAAGATCATATAGAACCTACAACTTCTGGATTCTCACATCGAGAATACCAAGGTAACACTTGCGATGGTGTTCTACATCCATTCATTAATCAAGTTGGACTCGATTGGGTTGGAGGAGCATTCAGACGTTTATGGAGGCTGTGTTCGTGTTTGTGTTCGTGCTGTTGGCTGTTCTGGTCATTGCGTTCGAGTGCATTGTCGAATGCATTGGACACTGATCGAGGGATACATGAATGGTTCTCTTTAAAGGTATGCATACTCTATCCCTTGAATTCTATTGTAGCATGTTGTAATTTCTATTTATGCATAATCTGTATGTTTCCATTTAAGACTGTAATCGTTGGGTTCATTCGGAACTGAATTTGTAACGATCCACTTCCGCTACTCATGGAGATCTCCGTTTGTGATTTCCTTTAGTTTCAGTGAGACAGGACAAAAGTCACCGTAGGGTGATCAGGTGTTCCTTCACTGAAATGAGACTATCTTAATCAATAGATAGAACAACTCCTTGTTATTGTAACTATCAGTCACCATTGTTCGATCCAGAAATTTTAAAACTCGCTTAACATATTTTTGTAAGTGTAAACTCTTATTTTAGATTCTAGAGTTCCGCCCCCATGAGCCAGCCGTAGGGAAAAACCGATTGGGTCAAAATCTAAAGCAATGTTATCAATTTCTGGAGTTTGAAGTAAAGAATCATGCAAATGCCATTCGTATGGGGGACACAAGCAAAGGTGCCTCGAGGCTGAGCATGAAACTTTACTACAAACTAATGAGAGAAACCGTGGGATATATTGACACGCATCGCGCTCCCACTTACTATAAACACTCTTTCCATTCACTTTGATATTGACCTATACAAACACCATCTATATGGGGACACAAGTAAAGCTTCCTCGAGGCCGAGTATAGATCTCACGTGAAAAGGTAAAATGAAGTATCATATACCCATTTTCCTCCCACTTAGTTTTTTACCTAGTGTTATTTAACTTAGAAAAATTCGGCTACTGATTTTGACTAAGTGATTGTTTAAATTTGCCCAAAAGTAACACTTACTTTAGATGGTTAAACAATTTTGATTAATGTTTATTAAACACTTTAATAAACCTTAACCAACCATTGCATGCTTGTAGCAAATCTATCTAATTCTCCTTTCTAGGTAAGTTTCCAAGTAGGGGTGTTATGTTTCCGTCAACTTAAATACCCTAGCCTAGATATAATTAGCCTTAGGAAAAAGGTCTCTTATAGATACATTTGCTACAAATTTAATCTTTTAATTAAAACCAATTTAATCCTTTAAACCGATTAAAAGATTAAACTTAGTTTCTAATCTCATTAAAAATGTGATCTTAGGATTATGTTAATCATATTTTAAAACTATTTTAAAAAATGATTTTAATCTAAGGTTTGCATGCAATTCTGAATTATTGATTTGAATTTCTAATTTCATTTAACTATAAATTTTATAAAATAAATTAAAACCATACAATTGCATTCATTGACACACTTAGTAAAAATATTACAATTATAAAATTACCTAAAGTAGTGTCATGTTTCATGCAATTCCATTTCATTACTAAACATACATAACACTTATATATTAAAATAATGAAATAATTAATAATATACAACCATCTATACATACATACTATTATAACTTTTATAATATGAATGATGCATGAATATGTTATTAATACATGCATGCATATATTATTGTTGGGGTTGATGCTCTAAATCTCGTAGGGTTCTGTAGTTTGTAATTGTATTCTACAAACTTTTTATTTATTTAATAAAATATGAGATGTTTTATTTGACATTTAGTAACATTAAACCCACAAACCAATAAACTAACATCCAAGGTTATTATCTATAGCTTAAACATGTATGTAGAGAAATACATGTGAATCATGTTTAAGTGATAACCTTAATGGTCTGTAGTAGATGGATAAGGTTGGATATCTTATCCTGGTGACACTACGAATACAACCCGCTTTGTAGATGTTACAGTTGTTGTAAAGTTCTACAAATGATTTGATCCTAATTACTCATGTGGAGACATGTGAGTGGCGGTATTCTACACAAAGAAGTTTGTATAAGACTAGACCACGAAATGACTAGTCTCATTATATAACACCGTTCATAATTAAAACTTATAATTCACCAGGATGACCATAGGTGACATGACCTGAATCTTAAGTGAGTTGTGAACTCTTGCTTATGAGGGTGATCCTTTGATTTGTATGGGTGAGAGTGGCCGATTTTCGACTCAATAAGCCTACCATTTTGAGAATTTGTCTGATTGAGTAGCTGGAAACACAACTATATAAGATGAAATTCACTCATTCCTCGAGGTCGAGGTAAGTAGATAGATTGCTCTTTTAAGGGTTGATTTCGGGGCTTGAACAATGTGGCGCCACACCCTCTCTTGGCTCGAGAGGGGTTTGGTCATATTGGACTGTGACTTATTGTTTATTAGAGCGATTAGTGGTACTTAAGAAGTTAGATATAACTATAAGAGGAAAACGATCATTTTGGTCTAACTATACTTACGAGCAATTTATGAAGGGTCATCGCACTGTTGATTAGTTATATCCAATGGACACAAAAATATATTTGTAGTGCGAAAAGTGCAGTTGTTGGTATTTAATGAAGTTCCTGGTAGTTAATGGATGTTGAATAATATAATTAAAGAAGTTTAATTAATTATTCAAATGCCATTGAAGCTTCAAGATACAGGTCCACGAAGTCCTCTATGTAGCTCAACAAGGATTAAATGAGAATCAATTTTGGATTAATTTGAATTGTTCAAATTAACTAAGGCAATTAATTATATGTGATATAATTAATTTAATTTAATTATATATGATATAATTACTATAATATATTTTATACATTATAATATAAAGTTTATCTAAGAGGAAATAAATATTTGAATATGATTCAAATGTTAATTATGTGAATTAGATTCATATAATTTTATATAATTAAATTTAGTATAAATGAGATTTATATTGAATACCATGCATTAATGAGAGAATGAAAACTAAAGGTTATTATTTCTTTATTCTTCTCCATTTTCTTTATTCATAATTAGCATGTTGTAAAATCTTATTTAAATGCATAATATTTTTGTATGATTTTGTAAATTTATAACATTATGTAAAATTGGGATTTGGGATCGATCCCCGTTTCTGCTCCGAAACCTTCACCGATAATGCTGATTTGTAGGTCTCTGTGGCTCTTGAGAATGTGAAAAATGTTGTTGAATATGAAGTTGACACTTATTCTAGTGGCCAAGTTTAGAGAATTCTCCTCGCTCAACTTATTCTGATGATGAAGACGATATCCCTATTGCTGCTTTTCGATCTAAGAAAGCTGTTGATAGTGTTAGTGTTCTAGAAATGGTAATGGTGATGTTGATATTTCTTCCAAGAACTATGATCGTGATTCTAAGCAATCTGCTTCTAAGGAAGGCTCTGACTAAGGTTTCAAGAGTAGCTTAGACAAAGAAGCTATAGGATCTGTTCAGGTCACTAGCGCCATGGTTCAGACCAAAAGAAAATAACCATTTGTGACTAATGTCCCTTCTGTGCCTTTGGATGGGATCTCTTTTCACACTGAAGAGAGTGTAAGCTTGTGGAAGTATGTTGTAAAACGAAATACTTTGGATGAGAGAGAATTTTTTGATCGTACTCAAGAATGTGCTGAGCTTATGGAATTGATTCAAATTGTTGATCTTGAAAGAACATTTTGGAGCGTATTGTAAGTTTTAATTATGAACGGTGGTTGGTGAATTCGTTGTTAATCTTCCCTCAGAATTTGCATAATCAAATAGTCCAAATTTTTAGAAGGTACAAATTAGGCGGCATGCTTTTGTTTTCTCTACTCAGGTAATCAACCAATTTCTTTGTCGTACTGTGCCTGAAACTGTGAAAGAATAACGTCATTCTTTAAGAGATTTGGTATTTGAGTTGACTAGAGGAGCACATTCCACTTAGCTACATAAGGGTCAACTGTCTTAAGTGTTAAATATGCCCTTTTGCGTAGGATTGAAATTTGTAACTGGTGCCTTTCTTCACACAATCTGGTTTGTTCATTGCTCTTGCTACTTTGATATATCAGATTGGGACTAGATCACTATTGTCTGTTTGTAATCAACCAAATTAAACGCCACATTAGGTCCGCAGCCTTGAAATTTCCTATTTGTTTTCCTCGCTTTATTTGTGGTATCTTTTTGTATCATAAGCCTAATCTTTTCACTACTTCAGATGTTATTGTCCCATCTCCAGGTCTCTTTTCCATCAATCCTAAACTTTTGTAGGGTCACAATATTCTTGATCTGGATACTACCATGAATACTTACCATCTTGATGGTTCAAGTTGAGATTTAATAGTTTCTTCGTTTGATGATCGTATTCTTCAGCTGCTTTCCACTACATCACGTGATTTGAAGTCTTTGGTGTGTCAGCTTCAGGAGAAAAAGGCTGGAGTGGATGAGGTTTTGCTGATCATGCGGTCTATTTTATCTCGAGATGTAGGTGCTTCCTTTTCTCAACAACGACGTTGATGTTTTTTTTCTAGCTAGAAAAGGGGGGTTGTTTGTGGTTTGGTTTGTGTGTAGGTTTCTGACTGGAGTTGTTTGTGGTTTTGTTTCGTGGAGGTTTCTGACTGGTTTTCTGCTCCTGTTTATGATGTGTTTTTGCTTTAAGGACTAATATGTTTTAGCTTCTTTTATGTTGTTTTGTTGATGTTATTGTTTTTGTCAAGACTTTCTTTTAGGCATCTGTTCTTATTGTTGAATGGTAGTTTGTTTTTGTTCTGCCTATAAAAAAAAATTATAAGCCAAAGGTTGAGTTTGTTGGAGATCTGGTTTGTTGGCTTTATCATTTTCTCTAAGGTAGTGGTTTTGCATATATCTCAAATAAAGTATTAACATCCAGTTGTGATATTATAGTATTTTTCTGTAGAATATTTTTTCCATATCTTGAATTATCCGACTGTGATATTTAGTCGGATATGTTACATTTTGAAGTGCGACTTTTTATTCCAAATAAGAACTTATTTCCTTTATTGGATTCATTTATTCAAAGTGAGTGTGGTAGACCACTTAGGGTTGCCGTGTTTGTGTAATTGAGCAAGACATTTTTCTGTATTCCGTTCGAACTATACTATATCGTGTTCTTGCTTGTTTTCTCACTATTCTAATGTGCATGTTCTTCATCCGTTGAGTGCAAAACGTTGAAGATTTTCAAGGTCTTAAGGGGAGCCTAAATCATTACTGCCAGAAAAGGGATTCTCAGCCTTAGGGGGAGCATAAGACTCAGCTTCAGCTTCAGAGAAGGAGTTTTCTATCATAAGGGACCTAAAAGTTGTTGGTGAAGGGAGTTCACTGATCTAAGAGGAAGATAATCAAGTTGAGAGGAGTCTCACACACTGTCAGGTATCGAAGTATTAGATGCTAATATTAACATACTTAGGGGGACTCTAAGTTTAGTTGAGAGGGAGTCCCACATTTAAGGGGAGCCTAGGTTTAGTGTGAGTTAAGCTCTATGTGAGCCACTATAGTAGTTGGTGTATTATAAATAAGTGCTACGTTGTAAATTGTTTTAACTCTTTAATATTAGTGGATTATCTTTTCTGGACTTTTTGCCCCCAGTAGGTGTTTATCTCCGAACTGGGTTAACAACTGTTGTGTGCCTTTACTTGTTTACTTGTTGTTGGTATTTTTGTTGTTTCAATTGTTGTTAGTGCTTTCGGTTTAACATCCGTATATCGAGTGACAATTCACCCTAACGCCTTTTTAAACTTCAGTAACATTTCTAACCTATTTGATATTTTCTAAAATTCACAAATTTATTAAATATAAATTCACGAATTTATATAAAAAAAATAAAATATGTATAAATAGTTGTATAAACTTAATTATAATATTTTATAATACTATTGAGATTAAATAGATAATTTCAAATTAAACTAAAAAAGTATCAAATACGAGAATTAAATAATAAAGCATTAAAATAACTATTCATAAACTTTTCTTCGTCCAATAATTTTATATACGAGAAATCAAACCTTCGATTTAACACATTCCAATTATTATCGAAGTAAACTCATTCTAAAATGGGTAGGGTCAAAACCCTATAAACAGGTTTCAAAAAAGGGCAAGTTAATTTATATGGTTATATGAGGTGTACTAATTTCAATAAAATAAGTAACACTCATTCATAACTTTACTAATTTCAATAAAATATATATACAATTGAGCTTGATTAATGGCCAAGATTGTTTATTCTTTCATTTTTGCGTTTTTTTAGAAAGATTAATATTTAAGATTCACCATATAAATATACTTTAACAAACATTAAATTTGTAGTATCAATTTATGTAGTTGTGATTCTCTATCTTACTTATCATGATGAAATAAAAGTCCAAGATTGACTAATCAACAAATCTCAAGGAAAAAAAAAAACAAAATAACAAAAAAAACCCACAAATTTAATAAAATTCACAAGTTTAATTTCATAAATATGATAAAGTCTTGGTAATTCATTAGATGCGCATAATTATATAATTTCAAACATTTTTTTTTAAAAAAAAAACAGTCTATTAAACGGTAAAAATTACTATATTGATCAAATTTAAGCAAAACATTACAACATTTGAAAGTTTAAAGTATGTACTCCAATGAAATTGGAGGAAATTGACACACCTCCTCAAATTTAGGAGTACAACGTTGATTTTTCCTAAAATAAAGAATACAATAAATAGGTATAGTTAAAGAAATAAAACATTTTGTGTCCATTTATTTTTACTAAAATTAATTTTAATTAATTATTCATTAAATATGGGAAAATATAAAAGTCTAAAATTGTGTTGTACTTTTGGAACTTTTGTTATAAAGTGTGAATATTTTTAAATATTTTTTATATCTAAAAAGGTCCCTTAAATATATGAGATTCCGTATTTTATAAAGACATATTAGATACTTAATTTTAAATTTATATTTTCATTGACTTATTAAGTACGAATTTAATCTTGAGTATTGTAGAAATTAACTTTTGAATAACTTTGTCATAATTCACAATTTTTTTTAAAAAAAATCTAAATTTAATGTCATTTTTCCTTGAAATCTTAACATTTTTTTTACTGTATATATTTCATAATTTATCGAGAACATACAATAATATTCTTCAATGAATTTTTAAATAAAAACTTATCTTTAATATTAACTCTTTTTCAAGTTTAAGATTAAAATTACAACATTAATCCTAAATTTAGGATGAAATTCGATGGATTTGAAAAGTTTAGGATAAAAATATATACCATTCTATAACTAGTTTATAGATAAAATTGATTTTAGTTTCTTAGTTGTTTAAATCTAAAATAGGGAGTCTTTCTAAAAAATATCTAAAATAGGAAGTTTGAAAATATAAAAGACGAAAGAAAATAAATAAATAAAGGAAAAAATAGTCAACTAGTAAATTTGGCCACATGCATAATACATATATCTAATGTGATGGTTGGGATTTGGGATGACGTATGGTACGAGTGACGGGTGATGTTCGCATCCATGTTAAAAGAGAAAAAAGAAGAAAAATACTTGAGTGCATTCGGATAAACATTTATCTTTGTGCATCCCAAAAAACTATCTTCTATCGTAACGTGACATGTGGTAAACTATTCCTATTTATTTGTTTAAATATTTTAATTATTTTTTTTATGTGAGTGATGAGAGGGGAAAACATAAAGATGGATATATTTTGGGATGCATCAAGTATTACCCGATCAAGAAGGTGGCCTCACTCATCACATTAGAAAATAAAAGGGGCTGAAAATTTATTTGCCTAAATAAAGAAAAAGTATTATAAATATGATAATTATGTAGATGTCCATACATAACCTCCATAGGTTAAAATTCATCCATTAACCTCTCCAATTAATCTCTATAATTTTTTTTATCCACTCTTTATGTTTGATTCTTGTAACCAACATTCTCACAATCCTATAAATAGAGGTTGTAGAGATCATTTGAAAAGACACCTTAATTGAACATAATATATATGTTATCTACTTTCTTGTCTCCGTTTCTCTCTTATGTTCTTATGTTTATTATTCTCTTCTCTTTCTTTTATAACACGTTATCAACATGACTCTCTATCACTTGGGAGATTTTGTTGAGATTAGAGTTGATTCATTGAAATACCAAGAACAATAAAGGCCCTACATATTATTGAGGTATTTAAAACTAAAGTTAAAAAAAAAAGGTGAGTACTCTATTTAAACCATATATGTGACTTATGTGTTTGTGAATTGATTGTTAAGATATATTTGATATTAGATTTTAAATTTGATTAGATCACATTGTAACTTGATATAAGTATTATGTGAGCATTGAAATTAAAATCCTTCGGCATGATCCAACTTGTGTCTTAAAGTACTTGTGAGTTTTTCGTTCTTATTTCCACTTTAAGATTATAACTAATCTTTAGTTGCTTCTTATGCAATTGAGTTAGGAAACTAAAGGAGATGTGATTTTGTGAGTAAGAGATTTAAACAAAATTTGTGACTCTAGTCTCTATCACATGCACACAATGCATTATGAAGTAAACTGAATTTTATCCTCAATTCAATTTGTTACTTTGCCAACTGTTTATATAAATATAATTGTTGACGTTCTCATCATATCTTCAATCTCCATCTTTTCAAATTCAATTTGATTTTTAACAAATACATCGAGAGGCATTTGTAGAGCTTTTGTTAGACATTTGATGTTATAGTTTTGTCAATGAAGTGCATATAAATATTTTATCATTGCTTTTGTTGGAGTAACATTCAACATGTGTAATTTGTTATAGCTTTATTCCTTTGTTAGAAGGTAGATTCTTTTTTTTTTCTTATCCTCTTTATGATATCATAGATGTCGCAATCGAGGTTATAAATCATGTATGCATCATTTTCTTTTTGTGTAATATATATGTAAAATCTATCATAGATTCCAAATCATTGCATATCATATATAATCAAAATACCTCTTGTCAATTTGAACATTTCAAATCAACATCAAGAATTGATCATCAACTGAATCCATTGAGCTACCAAGGGGACCTCATAGACCTGTAGCTTGAAGCTTCAACTGTACGTGAATAACTGACTAAACTCTTTAGTCACAGGATTCACCATCCGTTAACTGCCAAGCACTTCACTAAAGACCGACAGTTGAACTTTCCTTACCACAGATATATTATGTGTCCATCTTAACCAAGGAACAGTGCGACAACCCTTCACAGATCGCTCGTAAGTACAGCTGAGCCAATAACCGTTATGTCCCTGTAGTTACATCTGTCTTCTTAAGTACCACTGGTCCCTCTAATGAACATAAGTCATAGTCCTACTATGACTGAGTCTTCTCTTCCAAAGAGAAGCTGTGGCCATTATGTTCAAGCCCCGGAATAAGCCCTTAAGGGATCAATCTCTCTACTTATCCCTGCTTCGGGAAAAGATTGAATTCCATCTTGTGGATTGAGTTCCCAACTCCCAGATCTGACAAGTCCCCAAAAAGGTAGGCATGTTGAGTTGAAAATCTGGCCACTCTCACCCATACTAATCAAAGGATCGCCCTCAAAGGCAGGAGTTCCCAAACCACTCAGGATTGAGGTCGTGTCACCTATGATCGTTTAGGTGAGATGTAAATCTCTAGTATCAACGGTGTTATATACAGAGTCTAGTCATCTTGTGGTCCAAGTCTTATACAAACTCTTTGTATAGGACACCCTCGCTCCATGTCTCCACATGATTGGTCAGGATCTACCATCTGTAATAGTTTACAACATTTGCAAACCTCTACAAAGCTGGCCGTATCCGTAGTGTCACTAGGATCAGGTATCCCACCTTAATCCTTATACTACATATCTATTTAGGTTATCACTTAAGGCATGATCCACTTGTATATCACATATACATGCATAAGTTCACATAAGATAAGCAAAGAGCTTTTTTTATTGGATATAAGTAAATACCAGAATTAAATAACAATTATTTTATTCATTGAACAATGTGTATCTTTACAAAACAACGAGACTCCAGGAGAATTAGGACACCAATCCCAACATTGTATGTATTAGTTCTAAGACATCTGAGCATCTGTTGGCACCTAATTTTCTTATGTTTGTCTGTTTTCCCTTAATACATTCCACACAAACATTGAAGTTACTTAAATCAAGGGAATCAAGAATTCCATTTGACACAAGTCTTTGAATTCTCTGTTTAGAGATGTGACCTAAACGCTTGTGCCATAACATATTGGAATTCTCATTTAATTTACGCTTTATACCACATGAATTAGATAACAAGATCTTGTTAAATGAAGCAAAGGAATCAAGCATATATAGATTATCAATTAAAGAACCGATACCAATAAGCTTAGAATCTTGAAAAAGACTAACTTTATTATTTCCAAAAGAACAAGAAAAACCAAATTTGTCCAAACTGGAAATAGAAACTAAATTTCGTCAACATGACGTTACAACAAAAGTCTCATTCAGATCCAAATAACAACCAGTTTTTAAAAGTAATCTAAAATTTCCAATAGCTTCAACTGGAACTGCTTTGCCATCGCCCACATAGATGAATCTTTCAATATCACTTGGCGGCTGGTTCCATAAGCAACCCTGCATTGATATACTTATATGAGTAGTAGCACCAGAATCTACCCACCAAGTATCTATAGGTACAAAAGCTAAATTAACTTCAGAACAAACCAAATTAAGAAGTTTACCCTTCTTTACACGCTACTTGACTTACTTGGGACAATCTTTCTTGAAGTGACCTTTCCTTTTACAGAAAAAACAAGGATTTTTAGTAGTTTATTTCTTATTTTTATTCTGTTGAGATGTCCCTTCTGCAGCATCCATAATTTTCTTTTTCTTCTTATCACGAGAGCATATTGCCAAATGAGCACTTTTTGTCCTTTCTCTCTTAATCCTATCTTCTTCTTGCACACATTGTGAGATAAGCTCATTAATACTCCATTTATCCTTTTAAGTATTATAGCTTATCGTAAACTGAGTGAATTATGCAAGAAGAGAGAGAAGTACCAGATGCATGAGTAAATTTTCATTTATCTCGATATCAAGTATCTTTAATTTACCGGCGAGATTGGACATTTCCATAATGCACTCCCTTATGTTTTCATTGCCCTTATACCTAATAGAAGTTAAAGAAGTCAAAAGACTACTTGCTTCCCCTTTCTCATTTTTAGCAAAATATTTCTCAATTTGAGCAAGAAATTTATTGGCATTTTTACTTTCTGTGATAGAGCCCCAAAAAGACTTCGCAATGGAGTGCCTAATGATCATCAGACATATGTGATTTGACCGTTCTCGCTTCTCTATATTAGTCGTATTTGATTGTTCCTCAGTAGAAGTAGGTTTATCGGTCCTTAATACAAAGTCCAAATCTATACACCCGAGAAGTATCTCTAGGCTTTCCTTCCAAATCTTGAAGTTTGATCCATTCAACTTAAGGATTGAACTCAGATTTTCAGATATTTGAGTAAGACCAACTGAAATAATAAACAACAAAACATATGCTCACAATTAAAATATAACAAAATAATTTCACATATGTGGTGAGCCTCTTTAACAAGATACCTAGCACAACATTGATGTCCAGCCTTTGGGCAAAAAAAACACCAACTGTAAATGGTACTCTCAACGTAGTAATCAAAGTACTGACAATTAACTCTGTAAAAAAATAGCCTTTCTTTGGAACAACTATTTTTCACATGAGAAATCCTTATAATTGTCACATATTCATTATCACATGCATACTAACAATTTGACCAAATAATTATCTTCCTTGGCTGATAATTATCCGCATAAATTCATGAATATGCACATCTTATATTTTAGAATTAAATTAATCTAGACAACAAAGGCTACTTTGATAACATATTATTTTGACCAACTCAATCTAAAATATAAAACATAATAATATAATAATATTATTGTACAAAAATAAAAGAGAGAACACCAAATAGTCTTTACCAATATTCACTTAATAATTGCATACACATTATATAATTAAAGCAACAAAAACATGTGAATATCGCTAAATATCATCAATCAAATTTAAATTTAAATTCACTACATTATCAATCATATTTAAATTTAAACCACAGCATGATCAATTAATCTTGAATCCACAACATGATTATTCAAATCTTGACTTATATCAAGAGTAAAACTTTAGATTCAAATTCACAAAACTTATTAATTTAAAAGCTAGATTTAAATTCACTCAATTATCAATAATCAAGATCAAGAACCACCGACAAGATCAAACAAGATCATATAAGAATCGCGGGAAAAACCAAACGGATTGATTAATAAACTAAGAACATCAATGAAAATTCCTCCGAGAATAGCCTTTTCTATTATAAACATGATTTTTTTTCCATGTCCACAACTTCATTCAAATTTATTAAATTAATACTGCTATTCCCTTAAAAAAAAAAACTTAAATCCACTAAATCTATCCAAATGAAATCCATCGAATTCACCAAATTTCTCAAACTAAAACCAAATTAAAAGCATCAATAAGAAATTGGGAAATTCAAATTTATAAAACAATTTGGATTCCATTGAATTGGACATTATCAAATAATTTTTTTTTAAAAAAAAACAAATGAAACTTGAATTCAAAACCACCTAATTGAATGATTTTATTAAACATGTGGCTAATGAAAAGTCGCTCGCCGGTGGAGGTGGAAAATCAGTGCACTGCAATTTTTTTTTTTTTTTTAATTCTTTAAACTTCTTTACCAAAAAAATTGAATCAAGATCCATGACAAACAAATATGAATCGATAATTCAACATGAAATTCATGCTCAGATATCACTTGTTAGCATAAATTCTTAATATCTATATTAAATAGATAAATCCTAGGATCATTCATGTCAAATTGTCAAGAATAACATACCGGATTCCATTGCAAAATTGATGATAACTTCAAGATGATGATGGATGACTATGGTCTTCCTCAACCAAAACTCCGAATGCCCTTAGTGGATCTCTAAATGGGATTCAAGAAAGACTGAATGCTTATTGTTTTGGTATATATCGGAGACCATAGCCCTAACATCTCTTTCTATATTTGTTCAATTAGGGTTCCATTAAACCCTAATTAACTAGGAATAGGCTTTTATCTTCCATACTCAATTAGGAATCTAGGGCCTTAATTAATTAGATCAAGCCCAATCTAATATAATATAAATTATTAATCCACCCATACTTTAATTAAACATATTATTATTTAAATATGTCTAACAATATACACTTTTCAATACTTCAATTTCTAAACCAGAAAGGAAAATTTTCATAGATAGAAAAAATGTCAAACTATTTACAGAAATAGCAAAAAAAAAACACTAATAGACACTGATAGACTTGTATCAGTTGCTATCAATATAATATCAATGATAGAATTCAATCAGTTTCTATCACTGATAGACACTGATATATTTCTATTAGCCTCTATCAATGATAGACTTGTATCAGTTTCTATTAGCCTCTATCAATGATAGACTTCTATTAGTTTCTATCATTGATTGACACTGATAGACTTCTATCAACCTTTATCAATTATAGACTTCTATTAGTTTCTATCATAGACGAACATTGATATATTTCTAATAGCCTTTATCAATGATAAACTTCTACCAGGTTCTTGTTAGAGTTAATGTCCTAAATCAAGTGTAGTTATGAGTAATTTGTAAAGGGTCGACTCACTATTGATTGGTTACATCCATGAACACAAAAATAAATCTATAGTATGAAGAGTGCAACTATTGGTCTTTAATGGAGTGATCAACGATAGTTAATAAAAATTGATTAATTTAATTAAAGAGTTTAATTAATTAATTATATATCATTGGTACTTTTAATCTGTAGGTTCATAAAGTCCTCTTGTTAACTCACTAAAGGAAATATAAGAGGAATAGTTTGAATTGTTCAAATCAATTGCATATTAATGAGATTAATATAATATGGTTAATTATAGATGTGATCTATAATTAAGAGAGAAAAATATTTGCATAAGATTCAAATATTAAAGAGATGTATACATATAAATATGTGATAATTATATATTGATTACTTCTATACTAAATATGATTTAATATAGTCGTTTCATTGATTAATTAATGTTTAATTAATTAATTAACTTTTTAGAAATAGAGATAAATAAACACTTGATGTTTATTAATTAATTAATTATATTAAAGGAAAATTATTTCAAATAGTAAAACTGTTGAAAATATTTACAAGATATATCAAAATTTTAGAACTATTAATGATAGACGTTTATCTATCAGAATCTATCAGTGTCTATTAGCGTCTATTGTTGATAGTTCTAAAATTTTACTAAATTTTGTAAATATTTTAGTTTATTTTTCTATACTTGAAAATAGCCTTATATTTATGGTTATTTAATTATTGAACTAATTAATTAAATAAAAATTATTTAATTAAATTAGAACTAGAGTAGGAATAAGAAAGACTAGGAGAATGGGTCACCACTCTTCTCTATAAATAGGTCTTCATGGTCAATGTTTGTGACATAATTGAATTTGGTATTCTGAATTTTAGTCTCCTACTATTTCTCTCAAAATCTCTGATTTTCTCTACTACATCTTCTTCCTTTTTCAAGTCTTGGAGACCACACATCTAATTCTTGAGATCCTATCGAATAACAAGGTTTCACTTACAGTGGTGTCCTTTGATCATTGAAGAGACGTTCTAGATAAAACGTGAAGGGAATCGTGAAGAATTTGATATCTACAAAGGTAAGTTTTAACTCTTCTTTTTTTTTTTTTTTTCATGCTAATCTTGATTGTTTAGCCATTATGTTATTGTTTTTATACCGTATTTTTGTTTATGTAAAATCGAAAACAAAATTGCAAGACGATCACACGCTTCTGCTTGGGATTCGATCTCTTCAATTGGTATCAGAGTCCAATTTGTGTAATTTTAATTTTTGGGTTTTTTAGAAACAAAAGCAAAATAGAATGGTGGGTTTCTTTTAAAATATATGCATGAGATGTATATGATTTTAATTGTGGTTTGCAGGTTGACTATTTAGACTTTTGGCATTTAGATTTACAGATTTAATTAATGAGGTCAATGTAAAACCTGGTGTTTATGGGTATTTTTTTTTTACTGTAAATCAAGTTTGTAAGTCTGTGTCTTTCGTGGCAAAAATTTTTCATGAAAAGAACCTGAAAAAACAAAGGCAAAACAAGAAAAAAGGGAGAGAAACAATGCAGTGTAGTTCGGTTTTTCAAGGACAACTTTTACATATTTGTCAATAATGGGAGTTCTAGCCGTTGGATCATACTGAAATTTGGTCAGTATGTTCAGAACATCGAGGGTCTCGTTTTGAACTATTGGATCGTTGTTTTGAGTCCTGGTTTATTCGTCATCGCCGCTGAACAGAAGCAATTTTTTCTTTTGTCTTTTTTCATTTTCTTTTATGATTTTCTAAAATCTAGGGTTTTAGATTTTATTTTATTTTCTAGGAATGCCAATAGTTGGTCAATAGGAATGCCAATAGCTGGTCAACTTTGGTACTTTATTAATTTAGTTATGCATGAGATGTATGATTTAAATTATTTTCAATGGTACATAAAGTATGCCATTTAGATTTAAAAACTCACCTTAGGATAAACATGTTGTGGTCCTCACTAATGGAACTATCTCAGGTGGTACACGCACCTAAATGCGTACTAAAGGTGGCTCACTCACATGTGGACCAAAATCTGTAAAACGACCACTCGTCACTGATCCTCATTCTCAATTGGACCATGAAACACATTCTCTAGCTGAGGAGGGGGAGGCTCAATATATTCATCTGCTATCGGAAGGTCTAATGTACGAACGAAGTAGACCTTCTCCTCCTCAGTTAGAACAGGATCATTTATACGAGCCTGAATGTAAACAATAAGAAAAAAAATTAGAACCCTAAGCCCTAAACTATATACCAACATATAAAACTTAATGAAGAATGACTTACTGCTTGAGACCCAAAAACCTGTGTCTGAATCACCTTTGCTCTAGGTGAATACGTGCAATTCCATGCACAGTATTGCATCAGCAAAAACCCTATTCTCCACCTATCCACTAAGGGATGAAGTACGCCCAAACCTACAAATTCAGAAAAACAAACACCATACGTCAATGCATGATAAAGTCGAAATACCAAAAACAATTATAATTAAACGAAATTAACGAACCTAGAAAGGAAATTAAAATCCATATAAGTTGTATGACTTAAGCAACTTACTTTTCGCAGGCTTCTTCTTGTACATTGCAACTTTTCCTTTAAGTGCAATTTGTAGGCTACCCAGAGTTTTCATAAATATCATGTCACCCCAGTCATAGCTACAAAAATCATACATACATCAATCAACCCCTACATGGTCCAACACATGTGTTGCCTCATTTCCCTTCTCATCATAGCCAACTCGATGAAATATAAAATGGTCATCTTCACCATATCCACATCACTTTCGAACTCATAATCCAAAAAATCCTTGTCCAACTCAGTCTCATTCATTTTGGACCTATTGCCCAAGTAAAACTTCCTAAGCCTAAGAGCTCTATCCTAATCAAACTCAACTACATGCCTAGGCCTAAACCTCAACCCCGTCACTATATCAAACTCTTACTGCATGAAAGAAACATTCTTCCCCAGTAACTTAATGTTAATGACGTCTTCCCTATCCTCATGTACCTCCCTTAAAAGAATATAATGACACAAAGGCCCATTAAAAACTAACATAAAAAAATGACAAAAAACAATATGCCTAAACATGTACAATTTCCTAAGTGTTAACTTGTTCTTAATATTCGAGACTGTTTTCGTCAAATGAGAACAACCGTCAAATTGGCTGGAAAATAGTCAAAAGTACGAATCTTAGGTACCAATGTCTATCACATAGACCACAAACCAGAAATTGAACTCAACAATCAATTAGGTAAACAAGACATAAACATTATATTTGGAATTTTCCTTAAATCTTGAAGTAAAACTTGCCCAAGATCGTGTACTAATTAGGAAGAACTCAGGCTATTTACACAGGCATGCCACGAGATTAGGTTTTTTGGTCACGTTTTGTATAAGATATCGTGGCTAATCTCATGGTCAATCTCGGGCCACATTTACCCCGAGATCATATACAATAGTCCAAACCAATAGTCTACCCAATCTTGGGGCACATTCAATAGATCTTGAGACTACATCATCCAATCATGCCCGGGATGCAAACATATTGTACTCGAGATAGGATGAAGTATCTAGAAAATCATCAAATACATACATACACACAAAAAAGGACCAAATATTCAATATATATATATATGGAGCCCAAATTTCACATATATCTTAGATCGACACTAAAACCCTAACCAAACACTAATATAAGTTGAAACCGTAGACAAAATGAAGGAGAATAATGGAATATCTTTACAATAACAAAGCTTAAGGATGCAAATAACTGCCGAGACAAGGAAAATTTCAAAGCAAATGTAAGGAGATCTCGAGCGAAGTGAGGAGCTGGAATGGTTTCCGTTTATATGAAGGGTTTTTTCAAGATGAGGTATTTTCGTCCTTTCAAGAGATTGGATAATTGAATTCTTAACGTTTCAAATTCAATCTCGAGTCCGATCTTACTCGAGAAGGCCCGAGATAAATTCTTTTAACAACTTTTCAAAAAGTGTGCTATTTTTGTAATGAGAAAACTAGAAAAAGGACAATTTTTCATTTTTTTTAAAAAAGATATTTTTTCAAATGACCTATTTTATAATTTCTAATTTTTGTCACTCATTACAGTTATCCTATTTTAATACAACAAAATGCAGTTGAGTCTACTAATCGTCTTGAGAGATTTGCTCAAAGTTGCATGAACTAGAGACCATGTACTCACGGTTATGAAGCATAGATACTTCATGTGAGGCAAAGAATCAGTATCAGACATGTATCAGATACCGATACTTCCAGATACTTCCCAGATACGTATCTGACACGCGATTTGACGTATCTATTTCTACGCATACTTTTTTTTAAAATAAAAAAGACAAGCAATTCATCTAACTTTTTCCAATCTAAAATTAGGCAACCTATTTAAAAAGTTCACTACTCGAGTCCAAAACTAAAAGGGAAAGAAATAACGGACCAAACCCTAGACTAGAATCATCTAATCTTCATCTTCACATTTGAGTCCCCACAAAGTCCACCAAAATATAAACCATTTGGATATCTTCAACAATTCAATGAACAAGTTCTTCGTTTATCTTCATACTTCTCCCTCTAATATTCTTTTTCTTCTTCTTTGCAATATGAGTCACTATTCTATTGCATTTTATTAACTATTGTATTTCAACATCTTAGATGTTGCTTTTTTGTATTGTATTTAAGTGTTTGTATTCTATTTTGTGCTATTGTTATTAACTTATATGCTAAATTTATCTATATTCTAGATTTTTTTTAAGAAAAAAATGTATCTTCAACGTATCAGTATCCTCGTTTTTTAGAAATATGTATATTAATATATATATATATATATATATATATATATATATATAAATGACGCATCCTTAGACGTATCCATATCTTAGTTTTTTAGAAATTGACAAATCGCCGTATCCGATCGTATCCGTATTATGTAGCCGTATCTGTATCTGTGCTTCATAAACTCACGGTATACAAAAATTGATTTCAAACAATTTATGCGTATAAATTGTTTTTTTTTTTTCAGGAAAATTAGAAATCATTTAATCCTAAACAAAATCTAAATATAATTTAGGAAAATTATTTCAAATGGTAAAACTGTTAAAAATATTTATAAGATATAGCAAAATTTTCAAATTATCAATGATAGACGCTAATAGACACTGATAGACTTCTATTAGTGTCTATCAATATCACTGATAGTTTTAAAATTTTCAAACTATCAACGTCTATCATTGATAGTTTTAAAATTTTGTCATATTTTGTAAATATTTTTTATTTATTTTTTTATATTTAAAAACAACCCTATAATTTATCCTTAGATGTTAAATTTGTGTCGACATGCCACAATACTTTCTAAGAAAAAAAATTGATGAAACATTAAAAAAAAACTATAATATTAATAATAAATATTTAACTAATTACTAAAGGCGTAAAATGTTTATTTTTTTAATTCAATATTTCTTTGAATTTTCTGATTTTATAACTTTTTTCAGCAAAAAAAAAAATATCTTTTTGATCTCCAAGTGTTTTTAGGCTGGTGTCAAGAGTCGTAGAATATTTTGGTGTTTTCTATAGATTCTATGACCTCTTATTTCTTGATTAAAGTCATGCCCTCTATTGACCCCTACTAAGCTAATAATGGTTGTTACAATTTAGCCATGAAATTTAAGTTTGTTTCAATTTAGTTCCTAAGTTTCGAGAATTACAGTTTTAACTTCATTTTTTAAAATTAACTACTCACTCTTTGTCTTTAATGTTAATGCCTGTTAATTAATTTAAAAGCATTAAAAGATTTATAATTAATTAAGATTCATTATTTTCATCCTTAATAGAATTAAATTTAAAATTTCACATCATAATTATTTTAACAATAAACATTAACACCAGAAACTAAAAATGAGTATGCAATGAAAAATCAAGGTTAATAATATAAATTTTGAAACTTATGGACCAAATCAAAACAAAACTCAAATTTGGTAAAAATGTAACATTTTGAAGTTATGACTAAATTAAAATCAAACTTAAAAATTAACTAAAATTATAATAATTTGAAATTCAGGAACCAAATAGAAATTAGACCTAAAATCTAGTAACCAAAAATACTTTTTTTTTCTTTAAAGTATCCATCAATGTCAACATTTTAAACTTTTATTAATATTTCTATCCACATTTCTATGAAATAGAGACTTCAACATTTCCATAATCATCAATATTTTAAACCTTATTTGTCTTACAATATCATTTTTAAAAACAAATTGATTAAGAAAATACATTATACATTATTAAATAGGTTACATTACAATACAAACTTGATTTCTTTTCTAGGATTTTGAGACAGCTAGATAATAGGGTTTATAATTTAAAAGTTAGAACGTAATCTTTATGGTCGAGACTATTCATGAGATTTTATCAAACTATAGAATTTATTTACGAGGTTTTTATCCAACCAAAAAAATTAAATTTCAACTTTTCCCAAAGTTTTGTAAGGTAAAGAACATCCCATAAAGTAAAAACTAGAATAAAGTCAAAAGATAGCATAATTTTGATGAGAATTTCAATGTGATATTTTCACATTGGCCATTGGAAAATGGTCTTTGCAGTGGGACCAAGAAATAGACTCCCCATTATAACAACCAAATTTTCTGCTCAGCTCCTTTAAGCCCAAGCTTCTGCCTCCCACTCCTCTTTTCTTGCCTCACAATTCTCTCTCTGTTTAAACTTTCAAGTGTTAAATTGCTAAGAAACACTTTCCTTGTAGATAAATAAGAGAAAAAGAAGATTCAGTTTCCGCGTTTTCGTAAGCCAATACTTTTGAGTTCTCTCTCAAAACGTGCAAGCTAACTTCCCAAATTCTCTCGATAGAACTTCAATTTCATCCACAGTTTCTCTCTTCTTAATCCTCTTCTTCAAGCTTCTTCTTCATTGCTTCTAGTTCTCCTCCTTCTTCTTCCCTTTCTATTTAACCTAAACCCCATGTTTTACTATTTTTCTCCATCTTTTTCCCTCTCCAATCGCTTTCCATTGTCCAATCCCTTTCTGGGTTTTGTTCATTTATCATCTTTCTCAAACCCCTTTTGAAGATTTCCACCATTTCCGCAAATTTCACTCCAAACCCTCACTCGATTGAAGAGTCTTCATTTTCAGGAAGAACCAGGTTGCAAAAGCTGAGGAAATTTGTGCTGTTTCACTGAAAATCGAAGTAATGGGAGCCCATTTGAGCAAAAAGTCTTCAGTTCCATCCATTAATCTATCCCCTAATTTGGCTTACACGACGGAGCTGAGTTCTTATGAAGCGGCTTGTAAGGCTGACGCCGATCTACAATCGTTTGATTCCACTCTCCAAGCTCGTACTAACCAAGCAATTAATACCATCGCTGTTGGCGTTGAGGTTAGAGCTCTTTCCTTTGATTCTCTTAAAGAAATCACAGAATGTTTATTAGAAATGAATCAAGAAGTTGTGAAAGTAATTTTGGCTTGTAAGAAAGATATATGGAAGAATCAAGAGTTGTTTGAATTAGTTGAGGAGTATTTTGAGAATAGCTTGCAGTCTTTAGATTTCTGTACAGAATTGGAGAAGTGTTTGAAAAAAGCTCGTGATAGCCATCTTTTGATTGTAATGGCGATTCAACAATTTGAGGAGGAAGTTAAAATGGAAGATGGGAATGGATATGTCAAAACTTTACAAGAGCTAAGGAATTTTAAGGCTGCTGGTGATCCATTTACAGATGAGTTTTTCCAAATATTCAATGCTGTTTATAGGCAACAGATTGGAATGTTAGAGAAACTACTAATAAGGAAGAACAAGCTTGACAAGAAACTCAAATCCATGAGCACTTGGAGGAAGGTGTCTAGCATAATCTTTGTAGCTACTTTTGCTAGTGTGTTGATATGTTCAATTGTAGCAGCTGCCATGGCAGCTCCACCGGTTGCAGCGGCAATGGCTGCGGCAGCTTCGATTCCGGTGGGATCAATGGGGAAATGGATTGATTCATTATGGAAGAACTATGAGGCTGTTTTGAAGGGACAGAAGGAAGTGTTGAGCTCAATGCAAGTGGGAACATATGTAGCTATTAAAGATATGGATAACATTAGAGTGCTTATTGATAAATTGACAGTGGAGATAGAATCACTTTTGAAGAAAGCAGATTTTGCCATTGAAGAGGAAGCTGTGAAGCTTGGGGTGGAAGAGATGAAGAAGAAACTGGGACAGTTCATGAAGAATGTGGAGGATTTGGGATTACAGGCTGATACTTGCAGCAGAGATATTAGGAGGGCTAGGACAGTGGTTTTACAAAGGATCATAAAACATCCTAACCATTGAATTTAATCAAACTGCTCTGTTCTGCTACTAGCAAGTTGATGTTTTGGTAAATTGGTTTGGATTTTGTTTTTTATGATGAATCCAATAGATTGTTTCATTTTAAAACATGGAAAACTTTGGGTGTTGACTTATTGTTTAATTATGGTTGTGTAAGTGTATTCTCTTAAGCAAGTTATTGAATTTGATAGTTTCCACCTCTTATATGATTCAATTTGGCTCCTAAAATCTGTGGTTCTTCAGGCTCTTTGAGCTGAATTTTGGATGGCAATTTTGAATCCTACAACTTGCCAATTGTATGTTTTTTTTTCTTGTTTTTTAAGGGGAAAAAAAGAAAGAAAAAAAGAAAAAAACATCTTTGTGATTTGGAGGGGTCGCTAATTAAATTTGTATAATTAATGGTGAAGTAAACTAATGCGTCATACTTAGAAAAATTATTTTAAATGATAAAATTGTTGAAAATATTTATAAATACTAACAAAATATCACAATCTATCTGCGATAAATCGACTACACAAATAGTAGTAGAGGTGTTTATGGGTTAGGTTGAGTTGAGTTTATTTTTTAATAAAGGTTATTTGGGTTGAAGAAATTTACATCCCGAACAATTTATAAAAGAAGCAAAATGTAAATATGTAAAAATTTAATTTAATTATTTTAGTACATTGAATTAAGATTAACTACTCAATTTCAATTTATATAGTGAAAATTTTCTTTCTAGAGTGCAAAGAAACTACTTTTAAAAGTTGTTAAAAAATAAATTATTAAAAAAATATTAAAATTAAATAAAATTAAAATCAATATATGTAGAAATAATTGTGTTATAAGTAACAAAAAAATATTTTTTTAAATTAATAATAAATTCGGGTTGGTTGGGGTTGGTTTGGGTTATATTAGGTGAATCCATAAACCAATCTAACCCATAAAATTTTCATTTATTTGAACTTAACCCAACCCGAATGAGTTGATAACCCAACCCAACCCAACCCAATCGATTTTTTTGCAGTCATTGGGTTTTTTTAATACCTCCAAATAGTAGTCTATCACGATTTATCGCAAATAGATTGTGCTGCTACTTGTAAATATTTTAATTTATCTTTTTATATTTGAAAATAGTCTTTATACTTATCACAATTTACGACATTATTATTATTATTATTATTATTATTATTATTATTTGGGAAAAATACCTTTTGGTCTCTGAGTTATCAAGAATAGTAGCATTTGATCTCCAATGTTTAAAATTGATCATTTTAGTCCCTATGTTTTCAAGAATAGATTTAAAAGGTCTCTCAACTAATAAATTTGTTAAATTTAAATATAAAATTGATCAAATATATGATGTGGCATGATGCATAGGAAAAACAAATAATTTTTTAATATTTCTCACTTCTCCCTCTTCTCTCTCTCCTCTTCTCCCTTCTCTCTCTTGTCTCTCCTCCATTTCCATCCTTTTTCAATGAAAAAGATGATGCTCTCTCCTCCATCTCCATAATTTTCTTGATGAAAAGATTTTGTTAAACATGAAAGTTAGTATAATTACAAAATTTTCAAATTTCTATAGAAGGGGTAAAACGTAAAAAGCTTTAGAAATGGAGGTTGCAGATGATCAGAGACAGCATAATCCTGATCTTCTACTACTGATTCTTTTGAAAACTCTAAGAACGATATAAACAAAACTAGGATCATAGAAAATCCTTTTTAAGTTTCTTGTTTATGGTGTTTGGCTTGTCCTCATTTGTGAAAGTCCTTTGTCATTCACTAGAAGAAGATATGAGACTTAGCAATTCATTCTCAAAGTTACTATACTATGCTTCTTAATGAAAAGGGCTAGTTACATAAATAGAATTCAAGCCCAAAATAATATAATATGTAGTACAAGTATAAAATAATTGCATATATAGATCAAAAAATGGTAAAAGACTAAAAAACCCATGCCTAGCCACCATTTTGTTCGCTTCTCGGTTTTCTCAAATTAAAACTATCACTGATAGCAGCTATCAGTGGTGACCACTGATAGTTGCTATCAGCTGCTATCGCTAATAGCTTCTATCAATTGCTATCGATAATAGATGCTATCAGCGACAGCTTTCAATTTAAGAAAAATTAATACAATCTTGAAATATTAACTTTTAATTTGCTATAAATTATTATTAGCTATCATTAATTCACTTTCATCAATTAGAATCAACGTTGAAATATTACTTAAAGGCTATCAGTGGCTATCAATGATAGATTTATAAATAGTGATCAACTTTGAAAGAAGACCAACAACTTTGATTACCATAATAGTTATCACTAATAATATTTTATTATGGCTATCACTGATAGCAACTATCAGTCGTTATCACTGATAGACTTTCATCAATTAGAATCAACCTTGAAATATTAACACTTAAGACTATCAATGATAGACTTCTATAACTGGTTATCACCTTTGAAAGAAACTCGATATATAGATATCACTTAAGTTGTATCACCGATATCACTAACATCACTCATATTGTGGTTATCAGTGATAGCTTCTTTCACTGATAACATCACTAATAAGATGCTATCAATGATCTCACTGATATCATGCTATTAGTGATAATTCTTTATCACCGATAACGTGCTATCAGTGGTAGCTTCTATCACCGATAACGTACTATCGAGTAGCTTTTATCATCGATAACATGTTATTAGTATTAGCTTCTATTACTGGCAACATGCTATCAGTAGTAGCTTCTATCAATCATAGACATTGAACACCTTTTTGCCCATTTCTTGTCCTTCCCAAACATTTATAAGTCCATTTTCTTTTTTATGATAGCTTCTACCATTGATAAACATACTATTAGTGATAACTTCTAAGCATTCCACTTACATTTTAGTTCAAGATTCAACTTTATTAATTAAATTCACTAAGTTGGCTATCAATGATAGATTTCTATAAGTGGCTATTAACTACGAAAATATAATCAAAGATTAAGCTATCAATGATACAAAATATTAGTGGCTAACACTGATAGACTTTCATTTACTATTTATATTTATTATTTGTTATAATAATCAAACTTGATGACTGGCTTGTTGGTGTTAAGTCACTTATGAATTGAGTACTTTCAAGTCCTATGAAAGAAAAACTAAAAAAAAAAAAAAGAAACGGAAGAAGTAAAGAATCGGAGAAAGAAAATAAAAGAAAATAATAAAAAAAAAGATACGGGAAGAAGCAAAAATCGGAGAAAAAGAAGAAAATAAAAATAAAAAAGGAATAAGCAAGAACTGAAGAAAGAAAATAAAAAAAAAAAAAGTAAAATCCAAAGAAAGAAAATAAAATAAAATGAAAAAAAAAAGAAAGGAAAAAAGAAAGAAATGAAAGAAAATAAAAAGTAAAGGAAAGAAAAAGAAAGGGAAAAAGAAGAAAATGAAGAAAATAAAAAATAGAGAAAAGAAGCAAAAATCGGATAAAGAAAATAATAAAATAAAAAGAAATGGGGAAGAAGCAAAAACTGAGAAAGAAAATAAAATGAAAAAATGAAAAATGGGAGGGAAGAAGTAAAAATCGATGAAGAGAAAGAAAATAAAGACTAAAAAAAGGTGTAAAACAAGATATGACAAGAGCGAAATTGAAAATAAAAAATAAAAAAATCAAAGATTGACTAGTCAACTTATCCATATTTGCAAATATTTTAAAGATGTAATATATTTTTATATTTTTTCTCTTATTCTACCATGTATTACAAATATCTTAATGAAAATTGGTTCTTATTAAAAAAATAAAAAATGAATAACATAACTTAGAATCTGTTAATGTATAGCAAGGAAAGAGAAGAACACACCCTAGACATAACCCTCAAACGATCCATCATCTGTCCAGATAATAAATTTAAAATATTTCATAAACAGAATATAGCAAGTAGTAAATTTCAAACTTTTGTAGTTATACAACTTTCATGGTTTAATAAAATATTTACATCATCTTTTGAGTTGAAAACCTGATGGAGATGGAGGAGACAGAAGGGGAGGAAAAGGAGAAGAGAGAGAAAGATGAGAGAAATAAGAGAGAAGTGGGAAATATTAAAAAGAAAATATTCCAAATCATCACGTCACATCATATTTTTAATTAATTTTATATTTAAATTTAATAGATTTATTAGTTGAAGGATTTTTAAACCCATGTTTGAAAACTCAGAAACTGAGATGACCAATTTTAAATATAAGAGATCAAATATACCCGTTCTTGATAACTAAAGATCAAAAGGGTATTTTTCCCATGTTTTTTTGTGTTTCTCCTTACTTGAGTACACAAATCACAAGCTTTTTTTGTTTTGGTAAGTGTCACTCTCATCATTAGGCAAGTTTCACTTTCATTATTAGGCCGGATTGGACTAAAGGCACAAGTTCGCCTCATACGGAAGTCCCCATTTGGACATGATCAGAGCAACCCAACTTTCAATAACCAAGTCCATGAACCAATCACTATGTTGGGCTCATTGGATCAAAATTTGGATATTTGGGTCTAGTTTGGGTTGGACTCGGACTAAATGAATTAGCTCATTAATTATTTAATTATTTAAAATCATTTATGTATATTTTAAATTTTCTTAATGGAATACTAATAAAATTTACTAAATTTGTATTTTTATTAAATTTATTTATTATTATTTTCAATTAAAATATAGATAAATGTCAATTAATATTCCTGAACTTTAAGGTTGTATTAGTTTAAACCTTAAATTAATAGTTATATCAATTAAATCCTAAACTTTGAGGTAGGATCAATTTATAATGCTTATAAAACATCAAGAATAATATTAGAATTTATGAAAAAAATAAGGATTATTTTTAAATATGGAAAAATGAACCAAAATATTTATAAATATAATAAAATTTTACTATCTATCTGTGATAGACCACGACATAAAGCGAAACTATTACTATCTTTGTCTATCATGACAAATAGACATAGATAGTAGTATATCACTATCTATTGTAAATATTTCTAATAATTTTATTATTTAAAATAATTTCCCAAGGAATAAGAGTATATTTTAAAACACAACAAAATTCTGACATTTATTATAATTAAGCCTATATACAATTCTACTTATTATTATTATTATTTGGCAATATGATGAAGGAATCAATCCTCTAAGAACAAGCACTATGCCATGCTCATTTTCATTTATTATTATTTTTCTTAAAAAAAAAAAAAAGGCTATATATACACACACGTACCAAACTCACTCGGTCCGACAAAATCAAGTCCCCATCACAAAACCGTAGACCGTGTGAAATATGAGAGCAAATCCAATTTTTCTAATAGTAAAGAGAGGGTCCATTCTACAAAACTTGCTAATAGAACATTTTTTTACACTAGAATATTTGATCGACATGACAGCTCTATATATAGTTTCGTACAACATTTTCTAACAAATACACATACATACGCAACTTCCATCCAGTTTCAAGAAGATTTTTTATGGCCAAAAATTGGCATTGGTCGAATGTTAAAACGAGTAGCAAATGCAAGAAAGGAACAGGCTAATGATACGTAGATTTTGAACCAGATGGAAGAAAAAAAGGTAAAGTATGTAGATATGGATGTTAGGAGCATTACTGTGATGATTGAAACAAGGCAGTTCAATGTTGAGAGATCCCCTTCTGTTCCTTCATGGGGAAAATGGCCTTGAGAATGAAATTTCTCAAGTAATTGGTCCTTGTGGCGGAATGTGTTCATTAGCCAATTGGCAACTTCATTTTCTGTAGTTGGAATGTGGTGAAGGGGAATGCGTTGGATGTGTATATGAACTTCAGAAGGTTCCAATCCAAAGACATTGTCCAATAAAGAAGGGCATCGATGTTTATAGCCGATGGTCACATCGTAAACTACACAAAAGAAATGAACATCTTCAGATTTTCTACTTGTCAAACTACAGGCAAAGAGCTGCTATTTGTTAAGAATTCGACAATGTAAAATAAACAAAAAAAAAAAAAACGTAAACAGTAGAGAACCATCACAAAGATTTATACAATTCACTGTGTGCTAGCTACCTCCATCGGCAGAAGGAGAGAGTTTATTATTAGAGAGAAAATAGCAGATTGCAGATTTAAAAACGCCAGTAGGATTAGAGAGTTTATACGGCGCACTCTTCTAAACCCTTGAACCAAAATCGTAAATAGCATAAATAACATCAATATGAATAGAATACAACTTAGGAAATAACGCTATTACCTTATGGCCTAGCATCTGTTTTATTTTCATCCTTTGAAACTAGTGATGCAATCTCCAAGGACTATCACAACAGATCAATTCCCTTGGGATATCTAACTTTTAGAGTTCATGTTTGATTCGACCAATTCAATACTCTAAACTAGGGAAACGGATAGAAGAAACATTTTAAGCAGCAAAACAAGGATGTAGAGTACCTGCATCCAGACATTTCCTCAAATCATGTAAGCATGTACGGAAACCCTTTGTTTTGGGAAGCAAAACATTTTTTAATATGGGTAAGCCTTTCTCGGCTGCATACTTTTGACTCCGAATGCACTTCTGGTCACTACACAAAACAGAAAAGAGTGACATGAATCTTATTAGACAGTCTCAATCAGATTAAACAAGAAAAGTAAGGCTTGTATGACAGAACATGCTAAGCACAAATTACATATGTGACACATGCATTGTAGGTACCATTACGGCATTGCATATCAGAATTGTAGCTGAATGAACATTTAGGAGAATTCTACTTGGAATTGTTGATTATCTCAAAAGTATGCAAACAGCAGTGTCATTTTTTTCGAGAATGTAAGAGAAATGGAACTGGGATATATGAGTAATTACGTGAAATCAGTGCCTTCCGGGAAAAGGGCAAGCCAGAAAGGATCATAATAATCCTTGAAAGTTGAAAGCATTTGGTGCATTGTCAATTCATCAACCTCCCATTTCCTTTCCACAGAGATGAACTCTAATATGTGAAATGCCCAACCAAATACTGGTAGCTTCATCAAACTGCTCTTAAGTATATACTTTATGTATCCTAGTTGTCCTTTTCGTATTGCAAGATCCCACAGGTACATCCAATCAACTTCAGTTCTATGGTTTGCAATAAGCAAGACACGTTCCCTTGCAGGAACCACTTCTCCAGAAAAAATAACTTTTGTTTTGTTAATCTTCTCAAATAGAAAAGGCCACAGAGCTAACCAAGAACCAAAGAAGAAGGAAGTAGCTTTTCGGCTATAATGTATGCTGAATACTCGGACAAAAATGGCACTGATAAAACCATAATATACTAACATCATAAATGCTGTTAAAAGAAGCACCAGCAAGCATAATAGACCCCTGAACAGCTTAGCTGGAGTTAAGGTGTGATCCCTGGTTTCAACATCCTTAACTTCCATACCCTCTCAGAATCATTCACAGTATCCAGCACAAACGTATATCCCCTATCACCAGAGATGAGTGGGTCTCCTGATAAAGAAGGCAACACAGAATGATTAAAGACATGAAGGTATGTCTCATTGACTAAATTAATAATATGAAATGAACAACTTGCTTTTCATCAAGGTAGGGTGTCCAATGGAGCGCAGTTCTGGCTTGTGATAGTGATATAATCCTAACACAGAATCATTTAGCTGTAAATAAATTCCTCTAAAATGCTCTGTTATGAAACTAAACAATTACAGTATAATGGAAAGTGCATCTAAAAAATTACAAAAGATCATACAGTAACAGAAATTTACAAAAAGAAAGTAATAAATGCCGCATCAGTCAAGGAGCTAATGCCTGATGAATAACGATACAGAATGAAGTGCCATTGTCGATCCCACCAACCTCAAAGGAAAGGAAATTGCTCCCTTTCCTTGTGATATTCCTCTCAATTCACTTTTGGTGGGAGACAAGAAGCCTCCCATAGGAAAGAGAACAAAAAACACACAAGATTTCCTGATTCACTCTTTGATATTTCTCCTGGTAAAATAATTTGGTTTTCAATGTTTCTTTACTCCATTTGTCTTACGTAACTGTCCTTTCAAACTGAAGAAACTTGCTATATACATGGTTATTGGTTAGTAGAATGAAATTCAACTTTCCAGAAAACAATAAATCCAAAAAACTGGTGAAATAAATAATATCACTAACATTCCACATTTTCCATCGACTTCATTACTCCTGGTATTTGTCTTACACATCATCTCAGAGAAGAGCAACCCACAGTAAGAGAGAATTAAACAATTTGAAGCCAACATTCATCTGCTTAGTGCCTACACTGCTATGGCAACATTTTTATGGGACAAAACTAAAATCAATGAATCTGTTAATTTCTTGTATATTATTGATATATATGTTGTCAGGCTAACAAATAGAGATTCTGATCGCAACATATATGGTAACAGAATCCAATAGAATACCACCATTACATAGGTTTTGTATAAATTCGGTATAGTCGTATAGAAAAACAAATATAAAGGCAAATGAGCGACCAACAGCACGATCAAACATCTCACCTGCTAGTGCTCAGTAAGATATGAACTTCATCTTCCTCGATCGATCAATAGTCCAGAGACTACACTTCTTTACTACTAATAGCATCCAATAGGATCACAACGCTTAAATGCGAATCCAGAAATCTCGAATCACACACTTAGAACACAATGTGGATGATCGATGCAAATCATAACATGAAAACCACAGGATGAGAGCTTAATACAAACAAAATCAGATGCGGACAAAGAAAAAACAAAATAGTCCAAATCCGATTCACAACATAATAAAGAAAAACGCGAATGCATTGACAGCCTACTGAGATACAGAGAACTAGATTTTGTACGATATTCACGGCATTTTCTCGGTAACCAAACAGAGACTGGTGAAATGGAAAAGATGAAAATGGCGATAAAGAAAGTGGATTACCTCAAATGCATTGATAGACTCAGGATTTGACGATGAACTTCATAGCGAAGAACGAAGCGAAGAAATTTCTGGACTGACACAGTGTTCTAGATTCTTTCTTGGAGAGAAGATTTATTGATACTCCGGTACTCGCTGATTTCTCTCTCTGAGCGTTGGTTGTGTCAGGTTGATGTTGCGAATTTACGAAAAAGGACAGCGGAAAAGTTCGAAATTACGATCTTGCCACCCCCTTCTTATTGCTGTGACCTCGTTACGGGGACACGAATCTTCGGGGGGTGAAAATTGGAATTTTATTTTGATTGTTTTTTTAGTATTAAAGTTCAGTATGGTTTATTTTAATATTTTTTAAATTCTTGCTATATTATTTTTTAATCGATAATCCACTTGTCAAATTATTGTCTCTTATCTCTATTGTGTCTCACTTGAAATATGTTCATATTAATTTGCAACTATATGATATTAATTTGTTAGATCAAAATAAATGAGGACTAAAATTTACATAAATTTTAGGAAAATTTTTAAATATAGAAAAATAAGAAAAATTATTTTAAAAAAATAGTAAAATTTAATCATTTTAGATTTCTATCTGTTTCTATCAGTGATATATACTGATAAACTAATATTAGTCTCTATCAATAATAGATTTCTATCCATTTATATCACCGATAGACGCTTATAGAATTTTATCGATATTTTTTTTTTCTATTTCTGTAAATAGTTTAATATTTCTTCTATATGTGAAAATTTACATAAATTTTATTGATCAAAATAGAACAAAATTTAAAATTTAAGGTCTAAAACTGGCAAGTTGAAAATTTGTAAACAATGAAACCAATTTGAGAATTGAGGGACCATAATTGAGTTTAATTTTAAATAAAAAATAAAAAATAGATGCTTTAAATTTGGTGTAGACATAGACAAGAGAGGAAAAATAAAACACCAATAAGTGATAAAAGCATTTTTTGATATCCGTGAGTATCTGGATCAGCTTACGGGCACCTCGACTAATCTTACAGGTCCTGCCTGACCCTACAACATTTTTATGTCAAGAAAACTTGTAGAAAATTGATTCCTAGGTAGGTAACCACCATGAATTGGACCCTTCATCTCTTACCATTTATTGAGACCATGTCTCTTTTTTTACTACTAGGTCAATCCATGATGGTCAATAAGTGATCAAGTATAATATAAAGTTTAATGAACTCATCAATTTAAGCTTTTGGGTTAAGTGGTGATTTAATATGGTATTAAAAACAAAAGGCTATGTGAATTCAAATGTATGGTAATATATTTTTTTTTCTCTCCAAATAATATTAATTTCCATTCATTCAATTTCTTACAAATTTTGAAATTCATAAATGAGAAAGAGTGTTAAAGTATTAATAATATAATATAGAGCATATATTATTTATATAACCTAAAATAATCGACAAATCAACGTTTTTAAAAAGATTTGAGTGTTACAAACAAATGTTTTCCAGATGGAATTGGAAAGGGATAGATTATCACATGTTTTGCCTATATCTCAGTTTGATTAGGTTATTCTATGAGTTTAATATTCAATTTATGAGCAATCTTAGAAAACCCTTATTTAGGAGACAACAAAGTGGATCCTGAGATACGTTAAAAGTTCTGTTTTGAAGGTTTAATATTTGAAAAAGATATTGATATTGATGAATGCCTTATTAGCTATGTAGATTTAGATTATGCGACTAATATTGATAAATGACGTTCTTTGACAAGCTATTTGTTTACTTTATTTCACAATGTTGTTAGTTGGAAATCATGTTTGCAATATGTAGTATCTATTTCATTTATGATTGTTGAATACATAACTTTGTATCTAAAGTTATCAAAGAATCTATATGGTTCAAAGGTTTAATAGCTGACATGTGTATTACTCATTGTTCTCTCTTAAGGTTTATTGTGACAATCAAAGTGGTCTTACACTTTCAAATAATCCAACTAATCATAATCGTGTTGGATGTTTTGATAAAATATTAGAAGACATCCACATTTGAAAGGAATAGGCAAGTCATGGTTCCTATACCTAAAAGAGATAGGTGTGGCTTTCCTACTTCTAGAAATGGTAGAAAGAACTCTGAGGCAACTTTAGTTTCAAATTGTCATAATTATAAATTTTTGTAAGCTTGAATGTGCTAACTCTTACTTCAAGTTCCCTTTTGTATTCTTTAGTTTGATAGCGAAGAAAAAGGTGTGAGTTGTATAAAAATTTTAAGAGAATATTTTTGTAGTTGAGATCGAGGAGAATTTTGTATGATTGTAACAATTTTTCACACGATACAAAATCAATACTACTCAAAATGCAAAAGATATTATGACTAAGGCTTTGGCAAGTGACATGTTAGAGTATATCATGTGACGTGTTAAAGCTCTATAAAGTTTGTTCCAAATGGTCTTCAAAGGAGTAGTTGATTACGTTATGTTACTCACATTTGGGACCCACTCCTTTTATTGTGGTTGAACCATGATTACTTCTTTCACTCTTATTTGTTGTTGGCTAGTAGTTGAGTTTGTCAAGATTTTTTTTTTTTAATTTTTCTATTTTTTAGTACAGATAAAAAAAACATCAAGTTGAGCTGATTAATATAAAATAATCAATCATCCAATGCTCTCTCGATTCAATGATGGATAATGTAAACTTTTGTTGAACCACTATAATCTTTTGCGTTTTTTTTCGTCTCTAATTTTCTTTGGTTATGTTACATGTATTATATATATTTTGATTTTTGTTCTTCACATCAAAATTCATAAGGATTTTTAAGTTTCACACGGGAAGATTTTTAAAACGAAAAATAATGGAGGGCATAAATTGATATACACTTACAAGAGTTTAAGGTTCAAATTGATACTATTATTAATTTAGGACATTTAAATTGATATAACCCATACAATCAAGGAGTATAAATTGATAGTTGTTCTAAAAATTTTGTTATGTTTTGTGTGTGTGTTTTTGTGTATGTGAGTGAATTCGAGTTACTTAGTTTTTTTTTCATTTTTTTTTTTGTGAAACATGTGTATGCCTAGTAACAAGTAATGTTGTACTCATCTACGCACCTTCATCCATTATAAATAGAAAAAATTAAAAAAATATATATCATTTTCAAAAAATTATCATATGACAATTTGAGATCGAACACTTGTGTGAACTGCACAAACATGAGTGTAACTCAAGATACACCCAGATATTTTTTTCTTAAATAACGTTGTAAGTTTTCCTATGTTCAATTTGTGTTAATTAATTTATCTCCTAATTTTAATAAAAATTTCTAGATTCATTAATTTCAACAAAAAACAAATTGTACCGATTAATCACGAGAGCCATTGAAGATATGAAATTCGGAGAATGGTAGATTTTTTTCTCTTCCAAAGCCTTATGGATAATCGAGTGTGTCAAGAAGTTATATCGCAATGGACATGAATGTAGGAGACATCCTCGATACCAAGAACTTATAAATTAGTCTTATCAATGATGAACAAAACTCTAAAGAGATCAATAATATCCTTATTGAGCAAAACCTCATGTACTTCATATATTTTATTGAAACTTCTAGTCATATAAATGTTACTCTTTTTCACGATATCGATCAACCATACATTTTTAATGTTGTTCCAAATCCTAATCATCAACTTATAAATTAGGTCAATGAGAGGAATAATATATTTTAAAAATTGAATATTTTCAAATCTTGAACTCGAAGTTTTCCCTAATACAAAAATAAATTTTGAACTTGAAATTACTCCAAGAAAAAACCTACATAATACAAAAACAAATCAGCATAAACCCTAAGCCTAATTAGCCCTATAAATACATTGTACTAAAAAAAAAAACGAGTATTCAAAGAAATCAAACCATCAATTTCAATGTGATCAAGTTATTTGCTCTTTCGTTAGTAGGAGATCCAAAGTCATCATTTTCTAGGATCCGTCCTCCACCTTTGGATCTCTATTTGTTATCTGATACTCTCACTATTGGCTTTTCTGCTTTTTCATTAGTTTATGTAATTTGAATTTCAGATCCGTATGGATGTTCTCTATGTCTCACTCTATGGTGGGTTACATTTCGTATTTGTTTTTTGTGATAATTCAAACTAAAATCATTGCAAAAGCAATCAATCGATTCCATTGTGGGATTTGATCCTTTCATTAACAACATAAAACTAATTCAATCAAGTCTCGTTTTCTTCTAGGTTGATCGAGTTTCACCAATGTGAATGACCTGAGGTGAAAAATGATATACTTGCAACTAAATTTGAAACAATATATATATATGAAATTGATTAAAAGTTGCCATATGGTCAATTTCCCTATAAAAATTATAGACCACCCTCATTTAACTAGCGTCTCAATTAATTTTAAGGATTAACAAATAACATATCCTTGCATAAATCATATGACCCAAAAATAGATTTCCATCAAGTTATAACTCATATTTTCTAGAGTATATACCACTTTTATCTTAGTCATGTCTATCATATTATTTCGTGCTTTATGTACACTTTTTTAATCTGAGAAAATGTGGAAAAATAACTTTTTGATCCTTATGTTTTTGAATGTGTGCATTTGGTATCTAAGGTTTTTTTAAATTGGTCATTTTAGTCACTAAATTTTTAAGAATAAATTTAAAAGGTTTTTCGACTGATAAATATATTAAATTTAAATATAAAATTGATTAAACAAGCGATGTGGCAAAATGACTTGATAATATATATATATATATTTAATCTTGTCCACCTCTCTCTCCATCCTCTCTCTCCTCCCTCTCCACCTTCTCTCTTTTTATATAATTTCTCCCTCCAAATGCAAAATTTTTTCCTAGTTTGCTGCTCCTCCTCTGTAATTTCTCCCACACTGCACTTGTTTTTCAATTTCAAACTCAGGAAGACCTTTGTCAAATCTTTATTCTACAAAAAAAGATATATATGTATACAGTATATTGAATCATATGAATGAATTTAAATCTTATTTGTTTTCCTTTATCTCTTATATTTTTCTTTCTTCTTTAAAAACCATTGCATTTAGATTAGATCTTATTTGAATTGTTGGAACTGCTCCTGAAATTGAAAGTTGAGTGCATTTGAAGTTGGAATTGGAAAATGTGAGATTCAGATTTTGACAATGAACCAAACCCTAGTGGAAGCAGCCATTATCAACCCGAATGGGTCATACCAAAAAGAGAGAAGATGGAGAGAGGAGAGAGAGATGAGGGAGAAAGAGGGAAGAAAGAAGAGACAGGCCACTAAGATTATATATATATAACACATACCAAGTCTATCTTATCACATCATCTATTTAATCAATTTTATATTTAAATTTAATAGATTTATTAATTATTGGTTTCAAGCAAACAAACCAAACTCATGAAAATAAGAGAAGCTTTGCAAGAACAAAACAAATTAAACAATACCGAAGAGAAAGGAAGAAGGAGAAGATAGGATTTATAGTGGGTCAACCAAATAAGGTCTACGTCCACTGACAGGATTTATAGTTACTTTTATTAGGTAATTTTGCTGCTTACTGAGAATCCACAGAACAATAACAATGAGATAACTCGATATTTTCCTGATTTTGGCAAAGGATCCAATTACTTCTTTCAACATAAAGAAGACCTTCGCATCAACTTATTCAGATTCACGTCATCTCACCTTTTCAACTTCTTTGTGATTACTCTCATATCACGTTCTTCAGCTTCGTCTTGGGATTTTATATAAAGCAAAAATGACAATCACGCACTTAGCTCTTTGACGCGCTTTCAGCTGATTCCCTAAAACAAAATTTGTTAGGAAGACACGTGATAATATTCTGTTAGTTTGTAAATCATCCCATAGAAATAACGAGGCTAGCATCTAGAAAAAAGTCAAATTAAGCTATCACCCTTTCACAAACCTCTACCATGATAGCTTATGTTAACTCAAGCAGCAAAGATACCCAACAATAGTGACCACCACAATCAAACTTCATCAGATCGGGTAAATTTTGAGAGTTTTAAGACAACTGTCAAACTTACCCAATGGAAATGGCTTCATAAAAAGGCATCTGCAACATTATCAATAGAACTAACATTTTCCAAAGTGAATTTTTCTTGGTTAAGGACATCTCTAAGGAAATGATAACGAATATCTATGTGCTTAATTCTATTATGAAAAGTCTGGTTTTTAGATAGATACACAATACTCTAGCTATCACATAATACTCTAATAGGATTGTTATCATGTATTAATTCATTTGTAATCTCTTTTAGCCAAGTGGCTTCTTTAATCGCATTAGTCACTACAATGTATTCAAACTAAGTTGTTGATAAAACAACAATAGATTGAAGAGAGATTTTCCAACTTACCAAGTTCCCAAGATAAGAAAATACATATCCTGATAGTGACCTTCTCTTATCAGTATCTATTGCTTAATCAGCATTACATACCCTATCAAGTGACTTTGATTAACATCGTCTTGAGTATACAAAAGACCTACTGAAGATGTGGCTTTTACATACCTCAAAATCTACTTGATAGCATTCCAATGGTCTTTTATGGAATTTGCCATGAAGCACTACAGGAAAAGAAGGATCTCCCGACACTTAAATCCGTCGTCGGGAGAGACAAAGGACACGTCGAGAGTTAGGAAGAATTCCCGACGACATATACTATTCGTCAGGAGATTAGAATTATCTCCTGACGGTGGAACATTACCCATTGAGAGTTATGTGAACTTCTGACGAGTTATTTATTCGTCGGGAGTTCCTACGGAGTTCCTTAGGAACTCCCAACGACCCTTGATAGCCGTCAAGAGATCTGGTATAAAAACCAGATCCGGCAAAAGACAGATCGACTGCTTTTCTTCTTCCCCCAAATTGAAACCCTAGGCGATACTGAGTTAGTTCCGCCGCCGTCGTTCGCTGCCGATAAAGAGATAGTGCCATCGTCGTCATTTGCCGCCAATAGAAGATAAAAAAGAATATCCTTAAAAGGGAATTTCAAAATTTTCTCTCATCTTTGTGTTTTGGAAAATCCAAGATAAAAAATAGCAAGAAAACAAGTTTTAGTTCTTGAATATACATATTATGATTGAAAGTTTGCTTTGATTATTTTGGTGGCATAATCAAAATCAAAATCCAAATACACCTTTGTAGGAAGTTGAAGAGCTATTTTTTTTTTTCTGTTTTTACTTTTTATTATAATTATTTTTTTGTACAGAGGTTAATTTCTTTTGATTGTGATCTCATAAATATCATTTTTTTGTAATTTTAATGTGTTTGTATAGGGGATTCAAGTTGCCTAATGGATGATATAATTTTTTGTTACTTGAATCAATAATGATATAGTTCGTTGTCTTGCAAAAGAGGCCTTTAATAGTGGATGTCCTAGAATATTGGTTCTTTCAATATAAAATTAGACATATTGGTTCGTTCAATTTTGTTTTCAGTATAACCCATTTAAAAAATCATCGAATAATGCTTCGTTGTATCTATATTTTTTTAAAAAATTATTTATGGTTTCTCTCTAATGAATTTACATTTATGTATGGTTTCTCTCAATTTAAAAATTATTACTACATTATGTATGGATTTTGCTTGACAATTTGAATTTTAATTCACCTCCTTTCTCCTACCATTCAACAATCAATATTTTCAACAAATAGTGGATCCAATTTCTTGTAAAAGACATCTTTGAACCTTGTTGTTTTGTTGGATAAATAGAATATTAGACATTAGGTTTCAATTTTACGTACTCTTTTTCCCTTTTCACCTTCAATAGTTTTATGGAACATGAATATCAATAGTTTTTTTTGCCTATTTTATGATGCATTTCTACTGATTAATAGTAGGAGGGAATTGAAGATACAATGGACTATTGTGGATGAAGAGAGAGAGTTGAGAAGACATTTCATTATTTTTTTTTTAATTAATTTAAAGGCCCTCCAAGTTTTATGAGTAGTCTTTGTCCTTTGTCCTCTAATACAGATTATTTTTTTAGATTACAAGTTGGTCAGAAAAAGATTTATTTTTAAGGATGAATAAAGAATGGATCAAACTAAGAAATAAGTTATCAATGGAGTATAAAGAAGAAGTATCACAGTTTTTAGATTTGGCGAAGTTTCATGTTAATGATTTTAGACGAATAAGATGTCCATGCAAGAATTGTATGAATTCAATTTGAAAAAAATTAGATATCGTGGAGCGACATCTATTAACATATGGAATATCTCCCTCATACTGTGAATGGGTGTATCATGGAGAGCCAGTAAACTTATCTAGAGGTTTTGAAAGTCATACAACTCATTCAATACACATTGTTGAAGTAGATAGTATAGAGGGTAATGTTGTCGAAGAAAATGAGATGTTGAATCTTATAAACGATCTACAAGTTCCAATTGAAAATGAAGATGCAAATGAAGAAGGAATTAAGAATGAAATGTCCTCTAATGGTCAAGAAAGAGATACCATGAATTTATTCGAGGATTTAATGACCGAAGCACATAATGAACTATACCCTGGTTGTTCTTAATTTTCGTCTTTGAACTTTTTAATGAATTTGATGCATATCAAAGTTCTCAACGGTTGGAGTAACAAATCGTTTGACATGTTACTGGAATTGTTAAAAGCAACGTTTTCAACTGGCACCGTTATACCACTTCCTTTTATAAAGCTAAGCAAATATTGCGTGATTTAGGCCTAGGTTATGAGTCTATTCATGCATGCAAATATGATTGTTTATTGTATCAGAAAGAATTTACAGATTTGCAACAATGCCCTTTTTTTGTGAGTCTCGATACAAAGTTAATGATGGAAAGGGTAAAAAAAAATACCACATAAGGTATTGCGTTATTTTCCATTGATACCGAGATCAAAACGATTGTTTGCATCAAAAGAAGGTGTTTTTGACATGAGATGACATAAAGATAAGCGAGTTGAAACAGAGGATGTATTGCAACATCCAACTGATGCAGAGGGGTGAAAACATTTTGATCGTGAATTTCCTCATTTCGCTTTAGATCCCTGAAATGTTTGTTTGAGATTAACTTTAGATAGGTTCAATCCGTTTGGAAATATGAATACTTCTTATAGTATGTGGCATGTGGTGATAATTTCTTATAATTTTCCCCCCTTGAAAATACATAAAAGAAACAAACTTCTTCATGTCTTTGCTCATACCTGGTCCAAAATCTCCTAGAAAGGAAATTAATGTTTACTTGTAGCCATTGATTGAAGAGTTGAAAGAGTTATGGACTATTGGTGTGCGAACTTATGGTTCTGTGCTGGTGAGTTTTTTCAACTATATGCCACCTTATTATGGACTATTAATGACTTCCTTGCGTACGGTGACCTATCTGGGTGGAGTACAAAAGGTTATCCAACATGTCCCATATGCAAAAAAGATAATTCGTCCTTCAAGATAAAAGGGAAAATATCATTTATAGGACATCGATATTATCTTCCAGAGAATCATAGTTGGTGCGGAAGTAGGCAACATGATGGAAAAATTGAACATGGACCTCCTCCAGTCGTAATGAATGGAGAAGAGATCTTACAACAAATAAATATGTTGAACTTTTATGTGCTTAGCAAACATCCATTGAAACAAGATAAAAAAAGAAAACGAATTATAAACTGGACTAAGAAAAGTATTTTTTTTCCAACTTCCATATTGGTCTAGACTATTGTTACAACATAAATTGGATGTAATGCATATTGAAAAAACATATGCGATAATTTGGTGGACACAGTATTAAATATTGAAGGAAAGATAAAGGATACAACGAGCGCTCGATTAGACTTACAAGATTTGAAGATAAGAAAGAACCTATACTTGATACAGGTCGATAATAGATTTGTAAAACCACATGCAGTGTACAAATTAACTAATAGTGAATGGATTTCGTTTTGTAAGTATTTGAAATTAGTAAAATTTTCTGATGTGTCTAACATATCACGATGTGTGAATGAGAAAGATGGAAAAATATCAGGACTGCAAACACACGATTGTCATGTGTTGCTTCATAGACTACTCCCTATTGGTATTCGAGCATACCTATCGAAGAACGTATCCACTTCTATTGTTGAATTGTGTACATGCTTTCATGACTTATGTGCAAAAACAATATGTGTAAGTGATTTGAACAGATTACAAGTAGACATCATAGTCATACTTTGTAAATTAGAGAAAATATTCCCGCCTGCCTTCTTCGATGTAATGGTATACCTTGTTGTTCATCTACCATATGAAATCAAAGTGGTGGGTCTGGTTAGTTACAGTTGGATGTATCCTATTAAAAGAAGTTTACGGACATTAAAACAATTTGTACATAACAAAACATGTCCTGAAGGGTCTATAGTGTAAGTGATTTGAACAGATTACAAGTAGACATCATAGTCATACTTTGTAAGTTGGAGAAAATATTCTCGCATGCCTTCTTCGATGTAATAGTATACCTTGCTGTTCATCTACCATATGAAAACAAAGTGGTGGGTCTAGTAAGTTACAGTTGGATGTATCCTATTAAAAGAAGTTTACGAACATTAAAACAATTTGTACGGAACAAAACATGTCTTGAGGAGTCTACAGCGGAAGCATATGTAATGATTGAATCATGGAACTTTTGCTCACGATATCTAAGTGGGATTGGAATGAGATTCAATAGAGATGAACGAAATGATAATAACATTCTTGATTATGAGATATTTGATGAATTTGAATTACTTAGGCAGAGGGTATGACCATTAGAGGCATCAACTTTACGGACACTATCGGCGGAGGAAAAACGTATCGCACATTGGTACATTCAGCAATTGTAAAGAAATAACAGATTATAGAAAATACGTTTCAAACTTTATAAATTTCTAAGTTCTAAGATAAATTCTTTGATATAACTTTCAAATGATCAATTTTCTAGGCAACACTTGAGGTTAATTCGTTGTGAAGCTCAAAGCGCCTCTGATTTATATATTAGACATCAACACAAATTTCCAGATTGGTTCAGATGATATGTATACATAGTATTGGAAATTGAGAGGTAATTCATTTTTTACAGTAATTTTTAATGTATAATTAATTATCAGGTTCTGCAATGACACGAGAGAGAAGATCTCTTCGATGATCTCTTTTCACTTACAATGGGACCTTTGTCTAGAGTGCGCTCTTACAATGGATGCATTGTTAATGGGGTAAGATTTCACACTGTAGAGCGTGATAATCATTGAGCTACAAAAAATAGTGGAGTTCTAGTGGTCAGGGAGATCAGTGGGAACCAAAGTGTGGATAACAATTTCTACGGTGTCATATACAAAATATTAGATTTCCAATATGCGAACAGAAGACGTGTTTTTATGCTAAAGTGTAGATGGTTACTTTATACAGAGTTGCGTTGATCCTATAGTTGTGGAAAGACAAATTATTTGACATGGCGATGATGACTTCATAAACGGTGATGACTTCATAAATGATGATGAGAACAATTATCTCCCAATAACAGTACAAGTGTTGATGAATAATTTGATTGAGATGATGATGATGAGTAATCATGTATCTACTCAATTCTCTTTCTCTATTTACACGTATTTCATATTAATTTTATACTGTTTTGTCTTTTTTGTTTATTCCAGGAGTAAGAGATATATCTAGGCAACACGGGATCTTCTATGAGTGACACTTTAGGTTAGTATATTTTGAAATATATTCAGTTGATTGAAATACATCCTAAACTGTTTTAAGTTTTTTATTCCTTAGATAGTAGCTCAGCATCCACTCAGAGGAAATGCGAGCATTTGCAGAACATCGAGTTGGAAAAATACGTCAAAAAACATGGGAGAATTCCAATCGTGATAAATTAGGAGGAGATGAAGCTAATTTCTCAACATTCAGTACGATTTAGTAATGCGATTGGTATCGCCGTTAGATCTGCATTTCCAGTACGATGTCGTACTTTTGCTGAGGTTCCAAACAAGTTTATAGAATTGACTAATAGTCAATTGTTGGTAAGTTATAAGTTTATTCTTTTAGAGTCAATTGTAGGCTAAGAGTCATGAACATCATATATGCTAATTATTCCTTTATTCTTTTATAGCCTCATTTCATGCTTGATTTATCCAGTCAACCACTCAATTATTTTATAGAAAATAAAATGCAAAACTCCTTCAAAGAATTTAGAGCAGATTTGCATAGACATTACAAGAAATGTAGCAATCCTCAACAAGCACGTGCCGATTTGCCTAGCTGACTTAAGAATAGACTAGAAGATTGGTATTTTTTTGTGTGACCACTTCGAGAGTGAAGCGTTTCAGGTTAGAATAATTTAAGGCGCGTATCATTTACTTTATTTACTATTATAAAATATCTTTTTATTTTTTTCTTTGTTTGAATGTAGGAAATTTTAGAGACGAACAGGAAGAATAGAGAGAAATTACCGTTTGACCACGTAGGCAGATTAAAGTCGTTCTTGCAAATTCAATCAGAGCTATAGGAAAAGGAAGGTCGAGAAATGGGACGTGTTTACCTATTTAGGGAAACACACTCTAAAGGTGGCAAGTTCGTGAATCAGGCAGCTGAAAATGCACATGTAACCATTTTTGTTTTACTTTTGTCTTGTTTTTCACTTCTAAGTTCAATTGCTCGTACTTACACATTGAATTAATATGTCCAAAATCAAATGTTAGAATTACAATCCAACCCCAATCTAGAAGATTTCCAACCACTAATAGGGGATGAAATCTGTGAGACGATTTTGGATAAATGACCCAGATATTCAAAAGGCGTAGGTTGGGGCCTTAAACCTAAGTCAAGAAGGGGTAGCAGGTCATCGAGTTCATTATCTACTCGAGGAACAGATAGGGAGGTAAGGGAATTGAGAGTCAATTTTGAACAGCCTCAATCGAGGATTAAGGAACTTGAAGACGTTAAAAAACAAATGAGAGAGGATCATGCAAGACAAATGGAAGAAATGAAAAAAAAAATAATTGAAAACATGATACGATCATAGAGAGGAGGGCCACCGAATTAGGTATGATTACTTCATTATTTAGTTGTCTAATATGATGCTATCCTACAGTTATGGTAACAAAGTAGTTATGTCTTACTAGTAGTTTTATGATAAAGAATGGTTGGCTATCCTGCAGTTATGGTAGCCAAGCAACTGGATTTTGATGTGTTTTTTGCAGTTATTATGTGTTTGTCTATTAGCATCAGGAATGTCATGGGGGTGGATAGAGTTTGGTTATACTTGTTTTGCTCGTTTTACCATTGAACTTGGAGTTTTTGTGTGTTTATGGATGTTTATGAAGTTTGAACATGTTGTGGGGGATGGGTCAAGTTTGGTTTAGATTGTTTTGGGGGGAAAGTTTGAGTTTGTTGTGTGTTCGTTGATATTAATGAAGTTTGAATGTTGGGGGGTGGGTAGAGTTCAGTTATAATCATTTTGGAGTTGAACTTGTAGGGTTTTTGTGTGTTTTTTTTTTTTTTAATTTTATGAGCGTCGGGAATGTCATGAAGGGTGGGTAGAGTTTAGTTATACTCGTTTTTCTATTAAACTTAGAATTTTTGTGTGTTTATGGATGTTTATGAAGTTTGAACATATTGTCGGGGATGGGTCGAGTTTGGTTTAGATTGTTTTAGGGGGAAAGTTTGAGTTTTTTGTGTGTTCATTGATGTTTATGAAATTTGAATGTCGTGGGGGTGTATAGAGTCAAGTTCAGGCTTGGGGACGGGGTGTGGATTCCCTCCCCATCCCCAACTGTAGACTTGATTTAAATCCCTGATTTGACCTCATCCTCCAAGTCAAGAGATGTATAATCATCCGCTGGGAAGATATATTTCAAGAAGAGGAATCTAATATCACATTTCCCATTATTCATTATAAAATACTTCAGCAAATTAACATTTCAATTATGAAGAGAACCACTAAATTTGGAGTGATTAATTAGGGTGTACCAAGATTTAGAAACACACTTAAATCGAACTAAAGACTAATAAAGAATAATACAAAATCCTTTGAATGTGCGTGTAACTTCTAAAAATATATATAAAGTAACTTAATGTGTGTGTTTTTCATGTTTAAAAACTTCTAAAATTATATTTTTTGGATTATTTTTTATGATAATAAAATGAGCAACCTAATTTATAAATATAGCTGAAAAATGTCACTGTCTATCATTGATAAACAATAACATTTTTCTATAATTAAAAATATTTTCAGTAATTTTTTCATTTAAAACATTTACCCTATAAAGTAACCAAATGCTTTAATTAGTATTTCAAGGGACCAATTAGCTAGACAATAACCTTATTAAGTACTATAAGTAACTTTCGACATTTGTATCTAACAATATTGATGAGCAACAATAATAGTTCATACTACCATGATGCTTCTGATAAGTAAAGAAGCATGTTGCAAGATATTTTGCCTAGACATTTAAACCATTGCTCTAGAATCTCCAAAGACTGAATTTACTCTTTGTTTCTTGTTAGTTTTAGACTAGTTTAACTCAAAGCCCAAGTACATTTGACCTAATCCTTATTTAATTGGTTGGCCTGATAAAATTGAGGATTAGTAATTTGGTAATTAGTAGATTTCTTGTGGAGAATGATATTGGTGCTCCAACTACCATATTATTTGTAACCACTCCTACCATTTAAAATATTAGGAAGCAAATGCACCTATTCTAGAAAACGAGCTAAAAAAGTACTTTTTCCCCATGGACTAATATTTAAAGATTTTGAATATGTTAAAAAAACTTATAAATAAAATTATTGTAAGTTTGGAACATGTTAAACACAAGATTAGAAGTTTTGAAAGGGCTCCAAAATAGAACATTATTTTATGTTGGCTTTTACCGGTTTCTTCTGCATGAATTAAGGAAGTTGTTGCACCTAACCTAAGGTTTTTTTCAAACACATTTTGTACCCTAACTTAAGTTATTAATACATTTCTTAAAATAAAAATTATTAATGCATTTTTCATTATGCACTAAAAGAAGAAAAAACACAAGTTAGAAAGAAAAGTTCATAGTCATTAGGATCCATGCTTCGCTTCGTTTTGCCCTGGGCGTGGCCTCCATTCGGAAAGTATTTGCATGGGTAAATAACAAGGTGAATAGGGGAAGTTGTTCATAGTAAGTGGGAGAAGAAAGTGTGTCAACACATCCTACAGTCTCCTCCATTAGGTTGTACTGTGAGATCCTCATGTTCTTCCTACATGTCGTCCTAGAGTGACCACCTATTTGGAAAGCCGTCACATGGGGTCGGAACAACGCAAACTTCAGAAATGAACAAGGTCTTTTAGGTCCATTCTCAGCACTGTCTTTTCATTCAGTAGGACAAACCTCTAGGATCTGAAAATGAGGGGATACACTTACAAGAATTACTAAGTATTAGTAAGTTCTTGACCAAACGAGTGATAACTAAATGCTATAAGAACAAGAGTTATTCTAGTATTAGTGTTTAGTCAAGAATGTCTTGGTTCAGTGAAGGAGTTATTGACTACCCTCGATAGCGGTTATTCTGACTCACTGAAGTATCGTTGCAAAATTAATAAATTATATGGGTACATTATTAATTTTTCTAAAATCTGATTGGATTTAAGCAATTCACTAATAGAACTTGTTTATTTTTCAATTCAACTACTCGCTTCTGAAAACTTAAATAGAGACAACTATGCAACTTGGATATCAAATTTAAACATGATACTAGTACTCGATGATCTTAGGTTCGTTTTAACAGAGGAATGTCCTCCAAATCACGACTCGTCAACAAACCGAAATGTTCAAAAATCTTATGACAGATGGATTAGGGCCAATGATAAGGCACGAGTATATATCTTAGCGAGCATATCTGATGTTCTGACTAAGAAACACGAGAGCATGGTCACCGTTAAGGAGATCATGGATTCGTTGCAGGAAATGTTTGGACAACCATCCTCATCTGTTAGACATGATGCTCTCAAATATTTTTACAACTCCCGCATGAAGCAAGGAACTTCTGTTAGAGAACATGTTCTGGTTATGATGGTCGACTTCAATGTATTAGATGTAAAAACGATATTGTCATTGATGAGAAAGGTCAGATTAGTTTCATTATGGAGTCTAGTTTCATTATGGAGTCTCTTCTAAATATTTTCCTAGAGTTTCACACAAATGAGATGATGAACAAGATTGAGTACAATTTTACTACTCTTTTAAATGAGCTCCAAACATACCATTCTCTTATGAAGACTATGGGACAATAAAGGGAAACAAATGTTGTTACCTCAAAGAAGTTCCAAAATGCATCATCATCAAAAACTAAGTCTGGACCTTCCACTTCAAATAATAAGAGTATTCAAATAAAAAAAAAGGGAGAAGGAAAAGGTAAGGCTTATAAAACCCGTAAAGGCAATGAAAAAGCTGCAGGCAAAGGAAAGTGTTTCACTACAATGAAGATGTGACCTAGAAACGTAACCGTCCAAAATAATTTGTTAAGAAGAAAGCTGAAGAAGTAAAACAAGGTGAATATGATTCATTCATTGTTGAAACATGCTTAGTGGAAAATGATAACTCTATCTGGGTACTAGATTCAGGGGCCACTAACCATATTTGTATTTGTTATCAAGAAACTATTTCCTAGCGGTAGCTTAGTGAAAACAAGACAACTCTCAAAGTTGAAATGAGAGAAGTAGTCTCGGCTCAAGCAGTGGGAGACTTAAAGTTATCTTTTGGGGGATAGATTCATTTTAGTACAAAATTTACTTTTAGTTCCTAATATGAGAAGGAATCTAATATTTATCTTTTGTTTATTAGAACAAATGTACAAAGTGTTTTTTTAAAGTTAAAGAAGTGTTTGTTAGCTTAAGAGGTATTCAAATTTTTTATGCAAAACTTGAAAATAACTTATATGTGTTAAGACTAACCAAGGCAAAAGCTATTTTAAATACTGAGATGTTTAAAACAACTTAAACTCAAAATAAAAGGCAACAGGTTTCTCCCAGTACTTATCTTTGGCACTTGAGACTTGGCCACATTTATCTCAATAGGATTGGGAGATTGGTTAATATCGGACTCCTAAGTCAGTTAGAAGATAGCTCTTTCCCTCCATGTAAGTCCCGTCTTGAGGGTAAGATGAACAAAATATCTTTTACAGGAAAAGGTCTTAGAGCCAAAGAACCTTTAAAACTCGTGCATTTAGATCTTTGTGGTCTGATGAATGTCAAAGCACGAGGAGGGTATGAATATTTCATCAGTTTTATTGATGATTAGTTAAATTATGGCTATGTTTATCTAATGCATCACAAGTCTGAAGCCTTTAAAAGGTTCAAAAGGAGTATAAGGCAGAGCTTAAGAACCTATTAGGTAAAACAATTAAAACGCTTCGATCAGATCGAGGTGAAGTATATATGGACTTGAGATTTAAGGATTATTTGATAGAACATAGAATCCAATCTCAACTCTCAGCATCTGATACGCCTCAGCAGGATGTTGTATTAGAAAGGAGAAATTGAACCCTGTTAGACATGGTTCGTTCAATGATGAGCTATGCTCAATTGCCTGATTCGTTTTGAAGATATGCAGTAGAAACTGTTGTATACATTTTGAACATGGTTCATTCAAAAAGTATTTCTGAAACATAATATGAGTTTTGGAGAGGGTGTAAAGGTAGTTTATGTCACTTCAAAATTTGGGGGTCATCTAGTGAGTCTAGGACTACGAGTTATATAAATTTAAGGCAAATGAAAGAAGCCATGAGTATGTGATGCCCTAGTTTATTGTATTTATATTTTTCACGTGGATGTTTGTTGGGTTTTATGTAAATGATATGTAAATGAACCCACTGGAGTTTTAGTCCAAGTGGGAGTTTGTTGGGTTTTATGTCCTAAAACTCATGGTTTATAAACAATTCTATTTTACAATAATGTTGTTATTGAGGTTTATTCAGTAAAGATGTTATTGAATATATGAATTACATTTAAAAACCCTAAATCCAATAAACTAAGAATCTCTAGCGATAGCATGAATACTTGAACTCTATGTGGAGATATAAAAGTGGATCAAGTTCAAGTAATAGCCAAAATGATCTATAATATAGGGATAAGGGTGAGTACCTTATCCTAGAGACACTACGGATGCGACCCACTTTGTATTTAACAAAAACGATATGATCCTGAATCATTTATGTGAAGACATGCTAGTGGGGATGTCCTATGATATGAGTTTGCATAAGATCGGAACGAGAAATAGTCACTTTTTACTTTATAACACCATTTACTATTAAGACTGACTATTTCAATACGATGAACTAGGTAACTCGATCTTAATCTTGAGCTAACTATGAACTCCTATTTATTCAAGATTATCCATTAATCTGTATGGGTAAGACTGGGTAGAATAGCTAGAGACATAGTCCTGCAAGATGGAACTCACTCCTACCCGATTTTAAGGATAATATATAGGTTGTTCTTTTTAAGTGCTGACTCTGGGTCTTGAACAAAGAGCCCCACCCTCTTATTGGCCCAAGAGGGATTCGGTTTAATGGTTGGACCACAAACTAATTGTTCATTAGAGGATCAGTGAAACTTATGGAACAATATGTAATTACAGTGGAACGAGGGGATTGAAGAATCATTATCTCACTAGTAATTTTATGGTGTTTTTCTATGATCATCAATAATGTAGTGGTCGAATAGAGCTTTCCCTCATACACTCAACAACGAACAGGTTAGAATTAATAATTGAAAGGTTTCTTCCATTGGGTTTCAATTTTTATTTTTTTCGTTTATATTTGTTTCTATGCGAATTGATTCGTTGTGATTAGTTCTGAGGAAGCGATTGTGTTTTTGAAAGCGTTGATGGTGCTATCTTGTGGGTACTCCTAGTGGTACTTTTTTATGTTTTGCTGAAATTTCTCCAGCTACTTTAGGGGGATTTTTAATCAAACTTGTGGGTGGAAGTAACCATATGATGTTCTTTTTGGTAGATGCTGGAGTTTGTATGCAAAAATTAATCGATCTCTTTTTCTTCTCTTTGCTTATGAGATGTTATGAACATGTTCCTTTTCTTAACTGACACAACTTTTGTTTAGCCTGGAAGTTTGGGAAATCGAAGCACGAGTGAATTAAGAAATAATAGAAGCACAAGTGAATTGTTTAAGTATAGAAAATCAAATATGGTTACATGATTGATATTTGATTCATGTCTGAAATCTATTTGATTGTCATGTGATTGCTATCTGATTTCTATATGATTGTCATGTGATTTTCATCAAATATTAAGTACTTTACAATTTCTATTGATTATTATGTGATTGCTATCTGATTACTATCTGATTGTCATGTGAATTTCATTAGATATTAAGTACTTTATGATTTCTATTTGATTGTTATGTGACTGCTATCTGATTGATATTTTATTGTTATCTGATTGTCATGTGATTTTCATTAGCTATTAAGTACTTTGTGATTTCTATTCAATTGTTATATGATTATTTAGTACTTGTATTATAAAGGTGAATGATGCTATATTGCCTCCGATTGTTTACCGTCAAGTAGGAAGACCTTGGAAGTAAAGGATTCCTTCCATTGGTGAATTGGCAAAGCATACGGAGTGTAGTCATTGTAAACACGTAGACCATAATAGAAAAACATGTAAATATGCATATGTTTGAACAACTCTATTGTGTATATCAAAAATATTTTTGTTATCTTTTTCATATGAGTACAACAATGAAATTTTTAGTAGTTTTAGGTATATTAGTTGATTGATTTAATAATTTTTTTTGTATATCAATGATGTATCAATACTAAATAAACATTAATCACAAACATGTACTTTGCAACATTTCGAACCAACTAATGCTTTTAATTTTGTAGTCGGTATCATGATCTCTCTTCACAAACTACTTAGTATATCATTGTGATAGGTTGTTAAGTGATATTCAATAAGTGATTGCTAATAATAAACCCAATATATTATGCACACAAATTTGGTAGATTGCTAAGTGATACTATACCCAATAAGTGAATCAGATAACAATCAAATGATATAGTAGAAGTTCATGTTGGGTGTAAATTTATATTTAAAACGGTCCATTGATTATATTTAAAATGGTCCATTGATTATATTTAAAACGGTCCATTGATTATTTTTAAAACGGTCCGTTGATCATTTTTAAAATGGTCCATTGATTAATTTTTAAAACGATCCGTTGATTAATTTTAAAACAATCCGTTTCGATGTTGAAGGCCATAAAAGGCGAGGCCTTCAGCAGTTCGTGAAACAGAGAATTCATTTTATAAATTCCCACTTCAATTTCCTCTCTTTCTTCATCTTAGCTTTCCGAGCAGTGAGTTTAGAAAGGATGTACGTTCCGGTCAGAAACGGTGCATTTCCGATCGGTTTTTATTTGGCTGTTTTATCCTGGGGACGACGTGGCAATTTTTAGACATGTTTGCACACTTGGGCAGAGTCGCGAAATGTCTTAAAGAGAGCGAGCTCCGCGACTCAGCCTATAACAAGTTTCTGTTTTACAGGTTTTGCTCTTCGTTTGACCGCCATGTCTTGACGATTTACAGTTCGTCGTTCTGAAGGTCCTGCCGTTTCCACATCTTCAATGGCCTTCAGTAGCAATAATAAGATATCTAACCTCAACCGTCCATTTCAGTTTGAAGGAGCTAACTTCAAGTGGTGGAAGCAAAAGATGTTGTTCTTTCTCACCATCAAGAAAGTTTCCGAAACTTGTACCAACGTTAAGCAGATCGTCTCTTTAGAAGAATCAACTACAGATAAAAGAAGCTGCTGACTGGGAGGAGAAAGACTTTCTATGTAAGAATTTCATTTTAAATGGTTTGACTGATGATTTGTATGGCTACTACAGTACAATGAAGATAGCAAAGGAGGTATGGGATGCCTTGCAAAAGAAGTATGACACCGAGGAGGCCGGATCGAAGAAATATGTAATTAGCCATTATCTCAAGTTCCAGATGACGGATGACAAATCTGTGGAGGCCCAATCCCATGAACTCTAGAAGATAGCCCACGAGATAATTACTGAAGGTATGCCTCTAGACGAACAATTCCAAGTTGTTGTTATTATTAATAAACTGCCCCCCTTGTGGAAAGACTTTAAGAACACTTTGAGGCATAAGACCAATGAGTTCTCCTTGGAAAGTCTTATAAGCCTGCTAAGGATCGAGGAGGAAGCCCGGAAGCAGGACTAGAGGGAGGAGGTGAATGTAGTACCTAGGAAACCCTCCTCTACCGTGGTAAAACCTGACCAAAAACCTAAGGGGACAAAGAGGAAAGGTCACAACCGTGGCTTTAGCAACCAGAACCAACAGAAAAAATAGAAGCTCCCTTCAGGAGAAACGGTACAGTTCCTTTTCTTTAATTGTAATAAACCTGGGCACATAGCTAGGAACTGTAGGAACAGACGTCGTCCTGCTGGTCAGGTGAATCTGACAGAAGAACCGTTAGTCACCATGATCACAGAAGTAAATGTGATCGGTGGTTGTAAAGGGTAGTGGATAGACACTGGCATGACGCGCCATGTCTATAACAACCTTAGTCTATTTAAAACTTATACCGAAACTAAGGATAAGAATATTCTGTTGGGAGATCACCACTCCACGAAAGTTGCTGGAATCGACGAGGTGGAACTGAAGTTTACCTCTAGGAAGACCCTCACGTTGAAGGACGTTCTGCACACTCCGGAGATAAGAAAGAATTTGGTTTCGAGCTATCTCCTCAACAAAGTCGGGTTTACTCAAACTATAGGGGCAGGCCTATCACAATCTATTAGTTCAAAAACATAAGCAATAACATGTTTATCTGCACACTCCGGAGGTAAGAAAGAATTTGGTTTAGATCGTGTTTTGTATGAGTCAATATCAAGGACTCAATTCCTATCGATGAAAAGAAAAGCCAAAAAACAAAAACTCAGCAAAGTTCAAAATTCCATCAATCCAAACAAATATCACAAAAAACTGTGTCCTTAGAGTTAGACTTTTTCTATAAATACTTCAAGAAAAGATAACAATGAATACAAAACAACGATAACTAGCATGAGAAGTAACATGATGTAGTCCTCAAACATCACAATGTATTAGTTCAAAAACATAAGCAACAACATGTTTATTTGATGCAAAAGACAAATGCTTTTGGTCTAGCCAGTGGGCATACATCACAAGTAGTTGGCAAATATGAAACATTGTCCAAAACATACCATTAGGCGATGAGTATCTAAGTTTCTGTAAACATGAAAAATGATTTAATTCATTATGCAGATGCCGTTTATTGTTGAGATGTATTAAATCAGAAATTAGTACTTGTGATGAGAAAAGCATTAAACTTAGAAACTTAGATACTTGTCGTTTATTTGGTAAACTTATAACTTCTCATGCAGTTATAACTTCATGCAGACATTAGTATCTAAGTTTCTGTAAATATTGTCCAAAAATGATTTGACTAATAAACTACTTGTGATGTATTAAATCATCACAAGTAGTTGACAAATATGAAAAATATGTAATCAAACCAACCAAAATATATCAGGATAAATTAGTTGAGAAAATATGATTTAATTCAGAGAAATAAAGAAGTGAAAAGGCTCACTGGGTAATGTAGAAGAAGTTGAATCAGGAAATGCTGACAAGATGTTGGAAGTTTTGGAGGAATCAGTAGGTACAAACAAAGGAAGAACAGAAGAATGAGGATAATGATGATGGGGCTGTTCAACAAAAAACTTAGAAATCTTAGTAGAATGTTGTTGTTCCTCTGACTCCCTCTGTTTTCTATATTTTATATTTGCCAAACAGATTCACGGACATGGGCGTGAATGAGATCGACGGACACGGGCACGGCGTGAAGGAGATCGGCGGACGAGCGAAGAAGGGTGAAGGACGGGCGAGCGAGATAGGATTTGGGCGTAAGAGAGAAGGAGGTGGCGCACAAAAATCGGATATAGGGTTTCATTATTTAATAAAATAAGGAAAAAAATAAAAATTACACCTTTAATGTCGGTTTTAAACTGACATTAAAGCCCATCTTCAATGTCGGTTTAAAACAGACATTAAAGATTCGTTTTTTTTAAAACCGACATTATATATTCAATTTCACTTTTTTCAACCTATATTAAAGTCCGAATTTCTTCTAGTGTTTGACAAAATCATTCAAGGCTATAGCTAGATCGATTTGAGGAATGAGACATAAACAACTAAAAATAAGTAAAACAAAAATATGCCAAAGTTTTTTCTCCATCATAGTATTTAATTAATTTGACTGGTTTCTTAGGTATAAATAATACTAGAACTATTCATGTATTCTCTAAACCCTTGTCTGGAAAGCCAGTAATCGTATTTGTAAGAAAGGAAACCTAATTAATATTTTGAAATAGATTTGGATTGTTGTAGGTCGCCATACGTTACTTTTCTCGTTCTCTCTCTTGATTTTTAATCTTTGAGGTTGAAAAATTTACATTATTAAATATAAAAGCTGGACTTATTTAAAGTTAAGTTTTTAGCTTATTTTATATAAGAGAGATTCAACCATAGATTTCATTACTATATATAAAAGCTCGACTTATTTGGAATATGAAATGTTCATCCAAAATTAAATACGTTTATTGAATAAAAATTTTGAATCAATCACAAATTGTCACTTCACTTCTCATATTAATGACTAAATTACAAATAATCAGATTTAAGACTAGTTAACGTTGACATGTGTACCAAATTACAATTGAAAACATGAGTTGGAAAATTCCAATGTTTCCATGTGTTTTCATCGTGACCATTAGATCGAATAAAATAATGAAAAATTTAGTCCTATAACACTAATTACACTTTCATTTGGAAAAATAACTAACATGAAATTGTTTTGAATTATAACAAAATGTATGGGATGCACGTGTATTCATATTTGATCAATCAAAAAATGCCCTTAGCTCATTTAATTGCACAATAACTAATCCAACAATTTCATTAATTATATTGTAACCAATTCATCAAAGACACAATTTTGGTTGTTTCGGTTTGTTTTCAAATATTTAGCGTGGATAGATTTCTTTTTTCCACACTACAAAAAATCTGGATATTAAAGGGTTCTAATGTCGGTTGACAAGGGACATTAAAGATAGTATTATAAAAGGTCTTTAATGTCGGTTGTCTTTAATGGTCAGGCAGATATTTTGGCATTAAGTTCGACTTTTAGTTTGAAAACCCTCCAAATTCATATCTAGAGAACTATCTTCAAATTTTGAACTTAAATTTTGCATATTATATCACTTTTCGTAAATCTCTTTTTTTGTTTACTAACTAAATCGTACAATTTTAAGATTGTTTTTTTCAGTCAATATCTTTATTATAATTTTCTTTTTAAATAATTTGTAAATTATTTTTAACATTATCTTTAATAGAATTTTGTTTGAAACATGGAAAAGGATAGATCTATCTCGTTTCTCGCTGGTTCTTTTTATTTTTAAATTTGGCTTTATCATTATATTTACTATAATTTCGTTTTAAACATGAAATATAGTATTTAGTTCATAATTACTTGTCTTTATCAATGAGATCGGCCTCATATTTCATTAAAATTAGACTACAAAATGACCATAGTCAACTCTTAATTAAGTGTTCATTGACTCTTTATTATTCTTAAACTCTCCTACTACTAAAGGCAATCAACGATTAAGGATTCTGTTCAATGGTATGTGGGACGAAAGAATAACTATCATGACTTCCAAACGGTTGAAATTTTTGTCGCTACAAACATAAATGTGGATCATTTTGTCGATTTGATCCAATCTAAACTTTTTGCTATTTTGAATATAGTACTTCTTGTTTAACCATATATCATGATGGTTGCAATACTTCTAACACTATTAGGATCATGAAGGACAAAGATGCATTTAATTTCACTGTAGATGCCCCGAATAGCTCCTTTAATTGCACTATAATTAATCCAACAACTCGGTTAATTCATCAAATTCATCAAATTCACAACTCGGGCTCTATCGATTTCACATTCCGATAGTCAACGTGAATTAACTTCATCTTTCTGTGCGAATATATTGGCATAAATCTCAGTTCTTAATTTGAAAATTCTTCAAATTTATATTTAAAGAATTTTCGATCTTCAAATTTTGATTTGAATTTTTAACTCTCGTATTATCTTACGTTTTCTAAATTTGACTTCTTAATTTCATTCTGTTTGAATTAATTTGAGAGATTTATTGAAAGATTTGAATTGAATGAGGAGAAGAAGAAAATTTTGACTTTGACTAGGCCAAAGTCAAATTTAGGTTAAGATTTTATATGTATGTCTTTATGTGAGTGTTGCATTTTGTTTGATGTGATGAATATTCTTTTGTCGCCCTAAATCTTAATTAAGATGAACATGTTACTCTAGACGCAATGTTTTCTCTAACTAGAACCAAGTGCAAGCCTAATCAAAGCACTCTCCATGAGATCCGAGTTCGATCACAGGAATGTATGTAAAAGGTGATGAAATGATTGTTTAATCTTCATGCAGTGGTTTGCTTTTCAAGTATGCAATGAAAGTAATGTTCACTAACTAATGGGTTACTTATAGAATTGATAGAAGCAGCACACGTTAAGAATGGATAAAATATCAATGATTAGACAAGGTTTTATAAAGGTCCATTAACATCTTTCTAAATAGTGCATAAGTCATGCGTTCATGTGATAAACTCTTAAAGTAATGAACTTCACCTTTGAGTGTTTTAAGCCACATTCCCTATTTCTAGGAGGCATGCTATGAGTTTTTTTAATGCAAAATGTTAATTTTATCTCTAAGGTCACTTTTATCCTTGTTTAACGAGCTCCACAATCTTGTACTTTCTCAAGTATTTGATTGTTTCCTACTCAGACCAATCTCTCAATTTTATCTCAGTAACTCATTTTGCATGCTTAAACAAGATGAATGCATACTTATGCACAACTTAGTAAAATATCAGTTTATCTTTCGCAACCCATTAAGAATTTAGTTTCTCATGTTGATGAAAAGAGACATGGATGGATAGGATATGGAAGGAAGTGTATTCATATTAAGAAGAAATAGTTTTTCAATCTCTACAAACTTAATACAAATGAAGTTGACAATAAGAATGTAATGAAAACTGGAATTGAAAGTGTCAAGCTGCAGGTTTCAATCTCTTGCTCCCTTTGCATTTAATTCCATCCCCTACTACGCCAGCTACCCGCATCACTGGTTCATTGGTTTTGCTGCTACTGTATCAAATCAGTTGCCCACTTGCATCTTTTGATTTAACTTTCACTACCCATGCGTTTATCATCTTCTATCTCTTCGTCGCGTGGTGCTTTTTTGTATTCAAGATTAGGAGCTGAGCTGATCAATGCATTCAAGGCTGCAGCTTTTACTCTTTTGGCCGTTTTGCTTGATTTCATTCAAATTCTATGTCCAATAATGATAAATTTTATAATTTTCAAGATTATGAGCTTTGTAAATGAAACCCACTCAAAATATGCATAATTTGCCTTAGATTTAGGATGGCTTTTAATATGATTTTATAAGAATTGATGTGTTTGCTAGTGATTTTTAGGTTTTATATTCGAAAATAGAATTATACTCAAAAGGAGCCAAAAAGGATCAAATTATGCCTCTAGAAGTCAAAACCAAGCAATGGATCAAAGAGAGTGAAGAGAAGAGAGGAAAATGTCAAAGAAATTAAAGGCAGGGCAGCATAATGCAAGCGTTGCGACGTTGCCTCGTTACTCTAAAAGTAGTAGCTACCCTAATTGGAGCGTTGTTATGCCTTAGCATAGCATTGCTACACTATGACTTGTGAGGACAAGAATCACGCGCATTCGAGGAAGCGTAACAAGGAGTGTTGCTACAAGCAGCATAGTCTTACGCTATGACAACCAAAAGCTAGCATCGCTAGGTTACAATTGAGCATTATGATATTGCCTTTCCATAATTAAAAAATCTGTAATTTTTGGGAATATTTTATGCCCTAATTTTGCATCTTCTATATATTTAGATTGAAGGGATCAGATCTTACATCAGAAGCATTGTGAGCGCCTTGTATCTCGCGAATCGATTTTTACATAAATAAAACACTTAAGTAAAACTCAATATGTATAGAATAAACATGTAAATAGCATGTTGTAGGAAAAAGTTAGAACTATTCTCACCTTTGTAGATTCCCAAGTTCCAAGAACGATCCTCTCGAAGTTCCAACGAACAACTCCTCCAACGATCTTGAATACAAACGTTTTCTTGAACAATCTTGAATATGACCATGAAAGTAACCTCGTTATTTTCAAGGATTCCAATAGAAAGATAGGTGGTATCCAACTATTGGAAGAGAGTCAGGAGTTATAGAGAGTAGAGAGGTTTTTCCCTTGTGCACAATTAATTAAATAACATTTATTTAATTAATTAGCACAATTATGTTGGGTTGTATGTCCTGAAAACTCACGGTTTGTAATATTAAACATATTCTATTTGCAATAAAGATGTTATTGACCATTTGTTCAGTAAAACTGTTATTGAATATGTAAATTGCACTTGTAAAGACTAAATCCAATAACTAAGATCCATGACTATTACATGAGTATATGGAGACATAAAGATGGATCAAGTTCGAGTAAATATCCAAAACGGTCTATAGTATACGAATAAGGTTGGGTATCTTATTCTGATAACACTATCGGATGCGACTCACTTTGTATTTAGTACAAACGATGTGATCTTGAATAATTCATATGGAGACATGTAAGTGGAGGCATCCTATGCAAAGAGTTTGTATAATACCGAAGCAAGAAATAAGTCACTCTTACTTTATAACGTTGTTTATTGTTTAAGACTAAATATTTTAAATCGATGACCTAAGTAACCCGACCTTAATCCTGAGCTAACTATGGACTCTTGTTTATTCATGATTATCCTTAGATTTGCATATGAGGGTTGGCTCAATAGCGTCGGCTCAATAAGACTCCCATTTTAGGGGTAAGACCGGGTAGATAGTTAAGGACATAGGGTGTAATACTCCTACCTACTTTTTAGGGATAGCAGAAAGGTTGTTCTCTTAAGTACTGATTTCAGGTCTTGAACAAGAGGCCCTATCCTCTCACTGGCCCGAGAGGGACTCGGTTTGGTGATTGGATCATAAATCAATTATTCATTAGAGGATCAATGGAACTTAAGAAGCAAGATGTAATCTTGGGGGTAAAATAGTATGTGACCCAGCCGTTATTACAAACAAACTATAAAGGGTCAACTTACTAATTATGGTTAAATCAAGTGGACAGAAATACATCTACAGTGAGGGGAATGCAACTACTGGACTTTAGTGGAGTGACTCGATAGTTAATGAATATTGATTAATTTGGTTTAAAGAGTTTAGCCAATTAATCTCGAATCGTTGGAGCCCATGTAGGTTCATTATGTCTCCCTACTAGCTCACAAATAGATTAAACCTTTGATTAGAGTGATGAGTTTAAATTTGAAATGTCAAATTCAAATTAAAGAAATTAATAATTATATATGATATAATTACATGTTTAATTATCGAATTAAATGAAATTAGAGATAATTAAATTTGATTTAAATATTAATTACATGAATAGAGATTCTGATTGTGGAATTGGTGTTTTATATATTTAAATTGGATATTAAATTATTAATCAACTAAAATTTTTAATTGATTAATCAAATTTTATTTAAAATTTCAAAATTGAATTTTATGAAAATTTAAATAATAAAATAATAAAATAAGTTTTATTTTGGAAATTTAAATTAAAATTTGTAAAAGCTGTTTTTTAATAAAATTGATTTAAAATCAATTTTTTCAATTGTGAGTGGGTTTATCCCACTTTTGACTAAAACACATAAAATTCCACTCAAAATCAATAGGAGGTGGTGTCAACTTCTTGATCAATTTGAATGCAAGCAGAATGTTGTTGGTGTCATTGTTGAAGAGTGTTCTTCAACTTTGAAGAACCAGCCCTTCTCCTCATCAAAATTTTCTTTAATTTCAACTCATTTTGGATCCCAAAATTCAATCTAAGGTCCTAGAGAATTGTAGGGAATATCAAGTGATGGTCTACAATGTTTTGCTGAGGAGATTCAAGCTCAATTTGAAGATTAAAAAAGTTCTTCAAAGGTATGTATTCTGAAACCCTACTTTATTTGATGAATATACTTACTTGCTAAAATTGATGAATTAGAGTGCTAAATGATCCTGAATTCTTTCGCTAATTGCATGCTAACTCCATCAAATTAAATAATACATACTTAATTAATTAGCACATTAATTAAATATCTATTTATACATTAAATCTAATTTAACCTATATATATTTAATTACCATAAGCATCATCTGTATATGTGCAATACCTCTCTATTAATCAATTCTTTACGAATCTAATTCACTTGATTAATTATTTGGATCTTATTCAAATGTTTCTTTCAGACTTAATTTGAATTATAGATCATATCCATAATCAATTACATATTAATCATATTAATATATAATTTACTCAAATTGATTTGAACAACTCAAAATGTCCCTATTTACTATCCTTTAGTGAGCTAACAATGGGATTGTAAATCAGAAGCTCAAATGATATGAGATTAATTGGCTAAACTCATTAACCAAGTTAATCAATATTCGTTAATTGTGGGTACACTCTACTAAAGACCCACACCTGCACTCTTCTCACTACAAATATATTTCTGTGTCTACGGATATAGACCAATAACAATAAGTTAGTTCTACACGAGTGTTCCAATGGTTTTGGGTTACCTCTGACTCCTTAAGTACTAATGGTCTCAAATCAACAACCTATTTATGGTCCAATAAATAAACAAAAACCCTCTCAGGCCAATAAGAGGGTAGGGCTATTTGTTCAAGTTCTAGAAACACCATTTAAGGAAACACTCATCTACTTACCCTAAAGGCAAGAAATAGTGAACTCCATCTTTTATTATTATGTTCCTAGCTCTCCACTTGGCCTTGTCCCCAAAATGGTAGGCATATTGAGTCGGCGAACTGGTCACGCTCACCCATACAAATCAAAGGATAATCCTCAGTGAACAGGAGTTCATAATATATTCATGACTAAGACTAAGTTGCCTAGGTCATCCTATTTAAACAGGAACCTAACTAGTTAACGATGCTACATCTAGTGGTTACTATTTCATAGTTACTATTCCACAGTCCAATCTTATGCAAACTCATTACATAGGTTACCCCCACTCGCGTGTCACATATACGAATGCATTGGATCATTGTGCTTGTATCAAATACATAGTGGGGTGTATCCATAGTGTTACCCGGATAAGGTACCCAACCTTATCCCTATACTATAGACCCTTTAGGTTGTATCTTGAATATTGATCCATATATGTCTCCACATATAGTTCAAGACTCTAAGGCATCTTTTGATGTTAGTGTATTGGATTTAGGGTTATTAAGACAAAATAGAATACAACACAATCAATAACATTATTGAATCAACATCAATAACTCTATATTAATGATGGTCAATGGATAACACTTACTTACTATCTACGAGTTTTAGGACATATAACCCAACATGGATGTCTCCAAACACAAGAGGGACAAAATTTAACCAAAACTCATACCTAAAAGAGTGAGTTTTTGCCCAAAATAGTGGAGCATGAAGAATTATTATGGAAGACAGTTCAAATTTTTGACGTGCTAACAAAAAGAATAGTGATGATTTCTACCAAAGGAGGAGCATTATGGACGAGATTTTCTCTGGTTGTTTACTTTTCTCTACTTGCATGTTATCAATTTTGTATACAAATGTGTTTTTGAGAAATATGAGTGGCTAAACTCTCTTGCTTTATAGTGTTGACAGATTTACCTTTGGATTTAGTTTAATATTTAGAGATTTCGTGGAATTGTAGAACACTTTATCTTTTAATGTTATTGTCATTAATTTGTATTGATTGGTCATCAATGAATGTTAGATTAAATGTTCAATTCGGTAGGTTGCATGTTTAATCAGACTTATAACATTGAATTTCTATTAACCTATCACATGCGTAGTTAGGAAGATAGTAAAAATTGTTGACGACAATGTTTAATGTCATGAGTCTTAATTTGATATCACAATGTTAGTTACCATTTAGGAATGCATAAGAAAGAATTTTTTTCGAAAGTTAATAATTCGGATATTAGTTTCTAGACATAGGTAAATTGTTTTGCATAATTCCATGTCTAATCTAAATATCATCTAATGAAGTTTGTCATGAAATCAACATCCTAAAACTCTCTTTTATTCTGACATCTACATTCAGATTTTCTCGTTATTTAGTTTTCTCACAATTGAATAAAAAATCACTCAAATCTATTTTTCCAATTCCTTTGCTAAAAACGACACTGTTCTAAATAGATAAGTAGCAATTCTTCATTGATCCTTGAGGCCGATACTAGGCCTTTCACGTCATTTTAAATACTATAACTTGACCGCGTCAAGTTTTTAGCGCTATTGACAAGGATCAAATAATGGTGTGTGCTTAGATTCAAGAATTGGATAAATTTTAGATTAAGACCTATTTTGGTAGTAATCTTGTTGGAGTTTTCTCTAGTGTAGGACCCGTGATAAAGGCACTACTTTTCTACCTCTTGATCCCAAGATTGAACGTACGTTTAGGAGAAATCTTAGGGACACGCAAGAAAAGGAATAAGAAGAAGAGATGGTCGAGGAAGCGAAGAACGCTATTAGAGAGTATTTCCAACGACTCTTTTCCATAGTCCATCCTATGATCGTGAATGCATCTATAAATGAAAAAAACTTTGAGTTGAAACTGGGGTTGATTCAAATGGCGAAGGACATTGCTTTTAAAGGATGCCCTACTGAAGATCTTCATAAGCATCTAAGATCATTCTTCAACAATTGTGGGACGGTAAAAATTAATGGAGTTTGTAACGATGCCATAAGAATGAGATTATTTCCTTTGTCTTTGTAGGGTCGAGCTAAGGATTGACTTGAAACAATTCCACCAGAGAGCATTGGAACAAGGGATGAACTAGCTCAAGTCTTTTTGAACAAGTACTTTCCACCCACCAAATCCTCTAAATTGAGATTTGAGAGTGTAGATTTCTCTCAACACCCTAATGAACATATATATGAATGTTGGAAAAGATACAAGGACCTATTGAGGAGATGTCCATAGCATGGATATCCGAATTGGTTATAAATTCAATTCTTCTAATACTAAATTCATCCTAGATGCTACTATTTGGGGATCATTCTTTGGAAAAACTACTACTGAGAGTGAGACTGTCAATTATGTTGATAGAGGACGTTATAGAGGTCAATCACTGAATTTACCATTAATAGCTTCTCAAGTAGCCATGGTAGCTGAATCTCAACAAATTTGAGAAACACAAGAGAGTGAGACTGTCAATTATGTTGATAGAGGACATTATAGAGACCACCAATAAATTCCTACTCATTATCCTCATAGCTTAATAAACCATGAGAATTTTTCCAATGCTAATAATAAGAATATTTTGCAGGCACCCCCTGATTTCTCTATTGCAGATTCATCAACTATAACTTTGTGATGGAGTGTTAAAATTTGTGATGGAGTCTAGAAAGAAAACTATAACTTTTGAGAACACAATTCAGGCTCATGGGAAGGAAATTAAGAACAAGGAGGTGTATCTTAGTCAAATTTCCACTTCCCTTTAAACAATGCTAAAAGGCAAATTCCCAAGTTGTCCTAAGAACAATCCAAAAAATGAATGTAAGGCCCTACCATTAAGGAGTGAAAAAAAGCTTGTCACTCGTTTGATAGATGACAAGGATGATGATCCACTTGAACAAGAAGTGGAAGAGCTCAATGATGTACCTAGTGAAATACAGGAACCTGAGGAAGTTGCTAAAGAAGAGCAACCAAAGTAGAATGTAAGTGAACCAGAATCATCTTCAGGTATGTCTTTTAACCCTGTACCTTTTGTGTCTAATAATATTCCCTATCCACAAAGGTTCCAGAAAAAGAACTTAGATGAGCAATTTTTCAAGTTTCTAGAGAATTTTAAGAAAGTGCATATTAATATTCCATTCTTAGAAGCTTTAGAAAAAATGTTTAAATATGTGAAATTCATGAAAGATATTCAGTCAAAGAAGAATAGATTTAAGAAATATGAGATGATTGGTCTGACTAGAAAGTGTAGTGTTGTGCTACATAAAAAGTTGCCATAAAAGCACAAAGATCCAGGAAGTTTTATTATCTCTTGCACTATTGGTTCATTGACTCTTGCTAGATCTTTGTGTGATCTTGGTGCTTCCATTAATTTGATGCCTTTATTTATTTTCAGGAAGCTCAATGTTAGAAAAGTGCGACCCACTATGATCTCTTTATAGCTAGCTGACAAATATTTGACATATCCTAGAGGTATTGTTCAAGATATTTTAGTTAAGTTGGCAAGTTTATTTTTCCTGTAGATTTTGTGGTACTAGACATGGAGAAGAATTCTGAAATTTCTACCATCTTGGGGCGTTCATTCTAAGACACTGGAAGAGCTTTAATTTATGTCCAAAAAGTTGAATTAATCTGAGAATGAATGTTAAAAAGGTAGCCTTTAATATTTATAGGTTGTTGAAACATCATGATGAGGTTAGTTCTTGCAATATGATAGATGTGATTGATAGGACTATTGAGGAACATGATAACGTCTTACTTGCTAGAGATTATTTAGAACAGAGCATTGTAGATTTTGGTTATGTTGATGCTAGCACATGTTTGGATGACATTTCTCTGTATGCTAAATGGTTAGATAGTCTACAAGTTTGTAACAAAAGATATAAGCCCATGCCTCTTGAGTCTTGGTATGTTGTGAGTGAGATAGAGAAATCTGTTGTGGAGTTGAAATAATTCCCTACTCATGTGAACTATGCATTCTTAGACGATTCTTCTTCTTTTCCTATTATTAGTTCTACTGATCTGAATGAACGTGAAGAAGAGAAATCATTGAGAATCTTAAGGGACAATAAATTTGCTACTGGTTGGTCTATTGAGGATCTTAAGGGGATTAGTCCATCAATCTATATGCATAGAATACTGATGGAAGATTTCTTTACTCCTTCAATAGAACATCAGAGAAGACTAAATCCCACCATGAAGGATGTGGTTAAAAAGGAAAACTTTTGAATGCATTGATTATTTATGTTATTTCTGACCGTTCTTGGATGAGCCCTATGTGAGTTGTTCATAAGAAAGTTGGTAAGACTGTGATTCAGAATGATAAAGATGAATTCATATCCACTAGATTAGGGTTGTCAACGGGGTATGGGCATGGGCGGGGTGGAGTTCCTCGTCCCTGTCTCCACCATTTGAAGGCGGGGATGGGGGCGGGGATTCCCCATCGGGGAAACAGGTCCGCATAGGGATTCATTCCCTTTTTACCCTTTTATTTCTCCATGGAGAGTTTTTTTAAAAAACAAAATCCTAAAAATCTCTTTGGTTTGGATTTGGACAAGTTGGACTAGAATGGGCTAAATGAAAAATTAGGCTAAATAAAAAGTTTAAATTACTTTATATATATATATAGAAAAATATATTAAAAAACTAATCGGGGCGGGGTCGGGGTCAGGAGGGGACGAAGCGGGGATACCCTCCCCATCCCTGATTAGGGTTCCCAGTTTTACCCCATTCTTGGTCAAACCGAGGATTTGGGGCGGGAAGTCGATCCCGTGGGGAATTTTTCCATCTCTATTCTCAAACCTTATGGCATTTTAATCCAAATTACTTAGGCCAAGAATTAAACTAATGTTGTTTAGTTTGGGTCACTATTTTTTTTTTATTATTGCTCACAAAGACTAATATTATGATGTGTTTTACTTATTTGTTCAAATTGTCGTTTTATCTATTTTGTAGGCCAAGAATTAATATCGTTGAAGGAATCATTAGGACACTCCTCGTTTATCAGCAACTTATTTTTAGTCATTTTATCCATTTTGTAGTTCACTTATTTCGAATTCTATTCTTGTGTATAACTTAGTATGTATACTATACTTGTTCAATGTATAATATATATACATTGATATGTAGGGATTTTTTGTCGAAACCATATGGAGTTGATTTAGATGAAAAATATTTTATCTTTGTTTTGGAGTTAAATTATCATTGAATTCCTCTTTTATGACTTATTGCGGGTTTTGTGAAGTAATTAGGAATTTGTTTTGTGCATGTACAATTAACAAAGAAATATTATCACGTGCATAAGCATCTTTTTTTTCAGTAAAAAACTATGACAAACATTTCATAACAAACAGTTATCAATAAAAAGTAAATGAAAACCGACATTAAAGATGATGTTCAATGTTGGTTGAAACCGACATTGAAGATAGTATTCAATATCGGATGAAAACAGACATTGAAGATAATTAGCATTGAAATCTTGACCATCTATAATATCAGTTTTAAAATGACATTAAATACCTTTTATGACATGATCTTTGTTGTCGATTTTCAAACGACATTGTACCCCTATAATATCAGTTTTAAACCGACATTAAAGTCTAGTTTTGTAGTAGCTAGTGTCATCAACGTGGTTTTCTACCTGCTTTTCATTCTACCTACTACACTTAATCAATTGGATCAGACTTCTCCAAGTTGTTTTGGGCCTGCAAATTCGAATTAAAGCCCAACAATACATTTCCAATACATGTATTTCTATATTCTAAATCCATGCACATCTAATTACATGCAATTGTCCAAATACATGAATGATATGTACACATGTACTTCATTTATTTTGTGTCTTTTGGGATATGTCTCTTGAGTACTATGTAAATGGTTCATTTCCCTCATTTGTAATCAAGCAAATCAAATCAATGGATGTAAATTGAGGTTATAAAGAAAGTGAATTTCAAGATAACAATATTCTTCTCTTGTGTGTTCTCGAGTGTTATAAGAGAACAACTTTCTTCTCTTCGATGTTTGTGAGATTTGAAGTGAATTTTAGAGTGATCTCATCAATGCTTCCAACAGTTTCAAGTTTACTTCCCCCTCTTCTCTCGGTTTTCATCTCCCTCATTCTCTCGGTCTTGATCTCTCTCCCATGGTGATCTAAAGAAAGGGAATTTTGGAGCAGCTTTAGCCTTTCTTCAACTGGAACCAACAAAAAGATGGTATTATTGGTTGATTACTCCATTTGAGAATTGGAGAGGGAAGGGTAAACTCTCCTAGAAGCCCCTGGACATGCCTAATTGGCCATAGAAACGAATAGGAACGGTTTTAAATTTTTAACAAAGGCAACATGAATGGAGTTTTTGACATTCCTAAATTGCCATCGTCATTGCCATTGGTGATAGAAGAAGGCCGCTCATTACTCTTAGATGCCATGAAAGAATACAGAAGAGGAATTTGAAGGAGTGAAAGCAAGAATAATCAAAGTGATCTAATGGATATTAGTAGCTCTCTCAACGAATGGAGGTGAAAAATTAAAAAGAAGAATAATTTTAGAAAATGAATTTAGGGTTTTGGATGTTTGAAATTTTTTGGGAAATCTCTTAGGTTTTGGTCATTTTAGTGTATCGCTCATATTTCTAAACATACTTACATAACTACTTTTTGATATAATCAAATAGTAATCAGACAACAATCTGTATCCTTGTTAATCAATATCATTAACAATCCGAGTAAGTGAATTCTAGAGATAGATTGATTTAAATGTTGAGACATTTGTAGTGGAGATTTTTTCCAATTTCGATTGTTGGAAATATTTAAAAATAACGGTTGAAAATTTGCAATATTACTATAGTTTGTTATATACTAAACGTGTTTTTATTCACGTTTTTTGCTTATAATTCAAAACAATCCCATGTTTTACTATTTTTCCAAATGAAAGTATAATTAGTACTAAGTGAAGAAATTTTTCAATTAGTTACCCTACATTTCTAGTCATTTTGAGAGGAAAACATCGTTCAATTAAACAACAAATAAAAGATCAAATAGTCTTAAGAATTTGGTTAGTAGATTTTATTTAATTTTGAGAGGAAGCATAGTGTAAATTTCACCCAAACCTTATTTAATTTGTTGGTTAGATAAAATTGATTCGGCTTAAGAATTTGGTTAGTAGATTTTATTCCTCGTGGAGAATGAAACGGACACTCAAACTACTATTTTACTTGTAATGATTCAGTCCTAAAGAATCCAAAAAATAATTACGTTAATCATGATTTCACTCTCATACTTTTTTATGAACAATGAGAAATAATCTAGAAATTAAAACAACATTATTGAACCAAGTATTGACAAATATATTTAAATATACCAAAGCAGTACATAGTCGCAGCCCGCAAATTTAAACTACAAATCTGGTCTAAATGTGTCACACCCCGCACAAGATTACCCTCCTAACCTGGATGGATGGTGACTGCAGCAGTTACCCACCCTTTTGCTGGCACTTACTGCCTATCTTACCTGTTAAATTTTGCTCAACCCTGAGTACATACATATTAACTCAAAACTTAACACATTTACATTACAGGGTTTCGCAGCATTATTTATACATGGATATTACAACTTAGTGATCCCTATTAAGAATACTAGTCTCTAGACAAACACATGTGTACTAACTAATACAGGTCTTCAAATACGCTTCCTTCAACCTGTTCCTTTGAGTGGCAGAGCAGCAGCAGAAAAGTCTTTTGGGAACTGACCGCTACCTGAAAGCAAAACATTTGAAAACATGAGCTAAAAGCCCAGTGAGTGACTTAATAAAACATAAATCTAATGCTTAAACTGAAAGCTCAAAAACATAATACTAGAACTAAAATATCCCAAGCAAACATGTACATAAAACCTTTAAAACCATTGTATCTGAAACCTGAATCTTAGCTGAGAATGAATATTCATTGCTCTAATTTCCAGTGCCAAGCCATGGCCAGATGAGACCTCTACTTCGATCTCTTCATACTGAACTATGGCTAGGAGAGATCCCTATGTCGATTTCTTTAAATATACCGATGGGCATCTCGAGCAACTTCCTCTAAACATTAACATGGATAACTACTCTTAAACACCATTAAACATCATTATTCCCTAGTTGAGAACGAGCATACATCACTGTAGCTCCCAACGTCTGTTATCAACCACGACACTCATGTTTTGGCCTCTCTTTGCTGGTTTATGGCCTAGGAGACCCATACTTCGGCCTCTCCTTCAGAACTACCTACGTGCACGTGGAGGTTTCTATGTACACCTTAGGTACATTTATTCAGATATCTTTCTTACCTTCAATATTCCTTTTCATTATGTTTAGGAATACCTACACATGTACTTTGGCAATCTTAGGTATTTAAACATAGTACATCAAGCTTCATTCAACCTTAGTTTTAACCCTAACGCATGCTTCATACTTTGTAAAATAAGTTGGCTTAAATCGTGTTGAACTAGATTATAAAAACCATTAGTATGCGTTAGAAATGGAATACATACTTGGAAAACTCACATATTAGTAACATCATGCGTTGATCATACTTTCAATCATAGAAATAAGTTGCTTGGAATCACATAAAATTTAGCATGAGAATAACCTTGCTCAATCCCTCGACGTCGTATTACTTACGTGCACGTGTTCAAAACTGAGTACCGTCATACCTTAGGTACTTATCTAGGATACTTTCTCATTGTCCTTCAGTATCCTTAAGATACCTTCTCATTGTCCTTTAGTATCCGTCGTATAACTAGTTATAAGCATTTAGCTGAAAACTAAGGCTTAATACTCAAATCATCATACTAGCTCATCCATCATACTAGTTCATCATAAAAATTGAGTTACTAAAACATGCTGAAAGTATTTGGACAAGATAACATATTTAAATCATGACAATTTCCATGGAAATTATGCTTTATTTAACATGAGAAATAGCTTTAAACATAAGTTGCTTGGCACTTCATTTAAACACTTAGCATGAGAAATAACTTCAAAGAAATCATAGTTTCTAAATCATTAAAACATTAAATCATCAAATAGTCACTCACAGCTCGTCGGGGCTCTTAACGGGTTATACGCCTCTCCTAGCTCTTCTTGGCCTGAAAGGACATAATTCCCAACAAATTCCTTAAAATTCTTAGCAGAATACCTCAAATAGTTGATTTACTAGTAGAAATTTCCTCAACAAAATCACATTGCTAGCGAGACAACCATTATGAATGAATTCATCCTCATGAGCAAGATCAAGCATTTCTTTAACAAACTTCAATCTAGCGATACTCACCATACCAACGAGATTTAGCCCAATTTCTAGCGAGATTTCCTTCTTGAGTGAGATCCTCATCACAAAATCAGCTAGATTATCATCCTAAGTGAGATCCTCATCCTCCTCATCTCACTCTCACTCTTCCCGGTGAGCTGTTTGCTTGTTCTTCCCAAGCAGCTGTCTGCTTCTGCACAGACTCTCTATTTCAACTTCAAACATTCATAACTCAAAATCCTGAACTCTTTTTAAGAAACTTTCTTCTACAATCTTGTTTAAAATTGAGTTAAATTTCTTACGTCAAAATTTCAACCGAAAAGTTTTTATGGTTTGGCCTGAAGCTTTCAATCTTCACCTCGAGCCCTGATTAATCTGAGAGCCTGCCTCTTCTGCAAATTCCTCACTTTTTGTGTTTTTTCTCCTGCAATCTTTCTTCAGTAAGACAATTTCGAAAACTAGATTCTCTCAGCTTTCAAATGGCACCGATTTCACTAAATTTGCTCATGTAGATTGCCGAAACCAAGTTTTCGAAATTCCTCTTCCTTTTAATCTTCCTGTCGCCTCTCGAGTTCAAGAATTAACCGCCACGTCACCCCATAATTAGTGCCTCCATCCCAAACCAATAAGTGAGCTTCCCTATTTAATATGTTCTTCTTTTTCTTTTCCACAACTCCTATAAATAACATGGATTTTCACTTATTAGATATTTAATATATCATTCCTTTGGCTAAACATACTTGTCTAGGAAATTTAGAATTTGGGTTTTACATTTACCTCCCCTTTAAAAGAAATTTCGTCCCCGAAATTTGCTCGGAATTATTTATAACTAGAGTTTTATTACATCCTTTGGTCGTAAACTTTACAAGCCTCTTCTTTTCTTTCTTATTTTCTCTTTTTTTTTTTTACTACGCTTTCGCTGCGCTACTCTAATATTAACTTTGTTCATGATAAATAATACTAGTACGTATGAACAACTTGGTCATCATAGTTCACTGTATTTGTCACATCCTCTGGTGACTCTTCCATTCTCCACCGAGTCATAGTATTCATTTATTACTAGGGTGGTCCTTTTCCATTTCTCAGCAATACCACTGGATAATTCTTTTCCAGTTGTCACACCTTTGAATTAATTGCTAGCTGTAAAATCAATATTTAGGTCAACTAGACTTCTCGACCTAATCAAGGGCACTCTTCTTAGAATGTCCTTTCTATCCATACTTGGGAGAAAACATATTTTCTACTATAACATTTCCCAACTATGGCTTACCATACTGTATACATAAGGTTTTCTTAATTGTACTAGTCCCTAGCTCAGTCACAATTCAAACTTCAAGCTATTACCTGGAACATCAACAGATGTGGACCTTTTCCTTTTTGTCTTCTGCTGACCATTTTGTTCCTTATTTTTATACTCAATGTATCACTGGTACATTTCGAGCTCACTGTTGCTCATCTTTTCGTTCCTCTTAGGATTAATCTGACTAGGACTTCCTCTAGATTACACCCTTTCCTCTGAATTCACTAGAATAGACTTCACGTTTGCCACTAACCTCTGAGCAAACCTGCTATACATTCTATTTCTAGTGAAAATTCTATGTTTACCTGTGTGGCTTCTGACTTCCACTCAGGTACCAATAGTGGATTGAGTAATCCTGTCGGCCTCTGTCCTTCAGGTTTCACTTGTTGACAAATCAGACATCACATAGTACTTTTCTTATTTTGCTAGACTATGCCTTAGTCTAGTAGTCTAGAGTGGCCGTTCTGCTCACTCCTTATCATTCTTTACTGCGTTACTACTTAACCGGGAAGGAATCATTTTGTTCACTTCCTAAAACATAATTTGCATCCTTAGTTGAGAGAGAACCTTTACTCAATTCCTTTCCATGTCCTTATCATTCTTTACTGCGTTACTACTTAATCGAGAAGGAACCATTTTGTTCACTTCCTAAAACATAATTTGCATCCTTAGTTGAGAGATAACCTCAACGTCAATCTATAGTTAGTGTGGAGTGATCTCGAAACTACCAATAACAACTTTTCTTTCATCATGTGATTCTCGTTTAAGTACCGTCATACCTTAGGTACTACTGCTCAAATACCTTCTCCGTTTACTTCAGTATCGAGCTGCTCGGATACCTTCTCCATGTTCTTCAGTATCGAGCTATTTAATTTCTAAGACTGAGCTTCAGTACCTTCTCCGTGTACTTCAGTACGGAGCCACTCATACTCAACTTGCATATTCTTATCTCTCAACGACTTAGTTGCCCAAAAGCATTCTATACTAACGCATCTCTCGTAGCATCTGCAAAACTATCCTCAAATGATTCCCGTGATCTTCCCCACTGCTTGAATACACCAATATGTCATCGACGAAGATTATCATGAACTGATCCAAGTAGGGATGGAATATCCTATTCATCAAGTCCATAAATACTGTAGGGGCATTCGTTAGTCCAAATGGCATTACTAGGAAATCGTAATGTCCATACCTCATCCTGAATGCAGTTTTTGGAACATCTGCCTCTAACTTCAACTGGTGGTAACCTGATCTCAAATCTATTTTAGAGAAAATCGTGGCTCCCTTTAACTGATCAAAGAGATTACCTATATCAGGCAATGGGTAATTGTTCCTGATCATCACCTTGTCCAACTACTTATAATCTATGCATAACTGAGAGTACCGTCTTTCTTCTTGATAGAAGATCGGCGCTTCCTAAGGTGACACATTGGATCTGATGTAACCCTTATTTATTAATTCATGTAACTGAACTTTCAACTTCTTAATTTCTTCTGGCACCATCCTTAATGGTACCTAAAAAATAGATATTGTACTTGGAATTAAATCGATAATAAACTCAACTTCACTGTCAGGTTGTAAATCTGATAACTTTTCAGGGAAAACACCCAAGAACTCTTGTACAACTGGTACATCCTCAGGTTTCAGTTTCTCATCCTACAAAACCGTCACATGGGCTAAATAGGCTTCGCATCTTTTACTTAGCAGCTTCCTAGCCTTCACTACTGTTATTAAGCCTTCTGAAACATTCCTTTGCTTCCTACAAATACTGTCTCTTGCCTACCGAATCTCTCGAACATTATCTATTCTTAAAACAATTCATACGGTTGTAATATTTATTCGGGAAATCCATGCTCTAGAGTGACACCAATTCCAGGAAACCTAACGAAATCACTTCATAACTATAATTATCAACAACTACCCCAGAGCCTGTAAAACTCTTATACTATTACAACCTCTCCACAGCATAATAATAACTACTTAGGGACATGCTCTCTACAATTTTCCCTACAAGAAGTGCAACATGCTAGATAACAATAAAGGTATAGCACCATAAGCAACTATTTCATAAATATACTGGTACATAAAGTTACTTTACCATTCACAACATTAGGTGACTTCTCTGCCTCCTTGTAGGACACTTCATAAAACCTGCCCTGCCGCTGAGGTCGTCTTGTTTCCTTTCTCGTTTTTCTTCTCTTGAATCCCTTCCTCGGCTCCTGAGCTACTAGGCTTATCTATCGTCTGTAAAGTCATTCTGTGTTCTACCTGAACTCTTCGACCTGGTTGGGTATTCCTTCTTGAAATGTCCTGCCTGTCCGCACTGGAGACATATGTTTTTCCTTCTGTAACATGTTCCTCGGAGATGCTTACCACAATTCGTACGTAAGGGTTTCTTACCCATACTAGCTACCAGCTCAGTAGGATGCCAAAACCTTGATCTATCACTCATACTAACCACAAGTCTTGGCTTCTTCCTTCCTACACTATGCTGACTTGTAGCTCTCTGTCCTTTATCAATACCTATTAGGTCATTCTCAATACCGTACTTCCTTTCCGAATTTGCCAGAATTGATTTGACACTTTCTGTCAACCCCTTAGCGATCCTGTTAAATATTATATCCTCTGACTGAGGATCTGTTCCTGTCTGCGGAATCCTCGACTCCCCATCTGAAGTCGTTTTCTGATTTACCGGGTCTTTACTTTTACGTTCACTAAAATTTGGATTCCCTTGAATCTTGGAACTTCTAAAGGTAGGGTCAGGGTTCCTGTTGTCTGTCTGCTTGCTCTGCTTGCCATTTTTCTTGACATCTTCTTTTTACTTAAGTAGTACACATGTTAAGGACTCAGGACTCAGACTTATATATATAAACTTTTCCCCTCTCTTTCCAAAATCTTTTGCTCTGATACCAACTTGTCACACTCCGCACCAAATTACCCTCCTAACCTGGATGGAATGGTGACTGCAGCAGTTACCAACCCTTTTGCTGGCACTTACTGTCTATCTTACCTGTTAAATTTTGCTCAAACCCTGAATACATACATATTAACTCAAAACTTAACACATTTACATTACAGGGTTTCGCAACATTGTTTATACATGGATATTACAACTTAGTGAGCCCCATCAAAAATACTAGTCTCTAGACAGACACATGTGTACTAACTAATACAGGTCTTCAAATACGCTTCCTTCAACCTATTCCTTTGAGTGGCAGAGCAGCAGCAGAAAAGTCTTTTGGGAACTAACCACTACTTGAAAGGAAAACATTTGAAAAAATGAGTTAGAAGCCCAGTGAGTGACTTAATAAAATATAAATCTCATGTTTAAACTGAAAACTCGAAAACATAATACTGGAACTAAAATATACCAAGCAAACGTGTACATAAAACCTTTAAAATCATTGTATCTAAAACCTGAATCTTAGCTGAGAAAATACATTCATCGCTCTAATTCCCAGTGCCAAGACATGGCCAGATGAGACCTCTACTTCGATCTCTTCATACTGAACTATGGCTAGGAGAGATCCCTATGTCGATTTCTTTAAATGTACCGATGTGCATCTCAAGCAACTTCCTCTAAACATTAATATGGATAACTACTCTTAAACACCATTAAAAATCATTATTCCCTAGTTGAGAACGAGCATACATCGCTCTAGCTCCCAACGTCTGTTATCGATCACGAAACTCATGCTTTGGCCTCTCTTTGTTGTTTATGGCCTAGGAGACCCATACTTCGGCCTCTCCTTTAGAACTACCTACGTGCACTGGAGGTTTCTATGTACCATCAAAACCTTAGGTACATTTATTCAGATACCTTTCTTACCTTCAATATTCCTTTTCATTATGTTTAGAAATACCCACGCATGTACTTTGGCAATTTTAGGTATTTAAACATAGTACATCAAGCTTCATTCAACCTTAGTTTTAACCCTTACTTATGCTTCATACTTTGTAAAATAAGTTGACTTAAATCGTGTTGAACTAGCTTGTAAAAACCATTAGCATGCGTTAGACATGGAATACATACTTGGAAAACTCACACATTAGTAACATCATGCGTTGATCATGCTTTCAATCATAGAAATAAGTTGCTTGGAATCACATAAAATTTAGTATGAGAATAACCTTGCTCAATCCCTCGACGTCGTTTTACTTACATGCACGTGCTCATAACTGAGTACCGTCATACCTTAAGTACTTATCTAGGATACTTTCTTATAGTCCTTCAGTATCCTTAGGATACCTTCTCATTGTCCTTCAGTATCCATCGTATAACTAGTTATAAGCATTTAGCTTAAAACTAAGGCTTAATACTTAAATCATCATACTAACTCATCCATCATACTAGCTCATCATAAAAATTGAGTTACTAAAACATGCTGAAAGTATTTAGACAAGATAACATATTTAAATCATGTCAATTTCCATGGAAATCATGCTTTACTTAGCAAGAGAAATAGCTTCAAACATAAGTTGCTTGGCACTTCATTTAAACACTTAGCATGAGAAATAACTTCAAAGAAATCATAGTTTATAAATCATTAAAACATTAAATCATCAAATAGTCACTCATAGCTCGTCGGGGCTCTTAACGGATTATACGCCTCTCCTAGCTCTTCTTGGCCTGAAAGGACATAATTCCCAGTTAAATTCCTTAGAATTCTTAGCAAAATACCTCAAATAGTTCATTTACTAGTAGAACTTTCCTCAACAAAATCACATTGCTAGCGATACAACTATTATGAGTGAATTCATTTTCATAAGCGAGATCCTCATGAGCGAGATCAAGCATTTCTTTAATAAACTTCAATCTAGCGATACTCACCATACCAACGAGATTCAACCCAATTTCTAGCGAGATTTCCTTCTTGAGCGAGATCCTCATCACAAAATCAGCGAGATTATCATCCTGAGCGAGATCCTCATCCTCCTCATCTCGCTCTCGCTCTTCACGGTGAGCTGTTTTCTTGTTCTTCCCAAGCAGCTTTCTGCTTCTGTACAGACTCTCTATTTTTAATTTCAAACATTCATAACTCAAAATCCTAAACTCTTTTCAAGAAACTTCCTTCTACAAACTTGTTTAAAATTGAGTTACTTTCTTACCTCAAAATTTCAGCGGAAAAGTCCTTATGGTTTGGCCTGGAGCTTCCAATCTTCACTTCAAGCGCTGATTAATCTGAAATTTTGCCTCTTCTGCAGATTCCTCACTTTTTGTTCTTCTTCTCCTACAATCTTTCTTCGGCAAGACAACCTCGAAAACTAGATTCTCCCAGCTTTCAAATGGCACCGATTTCACTAAATTTGCTCATGTAGATTGCCGAAACCAAGCTTTCGAAGTTCCTCTTCCTTTTAATCTTCCTGCCGCCTCCCGAGTTCAAGGATTAACCGCCACATCACCCCATAATTAGTGCCTTCAGTCCAAACCAATAAGTGAGCTTCCCTATTTAATATGCTCTTCTTTTCCTTTTTCCACAACTCCTATAAATAACATGGATTTTCACTTATTAGATATTTAATATATCATTTCTTTGGCTAAACATACTTGTCTAGAAAATTTAGAATTCGGGTTTTACAAAATGGTACTCCTGTTTCTAGTAGTCACTTAGTTCCCTCAATGAAAAATTTTACAGTGTACATGAGTACTGGCATCTAATGGATTCGTCATAATGTGAAAACCTGGCCACTTGACATGTTTAGATAAATCAGCCCCTAAACCTGTATTGTTGAATTCTCCATAAAATAACAAGTTTAGAGGAGATTTTGCCAACCAAACTAACCACCCTGCTGGATTGACCATAGAGTCTAGAAATGACTACGTAAAAACTACCGTCGAATAGTCTCTCCAAGGCCAACCAAGATAAACATCAAAGTTATGTTTATCTCTTAATCCAAATTCAGGAGAGGCCATCACTCTGCAATTTTGGAACAAGAAGCCACTTTTTTTATATTTATTGTTTTTAGATTGTGCAGTCACGGTGATAGTACTATTTGGTAGGCGTGCATATACCTTGCAGTCCTGAAACAAAACATGTGCATTTCCAAATATGAAATCTACCGTTTCATATACTTCACAATCTTTGAAAAATATATTCGCTCCATTTACATAAAGCGTTTCTTGGAAACCAAGAAATATACACTTGTAGTATACTGTATAGTTCACTCTGTCATTGAGGAGGGCAACTGCTTGGCCATTTTCAGGTCCAACGGAATTTTGAAAAGTTATAGATTGTGCCACAAATGATTTCCACCCACAACTGCAAAATTCAACATAATAATTAATATTTGAAATGAATGAATTGAAAGAAGACAAGAAAAATGGAGATGTAGCTCTAACTTACTGAAAGTGGCAGACTGGTCGGTTACAAAATCAGTGCAATTGCTCCTATTATCAACGATGACAGTGGTGGTAGCATTGTCCCCTATTAATGTGATGAATGTTTTCTCTCTTGTAAAGTCAACATGTTCTTTATATACGACAGGTTTTACGTGGATGTAAAACACAGAGTTACTATTATTTGGTGCAGTAGTTATAGCGGCACCTATACTTGCAAAATCCCCATTTCTGTCCAACGATACTGTTGCATAATGCTACAAACAAGTGCAATGAAGTTTAAGCAAAAAAATGCAAGAAGTTGGAGAAATAATATTGCCATCTTAACAATACGTTGGGAGAAATCAAAAAGAAATTAAAGAGATAAGAAAGCTTAAAATTCTAATGCAAAATAACTCACGAGCATGAAATTAAACTTATGGAGACAAATATTATTTATAGAGGGAAGAAATTAAAGGGTCATACATTAAGATTACTTCATACGTTATTTTGTTTCCAACAATGGAATTATTCTTTTATCCATTGCAAAAATCATTTCAAACAAACCACTGCATATTTAGAATCATCTCAGAATGATTTCTTCACCAAAAAAATAAAAGTGGAAAACCACATATTCACTTCATAATTACATCACAAAAGAGGAAAAAACATATTATTGAAGAAAACACAAAAGAGGAAAAATAAACCAACATTTACTTCATCTTCCCTTAATTTCTTTACTATATTTGAATAATTTCTACATTTGAGAGATAGGTATTATTGTGACAAATTTGATGATATTTGAGCAGTTCCTTCTGGTTCACATTATTCAAGCACCTGACGTTATTATCTTATTTCAGCACTATAGAAATATATATTATTTTTAAAAAAAAAAAGAAAAAGAAAAAAAAAGTGGATGTTATTTTGTCCTTTTTGTTCGACTTTCTTTTTTAAATACGGAAAAAGCAACCAACAATTATTACATCTCCAACTTCTCCAATTATGTACTAATTAAAGAAGAGAAATCGGAGGAAATAGTACAATCAAATGTGTCTTTTGATTTTTGCTAAAAACAAACGAAAATAATGGTTTTTTTTTTTTTTTTTTGGATAAAAATGCGTCACATATATTTTGTTAATCCCCAAATTATTCCGGGTATAATTGACCAACACTTTTTCAAGAACTATATAATTGCTATACCATGTATAAATTCTCAATAAAGATACACGGTAAATGGAATGTCTACTATGAGACCGTATATCAATTCTCAATAGAAATACAGTGTAAATTGAATCGTAGGTGTTAGATTTTTCTCCCATTTTAAAATTTTATTGGCGATTTTATATATGTTTTGATTTGATTTAACTACTTTTCGAAGATATTCAGAATTAATCAATCTTTAATTTGTTTATCACTATTTTGATTTTAATTTATAATATATCTTTAGATTTTATATTATTTTATTCATTTTTTATTATTTTAAATTCGTATTAAAATATTTTATCCTGATCAAGGTTTTACTTAATATTTTATACATATTATCATCTAACAAATTGTATATTTCAGTTAAATTTTATATTTTTTGTATTTTTTTAATCACCTTTATTCATTATTATACCATTAATTTGTCTTTTTGACAAACAAATAAGTATTCACTTTTACTTTTTGCTATGTCTCTACAACGAATTAGGCTACTTTCGCAAGTTTTGTGGTTGTTGAAATTATAAAATACAGAATAATTGTCGAAGTTTAAATGAAAATGAAATTATGAACACTGTAACTGCAAATAAACGAGCTCCCTTACTGATTTTTCTCTTTCGAATTATGTTTGATTTTATATTTTATTATCAAATTAGATTTTATCTAATTACTTATCGAATTAATCACAATAAATAAAAACTTCCTTATTTTTCTCGACAACTTATATTTGAATTTATCTTTTATTATCAAATTTGATTTTATCTAACCAACTTTCGATTTGTTTAATGTTTGTTACAAATTTAATTGTATCTAAATATTTTTTCATTATTTTATATATATTATTATCAAATTAATTTGATTTTTTCATGTTTTTGATGTTTTCAATTTTTCATATAGAAACACATACAAATGACTTGTTGTACTTAAAAAGGAAAATATAAATGGAAATTAAACTTTAAATGTTTGAAACTTATATATATATATATATATGTATGTGTATTAGTTCAGTTTATTATTATTGTTGTGGTGGATGTGTTGTTGTTGAATCTCATCTTCTTCAATTAGTCATCCCTAAAATCTCTTTTTTTTCCTTCTCAATCTCATGTCTGCAATCGTTGGTTCCGCAACTCCTTCTTGAATTCCATCGTCTTGGCTAGCTTTTGATGACCACCCTCGCTAGGTTGCCGACCTTTCTCGCTCGCACACATGTTCCTACTTTTGTTTCTACGTTGAATATTGTTTTCAACCATAACTTTTTGAGATTGATAGTGTTTAAAAGTTTGTTTTCAACAATGACTTTTTGAGATTGATAGTGTTTAAAAGTTTGTTTTCAAGATGTTATGAGCAAAATGGTCACATAGAATGAAGACGACGAAACTCTCTATAACTAGTTTGGTGTCAGACACAATCATATTTCCAATAGCCACATCGTTCTGAAGTTGGAATTCCTTCAAATACACGCGTTCTATAGGCAGCCGGAAGCATTAAAGACCATATTGGGTGATTTTTAATTTTTGCTTATGGAATATTTAGATATTGTGCATTTGTGGTTCTAGAATGTTTAATTAGAATATATTTATGGTATTCGAGTTGTTTTTTAAGCAGTGTATCTTTGTTTGTACTTAATTTTGTTGTCTTTAGAGTAATTTTATCATTTACTAATTAGTATTTTCTATTATATAAATTTTTTTTACTATTTTTATAATTTTGAAACCTTTTTACCATTTTTCCAAATGAAACTTTAAAATTTGCTATTTTTATTATCCACACTTAAAGAAAGTGGAAGTCATCTTGGGTTGTTTTAGTTGGGCATACATCAACAAAATTACACTTCAATTGTGGCAAAAAGGACCTTTAATTGGCAATCTCTAAATTGGAATAATCAGATCATAAATTATATTATCATTTGGAAAAATAGCAAAAGGTGGAGTAATTTTGAATTATAGCAAAACGCATGGAGATCACGTGAGTCAAACTTTGGAAATCCTAAAACGCCCTTATCGTCTCTTTTAATTGCAGTGTAATTAATTCGACATCTAGACTATAATTAATTCAACTATATATCCAGCAGACTTTTGATTATTTCAAGCAGATAATCATCTTTAAATCTTGCGATTTTAGCCGTTATGAATTTATGTATCGAACTTAATATTTGTTTTGAATTTTCAAATCTTCTACGACAACAAATTTTAAAATCTTCGTTTGAAATTTAAATTATCATATTACATTAATTATCCCAACTAAAATTTATTTTTTTTATTATACTTTCTATTAAACGTAATCAAAATTCACAGTTTTAAAATATTTTTTAATATTGTCCTTTTGTTTCAAAATTAAAATATTAGAATCCAACACGTAGCCCTAGCTTTCTTCATCTTGTCGACGTTTTATGGCTGCAGAAATCCTTAGAATCTTGGAAGACAAAGATGTGAAATCCTAATTTGATTAGAATCGTGGAAGACATTTGACGACAAGTCTAAGTCTCTTTTTTCCAAGGTGATGGCCAAGCATATAGACGGTGTTGGTATTAACTTGTCGCCTTGGGGTCTTATACCCACCTTGATTGATTCGATCAAGGAAGGAAGTACCATCCGATTTTTAATTGGGATTTTTCACACGCTAATCTAAATCGGTTTTCTTCGTGAATGCAATTATTTAAATAAAGTTTTTATTGGTCCAACCCTCACTTTCTAAACTAATATTTTGGTTTAGAACCAAGGAAAAAATATTGTTGCATAATTTTGGATAAATTCAACATCTTGGTTGAGTGATTTTCAGTTGCAATATATTTATTTTTAAATTTAGTGTATTTGTTGGGCGTAGTTTGGAAACTAATTACACATGAACCATATTATATTAATAATTAAACAGTAATATATTATAAGAAGATATAAAATGAATCCTAACTACTTTTTAAAATAAATCTATTAAAAATATTTTATCCAAATTATTAGAAAATATCTATTTTAAATTTTTTAAAATTCACACACGACCAACATGAGCGTAACTAGGGTGCAGACTCGGGTTCAAAGATTTAATTCTCTACCTCATCCTTTAATTACGATATCTTTATAAAAAAAAAACATTATATTTAATTTAAAAAATAAATCATTTAAAAAAAAAAAAAAAAAAACTTAATAATGACTTGAAATTAGAAATTTTTGCCATTTAAAATAATTTTCTTTCACGAAATCAACTAGTTTAATCATTATAATTTAATTTACCTTTATCTTTGGAAGCCACGATGAAGCCACAGCCATTGACGCTAAAACCTTGTGAAAATGAAAAACCCAGCCATGGCGGTTGGAGCTGCAGCTCCATTCACCACCGTCTCTTCCTTCTCTCACTTCAAAACTCCCACTACCAGATCTCGCCTTCATCTTCCTCCTCCATTCATCAACTTCCGCACCCCACATCAACAAAACCTCCGTTACCTCAAATCCCTCCACATCATCGATTCCCAAACCAGATTCCACTCACCCGACGCCATCGATCAAATCCTCACCACCGTCCATTTCCTCAAATCCAAGGGCTTCTCCGACTCTGATTTCCCCAGACTCGCCTTCCTCTGCCCTCAACTCTTCACTCCCAACTTCGATCCCACCGACATTGCACCCGTCTTCCACTTCCTCGCCGCCGATCTATCCGCTTCTGTCCAAGAATCGCGCGGACTGATCCTCCGGTGCCCTAGGATTCTGTTATCCGACGTCGAGTTGTGTCTGAAGCCGACGCATAAGTTCCTGAAGCAATTAGGGATCGAGAATCTGAAATCGCCGAGTAATTTGAATTCGCACCTGCTGAACACTAGAGTGGAGAAGCTAAGAAGCAAAATCAGATTCATGCAGGAGATCGGATTCTCGCACGAGGAGGCGGCGAAGATTTGCGGGAGAATGCCGGCAATGTTCGGTTACAGTGTGGAGGAGAATTTAAAGCCTAAGTATGAGTATTTGGTGAAGGAGATGGAGAGGGATTTGGAGGAATTGAAGGGGTTTCCTCAGTATTTTGGGTTCAGCTTGGAAGCACGAATTATGCCTCGTCATTTGCATTTGAAACAAAGGAATCTCCGAATTCCTCTTAATAGAATGCTGTTGTGGAGTGATAACAGGTTTTACTCTAAATGGAAATAAAACATAAACATTATTCACAATGATGATTTGTAATATAATATGTATTCTTCATTTATTTATAATTCATGATGCAGTGGAATCGGCTCCTTTATGGAAGATGGATTAATTCATAAATGTAAAATGTATATATATATCACTTATATCACCAATGTCAGCCTTTTCAAATGTATTTAAAATGATCAGCTTTAAAGATGATCCCTAAACAAGAAGAGAATATAACAATCTTTTCCATATAAGAGGAGATTTTAATGATCGTTCTTGTTATTTCTATCGAATACATGATGAAAGAATAGCTTTGCCATTTAAATGGCAAATGTTGAAGGTTATGTGATAGTTATCTCATTAATAATCAAATATTGATCTAATGGTGAAGAGTAAGTTTAGTAGTTCTAAACAAGAGTCAAAACCATTGGCTTAAAAAAACAAATTCTTGATGGCAATTCTGTAATTTAATTATGTATGAACAAATAATTTCCTTGTTTTTTGTTTATATTCTTTCTCTATAAATTTTAGAATATACCCCAATTTAAACTTTACTTGGCACTGTACTTGGAGACTTCTTCCTCGAAGTAAGAGAAGAAGTAGGAGATATGGCCCTCTTTTGAGAGAATGTGGTTGGGAGCAGAACTGGGGGAGTGAAGGGGAATAGAAAGTGCGCTTTGAATGAACTGGCTTTCATTTCATTTTTTATTGAGCAAATTCAAACACTTTTGAAACTTTACTATCGTATCCCCTTTTTCAATATCCCACTAAAAAGCAAGCATTATGAAACTTTGCATTTTACGGGGGTATAAAATGAGGGGCTCATCAAGACAATCGTCTATTACTCTTGAACAAAAGGGTCCCAGCAGCCTTCTAACCCACAGTTGAAACGAGCATCTCAATGAGCTTGGTTTTTTATCTAGTTTATCTCCCGTCGTTGCCATCTATTGACTCAATTGGTCAAAACTATGGCAAAAAGTGAAAAGCAGAACTAGTGATCTAATCTCAGTTGAACAAATCATCTTTCTTTTGTCAACAGTTCAATATCAGCTCCAACTTCAGCAATCTTGGCATCTTTAGAAGTCTTTGCTTTTCGGGCAATGCTCTCTACATCGAAGTCCAGTGCGGTTCTTTTGATATCATCACACCCTTCGAGCATCTATGAAAAAAATATAGCAAAATTACTTGAAATTTGGCCATTAGTACACAAGAGACATCAGATATATCAATCATGCTTTAGGTTCAGGTGCAAAATTTTCAGCAGATACACGGTTCAAAGTAATCAAATCAGAAGAAAGTAATTGGAATTGATCCCTGAAAACGGTTTCAACGTAAATATCGTAACAAGGAAATGTAAGTATCATAGTAATAAGAAAATACCAGAGATCCAATGGCAACCAAGGCCCTGAACTTTGAATCAGCTTCAAGATTTTCCTCTTCTGCAATCTGCCAAAAGCAATTTATGGTATCATGATGAATGGAACCAGAAAGGTTCACACAGAACACTAGTCAGACACCAAAGTTCCAAATGACCAAAATCTAAGAACTAGAGCAGAAAGAAATCAGGTTTATGTACATATAAAATTGTGTGACAGAAAAAAGTACCTCAAATGCAGCTGAAAGAACTTGACCCTGACCATCAAGATCCTTCTTCTCAATTAACAACACAGCGGAACTGACACGTTCACAAGAGAATAGAAGAAAGAGTGGAGCACTCATAGTAAGCAATCAACCTATGCATTACTTAAGAGGAAAATAATATAGTAAATCCAACCATGACAACTGATCATGAAGAAGATGAAGATGAAAAACCTAGGTTTCATCAGAAAAATAAAAGAGACGACAAAACATATATCAAAATATGGTTTTTCAAAAACTCTCCGTAACTATCCAAGATCCTACATCATTTCCAACTTTTAATATAAAAAGAAGTTTACGTTTCATCATAATAATCAATAAGAGACATTTCTCTTTCTCATACCTTTGTAATTATATCAACTTTTTAAAAGAGACTATATTTTAGCCTCAAGATTTACGCTTTCTTTGAACCATAAGAAGCTTATGCCTCTGTAGAAACGCCCTGAAGCTTAAAATCTCTACGTGCTAAGCCTCGTTTAATGATTAAAAAAATAATAGTGGTTTGTCAAATTCTTCAAAAGTATTAAAGTTTGAGTTGTGACAATATGAACTAGGAATACCTTTACTGTTGTGCTTTAAAAATATTGGAAACAATTTATAGTATAAATCAATCTTATTAATGATAGTAGGTGTAGTAGTAGTAATGAGGATATTATAAATCCTTTTAAATTTTTTTTATTAAGTGAAAACTATGAGGTGAATTTCCTTTCCACTTTTACATGATTATCATGTTTAGTTGTAATTGGTCATACCGATTTAGGATTTGCAAAATGTTTTTAATCCATTATTTGAGGCTTACATCTTACCTCTTCAAGTGGAAAAGCCTCAAGGCCGCCTTTAGGCTTTTAAAACGCTGAATTATTTTCAATTGAATAATAGATTTCATTTTCATTTTTGGGCAAGGGACCAGCGTAGATTATTTTCAATTAGAAACAGAAAGGGGGATATTTCTCATGATAAACAATGGAAGTGGATCACCCAATAAGCTATAAACCTAATGATCACTTAAGTTCCACTTGATCCAAGATAACAAACCAAAAAGCATAAATATATATATATTTAAAAATAGACTTACTTGAGAATCAGTGTTGAAAAAGACAGTTGTACGGCCTTATTAGCAGATGAGTAACAACTTGAAAATGCATCAAGAATCTGCAGAATTATTTTACATGAGTAGTTAAGATGCAGAATTTAAGGAAACACCCCACTAAAGCGCATAACAAATCTATCACAGAAGCACAATGATCAATATTGAGTTTTCAGTTTTCATTTCTTTCCAAGTCTCAGATGTAAGGTTGACAACCAGTGACACATATTAGTTTAAACTTGGCAAACAAGACAAACTATTATTTAACAACAAAAAAACAAGGAAAAAAAAAAGAAAAACAGAACCTATCGGAACGTGAAGTAGTGAACAAACTACACGAGAAGATTGTTCTTAGACCCCTTTTTCATCGGAGAGTAGACAACTTGTCCCTTTGTTCTAAAGTCGTTCTTTTCTTTGGTTGGCTTTGGTCCTTTTTCTTTTAGGATCTCTTGTTTCTTATATCTTAAATATATATCTAAACTACACAAGTATTTCAAACAGGCAAAATAAAATTAAGTTTAAAATTCAAACCTCACTATGATGTTTCTGCAGCCAGTTGTAATACCCTGAATTCTTGAATAGATTAGCTATGAGCCGTATGCTTGTCAAAAGATTTGCAGCAATCACTGGAGCCGTTGTAACCTTCTGAATCAGTTCCAGAAGAAAACCTGCCAAAACTCAAGGCAAATATCATCATTAGGAAGAAATACTACAATGGAAAAAACGCATGGGGTCCTACTTGAAATTTCTCATCATTTCTTCAAAATAAGGGTTTGTTTGGCAAAACTAGTTTCTTGAAGTTGACCAAATAAGGAAAAAAAACGCTTGGAAATTCTTTAAAATCATGTATTTGTTTACGGTTTCCTAAATTCATTTTCAAAATGCAGAAGTTCTAAAGAGTTTCTTTTTCAACAAATTAAACAGTTCAGTTAAAGTTACTTTACTATTAATCTTAAAATATTTTTTTTTTAGAAATTCTTATTCACAAAATGGTGTATGTTATCAAAACTACAGTCCCCTAGGCCCTACCAATCCAAAAGGAAAAATAAGAAACTAAGGTAACAAGTGTTTGGAGTTATTGATAATTTTTCAATATCAAATAATTGGTCCCAAAAATAGTTTCTGCAATTTTAAAATCAAACACAACCAAATACATTCACGTACACATTTTTTTTTTTAGTTTTCACTCTTCCTTAATTAGATATCGAACCTGTGTCCAATTCATCCACCATTTTTAAATAAATAAGTTGCTGGACAAGGATATAAAATATGCATGACATAATTTTCAAAATATAGTTCTATCAAAAAAGAAAATTTTTAATTAGTGAATCTGATTCTTGGTATGGGTTACTACGAATTTTGAAAGGAGGGAAAAACGCAGAGCAGCCATGTCTTCATGTAATTACCATCAGAATCAATAAACTTCAAAAGCAGTATTGCTCCATCAGGGTGCAGAACAATCATCCGTAGTATGTCAATAACTGCAGAACAGCATAAGAAAAACCAGCATTTAAAATAAAAAGTTATGGGTTAAATACTAATCACTTTTTTAGCCCCATGGACTAAGTATGAAGGAGACAGAGAGGGGAAAAGAACACAATTACTCGGAAACAATGATTCACGAGGCCATGATCTGAGCAAATTCAATAACAATACAACATCAGCATCTGCAAATTTGGTAGAATGATAATGTGATGTATCCTTCAAAATTTTAACAATAGCACCGAGTCTTGAAACCTCAAGTTCTTGCAAAGCATAGTTCTTCTTTTCCTTCAAAAAGAAACAAATATGATTAGAGAAAATAGATAAAATAAAATAAGCATGAAAAATTTTTAAGAAACGATACTTAAAGAAGGAACAGGTATGCCTTCAAGTAATGAGATTGTGTTTGATTAGCCAGAGAGTTATAGCAAATGTGTGTAGAACGCTTGATACAAATTAGTACACCGTTGTTAGAAAGAAAAAAAGATGGCCAATAAAAAGTAGCCTACCGAATCAGCAAGCAATGCATTGTTGAACTCAACAATCTTTTTTAGTATCCCATCAAACTGTGCAACATCGAACACAAGGACTCCTTTCTGGAAAAGAATGATTTGCAGGGGAAAAAAAACATAACAAAACAAATAAGTAAACTATACAAGAAAAACTGGCCAAACTACTTTAAAGATATAAGTACTATAACCAGCAACACATTGTACAATGTACTTGAGAACTTTATAATTTGTTAATATAAAGATAAATCACTATCTAAAAGATCTATTTTGAACTAAGTTGTTTCTTTTTTAAAAGAAAGGGGAAACATTAATTAATCAAAGAGAAGATTTACGAAATAAGGAGGTGTTACAAAAAGGGATCCCAATTGGCATTAATTTGACTCAGATCATAATTACAAAAGTCCGGTGAAACAGACCACCAAGAAGACGCAAACAACCTGTTTTGAACTAAGTTGAAATTCATAACCAAACAATGACTACACAACATGAGAACAAATGATAGACCTAAATAACCTCATTTAACTTGAATTAATAAACCAAATTAGAAATCTCAGCTAATAAGCCAGATGGATAAAAGTGAAGATGAAAAAAATAGAAGAGGGTTATTACTACGCACCAACTAGCATATAATAATAACTTATATCTGCTCTTGTGATCTCCAGCGTTTTTATTCTCAAAATGAAACATACTTTCTTAAATTAGGATTTTGGGGCCATACAAAGGCTTACTTAAAACGCACCCAATTGATGATCCTTAATGGCAAAGAGAGATGAGCATCCAATCAAGTGAACATTTCTAGGTGTGGTGTATAAATTAAATGATCATAATCCCCAAGTGACATAATAGCATACCTTAGGGATATGCTTGAAAATAGGTTTGCGTGATTCAGCTGTTAAAGAAAATGAATATGCAAAGATCAGAGGCTCAGAATTCTTAAAGATTACCAAAGATAGAACGATTTAATATAAACTTGATTTTGATTCTTCACACTATACCTCCTCCTAAACTACAAAAAAACATGGAGCAGTTGGCATTAGAAAAAGTGCGTACCTGAAACATTTGAAGGCCCACCGGGCACATAAGCACTAGCTGGTACCCAAAGAAAAAAAACAGAGAGATCAGTTTCAAATTCAAACTAGATAATGGTTCACATAAGTAATGTCATGGAAGGCTACTCACAGCCAGTATAAGGATCACGAAAGGATGGATCAAGGACAACATTCTTTTTTCCAGAATTTTGGAGTATGAAGTCGACCACCTGTTGCCGATAGACGAGAGGAAGATCCTCCTTGAGAAGCCACTTATCAGCAGTGGTATATGGATCATCTGGAAAAGTTTCATAGTTAGTTTAATACTAATCATCAATATAACCGGTACTTTTGCCTTCTTTTCTTAGGTTTTCATGTGGGCGAGTGCCATGAAATCCCAAATGGTAGAAATAAGTCCATCAAGGAGTGGCCTGCCCCTACTACTATTACAAAAATTCAGAGTTTCTTTGGGCATGCAGAATTTCTCGGATAATTCATTGGAAGTTCAGTAGTGCTGCTCCCATTAGAAATTGCTCGACAATGAGTAAATTCAAATGAGGCAACACTAAACATGACAGCTATGAGCCTTTAAAAGAGAAACTACGCACTCCCACATCTAGATCTACATGATTTTTCTAAAGCATTATTGTTTAACATATATACTTCAAAAATTTGGATAGGATACTAAGTCATAAGAAGGTGTCCTACAAAATTTTTCAGTGAAAGCTAAGTGAAGCTACAACAAAATGTCACCAATGAACAACAATCATATACATTGGTTAGGGCTCTGAGCAGTGTGAACACAACTTAATAGATAAGAAGTTGTCCTCTTTTCATGCATCAGTCAGAAAAATTTTTGAACTCCCAAAAAAAATGATCGTCAAATAATTGATGCAAGATGTCATATATTTCGAATACATTTTATCCTTTAACAAGAAAGGAAAATTTTTCATTGAATAAATATAAAGAGACTAATGTTAGAGTTTGAATTTGAAAATATAACTTCATAATTAACCATCGAATAAGGACTAGTTAAGAAGCACATACACTTTAGTCTAACTAGTGTGTCCGTGTCTAGCATGTGTTAGACACTTAGACACTAAACACTTGTACAAAGTAAATATAGATCTGACATTTATTAGATACGTATCGAACACTTGATTTTGAATAAATTTTAAGAGTAAAATACTCACTTCTTAGCATATAATTATTGACTACGAATTTCCTTCTTGTATAAAAATTATATACATACTTTTTTAATGTATATTTTAATAAACGTGTTTTTGTTATGTCCGTGTCTAACATTTTTTAAAAATATTGTGTCACTATGTCCATGTTCGGTTGTGTCATATCCATGTCTTGTATTTGTATCTGTGCTTCTTAGAGGACTAAAAAACATGTCACTGAATAGAATTAATCTTTTCATGTCTAAAGGATTGATGTTAAGGTATTTGGTCGTCAGAAAAAACAATAAGGTGATGCCTCCAACCTTTTTTTTATCAAATTTAGGCCGATTGGTAATGAGTTCAACAATACAGGCTACCATATAGAAAAAAGGCACCTATCCCAAGCAATAGTACATTCCTAGTGCATCAGTGCAGTTTATTAAGGGAGTTAGGAGGATTGGCAGCTAATCTAAGTAACGAAAAATGGGGCACCCTATATGATGGATGAGAGAATTGTCCCAGAAATATAGCTCAAAGGATTTTCTTGCGACTCTCAAGTGTTCAATAACCAAGACAAGAGACTAATCCTTTATTTATTGAAATAAGAAACTTCTCATTGATATAATGAAGAGCAAATGTTGAGGGATACCAACTCCCAAAGTAAGAAAAAGAAAAAGAAAAATACAAATCAGTAGATACACTGTGAAGTAAATTGACTAACCCTTTATTTGTAGAGAATTTAATGACAAATTAAGTATTTGAACAAACTAAAAAGAATTTAACTAAAACTACTAAACTGACTCACTACATCAGTTTCCTCCCTGCTAAAGGTTGTGATAAGAGAATCAGATAAATTTTGAAGAACACGATGCTTTCTATTTTTTAGACTCGTTCTCTCAACCTACAGTGACCTTTAGAAGTGTATTTTGGGGGATAATCACCCAACCATGAATTTGAAAGCCTTCCAATTTCATTTTTTTATTATTATTTAAATATCTATAGTATCTAGGCTAGTTTGCACGCACCTCAGACTTATCTCACAAGACGAGCCTAATCCTACAATATTTGGATGCCAAGGAAACTCGTAGGATATCCAATCCTAAGTAGGTGACCACTATAGACTGAATTCTTTCTCTCTAAGTCCTTTATTAAAGTCATGACTCTTATTGAATTTGAAAGCCTTCCAATTCCATTTTATTTGAGTTAAACTTGAACCATATTAAGTATTGTGACAGCAAAATTGATTATTTCAAAATAAATGGAAAATAAAGTTACAAAAAAAGAAAAAATAATAATAATCACCTGCTAAATTGTAAGGCAGTTTGCGAATAGGTTCACCATCTCCAATGTCAACATCAAATACTGAGCAACAATTTGAGAAAGCGGTTAAATGAAAATATGGTAAAGGCAGACAAAGTTGAATCGTGTCATTGAAGAAATAAATGAAAATGCGGTTAAAGATGATTTCTTAGGATTTGCAATCCACATTTTGTTTTATGTTTTCAGATTCACCGAGTCGATTGGATTCAACAAATATTCATTTAGCAGATTTGTTTTTTAAAATTGTTTTAGATTTTGTAACAATGTTTTTATGTTTTTAGTGTATCTATATTATGAATTTGAAACCTCAAAATGCAATATTACAATATAAGAGATAAAACTTTCATATATATAGTATTACATGCTATGAACTAAATTAAGATATGTATAATATAACATATTATAATCTATATGGTATTGTAAAATAATAATTAGACAAAATTAATAACATTAAGTTAGATGACTATTTTTATGGTTTATAAACATACTATCAAACACATTTTGAATGCCATATAAAATTGGATCTAGTTACTAAATTTGCCAAAACACATTCAAAAACACTACAAACATAAAATGTTATTTTCTATTGAATTCCTTATTTTCAATTAATGTTTTCAGATCACTGCGAATGAAATTAATATTAGTAGATTAAAAGAATGCTGACCATAATCATATTCAACTCCATTAAGAACAGGTTTCCTCCCGCCATCATCAGGTCCATCAACAACTTCACCAATCTACAAATTAAAGAATATACATAAACGATGCTCCAATTTTTATAAAATAATTCAGATGCCAGAAAAGCCCATATGCACCAAGTTCAGATATAGAACCTGCTTCTTACTGAAAAATAATAATTACGGGACTTGCTAGAAGGGTATGCAATATTCGAAGTAAATGAATAATTACAAAATGCTCATTTCCTCGATCTGAAGAACAGCAAAAAAGAAAAGAAGGATAAAAATAAAAAATATATAAAACAGGCTTGCTTTTTGAAATTCTGAAAGAAAACAAAAAGGACTTACAAAGGAACAGCCAAGACGGGAGCCAAAAGAAAAAATAAAGTCCTGACAAGCCAAAAGAAGGGCTCCCAAAAAAAATAATAAAAAACCAAGAGGATAATTTTTAAACAAATGGCAACAGAAGCTAAAAGAAAGGTGTAAACTTGACACGAGCCTGCAACTACTCCCACGAACTCTCAAACCCGCTAAAAATTTCCTCATTCCTCTCAGGACACCAGTCTTAACTGGCCAGCTTTTCTCTTCGATTGTTAGTTCAATTTTTGTCATCCATATAACTATGCTTTACTTGCCGTTGCATCTTTAATGTTCATGCTTCAATTTTTGAAATTGTATTGCATTTACTTTTTCTCCTCTGTGGAGTTGTGGAGTTTTGTATCTATTGAGCTTTAGTCTCTCTTTTCTTTCAATCAATGAAAAGTTGTGACATGTTCAAAAACAAATTTCCTCATTTCTCTCAAGCCAAATATTCCATAAAAGAAAAGAAGAATCTCCTCTATCATAAGACAACACAAATCACATAATTTGCCAAAGACATGAGGAGTTGTGGACAATAAGTTTACAAAAGGAAACAGATGTACATTGCTCAAATACAGACACTCCAAAACTAAATTTACCTTATCCCATTTGTAATCCTTTAAATTCCATGAATAAGCAACACCATTATCTCCCTCTCTGATAACTTTTGTCTGTCCATTGCTGGTTCCTGATGTCAGGATGATTAGATTATATTAGAAATCCTACCAATGCCGTTGAATACCAAAACTACTCAAATGGTTTAGGCTCAAGGGGATTGAAATTGGTTCTATATTTTTTAACTACAAACTAGCAAGATATTCTAGCTTGTACAAACAATTCATTACACTATTGTATACTTAATATGAAACCAAAATTTTTATCTAGCACTAAGAATGTACAATACATAATCCAAAATGTGAAATTTGAACATTCACTTGCGATGCAAAAGTACAGTGAACTTCATGAAACTAACAAGTCATGGAGAAAATAACTCAGGTATTATCCACATTTGCAATTATAAAAACCTCCCACCCATCCACTTTGCAACAAAGATTCATGAAATTAAAGGAAAAAAGACAAAAGGTAGAGAACTGGATAACATCTTGGTTTCTTATTAAAATGGAATATTGTAACCAGACCTGGAATTTGTAAAGCATCCATCCCAGGTAATTCTTCCAGTTTCAATCCTCCAACCCTCTTCCTGTCACAAGTAAATTAGAGAGAACTTATGAAATACAAGACAGACAGTCAACATAGCAATAAAAGTGCACGACATCATGATGGACAAACAAATAAATTAAAGGTGTATATAAGTCGCTATATTAATACTGAGAATCATACGGGACGCAGAGCTACAGAATAAATTATATACTGACATTATTGGAACTTCCTCTTTGTGTGTGTGTGTGTGTGGGTGGATGGTGGGTGGTGGCAGCAGTTCAGGGGTACCTCTTCAACTTATACTGAGACAGTCTGGAAGCAAATGACTCCAATTCTTGGGGCTCTGCAATTCTTTCCTGATCTGCAGTCCACACACGTACTACTCCGTCTGAACAAGCTGTGACAATATCTCCATTTTCCAAAAACTTGGCATCCCAAACACAACCAGGATGCTCAATGCTCTGGACACAAGTTCCATCTGCAACACAAATAATCCAACTTCGTGATACTAATATGCTATTTTTATAAAAGAAATACTCCTATGATGCTGGATTATTCCAACAACCCCAAACATCAGCAATTTCAATAGCACACTAAAAATCATAAATCAACATATCATTTTTTCCAACAAGGACCACGCTATTCATGGATAAGTAATAAGTTGAAAATTGAAAGTAAAAATCACAAAGCTTAAAGGATCGAATATTGCATTAAACTACATATCTGTTAAGAATTCCTACAAAACTCCACCTTGATTTAAGTTTATTAAAAAAGAGAACAGTTTATAAATTCACTATCTAGAACTATTGTGTTTTTAGCCAATTAAATTAACAGTTTATAAAAAATAATAATACAATAAACAGTTTTCATATTTAAAATCAAGTTATAAGAAATAAACAACTCACTATCTAAAGAAATCCAATTCATCACAGAAAATTTAGCCAACTTCAACACCTTTTTCACCTTTCCTTTGCCTTTCCACTGAAACTTTAGTCATTTCTTCCCAACCAAATGCTCCATAGAACAGACTTAAAAGTATGTATATATAAAGGAACACTTATCATCAATACATGAAAGGTTCAACCGACAAACTCAATTTGGGCACAATGGAGGGTCTTAAACGAAGCTCAGAGGATAAGAATTATCAATTAGGTTTTATTCTTTTAGATTGCAGTCCTTTTTTGTAGCTTTACTGGGATCCTTTTGTTGAATTTTTCTTATCCCTTAGTATATTTTTAAATTTTCTTATTAAAAATGAAAGGAAAAATAAAGAAGGAAAAAAAGACTAGTAAACTCCTATAGATAGAAGTAGTAACCTTTCCATATCTTTGCTGAACAATCTTCACTCCCACTAACAATGAGTCCGGAAGCATGTGAACCCACTGAATACACGATGGAAGTATGACCAACCATCTCCATCAATGTTTCACCACTTCGAGCCCATAACCTAATAGAACTGCCAGAATGGAAAAGAAAATCAAATTCAATATCCTAAATTCATTCAATATTCTAATATAAAGAATATAACAGATGTTCCTCCAAAGGTTCTACAGATTCAGAGAAGGCAATAGAAATCATTCATTTTATGGTCATTTAATATTTCAGCAACAATCTATAGAATTTATTGCTCTATTTCTTTCCTACTAAAGAAGTGAAATTATTTGATATGATTCAAGAATATAGAAACAAAGAGAAAGTTTTCCTATTAAAACGCCCGTGAAATAAGGTGTCCAATTCAAAAATCAAAATAACAAAACAACAAAAAAATGATCCTATTTTCTTTTCTTTCTTTTTTTTTCTCTCTCTTTGGATCCACAAAATTAATGAGATAATGAATTGTTTGAACAAACCATCAAGGGTTGACCTAGTGATAAAAAGGAGACATAACCTCAATAAATGGTCAAGAGGTCAAGGGTTCAATCCATGGTGGTCACCTACCTAGGAATTAATTTTCTACGAGTTTCCTTGACACCCAAATGTTGTAGGGTCGGGTGGGTTGTCCCATGAGATTAGTCTAGATGCACATAAGCTGACTCCAACACTCACGGATATAAAAAAAAATGAATTATTTGAACAAAGGAATGGTCCTTTCTAACTTATATACAGGTAACAAAAATTAAATTGAAGGAATAGTCTGAAATTTCCCATTTAAGAACCCCAAAGAAGCCAGAAAATGGGCTTTATACTAAGCTGATTGTCTATCCTCTACATCCAAGATCCTACGGTTCCTCTCAATATTATTCTTCACAATATATCATTGTTAGCAATCCCCAATGAGCAAAGACTAAAGTCTTCTCAGGCTCCTTAGGATGCCAAACTCTTCTAATTGGATAAACATAAATATATCTTAGATGAGAAGCAACCTTGGATAGCCTTGCTTCCTCAGTATATAAACATAAATTATTTCTTGTATTCAATCAAAAATAAAATATAAGGTAGTTGTGAAATTAATTCCAAAAATTTCTACAAAGGCATGTTGGAGAGTTGTTTTTGTTTAAATATTTAGTTTTTTTGAAGGTTGGAATTACTTTGTAACTTTTCACATATCCATCAAAAGTTATGATTCTTATTCTGAAAGAACGAAATTAGTTCCTAAAGGCGGGTATGATTAGCTGACATGGCATTTTGGATTGGCCATGTACGGTTGTATTCCTCAATGTGCATGATAATCAAACCCAAACTACCTCAAAGGAATTATTTTGTACAGTAACTTCACCTTAACCAACTTGCAACATAAATTATCTAGGGGGTTCATGGTTGGGTTAAGAAACTTTTGGACCGAACCCAACTAGTCCTTTTTATCATAAAGTCGACAACTCAAAATATTTTTTATGTCAATTGGCGTGCTATTTTCTAAGCTTTAAGGGAAGAAACTTCATATAAATGTATGCTTGGTCAGAACCCTATCATTTAGCCTCAATTTTCACAGTCTAGAGGGATAGAACTGAAAGAGATAACTTTATTTCCTTAAAATTAGTCCCCAACTGTTAATCTATGATTAACTTTTGCTATAGAAAAAAATTAGTCCTTATATCTTTCTTCTAGAAATTTGATAAACATATTCACCGGGTGTTTTTTCTTTGAAAAAAAATGTTTATCATATGTTTGTCAGTGTCAAATAAAAATAACTTCAAACTAGAGATCACGACTAATTTTAGGACTTATTGAAAGTTATAGGAACTAAAATGAAATAAGTCCTCATGTCAGGGACCAAAATGGTAATTAAACTTATATTCAATTTCATAACTCATTTGACTGAAAATACTATTTTGACAAGAAAAAAAAAAATAAAAAAAAATAATATAGTGTATCCTTGAAACATGCAGCTTTTTAGCTGTTTATTGGAGCATAATCTGACGGATTTTGATTTATCCAATCTATTAATAAATAGGTGCAAGTTCTTTATTTAAAAAAAATTATAACTTAAAAAAAAAACAATAAAAAAGAATAAGAAATACAAAGAAGAATAAGAATATACACTGATAAATAGGTATAGGTTTACCCATCGTGAGATGCGGAGAGCACTCCCAGATCGGACATCACTGATAAACTTCGAACAGTATCTATAGAATGTAAACAAAACGCATAAACTCATGTTACTTGCATGATCAACTTTTCCAGCTAACAGAAGTATAAACGAGAATGGTATAAATATAACAATCGACACAAAAAAATCATGGGCTACATAGAAAAACAAAATATACTCGATAGTTTTGTCCACGATCTTTTAAAACTCTTAAAATATTATGAAGACTTTGGAGTTCATGATTTAGTATATAACTTTAAGAAATAGCCAAAAATTCAAGATTAAAATAGTCATTTCTACAATTGATCTTTCAAGTTGAGCTTCATGTCCTAATACAAAAGCAGTGAATTACAGATAAATTAACAAATAGCTGCTTCCACAAAATAAGAAGGAATATATGTCAATTATAGGTGGATGACGAATGGCATGACATGAGTTCAATTTATTAAACATTATAACTGAAAGAGTGGTGGAGTCAGCTAAAAAAAAGTAGGTTAAAAAATAAACACATGTTTTTTTTAATGAAAAAACCACTTTCATTGAGAAAAAAATGAAAGAACACAACGACATACAAAAAACCAAGCCCACAAAAAGGAGGGATACTATTTACAAGAAGAGCTCCAACTAAGTAGAATCAAAAAAATAAACACATATTTTAGAGCAATCTCTAGTCATAAAAAACCTCAGTCTCTTCCCCAGTTAAAAAAAAAACATCAGATCAAATACCCCATGGCAATCCTTATAACATTTTTCCTGCAGTTAAACCCCTTAAAATCCAAAATCCTGACGTAAAGAGGCGTTTGTCACATCTTATACGGAAAAATCAAATTTCATCAATATACTCAAGCTAAGAACACCATAAAAATAATGTATCATATGTGGAAGAAAAAAAAGTGAGGGTACCATTCTCCCCCAATGATATAAGATAAAAAATCCACCATTTGCAACTTCAAAATCAAATGCATACACATGTACCCATGAGGGGGATGGAGGGAGTACCTGTATGTCCTAAAAATGTCTTTAAACATGATTTCCCTCTCCAAAGCTTCAAAGTTGCATCACTTGAACCTAGACAAGAACAGACCCAATATCATATGTCAGAGCCTAAGACGAAGTCAAATACTTTTGAACGTGCTCAGGCCATACAAAAGAGGTAATAAAGTAAATAACTTATATTAAACGAATTTTCATATGCAAGAACCGAAGCACAAATGACAAATACAATAACTTCTCGACAGTTCTAATTTAGGTAAACACACAAAAGAGCCCTCTTGCATTAAAAAAATGTCAGTCTGTAACAGAACCAACGAAGGACATAGTTGAGGCAATAGGGAGTCATCTCTTCTCTTCTCTTTTTGGCAAAAACTTTTCTAACCTTTGGTTCATTACAACATCCCCTAATAAAGAAAAAAAATAGAAGAAGATTTGTCTCCACCGATCTCAGAGTTCAAACACCCATCTACCAAGATCCTTAATCTAAGATGAAGCATTTGTCTCTAATCTTTTTTTGGCAGCGATGAGTGACACCCAAGTAGACGTGCCCTCGGCCAAAAAACTTCGGGCGCAACTTGATTCTTATCTTGGGTGATCCCAAAAACAAAATGACCTAGCACGAACCAATTAGATAGGAAAGGTGAGAATGGTCACCTTCTCGCTTCCTCTCTTGGATGGAGAGTACTAACTCATTCCAAGAATTCCTCGGATGTTTTCTCTTTAAAGGCCATCAAAATTATTTTCCTTGTGGATCTTTGTGACAAATTAAAATATATATCAAAATCATTAACAAAGATCAATTTTAGACAAATAATAACTATGATGATAAGTGAGGTAAACGCTAAACGGTAGTTCAATAATGTCAAATGTAGATTGCACCAATATCATATGGTTCGAAACATAACATAAATGTTGCTCGATCAAGGCTCAATTGTAATGAAAGCACTGCAATTGTAATCCCAGTATTAATCTCTTTTCATTAAATCAATGGAAAATTTTGTTTCCTTTCAAAAAAAAAAAAAAACGTAATGGAAGCGTTGACGAATTTGAAACCAGGATATACAAAGGGAGAATGGGGCAAAGCTTATCTAAATTATAACTCAAACAAACTCCAGTCCCTATTTGAAGTAGTACCTGTGACCAGTTCGCCTGATGGAAGCTTTATAACTGATTGAATTGCAGCATTATGAGCACCCCAAAACTCCATCACTTGGCCATTTCTCCATCTCCTTAAAGTACTGGAGTAAAGAAGCCAATATCACACGTTTTGCCTTGTATAAAGTAAGTAAAAGGCCACAAACACTAAGCAGAAAACCTAGTACACCCAAAATATTTGTGCACTAATGGAAAATCAGCTTCAATTTTGGTGAAAATCAAATTTAGAAGCTAATCCATGCATGTTAAAACCCACATTAAAACACCTTCCAAGTAAATCATGCAAGAACCTCGACATTTCAGACTCAGTATGTTGATATAGATCTCACCTAAACGATTGAAAAAAAACAACCAAATCTTATAATGCTACACTTTGCAACACCTTGCAAATTCTACTCCTAAACCCAGAGGAAGATCACAACTAGGGAACTAAATTACCAGTCAACAGAGGATGACACAATGTCACCATTATCCATCGTAATGCCAGTAACCTGCTGCTGATGGCCCTTAAGCGTCTGCACCTTCTCACCCGTCCTCAAGTCCCAAACAATGACGAGTGTATCCATTCCACCAGACACAATTCCACCCTCCGGGTACTCCTCATCCGGCGAAATCCAAGCCAAAGGACCCACAAAACTCGTATGCCCTAGCAGGATTTTCGATTCTACATACTTCCGTCCATCCAAATTCCAAAACCTCACAGTTTTGTCCCTCGACGAAGTGGCAATCCCTTCATTTCCACACACGCAAATTCCACGAACCTAATTATACAAGTTCAGTAAGATTTAAGGTCAGACTCTACCTCCAACAAACGCGCAATTCAAATCAAATCGACATTGTTAAGAGAAGATTGTGCAAGCAAATGCTGGAGTTCGACATTGTTGCAAACTGAGAAAGCAATTAACAGGTGAAAGAGAATAGAGTAATTCATCTCTTACGTCGTCTTCATGGCCAGTGAGTTCGCACCGCAATTTGTAATCATTGAAGCCCGTCTCCATAGCAGCCTGAGACGGACGCGGGAGGAATCAGAGTTGGCTTGGTAAGGAAGAAGTCTCTTCAACTACACAATAACTTTTCACAAACCCAGTTCTCTCTTTCCCTTATTTATATAGTTGCCCCATGTTTAGGAAGGCTTTTCCTTTTTCTTCATTTCTTTTTATTTCTAAGTAATAAATTACAAAAGTATATATATATAAAAAAAAAAAAAAATTGGCAAATATCCATTTACTCATCCAAACTTTGAGATTCAATTAAAACCTTAAAATAATACTTGTAGCAACTTAAACTCTAAATTTTTATAAATGTTGATATTTATTTCTAGATTTAGTTTAACTAATATCTTATGAAATTTATGATTTAAATTAATTAAATTAAAAAAAATTCATAAGTAAGCTAGTTTAGACTCTTCATTACGATTAGTTTTGAAAATCATTCATGCATTAATCTTCAAACATGTATAGACTTTTTCAACTGTCGATTTTATAAAATTGATTATTAGAGTAAATCTACATATGATTCTCAAAGAAAATTTTGACTAAGAGTCTAAATTGATTTTTATAAATGTTTAAGTTTTAATTGATATAATTATAAGTTTTACACAAGACTTTCCAAACAAACTATAATAAAGGGTGTAAATTAATACACTTACAAAAATTCAGGATTTAAATTGATACAAAGCTTTTGGTCGATAAGGGTTAAGGAAGGGGATTGGAATAAGGAAAGGGATTCGAACCACAAAACTTTTGGTCGTTAACACATAAGTTGAGCTCAGCTCACTTTGGCATTAAATTACAAGTTAAGTTAAACGGTTTTGGTTTGATCCCATTAGGTTAAAAAATGATTTTGGTCCTTGATCTTTAAAACAAGTAACCCTCTTAATAAACCGTCTAATTTCTATACTTTCAATTTTGTAACAATTGTACTAAAAATATTAATAATTTAGGCCACGTTTAGATTAACTTTAAAAAAAAAAATTGTTTTCCAGAAAGTCATTTCATTTAAACATGTTATGAAATTGACAATTAAAGAATACAAAAAGACGTAAAAAGAATCAACATATAGATATACGTGGTTCACTTACAGTGTGTTAGAGACGTCCATGGGACAGCAAGAGAACAATATTATTAGAGACAATGTTTTCTGAATACACAAATGGTGCCTCTAGGATTAGAGAGTTTATATAGCGCACTACTCTAAATCTTAGAGTCATAATCGTAAATAACCACAAATAAGTAAATATGCTAAATATGAATTATGAATAGGTTTTGGGGGTATTACCCCCGAACCCCAACCAGGACGCGCTGCCCTTGGACCCCGACTAACTGACCAGGCAACGAGATCCCCATACTTGGTTGTTCAAAGTGTCAGCTAACAAATTCAAGGCATTCCACAAAACACTTTTGATAAGAGAATTATTTAAAATAAAAAATCGCTCATGTATTTGGCAACTCTTTCTCAGTATTGTTTTTATTACAAGTTTGGATTTGTTATATACTAAAAAATGTTTTTATTAATGTTAAATTACTATGAAAGTTGACTATAAAATACTATGAACTAATAATTTAAAATAATGGTCGGTGGACTTGGCTGTCGGTGGTGGTGGTTGGAGGTTGTCAGCAGCAAGGATAGTCAGGATAACATGGTGGAAGTGAGATAGATGACTTTTGGGTATTTTGATAATATAAAATAAATTAGAGAGAGATTAACTATTAAACATTTCAAAGTCATTTTTCTAAAAGTTGATTTCAAGTCTTTATTCTAAAACAACTTATTTTATAAACTCATTTTCACAAAATCTATTTTGATTGTTGCCAAATACTAGAAATTTTTCGAAAATGACTTGTTTTCTAAATTGAATACATGAAAAGGTATTCCAAATGCACCCTTGATCCTTAAACTAAACCTTTGTAACATGATCATCCCATGGAGAAAATATCCATCGTAATTAAGCGTTAACTTCTATTATTTAATAATTTAACCTTCATAATTTATAAATAAAGTTGTTATCAGTTTATCAATCTACATAGGTAAGAAATTTCATTAAGTATTAACACTAAACATCATTCAATGTTAACAATATTCTTTATCATATGGTATGAATTGTTATAAAATTGAAAGTACACTTATTATTAAATTGAAGCTTACAAACTAAGTCATTACAATCTAAAGTTGAACGATAAAATTGTGATACTTCCATGAAAGTTGAAAGGCTAACGTGGGAAAACCAAATTTTGTATGTACTTGAATTACCATTTACTCCATTGTAAAGACGGTATGAGAGGATCCAAAATTGTAACCTCCTATTGCTTGAGATCTGATAGCATGCAACAACCAGTTGTAAGAAAGAGAAAGGGAGGAGAAAGATATATAGAAGGTGTGCAGTGAGGGTAGTGGTAGATCACTAAGTAACTACGTTTTACTTAACTCGATCCAAGCAATGTCCAAAGACACCCATGCCTTTCTTGGTTGGACCAATCAGCCATTTCACAAGTCTCTCTCTTTTATATACCTGAAATATAAATCAATTTGATTCAAATATGGGAAAAATCAATGTGAAATAAAAATTGTTGTCCAAAAAGATAGAAAAAGTTATTATGTATTTAATAAATTTTCTCATATCCTCTCGTTCTCTCATGACATCACAATCAAATATATATTTAGAAATAAAGTACCAACGATAGTGTTTTTGTAATTTAATTTAATTAAAGAATGATCATATTTTTATTCCATTGCTCTTTTTGAAAATACATAACCATTTGTGTTTTGTAAGTTTGAGGAAAAGAAATCAAATAAAATGTACAAAAATTGGTTTCACCAATTATAAAATCAAGAATTCAAGTGTATTTTGAATTTAATATATGAGGTTAACATTCATTTTTAGATTTCAAGATATTTCTTTAACGAATAGAAAATTGTAATATTTTTACCAATGACACAATTAAAATGTATAGATTGTGTTGTTTTTATCCTAAACCTTAAATTCAAATTTCAAACCATACACCATACATTCTATTGGGTGAAAATTTAGATTTCAAAATAAGAGGGAACCAACCTGTTAGAGAATCCCACATTGGTAAACTCTCGTAGATGATAAATGACGAATCGTTAAGCTATCTATTGGGGTTGATGCCCTAACCTCTCGTAGGATCCTGTAGTTTGTAAACACCTGTATGAGCAAACGCTTGTGATGTAATAATATGATATATTTTCTTCACTGTTATCTATGAAACATGAGATGTTTTATTTGCATTTACTACAAACCAATAAACTAAGATCCCTGGTTGTCGTTGTAACTTAAGCATATATGTGGAGATATACAAGTGAATCATGTCTTAAGTGATAACCAAAATGGTCTGTAGTATATAGATATAGGAAGGAAACCTTATCCTGGTGACACTACGAATACGACCCGCTTTGTAGATAGTTACAAGTGTTGTGACGTGCTACAGATGGTTTGATCCTGATCATTCGTGTGGAGACATGCGAGCGGGGGTGTCCTATACAAAGGAGTTTATATAAGACCGGACCACGAAGTGTTTAGTCTCGTTGTATAACGTCGTTCATGACAGTGACTTCACTTCACTAGGATGACTATAGGTAACATGGCCTTAATCCTGAGTGAATTGAAAACTCTTGCCTTTGAGGGCGGTCATTTGATTTGCATGAGTGTGAGTGGCCAAATTGCCGACTCAAACTTACCACTTTGGGATTCATCTGATTGGGGAACTGAGAACTCAGCTACACAAGGTAGAATTTACTCCTTCCCCGAAGCGTAGATAGATTGCTCCCTTAAGGGCTGATTTCGAGGCTTGAATGATAAGTTAGTTATTGTATTTATTTATAATAAAACAATTATGAGATAATTATAGGCGGTTTCTTCTTTAACCATAATTTGTTAGAAGATGCATAACTAGTTTGTATCTTTGTGAATGCTTGTAATTCTGTCACAATGAGTTTAGAACAATCTTGCTTCCACTCATAGGTTCTCTTTGATAAGAGATCCTTCAATTGGTATCAGAGCCAAGTTCTGATATTCCAAATCCATTGATGTATAGAATAGCATTTACATTCTTAGCAGATGTAAGCATGTCTGCATTATGTTTAAGTGTTAAATAAGTTTGTGGATGTGGATTAATGGAGTTTCTGGGATGGTTGCCTTTGGTTATTTAATTCTTTTACATTCAAAGTTAATTGTAAAGGCCCCTGTGTTTTTGAGCATATTAACTTGCTATCGAGTCTGTAATTCAAAGTGTTTGAGTCAGCGTGAGTCGCTCATGATGAAGCTTCAAAGCAAGGAATTGTGAATAACTTCGAGGAAGAAGAAGACCAAACGTTGGTTAGATTGTGTAAACGATTGGGGTAAGCGATCGTTGAGTATGGGATACTCGGCAGCAAGGTAAACACACGCGCACTAAACGATCGTGTAGCTCAGCAAGTTTCATCGCTTAGTCATTGACTACACGATCGCAGGGTACATGTTACTTAAGCGTTTGTTCTTCGATCGTCTAGATGATCATACCTCACAACATAGTCGTCGTCTAAATGATTGTTTAGACTTTCACTGTTTTAAATTAGTGCGCTAAACGATTGAGTGGTCTCATGCTTCATTGTATTGTAAATGGTACTCGATCGTAGCTAAGCGATCGTGGTTACTCCCCCAATTTACTAAACGATCAAGGAAGACATCGCTCGGGGGGTTCAAGACCTGGTTCACTTGTGAACCGGTTTGCTCGATGGATTTATGTGATAGATAGAATTTAATTTCCGATTTTGAGGCTAATCATTCTGGTCCATTAGTCCTATGAATGTACATAAGGTGTATGTTTTATTATATGGCATATGGTATGCCATATAATTGAAATCCCACCTAAGGTTATGCATTGGTCATGCATCATCTCTATATTTTAAGAGTTATGATATAGTAGTTAGCATGATTAAATTACATAAGAGCATGTCCATGTATCATATAATATAAGAGTTATATTATGCATGCATCATCTTTATATTATAAATGTTATAATATAAGGGTGTATGGAAGCATGTATGCTTAGTTCATTACCAAGTATATAAGAGTTATATATAGTAATGAATGGACATTGCACGAAGCATGACACATAGGTTAAATTTATAAGAGTTATAAATAACTAGTTATGCACAACAATGTGAATGGTTTTGGTTGTTTCTTTTATAAGAGTTATAAGGGAAATTAGAACTAAAATCGATAAGAAAAACATGCATGTGAACTTAGGCTTGAATCATGGTTTTAGAAGAGTTTTAAAATTTGGTGGAGATAAACCTAAGATCACGGTTCTAATGAGATTAGCAACCTAAGGTTTAATCTTTTGATCAGTTTAATAGGATTAAATTGACTAATAAAAGATTAAATATATAGCAAATCTATCTATAAGGGACCTTTTGTCTAAGGCGAGTTCTGTCTAGGCTGGGTTACTTAAGCTGATGGAAACGAAACACCCCTACCTGGTAACCTACCTGGAAAGATGAATTAGATAGATTTGAGGCATGCATGCAAATTTGAGGATAGTCCGTTAAAGAGTTTAATGGGACTTGACTTCAACTTATTTAATTTCAAAGACAATAGTTGTTTTTTAGCAAATTAAATCGACTTCGATAAAATCAATAGTCGGATGGTTTAAGTTAATGAACCCCTAGATAGAACATTCAGTGGGAGATACTTGGGGTATATGATGCTTCATTTAAACCTCTTCACGTTTCTCCCTTTATGTTCACACCGTGAGATCTATCCTCGACCTCGAGGCACTTTGGGAGTATCCCCTAAAGGATGGTATTCTATGTTTTTAGATATAATTGATTTCTATAAATTTAAGTTTACTTTGGATTTCATTATTTGGATTACGCTCGTTTAGATGTAACTGTTGAGTAGAATTAATTTTGGCCTTAATTAGATTGATTTCTTTTAATTTTAGATTTTTGGAGTCAAGATTGAGATAATTGGGGAAGATAATTGATTTTAAATTTTTGGATTTTATTTTGATAAAAGATTTGTAATACTTGGAAAAAGTTTAAAAAGCTTTACTTCGGTTATATATAGGGGCCAAATAGATTATATATAGCGTCAAATATTTTTGAGATTTTTCTATTTATAATATTTTCTTTTATATGTATACATATTCCTACTTTTGTTGTCAAATTACACAAATTCTTTCTTATTGATTATTTTTTTAACCATATATGGGTTGGGGACCATTCTCAACCTTCAAGATTAGTAGTATAAGCACGATGCTAATTGGCTTATTTTGACTACATAAATTAATTTTACTTAAATTTATCTACATGTCTGAAATTTCAAATTTTCTTTTATACATATATCTCTAAGGGGGCGTTTGGGGCAAGTGTTATCATCAAAATATAATAAAAACTAACCTCCAATTAACTATAGTCAACACTATTTCAAAACCCATAATAAAACTAACCTCCAATTAGTTACAATCAACACTATTTCAAAACCCCAATTTGCTACAATATTTATTATTTATTGCCGTTTTTACTATTTTACATTCATCATTTTTTTAATTATTTGCTACAATGTTTACTATTTCTTTCTCAAACAAAAATGGTTTACATCTCAAACACATACTATTATAACCTAAACTAAAATAATCTATACCCCAAACAAAAACTATCATAATCCAACTATAATAATCTAAGACTATAATAACTAACTCATTGTCCAAACGCCTCCTAAATTGTTTGCATTCGTTTAGAATTTGGGGTAGGGTTTCACAATCTTTCACTGATATACAAATTAGCAAAATAATATCTTAGAATAAATTTGTATGTAGATTAGATAGAAAGTCAAAATGGCAAAGGGAGAAAAGGAAAACAAAGGAGAAATCCCATTCAGAATAAGAAATAAAGGGGTTAAAAAAGGCGAAAAATTAGGAAAATATACTATCATTCTTAAATTAGTTATGTGAATTGATGAAAATATATTAGAATTGATGAAATAAAATGAAAACGTAAATAATCTTTTTAAAATATGGATTCTGTAATTAATTACACAGTTTACAGTTTATTTCCATAAATGAAACCAATAAGTAAGTTTAATAATTAACGGCTGATTTGTTGTGTAAAGAATTTGATTATTAGACAGTACGGACGGCGCTAGTTTGCGTTGGTTGAGCTTGAGGTTGAGGTAATGGCGGATTTGGTAAAGCTTTCGAACGAAGTAATGGTGGAGATCATGTCACGGGTGCCGCCGGAGTCTTTGGCTCGATTCAAATGCGTCTCGAAATCCTGGTACGCTCTAATAAACGACCCTCAATTTTGCGGTTTTCTTCGAAACGAAAACGTTTTAGTGAAGCGTGTTGTGAAGAACAATGAGACTGGGAAGATGGAAACTAGATTCTCCTTCTTGAAATATCCTCTCAGAGGCGATGAAGATTCATCCATTGAGTTTGAGGATGTCCAACTTCCATGTTTTGTTGAGGACGAATATCCATATCTCTGCATCCATGGCCATTCTCAAGGCTTAGTTTGCCTCGTCTCCCATGGCAACAACCATATATTTCTCTATAACCCCACCACCGGAGAGATCCGCAAGCTCCCTGCCTCCATTCTTCACATTGAAACCGATTATTCCACCGAACAAGCTGTCTATTCCATCACCAATGCCGTCGGATTCGGGTAGGATCCCAAATCCAGGGATTTCAAGGTGGTTAGGGTTGTCGATTTCCTTTTCATACGACGACATGTTGGTTTTGCATAAATCCAAGTGGTTTAATTGTTATCTCAATACTTTTCTCCCTTCTAGAGTTGAAGTGTAGGATTTGAAGAAAGATAAATGGAGAAAAATTGAAACGTGTTTTTAAGATGCCTTCGTTTATGATGTATTATCAAGGATTCTATTATTGGTTGGCCTTATCTAAAGATGCAGTAAGAGCCGAAGTTATTCTATGTTTTGACATGAGCCAAGAGCCTTTCGGCCAAATTCCAGTGCCCGAAAGTTTCAGGAAGGAGGAAGGTTACGAAAGAAGTTTAGGGGTTTTGAATGAATCCATCGTTCTTTTTCATTGGTCTCTCTGTTTTATTCTTCATTTCATTCTTTCAATCAATATTTCAGCATGCACTAGAATGAATAACTCATGAAGTTCAAGAAGTATATAGAAAAATACTCTTAAGCTAAAAAAGAAATACACAAAAAATATGTTTTGCTTCTCTATTTTCCCTCTTTTTTCTCCATCTTTTCTTCAATACCCTTTAACTCCTTTTTTTTTTTTTTTTAATTATTATTATTATTAAATGTTTGGCATTTGTTTGTCTCAAATAAATCAATCGATCAAACTGCGCACTTTAGTTAAGGTATCTTAGAAGAAAAAGAATAATGAAATTATCAATGGATCTAAGGACTTAAATGTTTTAATAAGGTTGTACATTAATAGTTGATTACGTGTTAATAGCCAAATATGTATTTTTATTTGTTTGTTTATCATTTTGGTATGTTTTAGGGAGATATTTTGATTATGAGGTTTTGTGAGATTTTATGTTTTAACTTAATCCTTGTTTGGTAACTATTAGACCTCGTTTCGGAACTATTTTGTTTTTTGTTTTTGTTTTTTAAAATTAAGTCTATGAATACTATTTCCACCTCCAAATTTCTTCCTAATTTGTTATTTATTTTTTCCTAATAATTTAAAAAATCAAGCCATATTTTGAGAAAAAAAAGTAGTATTCAAAAAGTTGTTTTTATTCTTGGAATATGGATAAGAATTCAATTGTAGTACTTAAGAGAGATGCAAATTATTGTAAGGAAAACCAAACACAAAAAACGAAATAATAGTTACCAAATAGGGTCTTAGTTTTTAGTTTTTTGAAAATTACATTTATAGTCGTGCATTCTACCTCTAAATTTCTTGCATTGTTATATACTTTTATCAATATTTTAAAAAACCTAGCCAAAGTTTGAAAACTAAAAAATAGTTTTTAAAAACTTGTTTTTGTTTTTCAAATTTGGCAAAGAAATCAAGTCTTGCACTTAAGAAAATACAAACCATTGTAAGAAATTGAGAGAAAATAGACTGTAAAAACCAAGAACAAAAAATGAAATGGTTACCAAACATGACTTTAAAGTTTTATAGTTGTTATTTTTATTTCTAAGAAAGTTAGTGTAAGAATTGGAAAAATGATAAAAATGAGAGCATCTACGTGAAAAGAATGAAGATACCTATATAATTTATTTTAACATTGATTATTTTCAAACTCAAGAAAACTTCAAACAAATTGATTAAGATACTAATAGTATGCGCATTTTTAATTTTTTTTTTAAATTTTAGATTTATTTTTGCAATGAGGTATTATCAATTTTTGTTTACCTAATATATTTGATAGTACTGGAGTCCCTTGATTTATGCCCCTCAAGATGGTGTCTCTTTTGGATTCACCATTCTTGATTGGATCTCAATGTCTTTTTATTGGACCAAATACCCGTTTAGGCTTTATGGGATTTGATAGCATGTGGTTCCATCTCAAAACAATTAAAAATGAGAGGAGTAGCCTATTTATCTTTCAAAGAGTGTGAGGTCTCTTGACTTTTTCAATGTGTGATTTTCAACATACTAACACTAAGAATATTTTTATTTTTATATTTTCTATTTTATTTCTTAAGTTTAAGAGTATTTTTAAAACAAAATACTAACAGTTTTCACTCAAAATTGAGTTCTTTTTTTTTTAAAAAAAAAAAAATCTCTTTTTAAAAAGTCTATGAATTTAAACTTTTGAAAGTTGAATGTACTTTTGACCAAAAGTACAATATTGTTTAATGACATTTTGCCCAGGTACAATTTGTGAAAATCTTTCCAAATCTATTTGCAAAATTTAGGAAAAGGGTTCATATGTATAATTTTTGCTTTGGCTAAATTATAGAAAATAATATCCTTAAACTTTATGCTTTGTGTAGAAAACCCCTAAACTTTCAACAAAAAAAAATCAATAATACCCACTGTTAATTTTTTAATGGAATCATTAGTATTTGTTTAAAAGATACCCTTAAACTTCCAAAAGTTTCAATAGTACTTCTAAATTTTAGAAAAGTAAAAAATATTGTTGTCGTTGATATATGGACGAAAATAGTTAATACCTCATTTCAAAATTATTTGAACTTTCAAAATTATTTGAACTTTCAAAAGTTACACTAATATTCTTAACCCTAAAAAAAAGTTTAGAAATGCTCCTTTCGATAGTATAGTGGTAAATTTATTTGAAGTTATCTTGAGTTGAAAAATGGCTAATTAAAAAAAATACTCTCATTTTTTTTCCTATATTGATACTCCCATTCTCATTTAACCAATAATCACGGCAGGAAAAAAGATATATGATAATTTCGAAAAAAACGATATAATAGGTCTATTATAGAGTTTTATTCAAAAAAAAAAAAAAAGTCAAACTTATTATAGCATATTGTTACATGCTATTAAAAGTTTCCTTTGATAGCATTTTGTAAATGCTATAAATAATAGCTTCGAATATCACATGAACTTTGTTAAATGAATAATATATTTTTTAAAAAGCTATAAAAATACTTTTATAACAAAAATATATGGTTGTCATTTGTCTATAATAGTTTTTTTTTTAATTTTATTTTAAAGAATTTATTATAAATTTATTTGCAACTAGGATCATTTATATTTAATGAAAGCAATGATAAGCCTTGCAAACTTTTTATAGCTTTAATGAATGTTATTATTGCATATTTTAAATAACTTCTCAAATATGTTCATAATGCTATTATTGTATTTCATACATTGCACACATTATTAGTCAAATAAATAAATATACATAACCCACAAAATAAATATAATCAAAATGTATATATATAAATAAGCATTCATACAATACTCATATATCCTAACAAAAAAGAGATATAATAATAAGTACTATTGACTTGGAGATGAAACAAAACAAGAATTTTATAAATTACAAAATATGTCGATATAAAAAATCTAAAATAATTCCAACTTAGTTGTGCTTTGATCCAAACATCGCACACATTGATAGTCCTTCATCAACCTACAAAATATATTAAGTAATAAAAAGTTCAAGTAAAATTATATTAAAATAAAAAATAAAATAACCACTAGATATACGTACAAATTAAAACTTTGTTAGAAGGTCATAAAAGTGGATTACTCTTCTCTGTAGTTAGCCATTGTTCATAAGAACTCCACAATTGTGACAACGGTTGTGATTTCTATAATGATGTAAAGGAGGATTTGAGCCAAGAAAATTAATAATTCATTATGCTGTTGAATGTGCCTCAAAACACAACAGCTCAGCAGAAACAATAAACAAATCCATCAATCTAATCAAGTCAACTTATCAAAACTAAGAGAAAAAACTAATAACAACTAAATTCATTTGATAATATGCATAAACATAAACAAGAAACTTAGTCTAAATAGAGCACTTCAATTCATGCATATTCCTAATTTATAGAAAAATAAAAGCTACACATAAATTAAATCTATCGGTTTCAACCATTTGTGAAATAGAAAAGGCCTAATTAGAACCCTTGAACTCAAAACACATTTAAAATTTACATATCTCATAGTGATAAACAACCAAGACCTTGACTATGAGAAAGAAGATGAGATTTATGGTCTAGTTTGTGATTGTATTGCAAACCGGTGGAAAAGGAGACAATAGAGAGACAGAGAGAGGGAAATCGAGTCTGTGTCATGACTCTGAAACTGAAAGAGATAAAGGAAGTGACAAAAGATCATATACATAAATCTCGAAATGAGTTGACAACTCCACTTTTCACTTGAAAATCAATCACAATTAAACTGGCAGAAACATAAATGCAACTGTTTAATTGAAACAAAACCTATCATATAGAATGTCCGATAACTCAAAAAAAAAAAAAAAAATTGCTCAGAAATCTAATACGAGATTAATCTAGAAAAAACCCATAAATGATGGTAGAAGTAGAAAAAATAGCAATGAATGATAGTAGAATTAGAAGAATAGCAATGTCTGAAAATATGAAGTTCTTTTCATTTCTCTTTGTCAGCTTTTTGTAGTAGCTGCAGAGTATCTTTAAACTCCCGTTCAAATTTTTGGCAGCGAAAAACATATAAATTGATATGGTAGCAAGTAAACTAAAGGAAATTTATGTTCTAATGACAATAGGAAAGACACCAACAAGTCAAATAATGAAAAAGGAATCATGGAAACTATAGTTACATCATTATACATTTAATCTAAATTAAATAAAACTTTCAAACAGTGTATAAACAATTTAATCAAAATACCAAAGAATTGCAAAAAAAGAAAAGTAAAGTCCACAAACAAAACATTTTCTAACAACAATAAACATCACAAGGAAGAGAAGCATACCATGAATAATGGGAACAACGAACAAACCCACAAAAAAACTAATGAAATTGAACTAGAAACAGAAGATAATTATGGCACCCAAAGAGAGAAACACAAAGAAGACAAAGAAACTAGCCAAAAGACCATCGACCAAAATTCTTCATTATTGTGTAGCATCGATAAGTTTATTCAGTTTGTTGCTACTTGAATTGCACAAAGATTTCTAAGTCCTAGTTTCGTCAATTTATAGAAAAGTTAGTACCATTGAAGAAGTCAGAACCCAATATAAGCAGAATAGAAATTATTTTGGGACTTCATTAGACAAGATTTTCTCTTCTCTACCAACCCTGGAATAGAAATTATTTTGAAATATGTGAATTTTTAAAATAATTTGGATGGTATATTATTCATTTAAATTAATTCATTGATTGTTTTTTAATAATATTTTTAACAATAGCACACTTGGTTATCACATCCAATATTTATTCTAAATAAAAGTTTGAATATAAAATAAAATTTTTTAATAAGATTTTTTTAAAAGAAAAAACTATAACTAATTTTTTTACTACAACGTTAAGCAAAACAACTAATTTGATTTGTTCAATTTATTATATAGTACAACTTAAAACTATCTTTAAAATGTTTTTCAACTTAAATTGATCAACATAACTATACATACTCCATCATATAAATTTAATCTCTAGACTTTGTTCAGTCTGATACAATTGATACTATTAGATTTTGGGTTCTTTCTAAGAAATTCAATGTAAAAATCTAGAGAAAAACTTTAAAAGAGGTAATCACTCAAAGTCTATTAGAAAATAATAATAATGAAATACAATATTCTAAGTACAATAAGAGAGGCCGTTATATATTTTTACCAGAAAAAGAGACTTTTATAAATTGTATGAGATGAATAAGTTAAAAAAAGTTTCAAAAGTGAATTGTAATTTTTTATTGTAAAGTATAGATATTTTGGGATTTTTCTATTTATAAGAATTTTTCTTTCATGAAATTTTAATTGAAGGTAAAATCATAAATTTTGATTATAAATCTGTAATTTAATCTCTTCATCTTCTTAACTTTTTAATTTAAAAAAAAAAAAAAAAAACTTAAACCAACTTTCATTAAGAAATCATCATTCGTTATCGGGATTTAAATTAAGTTATTCGAAGGATAAAGTTCCATCATTTTTAAATTTAGAAATAAGAGAAGTAATTTCCACTCTTTAGTCCAATATTGTTAATATGTAGTTGTTAAGATGGTTTTTTTATTTAAAAAAAAACAAAACAAAACAAAAAAACAAAGTGCAACGATATATAGTTGTTGGAATTTTAGAAAGATTTGAAAATATTATTTAGTATGAGATTTGGAAAATATTACGAATTAATTAAACAAAATCAAAACGTGAGTAATCCTTTTTTAAAAAAATGGATTCTAGAATTAATTATATAATTTATTACCTTAAATGAAATCAACGAATAAGTTAAATTAACAACAAACGTTTGTTGCTGAGAGAATTTTGGGGAAAGGGAAAATAATTTGGGTTCTTGATTCATTTTTTTTTTTTTTTTTTTTTTTTTTTCAATAAAATGTTATAAAAAAACAATTAAAATATGTCTGTTATATTTATTTTCAAAAACTTGTCCATCAAACAAACCATAAAATAGCCTATTTTCAATAATAATAAATCGTAATTTTCTCTGTTTTCAAGTTTTGTTTTTATAAATTATGAAGACAGAATACACTTTTCAAAAAACACATTTATTAACTACAAAAATTACAAATTGAATATTAGAAATTTTGTCTTCAAAGTCGAGCTCTTTTATCAATTTTTAATAAGAAATTTTTCTTTTTATTGTAAGATATAAGGAAGATGAATATACTTTGTTGTTATCAACAATAATCCTACAAATTTGTAGGATATTCCTTTTGATAAAGGATTTCTTTTAATTTAACTTGATGAAAACCATTTACATTATTTTCTAGGAAAAAGTTATTTATTCTGTTATACATTTCTTCACTTGTATTTTAATGAATCAAAAAACTTTTCTGCCTCATGGATCGGTTTCTTCAGCAGTAAGTTATTGTTTTCTCGTTCAACCCTAGCCGGCAGCAGGGACAGCGTTTCTTTGCTGGTTTAACCTCAACCAACACAACATCGTCTTCCAAATGATGTAATGGTAAAGATTCTGTGGCGGATGCCGCCGGAGTCTGTCGCTCGATTCAAGTCTGTTTCAAAATCTTGGTACGTCCTAACTAACAATCCTAAATTTTGTGGTTTTCTTTAAAACCAAAACGTTTTACTAAAGCGTGTTGTGAAGAATTATGAGACTGAGAAGACTGGGAATTATGAGACGGTTCATCGATTGATGTTCAGAATATCCATTGTCCATGTTTTATTCCGGACGAATTTTCATATCTCCACATTCATGGCCATTCTCAAGGCTTAGTCTTCCTCTACTCTCAGGACCATATTTTTCTCTATAATCCCACCATCGGAGAGCTCCGCAAGCTCCTCTCCACTATTCTTACCATTCATTTCAATGATTCCACCGTACAAGGTGTCTATCCGATCATCAACTCCATCGGATTCGGGTATGATTCAAAATCCAGGGATTTCAAGGTGGTTAGGGTCATGGATGTACCCCTTTCGTTTGAGGATTTTTTGGATTTCTTGGATTTTGATCACCCTCGTTGTCCGATGTTCAATAATTTTCTCCCTTCCATAGTCAGTGTGTGATTTGAAGAAAGATAAAGGGAGAGAAGTCGAAACTCTTGTTCCTAGACGTGTTTTCCTAATGTGTTCGTTTCATTTGTTAATGTATACTTAGTCTATGTAGTTAGAGAGTCTTTAGGTTGGTTGAATCCTTTTCAGATCTATTTTTACTCCCTTTATACAGTATAAAAATATATTAATATTTTCAAATTGGTATCAGAGGCTAGGCTTAGCCTATGTTATCATACCATCAATAACCCCATGGTTCGTGCTTCATTCCGTCATCATGGTTTTCGTTTCCACCTACAGTTTTCGTCTGTGCTTCCGTTTGCGATTCAGCCATCCATTTTCATTCGCGCTTTCGTTCGCCATCGCATAGTCAGTCGCACTTCCGTCTGCCGCCACATCATTAGTCACTCTTCTGCGATTTTTAGTTTTAAGGAAGTAAAGCCAACTTTTTCTTGAGAGATCATATCTAAAAGATAGAGATACTTAGAGCCACTTAGGCTTGGAGTTGGGACGAGCCCCCCAAAGGTTATGTAGTCTAGGATTGCCTTTGTTCTATGTTGTGCTTTAGTGAAACTATGTCTTATAGCTTTGCCCATCACACAATACTGAACAAAATGTAAGCTGGTCATAAATACCCTTAGGTAAAATTCATGTTTAGATAGAACTTTCAGCCCCTTTGCACGGTTGTGAGATAGTTTTTTGTGCCAAATATCAGCCACTGTCGACTCATTAGTAGTTACTATATAGGTCCCTGTTTCCATTTCAACTCCTCTAACCACAAATAGGTCATTGACCTTTTCTCCAACAAGAACCACTTTAGAGTCTTTAATGACTTCAAAAGTACCCCTTTTCCTTTGTACTCACACCCAACTGAATCTAGTATTCCCAAAAATATCAAATTTCTCTTGAGAAGTGGCACATGTCTAACATTTCTTAGGAGTTTTACAGTCTCATCTTTCAATTTCAATGACACTGATCCAATCACTTCAATCTTGCAAGCTTGGTTGTTACTCATGTCTATCATTTCTCCATTAATCTCCTTGTAGGTGTTGAACCAAGGTCGCGTAGGAGTCATATGATAGTGCATCCGGAGTCCAAGATCCAATCATTTTTCCAAGGGGATTAATATGACTGGCCTTATCTTATGTTGAGGCAATTGCTTCAGAATATTCATAGGATCCTTCTACAATTAAAGCTTCAGGTTGTTTGTCCTTAGCTTCTTTCTCTTTCTCTTGATTTTTCCTCTTAAGAATGAAATAATTTTTTATTGGATGGCCTTTCTTCTTGCAATACTTGCATTTCAACTTCTGTTTAGGTTTGTTCTGATGAGAAATGTCCACGGGGTAGGGCGGGGACAGGGAAGGCTTCCTCGTCCTATCCCCACCCCCTATTTCATTCCCTATCCCACCAAATTTCTTGCATAAAATTTTATATATTAAATTGGTCATTTCCAATATATTTTTTATTTAAACACTCTAAAATTTTCTAATAAAAACAATAATATTTTATATGCAAAGATATAATTTAAATATTCAATCTCATAATTTTTGCAAATGAAAATTTAAATATTACAAGTCTAACCCTTCAATTTAAATATTATACCACTCATGAATTTGAGTTTGAGTTTATATAAACTCACAGTAATTCACATTTTATATATATATATATATATATATATATATATATATATATATATATATATAAGTGAATATAGATACATATCTTTCATTACTAAGAGGTAAACCCTATGATAAAGAAGATAAAAAATAATTGATATACGGAAGTATACGCTTTAGGTCAACATATATGTATGTCTTCTCACAAAGCACGAAGAGTAATTGATCAAATTCGTGGACGTTCCTACGAAGAAACAATGATGATACTCGAACTCATGCCTTATCAAGTATTTTATCCAATTTTAAAATTAGCTTATTCGGCAACAGCAAATGCTAGTCACAATATGGGTTTCAATGAAAGAGATTTAGTCATTAGTAAAGCAAAAGTAAATCAAGGTACCCTTCTTCCTTACCATGGCAAGTCTTTGTGAAAAAACTCTGATGAGAAGAAAAAAGAAGCCATTAAGAAACCCTCTTAACCCAACCCTAGACACTCTAAGATCCTTTTTCAAATCTCCTAGTCCTTATGGAAGAAAGGAAAAAGAATTTCACATTCTTCCTTTTGCTTTCGGGAAGGGAGGATTTAAAAAATCCTAGCATGAAAAAAAAAAGGCTAGAATGATACAATCCCTCCATCACCTCGAAATGAAAGAGGCGATCTCCTGGAAAAATCCATTAGATAATGAACTATTGGTTCTAAGCCATCTCTAGCGATAAATCAACAATCCAAAGTGTTTTTCTTGCATATTCTTGATAAATCAGAGTTTACATATAGATGTAGGAAGATCTGTTTGGGAAGTAAATAGCCTCTTTGACATCTTTCATTTGCAAATTCTCTATGTGAAAACACAGAGACAAAAGGCTGATCTTTGAATAGGAAAAAGAGTAGATCTGCAGGATCCCAAATGAATTGGCTTATTTGAAAAATCCTTATTCTTTAGAAGATCTATCCCGTGTCTAATACTGCACGGTTCCATTCTGCAAGAACTTCGAATCATTCTATTAAAGCTCATCTTCTTCATTATAAATGATCCACAAAAATAATATATATGCATATATTTATTTTCCATCGGGCCGTGGTAGGGAATCAGGGATAAGGAATGTAATCCCCTTCCCCATCCCCTTTTAGTCAAGAGGAGAAACTTCTCCTCGCTCCCTCCCTCATTCCCCGTCTAATTGGGGATTCCTTGCCTTTTTCGAGGCAAGTTCCCCTAGGGTTCTAGTCCCATGGGGTAAATGGACACCTCTAGTTCTAATTAGTATGTTTTGTTTTCCACCTTTAGAGTGGTTAGGCTTAGAATTACCTTTCATAAACAACCCTTCACCACTTGGCTGACCATTTTTCATAGATTGTAGCACAAGTTCCCTTGTTCTCAAGGCTGTGATGATGGCATCTGTGGTCATAGAATCTCTTCCATATTTCAAAGAATTCTTTACTTCATTGTAAGAATCTAGTAGGGAGTTAAAAAGTACATAGGTTTCATTATCATCACTCAATTTCTCCCCTGGGGCTTTGAATTCTAAAACAATCTTCTTGAATTCATCTAGATTGTCTGTGAGTGATTTAATTGAGACCATATTGAACGTGAAGAACTTTTTCCTTATGTACATCTTGTTTGGAAGATCCTTAGTGGCAAATAGACCTTTTAATTTAGTTTAAATCATGTAGGTTGTCTCTTGATCTACGACTTGCTTCAAACCGTTGTCACTAAGATTTATGACTAATGTACCATAAGTTACAAGCTCCTAATCTTCTCTTTTCTGTGTTTGGTAGAGTTAATAGATCTAAAAGAGTCTTGTGAGCCTTTGGCTGTCCCAAAATGGCTTTGATTTTGACCTTCCATAGGCCAAAATCATAATTTCCATCAAATTCTTCAACTTCAAACCTTGCTAATGCCGTGAATGATCTGATTTTGCTTTCTTGATAGTCTTTATGCTATGATACCAATTTTGCTTGGGTTAGGTTTCGTATGTGGAGATAAAACAACCACATGGCAACTGAGGAAAAAAACACGTGAAGGAGATTTCTTTTGAGTTTTCCAAATGAATTTCTTCTAATGTTAAGTCAGAATGAAAAACTCTTCCTCTCTCTACACTTTGGTTTTCTCTCTAACACTCTCAAAACTTCCAACTTTTGTCAATGGCGATTTTGCAAGAAAATTGAAGATTCACGCACATGCATTCAACGAAAGAAAAAAGAAGAAGAAGAGAAACACACCGATATACGTGCTTTGGCAAACAAAGGCCTACATCCATGAAGGCTTGTCCTTTCACTCTTGAAGACTACACAAGAAGATGAGTATTTTTCTCTATAGATTTCAAACCTTTCTCAGATTATGAACTCTCTATTTTGATTTAAAACTCAGATCTATTTATATATATTGATCGGTTACAAAAAAAAAAAAAAAAAATGTTTTAATAGACTATTGTAAAGAGAAAAAATAGGCAATGGAATCAATTTATTCTTCACTCCTTGTATACAAATTAAACCATTACTAGGTTTTATGGATGAAACATATATTTAGATATAGAAAATTAAAAAGTTGCACATTTAAATATGAGAATGGAAATATAGTAATATGAACATTTAAAATATAATTACACCATGTTAGTAAATTTGTATAAAATATAGTTATATTTCACCATGTGAAATATAGTTTACACCGTATTTGAAATATCTATTGCAGAACCGCCAAGGCCCACATGCATCAGCATGTTTGCCATGAAGAAACCTAGATTTTGCCATTTTCCAACGAGTAGTCTAAAAGTTGCTAGATACCATAATTTTTCCAAAAAATAGTGGGTTTTGATCTAACAATCGGCCAACCCAATCAAGGATTTTCTTAGAAAGTCGTCTCTTTTTTGTTGACATACTTTTTAAAACAACGATATTTCTCTAAATAGCTTAAAAATTATAATATTTGTTTATAATAAATTTAAAAAAAAAACTACGATATCGCAACAAAAAAAAAATCTAAAATTTCATCAGCGAACTTTAAAAATGTAGTCCTTAATTCTTTTAAAATAGATATATACGTTAAGGAGTGTACACTGGAGCCCACTAGAACAATTGAACAACAATAATGAATAACCCGCCAAAACTTAATTAATGAAAATAATTACTAAAATCTATTGTTGGACCGAAAGTACAAATAATAGAAGAAATTAGAGTTAATATTGAGAAACTATAACACCTAAATAATTAGGTTGGGAGGTATATGTCTCACAAGTCATTTGCGATATTTATATTGTACATATCTCTTTATATTAAACACCATTGTAGCGGATATTCTTTGATTATTTTCCCTCCAAGACACAACAATCTAATTGAAATGTTGTGTAGCTCAAATCACTACGTACTAAAAGGTTAAGCTCAAAGTTCTACAACTAAAAAGTAAAAACATCCGTCTTTTGACCAATTTCTCATAAAAAAGTGAATGAAGGATAATAAGAGATAAGGGTAAGAAAGGAATGATATTATGTATTATTCATATCATAATTTGAGAGAAAAGAAACACAAGGGTTTATAATAAAATTTAGATATATGTATTTAATATATAATAAATAACTTTTTTTTAATTAACAAATCTTCAACTACCTTTTTACATTTTAAAAAAACCTCCCTTTTATTTCAAATGAAACTCCAAATTTAAGCAAGGTTATTAAATATTTAAAAATATCACATCTATTAAACAATGAATGGTGTTAACAAGTGAGTAGTGAGATTAAAAACATCTTATCGATGAAAATAGATTGGTGCTAATATCATAGTGCTTTTTTTTTTTCTCAAGCTTCGTAATGCCCAACTAGGCTTAATCATAAAATTTACTTTTGAACTTTTTCTTTTTTTCTTTTAAACAAAAATCCTTCAATTGTTTTAAAGGTTTCAAAATTACCGTGGACTCTCCATAAATATTCTAAAAATATTATTATTTTTTTAATATCTTAGAGCTATCATTCGAGTAAAAACCTTTTAATATGTCACTACTACTAGAAATCTTTTGACATGTCACCACTAACCATTTCAAGTACAAGTTTCCATATAAAATTTTTATCGTGTGTTTGAGGCAAGAAGTAGAATTATGAACTTTGAAAAGTTATGCAATGAAGGGGTCACAATGTAAGAAGTTAATGAAAAAGTATTTAGTAATACAAATACTACCTCTATTGATTATTTGATACGTCAAAATGATTTATTATTTTTATTAAATATTTGTTGTGTGGACCTCACATAATTCTTAAAAGCTCCTTATGTGGCAAGTAATAAATGAAGGTAATATGGAAAATTTTTCATACTATATAGTACTAGAAATTTCCTCAAAGTTAATAGAACACATAATGATGTTTTTTAGTTGTGAGATTCCGAACTTCTTGAATAAATAATGACAAATAAGGAGTGGAGTTTCCTAACTCTTTAACTCCATAGATCAAAAGCCCCCTTCCCTCACAGATTTCTATTTCAAAGTAGTTTTTAATCTTACATGAAAGGTGAAAAATAATACTATTGTAACTTTTGAAAAACAAATATAGATACTTTGTTTAGGACAAGTATCAATTTATATCTATAAACTTTGAGCTTGTATCAATTAAAACTTTAAACTAATAATTTTATCAACTTAAACCTTGAACTTTCATAATTGTATCAATTTATACCCTACTTCAGATTTCATTAAACAAATATCATGTAAACTTATGATTGAGTAAGTTAAACTTCAAATTTCTTGCAAGCCAATCAATTTATACCTTTTATTATGATTACCTTTGAAAATCATCAGTGCATTGTGTCTCAAATGTATGTAGACTTCTTCAAATATAAATTTTATAAAATGGACGATTAAAGTAAATGAATGGAAGATTCTCAAAAGAAAAGTTGGCGAATATTTTAAATTGATTAAATTGATTCATTTATGAAAGTTTAGGAGTTTAATTGATATAATTATAAGTTTCACATGAGATTTTTCCAAACGAAACATCATGAAGAGTACAAATCAATATATTTACAAAAGTTTGGGGTTTAAATTGATATTTTTCCTATATTTTATAATTCGACCATTTGGGGTCACTTCCAAATCTATAATAAAAAAAGGCAAACTGATTAACAAGTGAAGGGTGATGCTTAATCCAAATGCATCTGGAAATTAAGTTTTTTATTGTTAACATTACCGTTATAGTTACCTTTATTGTTACTGTTCCAAAGAAAAAAGTATGAATTTTGGCACTTTTATTATTACTGTTACCATTACCATTTAATACTTTTGCTAGCACTTTACCTCTCAAATGGTTGGGGATGTACATGAGTTGGGTTGGGTTAGGTTAAAGGTGTTTTTGGGATCAACCCGAAGATTTGGGTTGGATGGGTTGGCAAACCAAATGGCCCAAATAAAGTCACCAACCCAACCTTTCAAAATTCGGGTTGGGTTGGGTTAGGTTGTTGGGTTATAACTTATTTTTCTTTTTAATTAAAATATGTAAATTTATATAACACATGACTAATAACTAAAATCTCAAAAAATTCAAATGCTAAACACCACTATGATATTTATTGTAAACTTTAAACAAAGAAAAATATCATAACAAAAAATCATAAATTAATTAAATTAACCCAACTCAATCCTTACATTTTAGGTTAGGTAGTATGGATTATTCGGATTGTCTGATTATTTGAACATCCCTACAAATGGTAATGGTAACAATAATGGAAACTAGTAAAAGTGACAAAAATTCAATTCTATGTAAATGTGATAGAAAAAAAAACAATCTAATTATGAAATTTAATAAGAATTACACCCATTTTTATTAGAAATTGGTAAACCTAGCCTAAGTTACCACTAATGTATCAAGTGAAGTGATTAGGCAAGTCTTAGCAATTTGAAATAGATAAAGGACTAAGGAGTAGAAAAGATATTTTCCCGAGGATAAACCAACAGCAATGGTCGTTATTAACGCTCGCGGCAACAAAATGGAAACCCACTTCATAATTTCTGCAACAATGGAGGGTTTGATTCTTAACAATCCAAAACCATCTTTATCCAAACCCTTTCTTCTCAAAACCCCTTTTCTGCACTATGTTTTCAGGCACCAAATCACTCCCCGGGCCGCCCAACTTCGCAGTTTCTGTGTCACTTGTAAGATTAAGGCATCGCAAGACAAGAAGCAGAAGAATGTCAGCAACAAGATTGTGCTCTCGGAAGCAGCGCCGCCGCTTGCGGAGGAGGAGAGTGATAACACTGGAAATGCTGAAGCCGAAGTCAAGGCTGGAAATGGGAGTGGGTTGGCGAAGCTGGTGAAGAGATTGCCCAAAAGGATTTTGGGGGCTTTGTCTAATTTGCCTTTGGCTATTGGTGAAATGTTCACCATCGCTGCCCTGATGGCTCTTGGTATCACCCATTTTTGTTGGTTTTCTTTTAAGTGCTTTCGAATTCGATTGGTGAATGGATGATGCCTTTGAAGAAATTTTGGATAAGATGAGAATTGAGATATTTTTTCTTTCTTATCCAGGCATTTTCAAAGCTCTTTCCCTTTGCTAGACCAAATGTTATTGTTATGCTTCTATGTATTCTGACTAGCATCTGGATTAAATGTGATTCTTAGGAGGAAAAAAGAATAGAAAAATACAAGACAATAACATTCCCGGTTAAAAATTACTTTCAGTCCCCTGAGGGTTTAATCTAAAAACTTTTTGGTTTTTGACAGTTTAGTCTTGTAGTTTCGAATATATAACAATTTAGTTCTTGAACTATAACATGTAGTAATTTAGTCTCTTTACTTTCGAATTTGTAACCATTTTATCCTACCCTGTAACAACTTAATCTTTGTAGTTTATTAATACATTTAATCTCTAATCAATGTATTGATCAACATGTGTAGAAATTAAATCATAGAGACTAAATTCTCGCCATAATTTTAGAACGAAAGTGTTCTTTTAACCCATTTTATAATGATAGACAGTCACCGTTTGAACGCTATTGGGTATATCAGGCTTCACCTGTTGGACATGTACAAATGATACTTATTAACGAAATCAGTCTGAACTTATCATGTTTGGCATTCTTTTCCAGGTACTGTCATTGATCAAGGCGAAGCCCCTGATTTCTATTTTCAGAAGTACCCTGAGGACAATCCTTTGTGGGGATTCTTCACTTGGAGATGGATTCTTACACTTGGGTTTGATCACATGTACTCATCTACCATTTTTCTAGGGATGTTAGCTCTCCTTGGGATCTCACTCATGGCATGCACTTACACAACCCAGATTCCTCTTGTCAAGGTTGCTAGAAGGTTGCAAAACACTTTCTTTCTTTCTCTGTCTCTAAAACACACATTCATACTCCTAGCTTTTTTGATATGACCATTCAACTTTTGTGTGCAGATGGAACTTTTTGCAATCTGGTGAAACTATTCGCAAGCTGGAATGTTCTGACATTTTACCCAGAGCATCAGTCCAAGATTTGGGGGTTATTCTAATGGGAGCAGGATATGAGGTTATAACTCAATATTTTTTCTTGTTTCTTATAGAATTGTTCAAGTCAAGTGCAAGAGGCATTTGCTTAAACAACAGAGATAGGGAGTTCTTCAAAACTCCTCCCTAGGAAATGCCTCAGTCAAGAACTGTGGTGTTTTTCTTTACTTGAAATCATGGAAAACAACTCACTAAGAATAAAACTCAGATCCTCCTCATGATAATTTGAGTGTTATTAAATGAGAAATACCTGATGCTATAGAAGCTAAATGGGGTCTCAAGATGCCACTTCTTATAGCAAGTTTCTTGTCTTCCTGTTGGTAGCTCCCTATGTGTGTAGCTGAAAGTGTAATACACTAAATAGTGCTAGAAACTGAGATTGAAGTTCTCTAAATGATATAACTCATCAATTCTGCAGGTGTTTATTAAAGGACCAACTTTATATGCCTTTAAGGGATTAGCTGGACGATTTGCACCAATTGGTGTACATTTGGCCATGCTTTTGATAATGGCTGGTGCAACCCTCAGTGCAACTGGGAGCTTCAGAGGTTCAGTTACAGTTCCACAGGGACTGAATTTCGTAGTTGGAGATGTTCTGAACCCGAGCGGATTTCTCTCCAAGCCAACTGAAGCTTTCAATACTGAAGTTCACGTCAACAAGTTCTACATGGACTACTACGACAGTGGAGAGGTAAGTCTGGATGAAGAAATCAATAATAATAAGAAAAGTGATATATATATAGTTACATTTCTGAAGAAAAAGAACTGGAGGAGGATTAAATGAAGACTTAATTTATCTGTTTGTTAATGAAAGCTTTAACATTGAGCGAGCGCACATTCACAGTTAGTCACCTCTATTAATGTTCAGAGTTTTCAACATCTAATTTTGCAGGTGAAACAGTTCCATAGTGATCTTTCTTTATTTGATCTTAATGGGAAAGAGGTGATGAGGAAGACAATTAGCGTGAATAATCCTTTACGGTATGGAGGCTTTACAATTTACCAAACCGATTGGGGATTTTCAGCTCTACAAATACTTAAGAATGATGAAGGACCTTTTAACTTGGCTGTGGCACCTCTAAAGATCAATGGAGACAAGAAGCTTTATGGGACTTTCTTACCAGTTGGCGATGTTGATTCACCAGATGTGAAGGGAATGTATGTCATTTCTTTTTGTACTCTTCTGGACTTGTGATGTTTCTACTTTCTTATACCACATGCCAAGCGAAAATACTGGAAACAAATGTACCAGTTCTGAGTTTTGGTACCTTTGTACAACTTGGCATGAAGTTTTTTGTGGCTATCCTTGTTATCTGTGCATGGTATTTTCATATTTCATATTCACTAGCACTCGTTTCTTCTCTCCATGATGTACTTTCAGATCAATGCTTGCTCGTGATCTTCAATCCATTGTCTTGTATGATCAGGAAGGAAAGTTTGTTGGGGTGCGACGTCCGAGCTCCAAGCTTCCTATTGACATCAACGGTATAAAAATCGAAATAGTTGATGCTATTGGCAGCACTGGACTGGAATTGAAGGTAACAACTCGGAAATGTTCAGTAGTTTTTAATCCAATGTCTCGAATCTGGAAAACTGGGAAATGTTCCATATGTCAATGATATTTCCATATTTCTGAGTAATTCAAGCCTTCTGTTTTTCCTTTTTCTCCAGACTGACCCAGGAGTACCCATTGTTTATGCTGGATTTGGTGCTCTAATGCTCACAACATGTGTCAGTTATCTATCTCATTCTCAGGTAAATGAGCTTTTCTTCAAACTGTCATGATGATAACTCATGCTGAAATGGTTTATTGAATATCAATGTTGTAAAAGGTAATTGAAGCTTATGCCTCCAATCCGAGTCACGTTGAGGCAAGGATCTAACTTTTAGCATTAATGCTTGCATCTTCTTTGAACCATGAGAGGCTTACGCCTCTAGAAGACTCACTAAGGCTTAAAGTCACTATGCCTCATGTAATGATTAGATAGTTTTAATTTGTCTCATTCTTCAAAAAAGTATAAAAGTTCGAGTTGTGACGATTTGAACTATCACTACTTTTACTACTATTGACTTTGAGAACATTGGAGACAAAGATTTATAGCACAAGTTAATTCTATGAATGATAATAATAGACATAAGACATGGGAACTCATTTCTCTTTATTATTTTCTCTACTGAAAGATATGGGCCATACAAGATGGAACGATAGTGATCATCGGAGGGAAAACGAACCGTGCAAAGGTCGAATTTCCAGAGGAGATGGATCGTTTACTTGATCGAGTTCCAGAAATCATTGAACCATCTCACTATGAGTTGAATAACAATGATGCCTAGTTCCTAAGACACAAGAATGGAACAAGCCAGCACTCAAGGGCAACAATCAATCAGTGTCCAACTTAACAACCAAGCACAGAATGGAGAGCCCCCCATAACTTCAAAATTTTGGCCTCAGAAGATCATTGTTGGTTTTCTTCTTTTTTATGTGTAAATATTTATAAATAGAGGATGGTTTTACCAATTTGTAATTCTTTCATCACCAGGACAACCATGTTCCAAGCCTTAAATAAATCATTGTTGTATATATCATAACACAGGATACTTGATTTATTCTTTTTTCAGGTAAAAAAAAAATGAAAGCATTGTTCTTATTTTAGAAAAGAATAAATTACAAGGTTAGTACTTTGAACTTTTATGTTTTGGTCTATTTTAATAGTTGAACTTAAAAAAAAATTTGAAGGTTAAAATGTCCAATTGATCTCTCAACTTTTAGTTTTGTGTCTGTTAGGTCTTTAACACAGTCTATTAGGTCTTTTAACTCATTTAAAATTTCTAAAAATTAATTGAATATAAATTTAAATTTTATGTTTAATGAGACAGTAATATTCCAATTTTGTGTCGTGTATCTCTATCAATTTTAAAAGGGGTTGAATAGAGCAATGAAATCTAAGATAAAAAATTGAAAAATAAATATTTATTGGACACAAAATATAAAGGCACTTTTTTTATGTTCATGAATCAAATATACATGTAGTTTAAGAATTAAATTTGTAAATTAACCTTTAAAAAAAGTAAAGTAGATGGTATGACTCTTTAGATCAAAACGACCTTCGTTTCTTGAATGGTAGTGAAGTATTAATGTGAGCTCAACCAAACAATTTTCAACTATATAGTGATGAGGTTCTTTCTTTTTTCTTTTTTTTTTTTAAAGTGAAAATTTGAACCTCCTCCATATCCTGAAACTGGTTTGGATAACTAATTAAACTATCCTCATATTTTAATTGTGAAAAAAAAAAAATATTCTAATATCTTTAAAACGACCCTTAAATAAGGACCACCCGTACAAATTTCCCTTTTATAATGTTCACTATTAAATGATAAGACTTTCTTTTATTACAATCTAAAGTAAATCTAAACCAACCTCAATAGATCAACTTTCGACATTGAATGGACATTATAATCATTCATATGAATGAAGTTTCTCTCAAATACGTTCGAATGTTAAAACCTGTTAAGCCTCTTTTATAGAAAAGGCATTTGAATAAGTAAGAAATTTTATTTTTAAAAAGAGTATAATTCGTTGGAAAACCATTTCTTTCTGCAAACAATTTCATGATGAAGAAATTCGGCACAAAATGAACGTAACATAATTTCATTTGGATTCCACAAAATTATCTTTTCCTTATATGGATCCCATTCTTGAAGCCACACAATAAATAACAGATCACCAACTCTCTCTGTTTCAATCAACATTTCCTCTGTAATTTGGGTGTGAATATGTGCTCTTCAGAGTCCAAACGATAAAATTACAGATACAATTCAACAGCGTTGAAGGTCGACATACTCGTTGAACTAATTGAACTATGCGATACATTTCTGTGTAGGACTAGGATCTTTACTACTGCACAACATTACTATTTTGATACAAGAGACTATATGATTTGAAGGGATGGTACCACATTTCAGTTACACATTTACAATCATACAACTCTTGTCTCTAATAAGTCAATTTGAACTACTAACCTATAAATTTATGCAAACTGCAAAGCTTCTTCGCGCTTAATGTCAAAGACTTTGATAAGAGCATCTTCGACGACCTGTTTGAAAGCAGACATGGTATGGTTTTGAAATTTGTTGCAGACAACAATTTGAACTAACAAGCATATAAGTCGAAGAGAAAGGCTAACCTTATCAGGGGTTGAGGCCCCGGATGTGACACCAATTGTGATTGGACCCTTGGGTAGCCAGTTCTCCTTTTCAACTAACTCCCCATGCTAAACATGAATTTGCAAGGATGGTGAAATTGTAAGTAATCAAGGAAAGAAAAGGTAGGGTTTATATTGCAATGGAATATTGAGAAGTGAACAAAGAAAGAGTCTGAATTTGAGACTAAAGGGGATTAGAGCTGAAATCTGTATGGTAACTTACATTCAGTTTGTAAGCTATTCTGTTTCCTGGACCTATTCTCTGCTCACTATCGATCCAGTAAGATGGAATTCCTCGCTCCTCCGCTATCTCTTGAAGATGAGAAGTATTACTGGAATTCCATCCACCAACAACTAACATGAGATCCAGTTTTCCCTCTACTAGCTTGTACATTGCATCTTGACGCTCCTGATAGAATATAACAGGTTAGAGCACATCAGTGACAACTAAAAGTTTATAAGATAAGCACACATTGGTTTGCAAAGTTAATAGAAACGTGACAGGAGCTGATAAAGATGGTTCCAAAGGATCAGAGTTTAATTGATAGTACCCCATGTGAGGACACATCTTTTTTTAAAAACCATTTTGAAATATGTTTATAAATTCCTTAATGCACGCACAAACTTGACAATGAAGAGTGGAAAGTAGAATACTAAACCACACTTTACTCCCTAAAATTCACATGCTAGACACCACAGCAAATCCGATGAGACTTACTTGAGTAGCATCGCATATTGTATTGAAACTGAGGAAGTGCTCGTTGACATTTTCCACTCCGTGCTTGCGCATCATAGTTCTTTCAACTAATTTACCTGATAAAGGTAAAATTTAAATAAACATGCTTGAAATTTCTAGGAAAAGCAACGAATGGTTTTTCAGCAGATTATTTACCAATCTCTTCTGTTTCTCCCTTGAGCATTGTGGTTTGATTTGCAATTCCGACCTTCAATAGGTCAATATCTGGGTCAAAACCTTCCGAGACTGCATTTTTGAATTTCTGCAGACCAGAAATTATTATCATTATAGCTGTGAAATGTGAATGATGTCAATATATAATGGTTAAGTAATGACAAAACCATACCTTCATAAACTCTTCTTTAGTTGAACTGGATCCATCAAGTTCACCTCCGAGAATATAGTCACACACATACATTGCCTGTATAAAGGCAAAAGTTTATTCGACAAATTAACATTATTCCTCACCCAGCAAAGGGTAGAATTACTGTAGTCAACAAAAAAGAAAAATGAAATGAAAGTACCTCTGCCATGTTCTTCACAATTATATATTTTCCTGCAAAGGATGCTGTTGCTACAGTTTCTTCATGAGCATATTTACCATGAATGATTGAAGTATAATCGCCTTTCTTGTGCTTGTCCACAACATTCCAAACCTTCAAATGTTATACAGACAACAACAGTAAATTGAGAGAATTTTTGTCAGAAGCAACATACATACTATTTATTGCAGTGTAGCATTATTGTCAGTATATCAGAACATACCTTTGAAACCCATGGGCAAGTTGTATCAACGATTTGCACCTTTTTTTCACTCAATGTCAACATCTCCTCCACTGCAGCCCCGAAGGCAGGCAAAATCACAACATCACCCTTGTCGACCACTTCAAACTGTTTCCTTCCTTCCTCGAGTGGAATGTTTTGGACTTCCATCTCCTCTAAGCGCTACATATAGAATTCAAAAATATTTATGTTATTTCATTCCTTCTTGTAATGAGGAATTAAGAACTGTGCGAAACGATGGCATGAAATTCAACAAACAAATAAGTTTATAAACTTTTGAACAGCCGTCATAATTTAGGATGTTCTCTTGTTTCAAAAAGATGGCAAGGCAAGGAAATCCAAAGTATAAGTGTGTTAAGGTTTCTAGGAAAAGAACTGCAAGCAGTAAAGATAAAATTGAAGACATATTGGTGCAAGACTTTTACTGCTTCCAAAAACTAGAAGATGATCAACAAGTCTATTCTACCCCATACACTATATGGAAACATTATTAGAATTTAGAAAAAAAACAAAAGATAAAAAGATAAAATATAGAATTCACAAAAATGAACTAAATTGTTCCCAAAGACTGGAAGGTCAAAAGTCTTCCTTCTTCGTAGTCAATTCACCAGACTGAAAACCACACACATGGGACCAGGACAGCAACTGGAATACTATCTTGCAAAATTTTCAAATCACAGTTCAGACGGATCTAAATGCATAGTTGGGAATGGAAATAAAATTCAAAACTAAAAACAGATTGCCTTTTTTGGCGATTAAGCTGGAGCATGTCATCATTAGATGAATGAAAGAGAGACATCAAAGCACAATAGTCAGGAATAAACTAGTAATGGAAAATTTGAACTTCCTCCACAAAATAAGATGCATGAATCAGTCAGAGAGAAAGGGGGAGATCCCAGAATGGGATAAAACAATCACATCTGATTGAAAGTAGAACAGATGCTAACAACTCGTTATTGGACGATAAAATATTACACAAAGCTTTAGATTTTTTTTTTTTTTTTTTTTAAAGACTCTCTGTTAAACAGAACACCAAAAGCATCATCAAGTTTACCAGAGTAAGCTTCATTTCTAGATTTAAAACAGAAAGAATCAGGCACTACATTAATCAATACCTTGTTAACAGTTGGATTGTGAATAATTTCATTGGTTAACCATATTTTCTCATCAGGGAATTGTTTTCTCGCTTCATAAGCAATCTGGACTGCTCGCTCAACTCCCCAACAAAATCCATATGCTTCCGCCAGTTTTACAGTAACATTTCCCCACGTATACTCAAATCCATTTTCTTTCAGAGTCTTTATGACATCACCTGAAATTCCAACATAGAATTAGAACACACAAGCATAGAATTAGAACACACAAGCTTCTTAACAAACTTCTTTTTCAGAAAAATAAGTTGAAAATTCAAGTGATAAGGCTTTTTCTCCTTCTTTTTATAACTTTTAATTTGGTTTATAGTCTTGAGAAGCCAAATCGGAAGACTGAAATTTTTCAGGAGTAGGTAATAGAATAATAGAATATTCTCTAGCTTTCCTCCACAAAATCGGTCATGCAAAAGAAAGAAAACAAAGAATTCAAAATCATTTTTCTAATTCCATCAGAAACCTAACAAATTCAAGACGATCGAGACTTACTCGTATACTCGCGATTCATGAGCGCCAGAGTCTCGTCCTTGTAACCAAACCCTCTGCGGTTGTAATTCTCGCTTTTCGTTAAGTTCCTCCGGAACACCTTGGCGTCAAAATCGGAGTCCACAGCCGCTGAAGAAGAAGAATCGCCGTCGCATCTCACGGACAAAGGCTTCCTGTACCGGACTGACCGAAGGGTGGCGAAATTCTCCGGCAAGAGCGCATCTGTACGAGTAGGAAGACGATAAAGTTGCATGGAGAACGCCATGGAAGAGAATAATCCGAGAGCTCAATTTCCACTCGCAAGCTCAGACAAATGGCCCCTTCTTCTTCCTGCTCCATTTATCTCCATTCAACCATGTCCTCACTCTGTCTTCTTCTTCTTTTTTCCTTTTTCTTTTTTCTTTTTTTTTTTCCCCTTAATTAATAAATTTACATTGGAAATTATTATTACAATATATATCTGTGCTGTCTTTTTTTTTTCTTTTGCATTTTTGGTTTAAAAAGAAAAATCCTAGTAATATTTAAATTGGTAAGAACTTAATTTTTAAACTTTATTTAAACATTTCTAATAGTTTAAAATTGAAAATAATTTAATGTGTACTTAAAGAACATTGGATAAAAATAATTAATTAATTAAAAAAAACTTCGTAAAGCTTTACAATATTTTTTTATAATGAAACTAAGTTCTCACACATATTAATCCTATGTTGATACTATTTAATATTGTTGGATGATAATTTCAAAAATTCTACTTATTTTATCACCATTTGAAATCTTAATCAAATTATAAAAGTTGAAATAATTTTTCTTTATTAGAAGAAAAATTGGAACAAATTTTCAAAACTTAGCATGAATTTTTTAAAAAACGCCCTTATAAAGTAAATAATTTTTTTTTTTAAATAGGGTTGGTAAGCTTTATTTTCCATAAAAAAAAAAAGATATTTGATACTTTACTTTTTTTTCTTTTTTTAATTTATATTGTTTTCTTACCATCTATCTATCTTTTAAGTTTTTAAATCTTTTTTTAATATATATATATTTGAATTCTAAGAAAAAAGTGAATGAACTATTTGTTTGTTCTTCTAAAATTTGGAAAAAACTATAAATGGAAGTAATGTTTACGAGGTTAATTTCATAAGAGTAGAGAAATAAAAATAATATAGTTATCAAATATGTCTTAAATCGATATTCATTTTAAAAATATATAAATTAAATTAAGAGAAGGAAAAAAATGATTAAAATGTTGTTTTGATATTTATACTTTATTTTTTTTTTTTATTTAATTTTTGCACTATCTCAAATGTTGAAATGAATCCATGTATTTTCAATAAATATTAATCAAAGTTGATATGGATAATTTATTATTAATTGTTTAGAAGAAAAGAAAATCTAATTTGTATTAACATTCTATTAAAATTTAAAAGTACTAAACCATCCAACCATTGATTTTTAATAATTTCATTCCATTGAAAATCTATTAATATTATTTGTAAAAATAGTTTTGGCTCTTAGTCAAGTAGAATAATTGGAACCTAATTCGAGGATCATAGGTGAAATTACGAAAAAGTTCATGCTTTTGTTCGGTTGGCTATTGCTTTTGTAACGCCATTTCTTACCTTACATACCATTTTTACCTCCATGGTCTTGAGTTTTGCACGCGCTTCTTTTAAACATGTTTGTTTATCAAGTTTTATCGTGAATTTTTAGAAAAATAATTTTATAATTATATATATATATATACACATGTAATTAAATTTTGGTTTAAATCCTATTTTGTTCCTTGAACTTTAAATCTTATTCTATTTTAGTCTACAAATTTTAAAAAACGTATGATTTAGTCCTTAAACTTTGAAATTTTGGTTATTTTAGTCCCTGCTGTTAAGATTCTATTAACTGTTTAACAAAATGAGGTGGGTATACTTTTATATGATTAGGCATTAGATGGTTTGATTAAGATCCCAAATAAGTTGATCAATTTTAGATTAAAAATTCTAAGGTTCTAATTTATTTTCTTGTAAATATCAATGCCCAACTCCTTCTCACTCATCTCTTCTCCTTCTTTTGGAGCTACTTTACCCTGGAGGTTGATTTTGAGGTGTACAAAGCGATGATGACAATAATAACGGAAAGAGATGGAACATTGCAATCAAGTCATGCAGAATTAGAGTTTGAGATGAAGACGACGATGAAATTACAACCGATTCACTAAAACAAAAATTTAATTAACTCAAACAAAATGTAAATTAGAATCTCTGTCACAATTCTAGTCGAAAGCTCACCCACCTCAATAGAAAATCAAGAAACTTATTGTACAAACATCATTGATTTTCCATTTTTTTTTCTTCAAAACTCAACTCTCTTGTGCCCCCAGTTTCGCATATTTTTCCTTTTTAAGAATACTATCTTTCTTTTTATTTCTTAAAATATATATATATATATATATATATATATATATATATATATATATATATTACCTCAATGAATCATAGACCAACATCCCAGGGGCTAAAAAGGTGAATAACCAAAATCAAACTAACTTTTGATTTACACTCTGATTGAAATTGAAACTCCACGTTCTATAGGGATAACTTATTTGGTAGTCTAAACATCTACATATATAATCTAGTTCACCATTCTATTAAAAAGTTCACAGAACCTTAACACTAGGGACCAAAATAGGCATTTTTTGAAAGATTATGGACTAAGATAGAATAAGATTCAAAATTCAAATACCAAAATAGGATTTAAACTTTAAATTTTATATCTGATGTGACTCTAAACTTTTAATTTTATGTCGTTTTAAGTCCGTGAATGTTGAAAAATAACATTAATCCTAGGACTTATAAGACATAAAATTGAAAATTTTGAAATTCCATTAGATATAAATTTGAAATTTGAGATTTTGTTATATATATATATATAATTTATTTTTAAGTTTGCGACCAAATGGAGACAAACCATAAAGTTTAGGGACTAAATTTTAATTTAAATTTAATCGATATTTCTTAATTTGAATATTTGTATCAACCCATCTAAAATTATACACATATATGTAAACTTGTACTCTCCTCAAATAAAATTCTGGATTCATATGTTAAATTATTAATGTATCCAAAAGTTTAACCTTATGTGCTACGATGAATTTAAATGCATCGATGCTTTTAACAATATTTAATTTTCTATCTTTTTCCTATTGAACTCTTTAATTTTCTATATTTTTCTTTTACATTTATTTTTATCTGTTTGATGTGTTGCACTAAATTACAATTCATATTTCTCTCTCTGCAATATATATTTTGAAAAGGATATGTATGTATGTATATAAAAGAACTAAAATGTTATCTAGAACATTTTATTTCTTTTTTGTTTTTTTTTTCCCTCTTTTGCAAAGGAACATTTTAATTTCTTCTATTTTCATGTATCGTTATAAAACGTTTATATTGTATCCAAGAAAATTAAAACATACAAAAAGCTAACACAATTATTTAAATAAATTTTGAACATCTTTTTAATTCTAGTTTAACCATCTATTTTGTAGAATACCAAATAATACTTACGCTTGCCAAGGTAAGCATAAGTAATTTAGTAGTTGTTGATTTTAAATTTTGGCTAAGGAAAAATGCACCTAACCTTCACGTGACATCAACGGTAAATTTGTAATTTAGGGAAGAGATAACTTGCAAAACAATGCCTAAGTCAATAAGAAAATTGTAGAATAAAGAAGTCAAAAGTTCTTGGTTACCTCATATAGAGCCATAAGGGTATATTTATAGGGGGAATGAGATAGAGTTTATCTTTCTTCTTTATGATAAAATCATATAGATTTTTCCTAATCCTAACAAGTTAGGATTAAATATGATTAAACAAATCTATTTTATATACTATTTCTCTTTCCTTATCTTATTAGAGATCTATATCGAGCAGAACGCATACAAGCCTACCAAGCCGACTGGCCTAACATTCTTGTCAGGTGCACTAGGGTTAAATCCCTCTAAGGCCTTGCTTATACGGGGTCTTTTGGCATTTTAAGCTCTCATTAAGGGCTCAATCTCGACCCAAACCGAGGTAAAACTGACCTAAATCTTTCTTGGACTTGCTCTTTTCATCCCTCTCTTACTCTCCTTTGATACTTTTGCCTTATAGGAATAAAGCATGCTCATACAATAATAAGAGGGTTTCAAGACATACCTTTGTAGAATCTCTTGAAACTCGAATTTAGCTGCAAATTTTCTCCAAATCTTCTTGTGAACCACCTCAAGGTCTTCCCTTCTATTCTCTTGGAACCTTAGATTGAGTTGTAGGACTCAAAATAAGCTTGAATAAAGGGAATTTGGAGAAGAAGCTCACTGCTGCACTTTTTTAAGAACACCTTCTTCAACTCAAGTTTTTCAACAAAAACTCAACTAATGCATGCCCAATTCTCAGCTCAATCTTCTTCATTTATTGCAAGACCATCATGCAAGGAAGAAAGCTATATGAAGAGCACCTCATGCTTGGAAGATTGAATCAAAAAATGGTGGAAAATGAGTGAGCTAGCTCAAGGTGATAGTGGAGTTCTCCCACTTTTCCATTTTGTGTTTTCCAATCTTTTCCAATTTTAAACTGATTTTCAAAATCAATTTTGATTTCAAAATTGAAAATTTTATTAATTTTATGAAATTAATTAATTAATTAATTTTTCAATAAAATTAATAATAAATAATTAATTAAATAATTTAATTAATTCTAATTAATTTAATATTAAATGTTAAATTAATTTTACACAAATTTCACCACATAAATCCCCATTCATGAATTTAATATTTAAATCATATTTAAATATTAATTGATTCTCCAATTTTGTTTAATTCTAAAATTAAACGTGTAATTATATCACATATAATTACTAATTCCCTTAATTTTAATTTGAACATTTCAAATTAACTTATCACGCTACTCTAAGGCTAATCTATTTATGAGCTAGTAGGTGGACCTCGTGGACCTACAGATCATGGGCTCTAACGACCCGAGATTAATTGGCTATACTCTTTACACTAAATTAACCCTCATTCATTAACTAATGGGTCACTCCACTAAAGCCCATAGTTGCACTCCCCTCACTGTAGATATATTATGTCTACTTGATATAACCATGATTAGTAAGTTAACCCTTCACAGGTTGTTCGTAATAACGGCTAGGTCAAATGTCTGTTTACCCCCGAGATTACCTCTTGTTCCTTAAGTCCCATTGATCCTCTAATGAACAATTAGTTTGTGATCCGATCAAGAAACCGAGTCCATCTCAGGCCAATGAGAGGGTGGGGCCCCTTGTTCAAGACCTGGAGTCAGCACTTAAGGGAACAACCTCGCTACTATCCCTGAAAGCGGATAGGAGTGAATTCCATCTTGCACCCTATGTCCCCAGCTTTCTACTTGTTTTTACCCCTGAAATGGAGGTTTATTGAGCCAGCACTGTTGAGTCAACCTCACCTAAGCAAATCTAAGGATAATCCCGAATAAACAGGAGTTTGTAGTTAGCTCAAGATTAAGTTCAAGTTATCTAGGTCATCACTTTGAAATAATCAATCTTAAACTGTAAACAATGTTATAAAGAAATAGTGACTTATAACTTGGTATGATCTTGTACAAACCCATTACACAGGACGCCCCTCACTCCTCATATCATAAATGTATGAATTAAGATCACATCATCTGTAGCACTTTACAATTCCTTGTAACAACTACAGAGTGGGCTGCATCCAATAGTGTTTCTAGAATAAAGCACTCAACCTTATTCATATACTATAGATCATTTTGACTATTTACTCGAACCTGATCACTTTTATATCTCCACATAAAGTTCAAGTACTCATGTAATAATCATGGATCTTTTAGTTTATTGGATTTATTTCTAAAACGAAATAAGCAATTCATATATTCAATAACAACTTATTGAATTTTCAGAATAAGTTTTATTGTTTACAAACCACGAGTTTTAGGACATAAAACACAATATGTCTTTGGTTCTCGAATCCACTCATAACATAGCCCCCACTCTCAAGTTAGGGTTCGTGGTTTTTCTAGCTATTCGTCATGGGTTTCAATTCTAAAATTTTATCTTGGGAGAACAATCTCCCCTTTAACTTCCATGCTACCCTGTCACGAAACTTAAATTCAAACTTTTTAGAGGTTGTTGGGCCTATCGAGCCATACCCTTTTAAGGTCCAACTGATTTTCCAACTCGGTTCTTCATCTTATGACGAAGTTATGTGCCAAATCGTGCTAGACCTACCCCAATATAGGCCTGACAACTGGTCATTGCTCTCCTTACCCAAGGTAGTGAAAGAACTGTGAGGTCTGTTACGGAAGCTAGATCGTCCCAATTCTCAATTTTACAAAAAAACTAAAAAAATATATAAAATCTAAATCATGCATTCTAAGAGGAATTTTACAATATGCTTTAAAACATTACAAATAAGAGAAAAAGAAATTTGGAGACTTACCTCTTGAAGACACAATTTTCACAAAAATTTCTCTTCTCCACTAACAATCTTCTAGCTCAAACTCTCAAACTAAGAACCGAAGAACAAGCAAGAAGAACATCACCATAAGTTGAACCTTCTGTATTCTCCTTTGGGTAGAGAATCAAACAAGAGGTGTGGGCTCTATTGGTTTTTGGGTGAGAGATAGTTTTCTTGAGAGGAAATCTGAGAGAGGAAGTTTTTCTGGAATATTGTTCTGTCATCTACCACTAGAATCCACAGAACGAAGAAGATGATATCTCTATCTTCAATTTTCACGTCCTTAGAGAGAAAATAGGGGGAAGAAGTTAGAAAATAACTCCCTCCATTTAAATTTCAAAAATTTTAAAAATAAATTAAAACCAATTTTGATTATATATATATATATAGACACATACATTAACCACCTTAATATATAACATATATATTATACTATATGTTATATCTAATATAACATATAATCTGTAGTTTATACTATATTAAATACAATATAACCTATAGTTTGAATTTTCTCAATAATTCATGGTATTTAATATAAATCAAATTTATATTAAATTTAATTATATGAATCCAATTCACATAATTAATATTTGAATCATATTCAAATATTTATTTCCTCTCAAATCAACTTTATATTATAATGTATCAAATACATTATATTAATTATATCACATGTAATTAATTTAAATCAATTATATCATATATAATTAATTCTCTCAATTAATTTGAACAATTCAAATTAATTCAAAATTAATTCTCAATAATCCCAGTTGAGCTGCAGATGGGACCTTATGAAACTGTAGATTGAAGCTTCAATGGTACTTGAATAATTAATTAAACTTCTTTAATTCAATTACTCAACATCCATTAATTGTCGGTCAGTCCACTAAAGACCGACAGTTGTACTCTTCACACTACAGATATATTTCTATGTCCATTGGATATAACCTGTTGATAGTGCGGTAACTCTTCACAAATTGCTCGTAAGTACAACTAGGCAAAAAATTGTCGTTTTGCCCCTATAGTTACATCTAACTCCTTAAGTACCACTGCTCCCTTTAATGAATAATAAGTTATAGTCCAACTATGACCGAACCCATCTCGGGCCAGAAGAGGGTTGAATGGATTGAAATTCCCCGCAAGGGAAGAAATCATATCTCAATTTTAATTTTATAGAACAATAATTAGAGGATGGAAACGCAGGATAAACAAAACTAATTAAACATGCTTTCTACTGTACAAGAAGAAGAAAAAGGGTTAGGATATCACATACCCGTTGAAGATCTATTCTTCACATTCCTTTCCACAACGCATCGTCTTCTCCCGATCTTAAGAACTAGACGTCCACGAACACAGGAACGGACACCACCAAGGAATCTTTCCCGTTATTCTCAGAGACGGGAACCGTGCAGAGTTCTAAGGTTGCACTCAACTTTGATAAGGGAGGAGGAGAGAGCTTGAGAGCTATTTCTAAGAAAACTATTTTCTGCAAAATCTCATTTTTCGCAGAGAGGATGAGAGGAAAAGAGAAGATTGAGAAAGTACACCTCACATCCTCTCTCTTTTTTTTTTAGTTTGTTGGGAGTTTGAGAACATAATGAGCCTTTAATTTTATTAAATTCAAATTAAAAATTTTGAATTTTAATAAACTAATATATATATATATATGTTGGGATTGATGCCCTAAAGTCTCGTGTCCTGTAGTTTGTAAATAGTTTGTACGAACGCTTGTGTTGTATAATATATGATATTTACTTCATATCTTATTTTATGCTCAGTTGCATGTTTTATTTGCTTTACCATAAACCAATAAACATAAAATCCTTGGTTATCAGTATGTAACTTAAGCATATATTTGGTGACATACAAGTGGATCATGTCTTGAGTCATAACTAAAATGGTCTGTAGTATATGGATATAGAAGGAAAACCTTATCCTAGTAACGTACAGATGCGACCCGCTTTGTGAAAGGTCACTAGTGTTGTGATTTTTCACAGATGATCTGATCCTGATCATTCGTGTAGGGGACATGCGAGTGGGGGCGTCCAATATAAAGAGTTTGTATAAGACCTGACCACGAAGTGTTAATATCTCGTCATATAATACCATTCATGACAGAGACTTCACTTCACTAGGATGACCATAGGTAACATGACCTCAATCCTGAGTAAGTTGGGAACTCCTACCATTGAGGGCGGTCCTTTGATTTATATGGGTACGGGTGGCTAGGTCGTCGATTCAAACCTACCATTTTGGGGATTCGTCTGATTTAGAAGCTGGGAACTCAGCTACACAAGATGGAATTCACTCCTTCCTCGAAGTAGGGGTAAGTAGATAGATAGCTACCTTAAGGGCTGATTTCAGGACTTGAACGATATAGCGCCACACACCTTCTTTTGGCCCGAGAGGTGTTCACACATAGTTGGACTATGTTATATTGTTCATTAGAGGAATCAGTGGTACTTAAGGAGTGAGATGCAACTACATGGGCAAAACGGTAAAATTGCCCAATTGTACTTACGAGCATCTGTAAAGGGTCATCGTACTCATGATTGGTTATATCCAATGGACACAGAAATATATCTGTGGTAAGAAGAGTTCAGCTGTTGGTCTTTAGTGGAATGTCTGACAGTTAACGAATGGTGGATCTCGTGGCTAAAGAGTTTAGTCAGTCATTCATGTATCTTGGAGCTTCGAGCCACTAGTCCATTAGGTCCCCTGGATAGCTTGGATAAAGTCGAGAATCGGTGTTTGGATCAGTTTGAAATGTTCAAATTGACAAGAGGGAGTTCGATTATATATGATATGATTGGATTGGTTAATTATATATGATATAATTGACTAAATGTATGAGATACATTATTTTGGAGGAATTTAGATATAAATATGATTTATATCAAGTAGAGGAGAAATTACTATAGTAGATATGTGATATCAAACTATAGGGTAAGAATATAATATGATTATATTCATTAATTATTAAATTGGTTAATTATATGATAATTGGCCTAAAACTTCTCTCGGACGTGCGTTAGTGGGAGCAGCCGAAGTTGGTTATTGTAACCGAAGAATAAAATGAAAATTTGTTTCATTTTGCAAAAGTTCGAAAAAGATCGCATCGGTGTGAAAACGTAACGATCGCGTAGCTTGAGAGCCTATACGATAGTCACTCATCGCCTAAACGATCGCATGCCAACGCCTAAACGATCACATGCTAGTTCCTAAACGATCGCTTAGCTTTCCTAAGTGATCACATAGTGTTTCGTATTTTCTAAACGATCATCTACCATTTACTAAACGATCGGTTAGTAAAACCTACACGATTGTGTAGCTTCTTCTAAATGATAAACACTTAGCTATACGGTAGCTCCTTTTCTCTCCCACTTGTTTTTCGTCTATACGATTTGTTCTTTCTCCAACCTCTACCAAATTCACCAAAGATCACTCTTTGGATTCTCACTCCGAGAATACCAAGGGCTCCATTTTGGTGGTATCGTCCCCGCTGATGTTCACTTGTTCGTGACTGTTCGTGCAGACGACCGTGCTGTTGCAGCCGTCTTGTTTGCTGGGCGATGGAGTACAGGTGGAGGTTCCTCTACTGCGTAAGGGTTCCAAACTTGAAGAGGGTCTTCAATTGGTATGAGAACTCTTTCCCTTGTATTTTAGTGTTCAAAGCATGTCTTTAATTAGTGTGAGTTTGCATAACTGTATGTTAGAATGTATATGTTGTATTTCGGTCACGATGAAATCGAAAAGATCCGAATGCACTCATGGATGCTCTTCGTTAAGAGTTCCTTCAATATATATATAACCTATAGTTTATATTATATCACATATAATATAATATATAGTTTTTATATAAATCACATTCATATAATTTAATATTTGAATCAAATTCAAATAACAACTCTCACATAATGATTCTTTCTCATAAATTTAATATGAATCATATTCACATTCAATTTTAACATATAGTTTTTATATGAATCATATTCATATAATTAATATTTGAATCATATTCAAACATTTACTTCTTTCATAAAACTATATAAGTTTAATATGAATCATATTCACACTAAATTTTAACATATAGATTTTATATGAATCATATTTATATAATTAATATTTGAATCATATTCAAATATTTACTTCTCTCGTAAAAATATATCAACATATATTATATTATATAATGTATCAATATACATTACTTAACTGTATCTTATACAATTAATTTTCTTTAATTAATTTGAACAATTCAAATTATACCAAAATTAATTTGATTCACATCAGTCCTCATTGAGCTAAAGAGGGGACCTTATGGGCCTATAGATTGAAGATCCAATGATACAAGATTAATTGATTAAACTCTTTTAATCAAATTAATCAACATTCATTAACTGTCGGTCATTCCACTAAAGACTAACAACTGAACTTTTCGCACTATAGATATATTTACATGTCCTTTGGATATAACCAATCAACAGTGTGTTGACCCTTCACAAATTGCTCGTAAGTACAGCTGGGTCAAATTATCATTTTACTTTTGTAATTACATCTAACTCCTTAAGTATCACTGATCCCTCTAATGAAACAATTAGTCATAGTCCAACTATGATTGAAGCCTCTCGAGCCAGGAGAGGGTGAGGCGTCTCATTGTTCTAGCCTCAGAATACACCCTTAAAGGAGAAATTTATCTTCTTACTTTAACTATAGAGAATGAATGAATCCCTTCTTGTGTAGCTGTGTTCACAGCTCCCCAATTAGACAAATCCTCAAAATGGTAGACTTATTAAGTCAGCGAATCTGACCACTCTCACCCATACAAATCAAAGGATCGCCCTCATAAGCAAGAGTTCACAACTCACTCATAATTAAGTTCAAGTCACCTATGGTCATCTTGATGAAACGTAAGTCTCTTCTAGCAACGGCGTTATAAAGAGGGACTTAACATTTCGTTGTCCAGTCTTTATACAAACTCTTTTGTATAAAATATCCTTACTCACATGTCTCTACAAGAATGATTAGGATTAGATCATTTGTAGTACTTTACAACAATAGTAATAACTACAAGTAGGTCATATCAGTAGTGTTACTAGGATAAGACACCCAACCTAATCCATCTACTACAGACCATTTAAGTTATCATTTAAACACGATCCACTTGTATGTCTCCACATATATGTTTAAGTTACATCAAATAACCTTGGATCTTAGGTTAAATATAAAATTAATCAACCATTGATTCAATTAACATAAAACTACGAGGCTTCAGGGCATACACTCCAACAATCTTCCACTTGCACTAAAGTCGGGGAAATATGAGCCGATGAGACATGTATCCTAGGCCATAAACTATACCCTACATGCTCTCTCACTTGCCCTAGCATACTAGAGACATGTCTCATAGTTCTAGACAATCTAGGCGATCCTCTCACATTTTAGCCTAGAGAATCCTTTTATATATTACAAACAGTTATGTCAATAAGAACCATTTATTCACCAACAAGATGTACTCACATTCCGTGTTTCCTTCCACTAGGTGCTTACATATGGTCTCCAATTTAATCCTTGAATCATGTTGTCGTATAAAGTAAATAGATTAAGTTATACTGAAATAGTTTTCAAATATCTCAAGACATCTTGAACATAAGCAAATTATTGTTTTACAAGCAAAATACTGTCTCTCAATCCAATAGACACCATCTAAGATAAAACATGGATTTCTCTAAATCCAATATGAAATAGTGTAACTCGTAAAAAATCAAATCTTAAACTATATACACTGAAGTTTCATTATTTGTAAGTTTTATTTTCACTCAATATCAGCCATCAAATTCCTCGATTAAACCAAACAATTGTATATTAAATGTTAATGAAGTCTCATGTGAAATTGATATCCATTCAACATTTGAGGTGTCTTAGGAAACATTTTCCTTAGATATATCAATGTCATTGTAGATTGGTACATTACCATTCCATCTTTAGCAATCACATCGAACATTAAATAACTACTTTGTAAATGTAAGATGCATGAGACAAATTAAACAACATGTCCTAAACATCTATATGTGGACTTTTAATATACAAAATTACTTCAAATCAACTATTTGAAATTGGTTGAACAGTCAAAACTTGTATATTGATTTTTACTTCATTCATAATGAGGAAATATCAATATAGAACAGATAAATATCCACGTTTCATTTTCTTGTCTATACAAGAATATTGTCATCGCTTAAAGTAATTGATTATGATACTATATAAAAAAAATTATTGAAATTGTATTGACGTTTTGAACTCCTTTTCATAAAAGAATGTATTCATTTATACATATCTCATATGCAATAATGAATGCACTAAGACTCTACTGTAAAACTAGGTAGAAAATTTACTGATAGTCTATTTTCATCCAATAGTTCTAGTGTGAGTTTTCACCTGATGCCAAGAGTCTTATTTTGAAGATCTATATCTCCAAATACTACACGTTCAAGCTTTCTTTTCGTAGACCCCTGCATATCTTATGAGATAACCCCATCAATGAAAGTCTACAAAAAACTTATTGAAATTAAGTACAATACTTCATCTCATAATTATGACTTTATTAGCTCTTGCCAACTTCTTTCGATACTTTTAATCTAGTATGACAGCTTTGACTTCCAATAAGTCATAGCGTAAGTTGAGTCACCACATGGCTTTCCCACTGCTGAAAGATTCATAAATGCTCTCCCAATACTGAAAGATTCATAAGTTGTCATTTTGTCATCTTATATGATAATAAAGACTTCAAGTAAGTCTTATCATAAAGGTTGAGTTATCTCATAACTCTCTCATTATCATGAAAAGATATCTGTTTGATAGTTAAAAATTGATGTTCTAATGAAACAAAAGGTTAACAACACTTGTTAATTATTACATGGTGTTACTTGAAATAAATTCATCAACACAGTCTACACCCTTTAACTTTTCAAATAAATCAGTATTTGTCACACAAACACGTCATTTTACTTTGGAAAGTCCAAAAGAATACGTAGGTATCTTTTGAACATTACTTTCAATAAGGGTTTGTTTTGATACAATTGTCTCGACTTACCCAAAACTTGAAATGTCAAAACAAGTTTTATAACACTTCCATGATACAATAATGTTTCGCAAACATGTTGGCAAAAATAACGTTCAAAACAATGCAATCTATATAACATTACCTTAATGAAGTCAGATATCAGTGTAATTTAAAAACGTTAGGACTCAGTTCAACAGAAAATTTAAAATGTACTAAGTTGAACAATGCCATATTTCTCCTGCAGAAAAATGTCACACAAATTATATTGAATGCTCTACGTGAGATCTCATCTCATCTTTGTAAATAGGCTTAGTACATCAAATATCCGGTACTAATTATGATCAGATCATAATGTCACAATACGTTTGCCTAAATGATTTAAACTTTAGTCTAATTTTTTTTTTTTTTTGAACATTTCAAAGAAAATAAGACATGAGTTGAATTGGAACAAGATACATTTATTCATAAATACTCATCAATCATATTAATGGATTATCTATGAATTCAGACTTATGCTTTCTAACATAGGACCACTTGGGTTAAAGAATGAAAGTCAAATATTGGCTAGATAACTTTATCTAATGAGGTTTAATGACATACCTACATGAGAAGCAAGACTTTTGATAGGTAAAAATAATTTAACTCTAACTCTTAGAGAATTACCCGTCCTGTCATTTCTAAAAACCAAAGTCATGTATCCTTCAAGAGAATAAAATTTGTCTTTATTTCCGAATTCATTAATCTTTATACTCTCACAGTTGAGTAGTAAATGTGTTAACCTTTAACACACAAAAATGCATATATCTAATGTTGAACATATGTTCAAAACAACTTTTGAAAACATGTCTAATTACCAAAACTATTCATACGTCATGAAATATTTTAGTAATTTTTCTTGGAGAAATTGAATGTCTCTCATAGTGATAAAAGCACCATATTCAGGATAAATTTACATTTTAATGCATAAAAATGCATTTAATTAAAGCTGAACATGTTTTCAAAATCGACTTTTGAAAAAAACATACCTTATCACTAACTATTCATACACTATAAAATATTTAGTAGTAAAGCTTGGAGAAGTGGAATTTCTCTTATGGTGATAAAAGCACCATATTCAACAAAATTAAATAACATTTAATGTCTCACACAACTTTAACTGAAATCAGCATCTTGTTGCCAATTAGTAGAACTATTCCTCTTATAAATATTTTCCAAGATTTACAATCTAATTGTAATGAAGAAAAATTAAGATAATGAATCGGTATTCAACTATCAAGATATGAATTTGTATTATTCACCATGAACTTAGTATATTAGATTTACTTGTTCCCATTTTTCTTCTTTTTGAGACATTTCCAAAATCTCTCAACAACTGACATCCCAAACTAATTAGGAAACTTTTTCCTTATTAGCTCTAGTCATTATAATTTCTTTGGAACCCCAATGATACTTAACTTTGTAGATCATTTAGCTTCCCATGACTCCAACATACAATATGTTTTGTCATGTTTTTATCTAGACACATCATATGTTATGCAGATAATTACAATAAGCTACCGCTGCAAAGTTTTATTCATGAACTCTTCATGAAATGGCAACAATTCTTTTGAAAAAATTTCCTAAATTAAAAAACAAAATGTAACGACCCGAGTTCAGGAGGGGTACATGAATGAACCGGTATCACATCCGAATGAGAGGGATCCTAAGGACATAAAAGTATGGTTAAGAAAGGCTTAAAAGAATTGAAAGTTACTACCTATACCAACAAGGTGCACCTTCCTTTTCGGTGGCTCAATCATAAGAACTTCAAAGTTAAGCATGCTTAGCTTGGAGCAATCCAATGTTAGGTGACCTCCTGGGAGTGCTCGATTGTTAGTTTATATAGTCTTGATTGTTTTGTTGAATTGATTCTTCATCATCTTAAGAAAGTGGTTGAATGCATTCACAGCCTCACTTTTTAACTTAAGAGGATAGATCCACAGATACTTGCTGAAGTGATCAATGAATGATATATAATATCGATAACCATTAGAGGATGGAATTGGTGCTGGACTCCACACATCAGAGTGAATAATATCAAAGGCAGCAGAGGCATGAGAATCCGATTTTGGGTAGGGAAGAGAATGAGGCTTGCCTAGTTGACAGGATTCATAAAACAAGTTTTTTTCATTAGTTTTTGTATGAACATTACGTCTCTTGAGTAAATAATGTAAATTTTTAGCTGACAGATGTCCTAAGCGCCTATGCCAAACAGTACATGACTCAACAACATTTATTTGAACTTTTCCATTCGTGACAAAGGCTGCCATGTTCTTATTTTTGTGCAGGTACTGAGGCAATCGTGGACTGCTATTCCTTACTATTTTGACGTTGTCTAATCGGTATAAGCAATCACTAAGCTCCCCTCTCAGAATTGTGAGTCTCATAGCCTTGTCCTTAACCAAACAATGATCACCATAAAATTCAAGAAAGAGTGAGTTATCTTGGGCAAGCTTAGAGACACTTAGTAAGTTCTTAGCTATGGTAGGAACACACAACACATTTTGAAGATAAAACTCATTTTGTCCATTAGATAAGCAAGAATCACCAGTATAAGTAATTTATAACTTGTCTCCATTACAATTGTTACTAAATCAGTACCTCCATATTCGGTTGGGTTGGCAATGTTGTTAGGATCAGTTGTCACATGATTTGTAGCACCACTATCTGTATACCGGGAGGAGTATCCAATAGTTTCGGGTGTGGCAACAAAAGGATTGTGTGAAGACAGAAATGCATTTGGATTAGTGTTTGGTGCAAACATACCAGAGTTTCCCGTCCTTGAGTAGTATTGGGAGTAAAATCTTTCTCAAAATAATGATAACAAATCACGGCAGTGTGTCCATATTTTTCACATACCTGGTAGATTGGACGATTGTTGACACAACCTCTTCCTCGTCCTCTATTGTTCATACCATTGTACTGATGGTTCTGACCCTGATGTCCACCATGCAAGATCCTCTTGACTGTGGCCGATTGAAGAATGGAAGTCCTTGAGATTTCAAGCCATTTGGTGTTTTATTGAATATAGCATTGACAGTGACAGGGTTGTTAAAGGAGCTACTGGCCTTCACAGAGTTTTGTTGCTTGAGTCTCTTTTCATACAAGAAAAGCTCGGATTGCATATCTAACCACGATGTACCTGGTTTTCCCTGAATACCGACCACAACAGGGTTGTAATCTTCATCTAGTCCCCGACGTACTTGGGATATTAGGGCTCGAGTTGTAACCAGACTGCTGGCTTGAGCTAGATTGTTCGAATGTGTTTTCATTAGGCTTAGATACTCACTCACCTTGAGATTTCCTTTTCTTGTTTGTTGAAATATTTGATGGAGATAATCTTCCTCAACTCTTGATTGTATACCGAACAGCTCTTGAATGGCTTGCCACGGGTCCTTGGCGTTATCAAAACCCATTAATTGAACTGCTACCTCTAGGGACATGGAGTTGTAGAGCCATCCAAGTAAGAGCTAATAAACTTGAATCCAGGCTTCATATTGAATGTTGATGCTTCGCTCAACAGTGGTGCCGACAAAGTCTTCCAAAATCGTTTGTGTGCTGACTCCAGAGGACGATGAAGAAATTTCAAGGGAGGGAAGAAACAAGGGTGGGCAAGGATTTGTACCTGATAAATGGCCTTCGAGCTTGTAACTGCGCAAGATGGGAAAATAAAGCATTTTCCACAGGAGATAATTCCCTCATTCTAATCTAGTGCTAGTGATTTGATTAAGAAGTTGATTGAGTGGTGGATGATTGAATCGAGCAGACTCAGGTTCTAAGAAGACTGCAGTGGAAAAGGCGTTGGCGTTGAGGCTCTGATACCAAGTCAAGATATTGGAGTAGATAGAGGTTTGAGGGAATACCTTTTTTGTATTAATTTTCCACACTTTACAGAGGGCTACATCAGCCCTATTTATGAACTCGATTTGCCATCATTGAGGGCAAAAAAGGAATACAAGAATCTGTAACAAATTGGAGAGAGAGAGGGAAAGAAAATAGACAGCCAATCAGAAAGAGAGAAAAATAACAGCCTCAACTAATCACACAATTTTGAATATAATTGTTTATTGTGACTTGGCAGCCGAGTTAGCTATCTCTGTGAGTTGGCAGCCACTGTCTTTTTGGCTTCTTCTTCCAGCTTGGATTTCTCTCTAACGCTCTCAAATGTCTTGACATCATGACTAGGGAACCGATCAATTCTACCGTCATCTAGAGTCTCCGCTCGCCACTTCGCGCACTACTGCTGCCTTTTGAAATTGTTGTCAGCTGTTTGTCGTTGCTGTCATTTAAAGCCACAAGCTGCTGATCGAAGCTTGACGCCTTCAATTGATTCTACCGCTCAGATGCACTCGCCATCTCTATTCAGAACCACTTGCCATAGCCATTCGAGGCCAATCATCATTGTTTTTCATAATCGTTCATTGTTTTTGCTCGCTGTTGGAGAAGTTGTCACATGTTACTCGTCACTTACATGGTTCGAAGCTTGCCACTTGTAACTCGCCATTGCTGCCGTCTGAGAATTGTTCGTCATCGCTTTGCTTGGAATTTCCTGTCATTGCCCATGGTTCTCTTCTGACGTGAAAGAGAAAAAGAGAAAAAGAAAGATAAAGAAAATGATGGAATTTTTAGGGTTTTTTTTGTTATCTTTCTAATTTTACCTTTTTTTCCTTTCCTATCTTATCTCTCTTTTTTTTCTTCTTCTTCTTTTTAAATCAAGCACCCAATCTCTATAAACTCTTTTTTTTCCTGGTACTATCTGAATTTCCTTTCCTTGAACTAGAGATATAGGGATCTAATTAGCCCACGACATCTTTTGGTTTTAATTGTGGGATCTAATTCATCCATAGGTTCCTTTGATTTTATTCATGGAGATTTAATTCACCCATGACTTTCACCTTCAAAACTTCTTCTTTAACATGATTGTGGAACCAAGTGATAAAATCCTTCATTTAGAAAGAGAGAGTTCTCCTCATTGATAGATTGTGGGAATCAAGTGGTTTGAAACCATCCTAGCATTCCTTTTTCTTTATTTTGCAAATATTGTTAATTTTGTATTAATAAATCATTCTCGTTTCCCATAAACAGTGTCAACTGTTGTTGCAAACTTTTGGCCAAGGGAAAATGCACCTGACCTTCACATGACATCATTGATAAATTTGTAGTTTAGAGAAGAGAGGACCTGCAAAACAAAACAAAAAAAAAAAGAATGAGCTCTGATGCCTAAGTCAATAAGAGAATTATAAAATAAAAAAGAAGTTAGAAGTTCTTAGTTACCTCGTATGGAGTCACAAGGGTATATTTATAGGGAGAATGAGATAGAGCCTTATCTTTTCCCTTTATGACAAGGATCATATGATCTTTCCTAATCCTAATAAACTATGGTTAAATATGATGAGATAAACCTATTTTGTCTACTATTTCTCTTTCCTTATCTTATTAGAGATCTACATCGGGCAGAATACGTGCAGGCCTTACTTAGGCCGAGGTCGATCGACCCAACATTCTTATTAGACGTGCTAGGGTTAAATCCCTCTAAGCCCTTGCTTATGCTGGGCCTTTTGGCATTTTGGGCTCTCATTAGTGGCTTGGTCTCGGCCCAAGTCGAGGCTAATCGGGCCCAAATCTTTCATGGATCTGTTGTTTTCATCCTTCTATTACTCTCCTTTGATACTTTTGCGTTTGGTTCTAGAATCCACCCATAACAATAATGATAGACACTTACTTCTTCTTTTGATGTTGGTGTTTAAATTCTCACATACATACAGACAAAAAGAACAAAGCTAATATATAATTTTTTTTATTTGGAAAAGACACTTTTGGTTCAGTCCTAGAATTAAAGGTAGAATACAACTCATATGTGTAAAATGTTAGTGGAGATTCGTTATGTGTAACGATTAAAATTAATAATTTGGCATATGGGATCAATTAAGGAATTATTTGTATTTTTTTTCAAGATCAAATAAATGAATTATTTGTCAACATAAGGAAATCTCCAGCGATTTACATTAATTCCATTTTAGTAAAGCTAATTACTAATATAATTAATGGCATAATTCGAAGGAAAGTATGGACATTTGACATTTTATGAACAAGGCATCTTTGACTTTTCAACCAATATCATAACAAACTTTGGCCACGACTTCCTTTAAATTCTTTCTTATTTTGCTTCGCACGTTACCTTATTAGTCAAATCACTCCATTAAAAATCCTTTTAATTTTGAATTTTCAATCCATGTTTTTTCCGTTTCATGTCAAATTTCTATTTCTTTTGATTTTTCTTTTTTAAGATCAACCACGGAAAGGTAGGAGATTGAATGGTCGATTTTGAAATAATAATTGATGTTTTTTTGTTACTAAATTACTTTTAGATTCACGTTTGGTATCAATGCTTCGTATATGAAGTAATGACTCACTTATTCCTCAAGAATATATCCAAAAAAAGTATTTTGGTTTGTATGAAACTGCAAAAAAAAAAAAAAAAAACACAATTTCAATCCACGATGGTAAGGTTGATTTCACTAATTTAACTCTTAACATGATCTTTCATGATCAAGTTAACTTTTCAATTCAAGTCATCTTGATTAAATCACTTAACAGGGTTGAAGTGGGAGGAGTCCATTGCTGCTCTTGAGTTTGAAGCTCGTTGATGAGATATGCTTCTCTTCTTTGTGGGTGGAATTAGATGCTGAGATAGTTGTGATGAAGTTACATTCATAATGTGTTTTGCCCTTTCCCTTTATGTTGAAATCTAAAATTTGTTGCTTAAGATTAGAATTGTGTGCCTTAGATTTGTCCTTGGGAACTTGTAATAAACTGACCCATAATCTGACAACCCATGCTTTTAGTATTATGTCTTCTTGTAGATACACTCATTCCTTTCCCTCTTGGCTTGTCCAACTTGTTGGGGATGAGTTAATTAAATGGAAGCCTTATTCTATTTTTCTTTTTTAAAAAGTAAACATATGTTTGAACTAAGTCAAACGTGAAATATTTTACTCAAATATCACTACAAAAAAAAAAAGATGATATCCCAATGCTAAATACAATTGTCAGCAATTCAATCGTCGAGAGATATACTATCTCTAGATGTCGTACAACAACCGTCAGGAGTTACTTATAATTCTTGGCATTGGTCACGTTTTGTCAGGAGTTATGCATAATTTTCGACGACATTTCCACTTCGTCAGGGGATACGCTTGGGCTTGACTTTACATATGGCCTAACTTTCGAGGGTATTTTATCTCGTTCAAAGTTTGGGTACTAATTCCTGATGATATATAGTACGCATCGGGGGTTAGTAACCTTAATAAGCGATCTAAAATATTCGATTCTACCTCTCCCCCCTTTGCTTCACTCTTAATCTCTTCTACTCTCCTTTCGTCCATCACTTAGAAATCGATTTGTGTCGAACGCCGTCGTGGAACGTTCTTCCATTGTCGAACGCCATCTTCAGAGCAGGTCGAACACCTTCTTCCGCCATTGAAAAAGATGATTTCTCACTATTGAATGTCTCCCTTCCATCCTCTGCCATCAAAGACCCTTCCGCTATTGAATGCCTACTTCAAGTAATCTCTCTCTATTTGAATCGAATTTCTGAGTTGTATGAACTGTTTTTTAGGTAATATTATTATAGATTCATAAATCATCTAATTTGGGCTTTGAGTTGAGGGGACCTTGGGGCTAGCTGTGATAATGAATCTCTTTTGGTTTGTAAGAAGCTATAGTTGAGTTGTGGATTGTGATTATGCATGATAAAATGTTTGCTTCTTTTAGTAGGAGTCAGTGTTGGTTTGAAAGATGAGTTTGATGAGTCTAGGTGAAATGTGCAATGTTGAGCACAATTTGACTTATCGATAAATTTAGTTGAAAAGAGCATCTATAAGTCTCTTATAATTCTATTCTTATTCCTATGAGCATATATAAGCCTCTAAAAGTTAACCACCATTCATTATTGATAACACATATTATAATTTATTTTAGATTACAAGTTGGGTCAGAAAAGGTTTATTTTTAAGGATGAATAAAGAATGGATAAAATTTAGAAATAAGTTGTCAGTCAAGTATGGAGTATCCCAATTTTTAGAAGTGACAAAGTTTCATGTTAATAATTTCAGATGAACAAGATGTCCATGCAAGGAACTGTATGAACTCAATGTGGAAGTCATTAGAGGGTGTGGAGCGACATCTATTAAATATATAAAATATCCCTACATATCGTGAATGGGTATATCATGGAGAGCCAGTCAACTTATCTAGAGGTTTTGAATATCATACAACTTATTCGTTACATAATGATGAAGAAACTAACATAGAGTGTAATGTTGGGTTGAGATTAGTTATACTTGTTTTGGAGTTCAATTTGGAATTTTTGGTTTGTTTGTGGAAGTTTATGAATTTTGAATGTTGTGTGGGATGGGTTGAGATTAGTTATCTTTTTTTTTTTTTTTTTGAGTTCAACTCGTAGTTTTTGTGTGTTTGTGGATGTTTAAGGTTGAGAATATGCAGTCTTGGAAGTGTGTTGATTTTCTTTCTTTTGTAGGCTTGTAAGATTCATCTTATGGCTTTTGTTTGTTTATGGAAGTTAATGAATTTTGAACGTTGTGTGGGATGAGTTAAGATTAGTTAACTTTCTTTGGAGTTCAACTTTGTGGTTTTTTTGTGTTTGTGGAGGTTTAAGATTGAGAATATTTAGTCTTGGAAGTGTGTTGATTTTCTTTGTTTTATAGGATTGTAGTATTAATCTTATGGCTTTTGTTCGTTTATGGAAGTTTATGAATTTTGAATGTTGTGTAGGTTGGGTTGAGATTAGTTTTCAAATGAGAGGTTGAGATTTCTTCTTACATTTAATCTTCATATATATATAATAATGTTCTCTAATTAATGTAATTGTAGGTAAACTACTATTTTGAAGCTGTTGTTTGGAGATGCTATTTGGAGATGTTGTTGGAGATATCGTATGGAGATGTTATTACACTTTCTTCTATGTATTCGTCAATACATATTTGTTTTGTAGGTCATCTTTGCCAACTTTTCTCTCTTTTGTGTAATAAAGAATATTATCGATTTTTTTTTTTTGTTTTTATTTATTTGTATGTGAATACATTTTTTTCTTTATACATTTGATTTGCTTAATAATGTTCTAAATTTTTAGGTTATTCATATCAAAATAAATAGATAAAAAGAATCTTGGATAGTATACTATTTTCCGACGAGGGTGTCCGGAGTTCTATTGTCTCCTAACGGCTACTCAATCATCGAAAGTTTGATTTCAGAAACTGAGTTTTCGAATCAAACTCTTAAACTCCCGACGACACTAACATCGTCGAGAGATTAGAGAACTCTTGCGGATGTATACATCCGTCAGGAATAAATAAACTCCCGACGTTATACATGAGGTGTTGGGAGTTGTCTTAACACTTGACGGTGTGTATACGTGCGTCAAGAGATGGTTTTCTGACAGATATGTCCCGACGCCTATTTAGTCATCGAAAGTTGATCTTTCGACGCGTTTTTTTACCATTTTTTGATAATACAGAGTGTCAGAAAAGGGACATTTTCTTGTAGTGTAGATGACTCTTGATTATAAACCATAGGAACTATTTGAAAAAGTACGAAAAGTATCAAATATTGGGAACCATTCGGAGAAGAATTAAAAATAGGAATAAATAGAAGTGAGAACCACTTAAATAGATGTTTCTTGATTACATGGTATAACTATAATAACGTTATGCATATTTAACGTGGGATCAAGGATTTCAACTTCAACACATACATTACTTAATAGTTTTCGTCCATTTTAATTCATTGTCGATACTCATTTTTACCAAAAGTTCTGTCTAATCTGTATTATCTTTAATTTTACTTAAGACATATTTATTATTTAAAACAAGACATTGATTGAAAAAAATTGGAATAGATACTCTCTCGTGTTTTTACCAGAATCAAAATTATCACGTCATTTATTTATTTTTTTCATATTTCTTTCGAGGGAATGATTTATGACTCCTCTTACTATAAGATACTTATTTAGCCGATATTTGAATCATATTCTATCCGAACATTTATGATCTATCCCATCATGTTTACTCGTACAACCAACGTTCAGAACTTTTGAATATCCAACCCCTATAAGCACATTTTCTACATTTTTCTTACTAGAATTGTTTCGAGTAATTATCTATTACAAAAGAAACTTTTTTTTTTCCTATTGTAATAAACTAGGAGTGAAAGTAGTCTTTGGAAGTGTTTACGGTTGATATATATGTTGATGCCAAATTTTGACCATAAAAAAATGTACCTAACCTCCACGTGACAGCAACAGTAAACTTGTAATTTGGGGAAGAGAGAATCTACAAAACAAAGAAAAATGACTCTGATGTCTAAGTCAGTAAGAAAACTAAATGATAGAGAAAAAGTCAGATGTTCTTAGATACCTCATATGGAGCCTTAATGTTCTATTTATAAAGGATTTGACGTATGATTTATTTTAATCCTACTAGAATTAAGATATGGATTTAACCCTATTAGGATTAGGAATCTTTTCCTAATCCCAAGCCAGCTAGATTAAATGATATCTTATATCGATTCTACTTTATTCTCTTAGGCTAAAATTCACCCATGACAACATATATATACAATATGTGAGGTAAGGAGATCAAATTTTAAGATTTTGATAATGATAGTACAAATTCATGCCAATTAAATTATGCTTATGATGACGATAAATTTCTATTTGCTAATAAGATAGTTACAACAGGTAATACTTTTAAGGATAATTAAGTGTAGCAATATTTTTAAAGAATTGCAAACATAGCAAGATCTATCATTGATAGACGCATACTAGTAATATGATCTATTATTGATAGACTCCTAGTAGCGATATAGTCTATCACTGATAGACTGCAAGAGTCGATCTAAATTTTATTATATTTATAAAAATTCTTACATTATGTTATATTTATTAATATTTTGGACTAAATTGATATATTTGCCATTATCCCTTTCTAATATAAACGATATCGTGAAAAATGTGCATGACCATAAAACAACCCGACCCGGCCGGCCCACCCCAACAACCAGACGGCCAATTGAAATGAGAACAATCAACATTTCAAACGGTCTGTCCACACGTGTTTCATGTGCAAATATTGATGCCATGAATAAATATCTACAAATATTATTGATGAAAAATATTAGATATTAGATTCAGATAAGCTTGTTACAAATCTTTACCTTCCATTTAAATAAGTGTTAGCAATTTCTTTTTTTAGCTTTTTATATGTTTTAGATTAAAAATTTTTCAAAGAAGTATTTTTTTTTATATGGGTTTAATAAAAAAGGCAAAATATAGGAGTATATAGTTGATATTTTAAGAAAATATGACATTATTGCTGGACTTTGGTTGCAATGAATAAGTTCTTTGAAGTTGGAGACCCTCTTTTTTCTTGGTTGATTTTGTGTATAACCTAACATAATTTTGTGCCAAGATTTAAGTTTTGTCATTTATTGAAATTATTGAGTTTTAGGAGATTTTTATGTCTTTTTTTTTTTTTTTTTTTTGGTAAAAATTGGTGTGTAAAATATAATGAAAGTAAAAAATATTTTAAAAAATAGGTTAAAATATCCTTTTTGTTCTTTATACTTTGAAGTTTGTTAAATTTTAGTCTTTGTATTTTCGATTGTCCAATTTTACTTTCAATAGATTTTAAGTCTAGTCCCTCGAAGTTAACTTTTACCAAAATTGATTAAATAATAATCATCATTTTCATCCAAAAAATACACCACATGTGAATATGTTTTCAAAATTTATAGTAAAAATGTTTATAGATAACAAAAGTTTTCTTTTTAAAAAAAAAAATTAAAATTATGGTATAACTAAATTTCTTGAAAATACAAAAACTAAAATTGGACAAATAAAAATATACCCAGACAAACAAACTTCAAGGTATAAAAATTAAAATTATCTTTTAACGTAAATATTACAATCTCTCTTTAAATTGAGGGGATTTTGTGTATATCTAATATAAAATTATTTTTCTTATATATGTTTTTAATTACCTATACTTTTAGAATTTGATCTACTTGATTTGGTAAATGAGTATTCTAGTTAATTGTATTATCTCAATTATTTGGATCGTTGTTTGATGGATCATAGTTCAAAACCTCTCCAAGTGTTTTTCTTTTTTAATGTGAAAAGCCTTAAAGCTATTTCCTAAATCTTATAAGGAACTAAATTATTATTTAACTAAATTCTAAAAAATATATTAGTCACATAATCAGTTTAGATTAATGCGAGATTTTCAAAAATAGAAAAATAAAGAAAACTATTTACACAAGTAAAATTTAATCTTCTTTGATAAAGATTAATAAAAACTGATAGAAGTTTATCGGTGTTTATGAGTGATAGAAACTGATAGAAGTCTATTAGTATCTATAAGTGATTTTTTTACTACTTTTGTAAATAGTTTACATTTTTTTTTCTATATGAGAACATTTTCCTATTTAAAATGTATTATTCTAATCAAAAAAGAAAAAAAAAACAAATCAATGGATGCAAAACTTGTCATAGCAATTTCAAATGATTTAAATAAGTTAGGGTCATTTTGCTATATATGAAAATTTTTTATAATAAGTTCTAAGATGAAATAACTTGATATTAGGACTTTTGAGGCAGAATTTCATAAGTAACAATATCAATAGTATATTTAAGGTCATATCTACCCTCAGCTCATTGAGTATCTTTATATCCTTCTCTATAGGCTTCATAATAGTCTATTTCAGCCAAATGCTTCAAAGTTTCCATAAGGTTCTTTTCGAACTAAGCTTCCCCGTCTCGACTTCGACCCGAGTCTTAGCCATCGTCATAACCCTTCTTGGCTTCATACCATTCCAGCCATTTCGGAGTTATCACTTGGCAAATACCTTTCTCTACCTTTGGCTCCAAATTTATCTCGTCTATACTATATCGTTAAACAAAAGTTTAGTAGTCATATGAATATATTTCAAATGACATAAAACATATATTATCGACAAAAGAATTAGAGGTGAATCCTTCCTAATATATATTATTAAACTAACAACAATAATAGTAGTAATAATAATAAGAAAGATTAGTTTATTTGAAAAAAGTTTATAGAGGATCTTTAAAAAAAATTTGGAGTTTAAAATGTGAGTGATTTTGAAATCAATAAAATCAATTTTATCACTCTTTAAAATCACATGAAAACATGTTTTTAATCACTCAAAATTAGTTTAATATATTTAATTTTTTAAATTTTTAAATGCAATTCATTTAATCAAAATTGGTTTCAAATTAGAAAAAAAAAATATGTTTCCTAATGACTTTAAAAATGATAAAAAGGATTTTAATCGGTCTAAAATCACTCCAAACATGCTCTAATTATAGTAATTTTAAACATTTGACAATGTAACTTGTAAATGTTACCTACACCATTTAAATTTATCGATGATATGAATTTATTCAATACAAATTTGAAAATTTATAGATTTAGTTCATTTTTTTAGTTCAATATAGAGTGAGAGATTCACGGTTATTTTTTTAACCCTTTTAGTCGTGTTTAATATAAAAAAATATATATATAATTTTTTATTATTCACGGTTATTTTTTAAGTATTTTTTAAAACAAAATTAATTTTAAAATAGTTTAAAAGTATAATAACTCTGTTAGGTTAATCTAAAATTATCATAAAAAAGAGAGAACTTAGAAAAAGAAGAATGTACATCACATACTTTGGAGTGGAAACCAAGCATGCATCCACTCATAACCCTAGAAAATAATAAAAGGTAAATTTTAATATCAATATTTATATAGAGAAATTTGACATTAAATTTACTAAGAAAAACTTCCTCAAGAAAAATGGGAAATTTATAAAGGAAAAACAAGGATGTTAATATGGTACATGGGCAAACCAAACAGAACAGCACAGCAATTGTGCCTTCACACCCATTTCCTTTCTACTTTGTATTCTCCACTTTGATTATTTTCCCAATAATTACCTCTTATACAAACAAAAATCCTACCAAAATAGGCTTTATATTTGAAGTTTATGAGATTAAAAGTTAACTTGTGTATCAAATATCTTCTTTAACATCTGTCTAATACATGTCTAACTTTCATTTTTTTTTATACTCTAACTTTTAAAATTACAGTAAATTCTTAAACTTTCGTTTGATAATCATTTCGTTTATTATTTTTTGTTTTTGAAAATTAAGTCCATTTCCTGTTCATTTCTTACATTGAATTCTAGACAAATTCCAAAAACAAAAACTACTTTTTTTAGATTTCAAATTTTGGCTTAATTTTTTAAACTATTAGTATAAAATAGGTAACAAGGAAAAAATTTGATTATGGAAGTAGTGTCTTTAAACTTAATTTTTTAAAAAAAATAAATCAAATAGTTACCAAATAAAACTTAAGCTTTCCATTTTGAGTGATTGAATAAGTCTTTATGCCTTTAATTTTATCTCAAACAATGTATTTGGCTCATTCAAATATTTTTTATAATTCACAACTTTTGGGACACAAAATTGAAGATCTAGTAATATTCTTTTAGACATAGTACAATATTCAGTTTTATGTCTATAAGATTGGATAATTTCAAAAATAAAAAACTAAATGATTATCTGATGAGACCATTATTTTTAGTTTTTTTTAATTAACAAATAACTTTGATCTCATCCCAACAGTGGGATTTATAGATAAAAAGTCGAAAGTTTAATAACTTATTAAATAGTTTTTAGGTCTAGAGACCTTTAACACATGAAATTAAAAATTTAGAAACCTATTGAATATCTTATAAAATTGAAACACGTGTCAGTTTGGGATAATTTAACCTATTTTATAGTTAGATATTAATTTATTTCCGAAGCTTGAAGCGTGTAGAGCCGCAGCATAATGGGAGTATGGTGGAACCAATGAGAGTCACAAATACTTTGGTTCCACACTTCTGTTCCTGTCCTACGTGGCCTCACCTTCACTCCCACAATATTCAACTTTCATTTTCAACCATAAGCACCACATCAATAAAATTAATTAAATTAAACCTTAAAATATTATTTTATTCAAATTCAATTTTTAGCTAATGTCATTTTATTGTTGATTTCTTTTTTTTTAAAAAAAAAAGGGTTATCTATTAACATCTTCATTATAAATTTTGAAAATATATTTACTTATTTTTGTGTTTCTTTAGATCAAAATATGGATTTCTTCTTTTCTTTCTTTCTTTCTTTTTTTTTTTAAATATTATGGATGGTTTAAATCTCTCTCACCATTTTTCTCTAACTATTGTCTCTTTATATCATATTATTTTAGTTTTATTTTATTTGATTCATCTACTATTATTTGGTTATAATATTTTTTTCACTATGGATTGTTGATACACTCTGTTTTATATTTTGTTTTATCATTTTTTTTCTTTTACTAATTTATGATATTTTATTTCTTTTGAAATCAAATGTAGAATTTATTTTTCTTTGGCATGGTTTCATATACGTTATGGATGGTTCAAATAAAAATTTGACTTTTTTCGTGAGTCTTACTTCTATTTTTATATTTCATTTTGTTTACTTTTTTTCTTTTACTCATTTGGTCATGTTTAATAGTACATTCTTATATGTTAGACCAAACATATAGAATTTATATATCTTTTGGCATGGTTCGATTTGCACTTTGGATGAGGTTTATGTCTCTTTTACGTAGATATTCTTTCGTTTTACTTTATGTATTTCTCTATTTTATTGTTTTTGTACTTTTTGTTTTTACTCATTTGGTCATATTTTGTTTATTTGGGACCAAATGTGAAATTTATGGTTCAATGTTGTCACTTAGGATTGTTCAAATTTTCTCATCCTTTCTCTTTTTTTGTTGTTTCTTTTATGTGTATTCCTTAGTTTCCTTTTGGTATATTATTTTATTTGCTTCACTACTATTACTTAGTACATTGGTGTGTTGATTTTGTACACTTTTTTTTTATTCCTGCTTTTTTAATCTATTTTTATGACACTATTTTTGTTAATTTTTTTAATTTGAAAGCCTAATTTTTTCTCTAAACATATTGACTTTTTTTTTTTAGTACAAACTGGGGTAGGGGAATTTGAATCATGAACCTCTTGGTCATTGGCACAATGCCAGATGAGCTAAGCTTTAGTTGGCACAAACTTTGAATCCAGTTTACGTGCAGCTCAAGTAATCTTCACGGGATAACCCGTCTGAACAGCATTCAACTAATCTCATCGAACAACCCGCCTGACCTTACAACTCGTAGGAATTGTAGATAGGTTCTAGATAGGTAGCCACCATGGGTTGACCTCTTGACCTCTTAGCCATTTATTGAGACTGTCTCTTTTTTACCCCTAAGTCAATTGATGATGATTATTAAGCCCGTGTTTAGTAACCATTATTTTTTGTTTTTGTTTCTGAAAATTAAGCCTAATTTATTCATTTTTCTTATAATGATTTGCATATTTATATATTACAATGGTTGAATTCTTAGCCAAATTCAAAAGAACAAAACAACTTTTTGAAAGTTGTTTTTTTAGTTCTCAACATTTGGTTTGGTTTTTTAAACCATCGGTGAAAAGTAAATAACAAATAAAAAAATTAAAAGTAGAAGTAGTGTCCATAAACTTAATTTTAAAAAACAAAATGATTGTTAAACGAAATCTAAATAACTATGTTAATAAAGTAAACTTATTTCCAAATTGAAAGCGGGGGAATGTAAAAGATAATCAAATTAAATTCTCTATTATAAGTCGAACTCCCCAATATTGAGCTTATAGACAAAGGCTTTAAAAAAGATTTCGTCTTGAAATCCCAGAAATTTTAGACATTGTCAATGATCTACAAGTTTTCAATAAACACCTATAAAATCAATTCAATACAAACACCTTTCTATACAAAAAATCTAAATTTTAAAAATTAAAAAAAAAAATGGCCCATGCAGGTCTCGAACCTGCGACCTTCGCGTTATTAGCACGACGCTCTAACCAACTGAGCTAATAGGCCAACTGCTCATAATTGGATTTTTTATTATATATTCTTTATTACACTGGTTCCAAATATAAAAATCAACTGTACTTGCAATAGGTGACACTTTTAGACCTAACAATTAAGCATCAAATAATTGTAAATATAATAAAATTTATCAATGATAAACTCTATCGCTAATATTTGCAAGTTAATAATTAAACATTAGATAATCAATCATAGAGTCTACACCTGGATCTAAATTTTGCTAAATTTGCAATTTTTTTTACATTATGTAATATCTATTAATATTTTGGATCTAATTGAAATGTCTCAAAGTCAAGAAGTTAAAATATCTCTTTTTGTTTGGTGTGTTTATCTTGTTATAATTTGAATCGTATACTTTCAACAAATCTTATTTGGTGTTCAACTTTGAGATTGTTAGTACAAACAAGCTGTACTAATTTTGAAAAATAGAATGAATTTATGTATATTTAATCTAGTTTGAAGTGTATATATAAACATACGCATATATATAACCATTCTTTGCTTAAAAAAATAATCTACATCTTTCTTTCGATGGAGGTGACAGCAAAAAAAAAAAAAAAAAAAAAAAAAAACATACTTTTAAGGATATACTTTTTTTATTATTAAAAAAGAAAGAAAGAAAAGAAAAAGAAAAGAAAAGGAAGCCTTCTTTTGATGCATGACTAAAATGAATTAAATTTGTATCGCCAACAGTAAAGTATACTCGACCAATTTAGACATATATCTTCGATCAAGAAGTTATAGCTTGATTTCTCCAACCCCAACTAAGTAATTTCGTGTAACCAAGCAGAGTCAAATTGTCACCATTGAAGCACGAAACTGTTCAAATATGAATGGCAATGTATAAAGCTATAAACAATTTAATTAGCAGATGAAAAAAGTAACAGTTTAATGGAACTATGATTGATTTTAATGTACAAATTCATTAAACAAAAATGGATACAATAAAACTACTTTCTAGCAATTCAGCTCATCAACGTTGGTTCTGAACATGTAATCTTCACCCTCTAGCTCGTCTTGAAGTAAACAGATCGATGGCATATCAGACCTCTCACCTTCACCTTTGTCGCCAGACAACCGCCTTCCCTGGTAACATTGATTTCATTATTAATTTTCATTTAACAATTCAGAAACAAAAGATATACATGAACTTTTGTTGCCATTGATGAAAGATGCATAATCAAGTCAAAGAATGACTAAACGTACTCATAACGACAAACCATCTCCCAAGAGTTTACAGATGAATTCTATCTGGAAAAAGGAACACTTTTGATCCACATAAAAACCCAAACTCGTGTTGTCGAGTCCAAATCTATGGTTCACAGGAGGAATCAAATCCATCTTGTCTAAATTACCGACTAGGCGCTATAAAAGGGATACTTGCATCCTAAAGTAAGGTTCATAATTTATAAGTCTATCAAACTGATGGTTTCCAGATCTTTGATAAGGCAATAGGGTCACTTTGAAACTAGAGGAAAACATAAATGCAGGGTGTTCGGAACAAGAACACCAAACTGATGTGAATGCTAGACATCTGGTGCATTTTTTCTGTGAGGAGAAAAGGTTACAAACAGCAATCAAGTTAATGTGTGTAACAAGAGTGAGTTCGAGTGATCTCGAGAAGCTTGGCCAGCCACTGATCTTCTTGTATTTTGGCCTAGAATGTAATAGAGTGAGTTTGGGTGATCTCGAACAGCTTTGTGGCTATTGTGCTTCTTGCCTTTGTGCAATAAACCAAATAGGTCATCTAGGGCATATCCTAAATCTAACAACCAGACCCAACACAAGCAATTGAAGGAAAAACATCTGTGCTAACCTTACGCAAGGTATAGAAGAAGTAGTGAAATCCGTCGCCAAAAGTACTGAACTCAAATGACCACGTAAACTCTGGAGCATTAAATAAGGGACGCCTAAAATGCGGCTGAAGAGGAAACAAATCATATTAGGAACGAGCAGTGTAAAAGCCAAGGATAATGAGTTCCAAGAATTTCATTCTAAAACCTGGCCAAATGTAATTGAGACAAAAATGCCATCTTTCTTCAAAACCCTATGAACACCTTTAAGCATTGCCATGACCTTTGCTCGTGTGGATGGTTGAGGATTCCATGGGTCACCACCGTCCACGAACAGAACATCCTTCCAAGTTACAAAAAGCAGACGAAATGACAAATTAATACAACAAATGCAAATTCCAATATCTAGAGGTAAAACGAAACCACAAGTTGAGTAGTTACCATGGTTCCTTTCTCGACAACGACATCAAAACACTCGTCACCAAAAGGCATGTCTAGCATGTCAGCTTCTAGCACCTTTATTTCTGACAAGAGAGGTGATAAGCGAGAATGAATGATGTGAAAAGAGGCACACAGTTTCTAATGTAAAGATGAACCTTTCCTTCTAACTTTATCTCTTTATACATTTTAGTTATGCACCGTAACTACTTGACACTAAAACAATTGACATCCAAAGATTTGTAAATCATTGAATTAGTTGTCAATAAAAATCAACGATGAGATATAAGGATCAACCATTGCATTTTAACTATAAAAACCACAATTATTCATTTGAAATTGTTCTATGGCTAGTTAACATGAGCATAGCTCAACTGATCAAGAAGTGAGAGGTTCGAATTTCCCACCTACATATTGTTCAAAACTAAAAAAATTGTTCTATAGCTACAAAACTAAAGGGGTTGTAAAATATAATTTAATCCGTGCAACCATCTGTCCATGTCCAAGGCAATTCTACCACGTTACATAAGATTTAGTTACATATATGATGGTAGAAAAATGTTCTTCTAGACTTGCAGTTCATATTTGATGTCAACCCATAAAAAGCAACAGAAAGAAGTAAGAATCTCACTAGAAGAGAACACATTCCACAGGGACTGGCATTTATGCCAAACAGAAGAAAAAGCTCAGAGCCCCACTTACTCAGGAAAGTGAATTTTCATTACAAAGAATAAAAGAAGACAGATGAACTAAATGCATCTTTTGATGATGACTACGAGCTCACCTTTCATACGCTTCAAATGTAAACGTTTATGCATCTTCTCAACGGCAACGGCAGACAAATCAATGCATGTTATATCAGTGATTCCATCGTTGTACAATTCCTCAGAAAGTTTCGAATTTCCACTACCCAATTCCAATATCTACAACGATAAAAACTAAATCCCATCACCAAGAAAGCAAGATTATTACAATGAAAGTTCATTCAACCAATTCAAAAAAATCGCAAAAAGGTTCGAAAACCAATCCATGATGACGTTCCAAGCTACCTGATAATGGCAGCCTGGTTAGTAAACATATATAATAAAAATATGCAGCAGAGAGAGAAGAGAGTACAGATGAATCGGGTTTGAGAAGAGGAAGTATGAGATGACGAAAATGAGAATAATCCTTAAACCACTCATAATGCTCTTCCTTAGAAAAACGCTCGTCCCTGAAACACGCACACCCATCATCAGAAACTTATGAAAATGAAATCAGAAGCAGACACGAAAGAGAAGAACAATCAGAGAAAATTTGACCAGTATTTAGGATCAAGGTAAACCAAAGCAGTTGCAGGAGCAACGCTTTCATTCTGTGCGGATTTGGTATTTTGATCCGTACCCATATGAACTCTCTAAAATGAAAATTGAAATCTGATATCCACTCCCCTGTTCGATTGCAAACGCAAATCAAGTGGAAATGGGTATAGACAAACCCTAAACCACTAATCTTCAATTGGGCCTTTCGTTGTTGGATGGCATACCAGTTCAAAGGGGCGTCCAGTGAAGTTTAATGGGCTTGCAGTCCAGAGAGAGAGATGACCAATTTTGCTTCATAGTTCATACCATGTGGAAATCGTAAAAGAAAATCTCATTTCTGATGAACACGTGAACGAAGAAGTTGAATGCTAATAGAACTTCATCATTGGATTATAACAGTAAAAACCCAAATCCAAATTTTCAAATGACTTTACATTTTAAGAATTAGAATCGATCACAACCCAATGGATTTCTTAAGATTTTTATCGAACATCATTGATTGACTTCTCTTCAGAGAAAAAGTAACGATATTTTGGAAAAACCCGACCAAAATGAAGCTAATCTCATCAAAATTGTAACTTTGATAGAAACTACAGCCAAAATAAACAACTTTGAAGTTGCAAAAGCACATTCAATAGTGTCGTCGTCCATGAAATCTGGACAGGAAAAAGGAACAAATGTTCTTCAGACACAAGGTTGGTAATTGGTATTATTACATAGGAAGATATATACTCTGGTAATATCACCCCTCATCAACTGTTTGTCTCTGTCCAGATTGTAACTAGCAGAAAACTGAAAGCTCTTTCTTTAAGATTTTCAAAGAGAGGGCGTTGGAGATGCTGGAGGCTTCAAATCCTCGTACCTGGTTTGATCGAAAAGAAAAAAATAAGAAAATATATCTGTTTACCTTTTACCATTTTTTAATCATTAACACATAATTCGCCTAAAGTTTTGGTGTTCAACCTCAATCAATGTGCTAAACAAAAACTACTCCTATCAGCTGGTTGAAGTTTTGTATAATATAACATGCAACATTTTCAGGAAAATCAACTAAGACGGTGATGTAGGGGCCTTATAGGGTTTTCCTTATTGGAGTATGCCTTCTAGCTAATATTTTATTATCACACTTTGTTATTCAGCTGGTTTCTAATTATCCAGCTCTGTTCATTAGCAAGGCAGCCTATATAAAAGGCTCCTCTTTGTACTCCCGACTTAAATACATATCCATTTTTTCAAGAATTCTCCCAGACTCTGTCTCTCTATCAGGCAGAAAAAAGAACTAGGAAGAAGCTTACATGGTAAAAGGTGACAGTGGTTGTTGCTTCTTCGGCTTGGGAAGATGTGAATCACTCTTTGAGTCTTCTGCCTCTGGAATCTGCAATGTGCTATTTGCGGCGGAGGTAGCAGGTTGAGGTGGACCGTTTGAGGGAGATGTTGAAGAAAATGATAGGGAAGGTGCACTAGGAGATGGTGATGTAGGAGGCTTTAAATCTTCATATCTGGAAGAAGTGATATGTACATCAGGCAATCAGTGGAAGTGCAAGATCAGTAAGAAGAACGAAGATACAAACTAATGAAATCAGAATGATAAAAAATCTTGTCATCCAGAGAGCAAATATAAGAATGGAACTCTATATCCCCTCATGACTTTGCATGTGGTTGTTGATTCTAATGTGAGCAGTTTAAACTAACTTGCAATGAGGTTCTTTCTTTTTTGGACAATAGAATTCCACTATGAAGTTCGTGAATATAAGACCCTTACGCTACATAAGGGGAGAGAGGTTTCAATGTCACTGCTTTTTCTGGAGCAGGTGCAGGTGTGGCATTTGCCTCGGCAATTTCAGTTAACGCCTCTACTGAACTAATTTGAGCACTAGATGAGACTCCATCAACAACATTTAAATCTATTTTCCCAACAGGTGCATCTGGAGTCGGAGATGTTGGAGGTTTTAAATCCTCATACCTGGAAGAAGAGACAATGTAAGATAAACTATCGAGGATAATATATCATTTTCACAGAACCTAGGGTCTAGGAAAATTCATGGACAGAGATAACATTCTTGTTGAAAAAATCAAAGTAGCTCTGATACTACTGTTGAGAAAATGAAATTGATGGAAAAAATAAAGGTTGCGGAAGCAAATCAATATCTCAATGTTATCTCAATGTTTGTTAAACAAAGAGAAGAACAATGAAAATGAGAGTGAAATTCAAACTTCTTATTGAAGCAGAAAAAAAATGGTGATGCACAAAATTGTAATACTCAAAATGTGGTACACAAATTTGATACTCTTAATACATGGTAGTTCACCCTTATATAGGACAAGGATGAACCTAATTGATACTACTATCTTACAATTTAAAACAACATTAAAAATAGAAACTAACAAAACATAAAGAAAACTTAAAATTGACAAAAAACTTAAATCTTAGATCTAACGTTAGACATCAAACTGAAAGTTAAATATAACAATAAATTTTCAGAACTTAAAATTTGAAATTTAATGAAGAAAAACCTCAAATCACAACATAGAATTCCACTATGAAGATCGTGAATATAAGACGCTTACGCTAAATAAGGGGAGAGAGGTTTCAATGTCACTGCTTTTTCTGGAGCAGGTGCAGGTGCAACATTTGCCTCGGCAATTTCAGTTGACGCCTCTACTGGACTAGTTTGACCACTAGATGAGACTCCATCAACAACATTTAAATCTATTTTCCCAACAGGTGCAACTGGAGTAGGAGATGTTGGAGGTTTTAAATCCTCATACCTGGAAGAAGACACAATGTAAGATAACTACCAAGGACAAGATATCATTTTCACTGAACCTAGGGTCTAGGAGAATTCATGGACAGAAATAACACAAACTTTCTTCAATGACTTGACATCTTTGGTGTAAATGACAAATCAGTCATAATAGGACACTTTAATCATATACATACTGGAGAAATAACCTACCAATTCAGACTTCATTTATCTTTCTTACTATCTTATTAGCTGTTAACATAGGCATTTGAGCATGATGCTTGAACATTTGCTCTGCATATGGAGAAAAGAAAAGTTCAAGAAATATAGACCAGCCTCTTCCACTTCCATATTGTCTTACGCAATGTAGGGTGATGATGACTGTTTTGTAACACTTGCTACAGCTGATTCCTTCTCCTTTGCGATGCTCAACTGTTCTGATGAAACAATTTGAGAGGGTGGCTGTTCTGTCACGTTTGCTTCAGCTGATTCCTTTTCTTTGGCAATGCTCGGCTTTTTTGATGATGGATCGACAGTTCGTGCAGCACCATATTCCTAGCACAGATCCAGCAAGTATCTAATTCCATGAAGTATTTGGGAGATCATTTGTGAATAGTAACACATTTTGGATTTCCTATCTAGTTAATTATAAAATATGCAAACAAATAAGGGGGTAAGATCAATTTGAAAAAACTGACAAAATAAGAGCAGTCAATTAGACTAGGCTCAGTTAGTGTTGGCTTTTTTTTAAGGAAAATAAGGATTGGTTTTAGACTTTTAGTCAGCAAGGAATTTGATTGGTCTACTTTTGTCTTTTTAAAAATAAATAAATAAATTTACGTAAGCTTGTTGATTCAGGTTTCTGAATAATCAGTTTGATAGGAATGCTATTAGGATAAAATTAGTTAGAAAAGTTGTTACGGAGATTTGTTAAACATAGAGTGAGTAGGAAAGGATGGAAGTAGAGAATTGTGTAGTGGCTTTAAGCTTAAATAAGAATACTCAAGAGAGGGAGAGTCACTATTATTTTAGACTTTTGGTCATCTCGTGGTTCTTTTAACTTTCATATTTCAATATTATTTCAGTTCTCTGGTTTCTATCACAGTTTCCCAATCAGACTCTTGTGATAAACTAACTGCAGCAGGAGGAGAACATAGGCATAACCTCCAAGATATATGAAGTAATCAGAAGGATAACTTTTAATAACTAATGTGTTGAGTTCAGATGTACAAGCAAACCTAAATATTCTTATGTAGATATGAAGCTGTTCTGCCAAAACTATTCTCTGCAGGTTATCATGAACTGTTAAAACTAAGAATATAAAATGAGTCTGTTTTAGAACCATGAAACATTGTATGAATTCTTCTGAGGAATTTCTTCTTCTTTTACATACAAAAATAACTGACCTCTGGGAACGCATTTGCAACTTTAGATGGTATTTTTTTAAGAAGATCCTCCAGGGGAGTCAATGGTGCCGTTGTCTCAGCAACTACTTCTAGCACTTTATAGTATGAAAGACCAGGATTTTTTGCTATGCATGCCATTAGCTCTGCAACCTGAAATGAAGGTATAGAAATTATCTTCTCTCTTTTTTTTTTCTTTTTGCCTTCAAGATTAAGCACAAGGTTCTGAAACCTAAAGTAGTTTCATAAAGAAAAGGTGAAGTACAAGTACAAATGTGAGTGGCAAACCACATATAGCAATGTTGACATTACATATCGGTAAAAGTCATGTGACTTAGCTCAAAGAGCCCAAAGTAAATTAACGATCCACCAAAATTTTTTTCTTCATTGGTTAGTTTATAAGAAAAGGTCATAATGTTGAGATTTGAGTGAAAATTTTATGTACATCTATAATATGCTAACAGTCAAATTCTTGAATTAATCTCATAGAGATTGACAACTTGTAAAGTATTGATAAGTGGATTCGGATTTGTGGTTTTGGTTTATATGCTAATCATCAAATACATGAAGAGTCTGTATCGCTTTTACTGTATATGCAGGTGATTCAAAATTTTTTGTTTTTGATTTTAAACCCTTCTAATTACTTTCTATGCAGTACCATCTTGCACAATAGAAATTGCACTCAGCTCTTGTTCTAAATGCTCGTTAAGAGAACTCGAGAATGAAATTTTGTATCCTGCCAATTAAATTGAAAATGTCAAAGATGGTGAATAATGGAGTCACCAGTCTCAATAGTAAAACAAAATTAGTTCAGTGATTGAGATGAAAGGGTTTCAAGATGCAGAAGTTACTTTAAAAGTTCATTTGAGTTTTGTGAGAATACATATCTTCAGGCAATTAGTGGCATCTATCAAAAACCAGCTAATAAAGAGAACAAAAAGGCTTATATTCTCATATAAAATTGGTCTTTCATAATTCTGTATTATTTGTAGATTCACTGATGCTGATAAAAATGTTATAAGAATTACAGCCATACAGAATTGAGATCATCTGTCACATCAAAATTTATAAATATACCTGAAGGTTTGACACTAGACCACCAAATAAAGTATCTTCTGGTGAAAGAGTAGTATTATGAGTTTCCTTGAAAGTATCTGTTGGCCTCTCCATGCCTCCAGGTCTCACTATCTGAAAAATATATTTTAAATAAATCAAACTGCTTAAACCCTACATTTTCCTAGCTCCATTTATTACTTTCTAAAAACACTTTTGGAATCCTAGTCAATTTTTAAAATCAACAATTTTTTAGGCCCCGTTTGATAGTCATTTGAGTTTTGGTTTTTAGTTTTTTAAAATTAAGCCTATTAACTTGTTCCACTTCTAAATTTCTTACTTTATTTTTACTTTTTACCAGTGTTTTCAAAAACTAAGCCAAATTTTGAAAATTACAAAAAGGTAGTTTTTAAAAAACTTTTTTTGTTTTTGGAATTTGACTAAGACTTCAACTCCTTTACTTGAAAAAGATGCAAATCATTTTAAGAAATTGAGAGGAAATAAGCCTAATTTTCAAAAACCAAAAACGAAAAACAAAATGGTTTCCTAACAGGGTCCTAAAAACATGGTCGGATGAGACTAGGAATTCAAAAACGTTTTTTTTAATGTAAATATATAAGCATGGTTTTTTAAAGAAGGAAACAACAAACAAAAGCATTATCAAACTGTCTCTAAGTCTTCACAATTATATACTGGTACAGCTACTAGTATTGCTAATGCTTACTGTATAAGGAAGACCACTTGCAATCAATGCTTCTTCTGCTTTCCTTTTCCATAATAGGACTCCCCAAAACAAACTTTAGAAGCAAGTAACCACGATTAGTTATTTAACATTAAAATTATAGGAGGAAAAAAATTCATCATTTGTGAAAGTTGAACTGTAATAAACAAAACAACAAAGTACAAATTATCGATCATTTAAGAAAAACTAATCCATGAACACTTACTTAAGAATGGCAGCAGGAAATCCGATCTTGTTGGTTCCCAAGGATGTAAGCAGAACAAAATGCTTTACTTTTGCAACAGTTGCTACATGTAGAAATTTTATCAATCTTATTTCCTTTTTAACCTCAAGAACTTTAAGGAGGCTAAATACGAGAGTTTTACAGCTGATGCATTGGAAGCTAGGAGAGGTCCACCAACAGAACAATACATCTTTATTAAGAACAGTAATAAAATAGAATCGAACCCAAGAATCACATACTCTAGACCATTTACACCAACATATGTGATTGGCATAGAATAGCTAGAAATATTGTTGTTATTTATGACAATAATAGATATTTCATACTACTTTAATCTTTGGATATTTGTCTACTATATTTAGATTTACTTGATAGCATTTATTCATCTAGGTTTCTTACTTGGTAACATTTTGATTTGACCTCGAGAAAAATACCCTTCCCGTACTGATTATATTATGATACCCAAACTTAAATATTTAACTGATTACTGAATTGTTGTGTTTCTCCCTTCAGTTTCCCTAATTCCGCTCACATTCTCTTATTTCTATCTTTCCCTTTCTTCATTTCTATGATTCTGTTTTCTCCTCTCTCATACATCTCTTACAGGATTAAATTTTCTTGCATCTTGGAAGGTATAGTTCTGATGAAGAGAACCATAGTATTCCTATTTCCGTTATGAGATATGTTTTAAGATTAAAAATAAATTTAAAAAATCACCCAAAAAGCATCTTCTTACCTGCTTCAACCAAGTTTTTGGTAGCCAGATAGTCAATTCGATAAGGTCCAGTGATATCAAAAATCTCCTTCTCACTTGCACCAATGCAGCAAATAACTATTGATGCATTCCCTATTGCAGATCCAATCTGATTTGGTTTCTCCAAGTCACATACCACAGTTTCAAGCTTTTCTACAGCTGGGCTAAAGACCAAAAACTATCTGTTATTTTCTTGGAAATTTTTTTGTTCAAGAATATCAAGTGTTCCCTTGACATTTTTGTCAAGTAGATACAAGACTGCTATGGGTATCAGGATGGGGTTTGGGGGGACTTTTGGCACTTGCATTACCTTCATCAAGCTTAATCCTTTTAACATTCTGCATATATATGAAGTTTTTTTTAATCAAAAACAAGCAGTTACTCAATAATGGTAGTGAAATGTTTTTATAAATAGTCAAATACTTTTACCTCAACTAGAGTTTCTGCTTTCTGAGAATTCCTTACACCGGCTCTTACGCGGAATCCAAGTTTCAAAAGCTCCCTGGTTAAGATTTCAAAGCTCTTTAGCATATAGCATGCAGGGATCAGCTGGAAAGATGAATTGCTCCAATACGAAGCAAGAGACTAAACTTACCTCACTGTTCTTGAACCAACTCTTCCCGTAGCACCAGCAACAAATACAAGATCCTCATCTTTCGAATCTTCCTTCTTTGAAATTGCGGGACCTGCCTCTGAGCTAAAATTGCTTGTGCCTTGTCAAAATCAAGAAATGTGAGCTACAAACTGGAAGGAAGAAGTAATGACCATCTGCTTGGATGATAATTGCAACATACAACTTCTGTGATTTGCAGATCTAAACTTTGAGGAAAGCTTAAACACCTCCATGATAGGTGAAATCTACTAATCAATGTTACATTAAAAAGTTGTAAGTTTCAACGAAATTGATAAGTATGAAATATATAGAATAAGTCATGTTTGTCAATTCCATTAAACTAACTATAAAATTTAACTTAAAAAGCATTGTTTGCAATTTCCACAAAATCAGGAGAATGTTCAAAATCATTGTTTTAAGTATGGATACGATTTTCATAATATCACAAACCATACAAAATAGTTTACCATTATATTAAAAGAAAAACTATAACGAAACTGCCATCTTGAAAATTAACAATGAAACAGGGACCAATTTTTCTTCTATCATTTTCAATATTTCTATCCATCTCTCCCAGCTATCCATTGGTGTCTACCTAAGTAAGCAAAGAATTACACTTGCAAGGCCAGTGGAGGTTACAAGAATATTCTGCAGATTGTCAATTGTTCTGCTAATATCATATAGCAGTAAACAAAAACCAAGCAGCAAGCTCATTAAAGATTCATACACTCACTTCAAATGCCTCCGAGAAGAATTCAGAACTGGAGCAAATATGAGTCATTTGAAGAAAGCCATGCATAGTGCCATCCTTTCTCAGAAATGGGATATCCAAATCGTTTTTCTATCTCTTTTCTTTTCTTGAAAAGATAACATTCATATCTTCACATATATGAAACTTACTCTACCTTGATCCAAAACCCATTTCTACTTCTACCAAAGAACTTCAACAGCAAACGCTCAAAATCGAAACAAACAAATCAAGCTTACAATGAGTTCAAAACAACCAGTAAATCAAATGTACCAGTCAACCCAAACACAGAAGAATCAATAAACCAAAACCAATAAGAACATTGAACCATACTCGAAGAAGCTTGAGCTCTGATGTGAAGAAATTTGAGCCTTCCAGCAAGCGGGTATGACTTCTTATTCGATAATTTCAGATGTAACAATGGCTTCTCTGAGAACCCAGTTCTAGATAAAGAGGAAGGCACTGTGGTTAAAGCCGGTGACCGCAGAGAACTGCAAGTACACTCCATTGAAGAGAATTTTTGTCCTGTTCAGTGCAACCCCAGAAATTTTGAAATGCTCAAATCATAAACTAATTTGAAGAAGAACAGATTTAGTAAATTGAATATGGCGCTAAATTAAAATTATAAATTGTTCTAAGGATGAGAAGTTACTAGTTCCTCAGCTTGGCGGCAATGGCATCGTCCACAATTCACAGCATGTGGATATGATGGGTCCCAAAGAAGGTTCCATTTGTAGTCTGTGAAGAACTTCAAGCACCCATTTGGATTTTCATCTATCCCCAACTTCATAAAGCACACCCAGCTAATAATTTCATAGCTTATGAGTCTTTAATGACATAAAAATTATATAAGAATATGTATCCATTAAGATTCATTTGTACCCTTAAATTTATTGATTTAAATTATGCTTCCTTTTTTGTTTTTTCCAAGGGTATGAATTTACATCACCTAAAAAAATCCTACCTTTTCGCAAGTGTATTAATTTACATCATCTAATTTTGTTTGAATGATATCGGATAAGATTTATTATTTTTTTAATAAACTTCTCATACTATTGTTTGAAAATTAATATCAGACTATTTATTAATTGGTTATTAAATTTTAAAGAGTTGTAAAGAAAAATAAGTTAATTTATTTACAAGTATAGTAAAATGTTGCTATCAAAAATAGCTTGCGATAAACATCTATTAATGTCAATGATAGATATAGTCTATAACTGATAGAAGTAAAAATAACTACCTAATTTTAAAAGGTATTCGATAGATTTTCAATTATGAGTAGTTGGGTTGAATTTAACATTAGGAACTTTTTTTAAAGAAAGGAAAGAATTTGACATTAGGAGATAAGGAACTTAATTATATATTTGGCCTTAAAAAAAATAGTGGTTACCTTTCCAATTTAATTCTCGGAAATTGAGTCTCTACCCTTACAAAAAAAAAAAATAATAAAAATAATAATAATAATAATAATAATAATAATAATAATAGTAATATAAAAGAAACTAATTATACGGAGCCATATACCGAACCTTCTCACATAAAGTGGAGGAGAACCAAAATGGCAATCCAAAAGAATCCCTAAAACCTTCTTTAGAGCCAAAAGAAGACCGATTTACAAAACTAATACAAATGTTACCAAAACCCACCGTCATAGGAGTAAGACGATGGTGCTATTCACCCCTCTGAGGATACCAAACGAAGGGAACGACCCAAGCGGCCTTAGACAAGGAGACAATCTCCTCAATCAAATGACTCAACTCAATCAGATCACAGTCCACACGATTGGCAGCATTAATATGCTCAAGGTTCTCAGATTCCACAAGCAAATGAGAAGAGAGACCAACACCATCACATAAAGGATATGTAAAGAGGCCCATATGAGAAGACCAACACCACCATAATTGAAGTTTTCTATATTTTAGGAAAATAAGATCTAGAGTTCTTCGGCCGACTAAGGCACGAAATTTTAGAGCCATAAAGTGGGTTTTGATGTAGAAAAGAGTTGAGAGTGTGAGGAAAATTCATTAGCGGTCGTTTCATGTCTAACCGAATTTATAACTTTAAATTATTATTAATCTCTTATGAATAAATGTTGTTGTCGTATTCTTCAGCCAGAGAAGAATAAACAAGTTGAACTTCACATAGGATTTAAACACGTGACACAAGAGCACCGTTCAATATTCACTGCCTCACTAACCACTCAACCAAAGATTGATTGTGTTAGTAGAAGTGAATAACTTGGTAAATATAAATAATCTCATTCAATTGAGGGACCCTTGCCCCATGTGTGATAAAATTAAGGTTATATTATAGTTAGTAGTGGTTGGAATTAGAAGGAAAAATAAGAAAATTATCTTAGAAAAAGAAACTAGAGTTTAGGTTGATTCGTACATGCCTCCAAAATGTTGGTGGGACGGACTAAAGGTAAACATAAAGTTTAAATATGTTGTAGTGATCAAAATTTTGGATAAATTGTAATTCATCTTTGAAATTTAAAATTGATACTTATATGGTAATCCCACAAGTTTATAAATTGGTTATTAATCGTTATAGCTAGATTAATATGTGCTAATGTGAATTAGATGAGATGAAATGATAATTGTATTTGATTACTTGGTAACTAAATTGAATTTTATAACAAAAGCAGACTTATCAGTAATCAGTCATCAAACAGGTTTGGTTTTCTATTTTTTTTAAATTAAAAAAAAGGCAAAAAAAACTTATTTAATAAGATTTCTCGAAAATGTTGTTAATTCTGTTTTAATCATAAAAGTCAATAGGAAATTTTGAATAAATAATGTGTGAAGAAAATTTTAAATAAAAAATTAAAAAAAATGGAATATAAAGCTTACTTAGAAAAGAAAATAATAATTTTCTTGAAATTATTAACAAAGAAGTGTTGCTTTCACTTGTTTTAGGAGAAATTTTGAACCAATTATAAATTGTCACGTCATTTATCAAATTAATAACGAAATTACAAATAATTAAATTTGAGACTAATTAAAGATTCACATGTGTCCCAAATTAAAATTGAAAACATAAATTGACAAATACACGTGTTTGCATGATGACTATTGATTGAACAAAATTATTTCGGTCCATTTTGATATTATTATTTGGGTGCCTAAAAATAGGTTTAGTTTAGTCCACAAATAGGACCCAAATCCAATTAATTGGGCCCAAGAGTTAGGTCTATGGAACAATCAAGCTCAAAAAGTCCACCAGAAAGTTTTATAAATAAAGGAATTCATCTCATTTGTGGAAGTCAGCAATTCTACACATCAGATAGCCTAGTGAAATTCTTTACCATAAAAAAACTCTGAAGCTCAAGTTCCGAAAATCCAAAATTTTTTCCAAAACTTCAACTTCAAGAACATCCACATGTCCCACTTCAACCTAAAAAACATCACATTAGAGAAATACTAGAGATCGAATCACATCCACATCAAATCCATAAAACACATTTTTCCAGAAATTTCATGTGAACAAATACATATTTGTAAGTGATTTTGAAACGGTTAAATTTATTTCAAAACACATTTTAATCACTTAAAATTTATTATAATTTTCCATTCTTAAATGCAATTTTCATATCATCAAAATTAATTTGGAATAATTAAAAATATGTTTCAATATGACTTTAACCATTTCAAAATCACTCCCAACAGTCTTTAGATGTCGTCTACCGTTGTTTCTGTTCCGATAAAGGTTAATAAGCAAATTCTTTACCTCTTTCTGAAGATTGAAGAGTAAAGTTTTTGTATGTTTTTTAACTAACAATACTTTCTTCCAACTTTTTTCCATGAATGCAGATAATTAGAACATCTATTATTGTATGGCATATGACAAGGTGAACCAAAACTTTTCTTTGCAGAGCAACTAATTATTGAAGAAGGTAAAAATTAGAATAATTAAAGACCTTTCAGAAAACACAACCCTCACACACGAGTGTGGGATTGAAACCGTTACCCGCTTCCATAGTTTACATCTGGTTTAGCCACAACTGAAGAAAATGGAACTTCAATTCTCTCTTTCACTATGCATCGAGCTTCCTCACCTTCCATCACAAGGAATTTACCGGGAGGACATTCGTTGTGTGATCCATTATTTCCAGCTGCAGACTGTCGAAAAACGTCGAAAACCTTCAAAGCAGCAACCTTCCCTATAAACTTTGGTCTAAAACCAGTCAAATGGAGTATGGATACTATGCCAACAATGGTAACCACTGATTTTGCAGCTATACTAATGAAAGGTCCCAATCCATTCTTCGAGTTCCAGGAATCAGATTTTGATTGTTTCCTTTCTGATTCGTGAAGTTCGTCTGTAGCTTTATTTGTTGTGGCGTCGATTAGCCCATTACTCACAGACTTGTGTCCAGACGGGAAGGGATGTAAGTAGCCATTACCAAGATGGCTTGGATATGGAGGAAGCATGAGATCCTGGTTGTGCTGCACTGTCTCACCAACAAAAACTGAAGCCTCGTGTATAACTTCCAAATCTCCTCCTTTGTACTTCTTCAGTTTATCCAGTAAAATCTTGCGGCTTTGTTCGATCTCGGAAAGGGCTACTTCTTTCTCATACCTTTGCCGTTGTTGTAAAGCCTGCAAATTACAAGATAAATGGAAGTATTAGAAGGTTGCTCTACGAAATAATATTCCCCCCAAGTCCATGCTACAAACGTTGTTGCACCGATACGGTAACTAGTATTTCTCTCAATTTCAGATTCATGTTGAAAATGGCTTCTAAAACAACAACCTGAAAGTAGAGACAACATGGAGTGCCAAAATTAAGAAATAAATTAACAGCTTCTTTTGTAGGTGTTTTAATTGATGTAACAATTTTTAGCCACCAGATTGATGGATGAATAAGAAAAGAAGTAATTCCTATCATGAATGAAAGAATTTTTAAAATCAGCAGAAACTGATTTTAACATTCACGAGTACATATTTTTAGCTCATAAATGGAGTTCTCTAGTTAACTTTGTAAATTACTATTTTCCTCTTCTTTTTTTATCCCTTATGTGAAACCAATTAAAGATCTTTCTTATTGGTTCCCATCGGTGTTTTGGCGGAGGGAAACCTATCCTCACTCTCCTACCTTTTGGATATTAATGTATAGTATCTTTTCTATATCTATGCATGGACAAACTCACCTATAAGTTAACAATTTACACTAGATTCAACTGTCAATTTGTCAGTAAAGGACTAGAATTCTGATAATTGGAAACACTTATCTACTAAACTAACGCAATTCGAAGAGAAAAAGATGGAATCCACCATATTGGGTGGTTCATACCACAACAAGAAATGATGCCCAGGAGAAATCTACGTCGAACAAGCTCACAGAGTTACAGCCACAGGGATAAGTGAATAGTACATCAGAACGAATAAAGTTTGGTAAATAACTGATACATACTCATCGAAACTTGAAAAAGCAATATCAATAAACATGCCAGTGAAGCTGGGCGTTAAAGGTTTCAACGACCCCACAAGTTGCATATCCTGAAGTACTAAAACCATCAGCTACAAGCCTATAACTGCCTGATACTAGTATTAGCAAATATATGAAATAAGATGTTCAAATTGAGGGAGATCATGCACCCCGTTCATATTTTACTCAGAGGTAGTGAGCGTGATGAGGCACTGACATATAATGCAAGCTTTCAGACTACTAGCATACATTTAGGAACATTTCAAATAGAAAAAACAGTTCCATAACTAAGGGTGTGTTTTGAATATATTTTTAAGTGTTTAATTTAAAAAATAAGTCATTTTGAAAGAAATTTAAGTGTTCGATAACCGCTCAAAATAGTTTTTCATGTATATTTTAATCAGATTTTATCAAAAGTGTTTAAATAAAAATGAATTTGTTGAAAAACACTTTTTTTTAAGTCAATCCAAACATACCCTAAAAAGATGGTAAAATGATTTCTATTCTCAATTTTTATGGACCGCGTAGTTGGCGTAGGTTATGCACCTTCGATCGATATCTCACAACAACTATTAGACCAACTACATTCAGTTGTCAGAAAACCATAATATTTTAATATTCTAAATAGCTTGCTATCATAGACTTTGAACTAGTACGTCAGAGTACCTTTTCTTCACATGCTCCAATAATCACTAGGCTAACTACATCAATTCTATGGGAGAACAGAGAATCCAAACATATTTATTGATCAACAGACTCAACCAGGTTGTTAAAGTGTTGGTATAATTGAAGTTTCCATAATCCATTAGCTAAGCTTTTGGTCAACCGGTGACTTAACATGGTATATTCAAACCCTTGCAATGGTATTTCCTCTCCAATTTTTTACAATATTGTGGGATAAGGGGATTGAACCTCAGGCTTCAAGATTTTGAGGTGTGCTCATACTGGCTATTTCCTCCTTAATTAATATTGATTTCCACTAGTAGGTTCCTCTACAAATTTCTAAGAATATTGATTTTCACGTTTAGTTTCTTCTACAAATTTCTAAGCCCACAAGTGAAGGAAAGTGCTAAAGTGTTTATAATATTAAATTTACTTGCTTTTGGGTCAAGGTCTACATCAATCATACAAGGCACAGAAATTTTCAACATTATCGGGGCGAAAACAAAAATGGCAAAGAAAAGCAACTAAATCGAAACAGAATCTTCAATCTTCATCCATGAAACAAGAATAGCAAAATCAAACCTGCAACGAAGAAAGCTGATTCTCAAGAGATTCAAGTGCATCACAGATGTTCAAAAGCCTCACCGCTTCCTCATCTTCCTCCACCTCCCCAGCACTCGCATCGGCCTCACTCCGGCGGGAAACAACAACGCCATTATTTTCATCCACAGAAAACCGATCATCCCGGGAAGTGACCGCGGAACTGGTGGTGGTAGCGGTGTTAACAGAGCTTCTAATCTTTAGCCTCAGCTCCGTGGCTCTTGCTAAAATTATAGCGGTGCTTTGTTGTTCCATCTTCCCCCAAACGGAACCCCCCTTGGAAAAGGGTTTTTGAGGAACAAAAATGGGGGATTAGGGTTTGTTGTGAAAGTGAAGATGAGATATGAAAATCGATGACAATGGAGAAAAGGGTCACACAGAACCGCCAAGCTATGAGAACTCTGTGGCGGGTGCTTCTTTGTTGGGATTCGAGTTTCGAGGCCAATTTTTTTGCTTCTCTCTCTTCACTTTCTTCACATATATTTTATATTATAATCAGAATTTGTTAAAAAGCAGTTAGGGTAGTTTATACTTTATAAGCATATAACACTTCAAATTTAAAGACTTTTTTTTTGTCAGCTAAAAGTAAGATAAACTTTTGGATTTGAGCGTTCTTACCGATTAAAGATTTCTCTAGTATTAGAGAGTATTATAATTTTTTTTGTTCCCACTATAAACTTTTCTTCGTATTAGTAGACTCCACTTTAATGTCAGTGGAATCCACTTAATTTTTAGAAGCACATTGATGTGACATACTATAAATAGAAGGATTTTTCCATACTCCCGTAATATAGAAATTTTCTCAAATAGTCTCACTCAAGTATTTTTCTAAAGGAATAACTATAGTGTGAACATAAATGAGCATATAACAATATCTTCATGATTGTAAATTTTTTTTTTTAATAAAGTCTAAACACAAAAGCATGTGAGATTATATGATCTGAAACTCAAATGTGTGAAATATGTCGTCCAATTCATATACAAGGACTGACTATGGTAATTTCATTGCCCGTCACCTCAGTTCATTCCACCCAACTTAATTCAATAAATTATTGCTTACTAAGGTTAATATTTAAAATTATAGGTGAAAGAATTGAACATTTTGTCGGTCTTTTTTTTCTCTTTTTTTCTTTTTTTAAAGTTCAATAAGTAATTATGGGAGTGAGAAACCAATCAAAGTATCAATTTTCAATATGTTAATAGATTATATATCGCTATAATCATTATATATTGAGTTTGACATGTTATTTTAAATTCAAATAATTAATTATGGAAATTACCACTACAATTCCCTCACATGCAAATATTACCTCTGCCATCATAACTCCTCCATTAATTTAAAATTAAGAGAGAGAAAAATCCAACTCAAATGGGTAAAATGAAATTTCAAAGTAAAAGTTTAACAAAAAGATTTACATAATATTATTTGCTAATTCTAATAGTTCAAGTTTATGGGGGTAAAGGAAACAACCAAATGGGCAAAAATGTATCCTCAGATGTATCAAATGGGAAACAACCAATTGGCAAGCTTCCTTTGAGCAGATAATTGTCAAAATCAATGAATGTCTCCAAAACTTGCAGCATTTTAATACATTACATCAACAAAAATAGACATCAGACAGGACATCTTAGGATGACAGTTGAATCATAACCTGCTACTCCTATTTTTTACCAATCAAATAGCTCAACTTTTTTGTCCAAAAATCACCATTTCTTTTCCTTTTGGATTCAACAGCATGAGCCTCTTCTTGGTTGGCCCTTCCTTTTCTTTACCAAAACTCTCCTCAACCACAAAGGCTATGGCTGTGATTCATCTGTCATTCCAAGCTGCAACCATATCAAATTACATAAATGGATATAGCCCTCAACCTAGGCATCCTTGTACGCCAACCCGATGTGTTGATGTAGCTCCAAGATCGAATCTCCCCCAACAAAAATACTTCGGATTCGCACCATCCGATTAGAAATCATTGACCAACTTGCGTATGAAACTATCAAGACAAGGATTGGCATGCCAATTCTTTGGGCAGCAGAAAGCTGAAGCTGAAGTTGTGAGGTATCCATCCAATACTCTTCCAAAACTTCTTTCGTTGCCGCTGCTGAATGTCTTTTATCCGCCTGTCGGACCTTAGACGCTCCACAATGTTCTCCAAATCTTCCAGGCACAAACCAGAATCCTTGGCAAAAGACTCCACAATCTTTGGGAGTAGAATTCTCTGCCCTTTGTGTGCCCTCAAATTTGAAAGGATGTAGTCTTCTTTTGCAACCTCCAGCTCCTCATTCACCCTCTTGGCCGTATAGATACGGACCTGCATAAAACGACAAGCAGCGAGTTCAAAACTAGGTTTGTTTGTATTGACTTCAATACTAGAATGTTTTAACATAGTTTGTGCCATTATCAGATGTTATCATACCGCTGGATCAGAATGACTCCCACAACATAGAGCAAAGTATAACCGAGGTTCGGGGTGGTTGATTGGAAAGGATTTCTGTGCATCAGTGACCTTAAATTTCGTTTTCGATGAGAGGAACAGGTGCAGCCACTAATCAAGCAACAAATCAGTCAGACATTGAATCTAGTGATATACACTGGTAACACAAATTTTGACATATCAAATTTTGACATAAACATAATTTTGAGATGATACGAACCTGTCCCAAACGAGGCAAACGACACCCAAGAATTGAGCTTTGTATCATGTCTACACTTATTATGTGGCCCCCAATATCGTATGCAGCCTGGAAAGTGCAACAGCTAAATGAAAGAAGTAATTGTAGAATTTTATTTTGGTTGATTTGAAGAATAGAAGCTATCCTCACCTTGAGTATCAAAGATATTCTCTTCAAACTATTTTTAGGGATCCCATATTGCAAATAAGCCTGTGGAACAAAGAATAACAAACATTTACTTGTAGTCTTTTTGATGTTATCAAAGGAAAAACACAGAGTTTGTGCTAAGTTTAGAACTTACATGCATTACCAGTGTATTGTGTACATTAATCCAAAACGCAAGCTTTTCGTCGTGTTTCATCACTTTGAGGTCGACTTCTTTGAGCCGAAAAATAAGAGACCTGCCAACAGTATATTGGAGATTTCAATAAACAATGAAGGATATGAAAGTCATGGAATAAGAAACAGATAGTTTCTTTGAATGAGGAATCACCTGAAACCTTGTAGCATTTGGTTGATATCTGAGTCCTTTCTTTCTCTAGAAATCCATTGCACCCTCAACATTGTGTGACTAAATTCTTCAGTGTAAAAAGGGTTCTCGAAATGCGAGTTGAACGACTTCTCGTAGTTCCTCATACTACCAAAGTCTTGTGAAGAAAGTTCATACACGGATGACAAAGGTGAGATTGGAGAAGGATTGTTGTGATTCATCAAAGGAGGTTCTGCAAGTTCAAGGTATATTGCAGAGATGGACTTGATCATCTCCTCAGAAAGCCAGTTAGGCGACTCATCTGCTCGATTAGATATACAGGCACCGAGATGCTCCCCAAGGCTCGTAGAATTCGGAGCATCAATTCGAGATTGCTGAAAAAACAATGTAAAATTCCCAAATGAGAAAGAGATGCATATTCTAAGTTCTACCTTGTCCAAGATGTATCAATATCAAGTTACCTCCAGCATTGATAATGGAAGGGAATGGAATGAATCTACTGCTTTAGCTGACAGAGGGTAGTTTCTAGATGAACTGAGCGATCTCTGCGACAGAGACGAATAGCTGCGATGTAAGAGTGACAGCTTCTCTGGTTCCTCAACTTCATTTCTTCCTTTTGATTGATTATGAGATAAAGTTTCCGGTGACACAATATGGCTGGAATTAATGAAAGAATGTTCTCCTTCGATTGCAATATGAGGTTCGGTATACGATTCGAGCCTATCATCCATGGTGGAAAAAGAGGATACATGTTGGTTGAAAGTTCGACGGTATAGCGACAGAAGATACTTTTCCAAATAAACAACTTCCAACTCCAAGACCGCTATTTGTTTAATCAGTGCCATCTCAGCCTGACATTGATGAGAACCAATAAGCCTATGGACATTTCATCTCAAGCATTTGATGAAACAACAAGGATGGATTCTCCAAGCATATGAGTATTCTCAAGGATAATCTCATACAACAGTACAAACAGATAAAATTACATATATGTATGGAAAGTTTGGTCATGAAGTTACCTTTGGGATTGAGTTTTCGGTAGCAGAGTGAAAAGCAGAGTGAAAAGAGAGAGGCTGAAAATTGATTGCTTTCTCCAAGGCATGGCGAGTGGCGAACTGACTTTGTAATTGTTCTTCGAGCTGTAGAATCTGCAGGAAAAAGAAAGCAGACAGCACGCTAAGGAGAATGTACAAGAATATCAGAAACCAGCCCAATGAGACTGAGAAGTTCAATTTAAAAACTTGGTTACATATCAAACAACTTTCAAAGATTGAATAGTTTTTAGTTACAAATCAAATGGCATTCCAAGGACTTAAAGCATTTCCTTTAAACACTAGGAATTAGTCTTTCTATCAAGTGTAAGCAAGAAAACTGTTTCATTTAAAAACATCACTTCTAAATAATGAACAATCCGGTTCAAACAACAAGTTCTATACACAGAGTAAAAGCTGTAGGAATATCGACAAATAACCCTGACCGACATAGAGGTTCGGTTTGAGATTGTGTTCGGTTTATATATCACAACAATACTTCTCAAAGATTTCATATTGCTAGGTTACATTACTAACTTATAAATGCTTAAAAGCATTTCAGAAACACACTTGGAATTTAGTCTCTAGATTAAAAGTGTTAGCAACAAGACCGTTTGGATCAAGAACACTACCCTAAATAATCCACAAACCGGACGCCCCACGAATCGCGTTCGTGATTGTAATGCTATTTTCTCATTAAACTCTCAATGGAAGAACTTCTATAAAAACAAAGGCATTACAACTTTACAAGCTTAGTATAATATCCACACAAATTTTTTCACCATACCTCCTGCTTCAAGGAAAGCTGAACATTTCCATCAGAAATTTGCTTTTTATTGCCCTTTTCCATTTCCTAAAACCAAAAGAAAAATCCGTAAAACACCTCTCCCTAGAACAGCAAAAAAGCATTACTATAGAAACTTTATAACATTCTAATAAACTTTCATCTCCAAAAAGTCAACCATGGCAGACAAGACAGACAGACAGAAACAAACATGATATTCAAATCATTGGACAGAAAAAACGAATGTTCTCACCATTTCTTGAAGGTAAGAAGCCTTTTTCAGATGAACATCAAAAAGAAGACTTCAGAAAAGGAAGAATTAGAAGATGGGGTTTTCTTTTCTCATTGCAACTAAAAAACAGGGAGAAGAAAATTTGGGGTAGAACAGAGAAAGATGAAGAAGAAGATGAATGGGAAATGGGATGATGGGGTTTTGTAAAAACTAAAAAGTTGGTGTTTTTTTAAGGAGTGATTACAGAGACAAAAATGGGTACTGAATCAATGTCAAAAACAAGCAGTGAAACAGTATTAAATGCAGGGGGACAGTGGCTCCAGATATGGACAAGTGCCAAAACAGAGAGGGGGAAAATTTTATAGAAGAAACAATCCAAAGAAAATTAATGCAAGAGAATGAACACTGTTGGCAAAGACCAGAAATGCAATGTGCTGGAGGGACACTCTTCATAGGACTGTCTATCAAATGGGTTTCCTTTGATTTATATAATTCAAATCAAAATATTAAAAAAAATGTTTTTCTCTTGCATAACGTAGCCTTTTCAAAAGTTGCACGTTTGAATCAAAATTAAATTTTCACTATGGTATGATATTATTTACTTTAAATATAATCTTCGTGATTTTTCTTTTGAAACTATCTAAAAGGTCTCCTACTAATAGAGATCATTGTTATCACTCATATAGTAATGATCACGTTCTTTCCTAATTAGGAGTTTGTTTGCACTTCTAAAAAGGAAATAGGAGCTTAGCGTTGACGTGAAATAGTGTGGTTGGTATTCGAGGCTCAATTTTCATTCCAAGTTATCATTACACCGTTTCGATTCACATTTTTTTCATCCAGTGTGTTAACGAATTTCTATTCTTTGAAATATTTATGAAAGGTTAAAGAGTAATGTCGCAACATTCAGAAGAACGGTGATATTTTACCTAAATAAAATAGAGTTATAAACAAAAGAGAAACAAGGTCTAGGAGTTCTTCTTTTTTTCTTTTTTTTTTCCTGTAGTAGAGGATGAGAATGATTAATTAATAGTCTTTTTGTTTTGGTTTTGATTTTCGAGGATAGATGGAAAATTATCTTTCCATGTCCTCTCACAGTGATTGGATAAGTTTGAAATATATTGTATAATGAAAGATAGATGAATGTATGTTATATCTATCTCTATGCAATCCGTTAAATATAATCATAAGTTGTCACATGATAAATTTTTCTCTTTTAAAAATCTATACCCTAAACTTTAATATGTCAGAATTTAGTCTATATACTTTAAAATTTGTGACAATTGAATCTGTCATAAAAATATTGTCAAGATTTAATCAAAATTCTACATATATAGATTTCATAAATTGATTAGGGTCCATACATGTTCATAATCTAAGACAATGACTAAATTATTACAGAATAAAGTTTGAACTTAATTTTTATGAAAATTTTCATGACTTGGTTTGAATTGTTATAATTAAAAAAAAAAACAGAAACGAAGTTATTGCATACTAAAGTCTAGAGACTAAGGCCCCTTTTGGTAATCATTTAGTTTTTTTTTAAAAAAAAAAAAATTAACTTATTTTATCCACATTTCTTACAATGATTTACATATTTCTTAAATACAATTGTTGAATTCTTAACCAAATTCCAGAAACAAAAACAATTTTTTGAAAGTTACTTTAGTTCTCAAAATTTGGCTTTGTTTTTTAAAACCATTGGTAGTAGACAACAAATGAAGAAATTTTGATGTGGGAGAAGTATCCATAGGCTTAATTTTCAAAAATAAAAATTAAAAACAAAATGATTACCAAATGGAACCTAAATTATTATAAATTAAAAAATATATATATATCTAAATTAATATTTTCACGAAAGTTCATGGACTAACAATATTTTTTAATTTTTAGTTTAAATTTATATTTCTTATAAACCTTGTTTTTGACCTAAATGTAGAGGGTATCAAATATCATTATTCATCTGAAATGGCAAAACAAAAAAGGGATGGGGATGAAGCATATGAGATCAAAAAATAGTACAAAATACATAAAAGGTATAAAAAAAAAAAAAAAAAAGGTTTTGTATGAATGGTCCCTTATCTTAGAAAGGCACATTACCTTTGATGCTTTTTGCATTGCATTAAAAGAAGAAAACTAGTTTGTGGGTTTTTTTTTTTTTTTTTCTCTTTCATATTTTTGGATGAAGTTGAAAGGAAAATCTCACAAGCAGCAAAATGACAGGATAAAAAAGAAACAGCAAAAGCTGACTTGGACAAATCATTCACATTGTTGTACATATATTATATACCTAATCAATTTTTGTTAGTAATGTAAAATACAAAAGCAAAAATGGACCTAGTTTGAGCTGGTTTTCTTTTTGCATTATTAGTAGTTTGTGCGTGTAGCAGCTCTCTTTTCCTTAAAAATCACCATAATTATATCATTTTGATAAAATATTAAAAATGCAGTTATTTCGCATATGAAAAGTTCAAGAAACGTCAAAGTGAATTTAGCTTAATGGTAATTGACGTAACCTTTCCTTCGATTTGGAGTTTTTCCACATTAATTCTATTGTTTCTAGTCTTATTACTTTTAAAAATATATATTATTTGTTAATTTTCTGCTTATTTTTAGAATAGTGGTAGGTTTTTTCTAACTATCATAATTCATAATACAATTATTATAGTATGATTATCTGAATTTGAACATATTTAATGTTTAAGATATAAATTACAAGTATAAATAAGGTGAATGGTTCAATCTTCCATTAAATAATTAAACATATATTTAAAAATGTTATAAGTTTGGTGAAGTTGGAGTTTGTATATATGTAAATAGGATGTATAAAGGAAGTGGGTTATAAAAAATTTAGCTTGTGTAACATATATTTGATTTTTTAGTTTATAAATTGTAAAAAAAATCAATATGTAATATAAAAAGGTAGATTTTAAGCTTGGATATAATTTCGAAAATTCAGCATATAAATCTCTTTAGGAGTTGATGTCCATTGACCTTTTCACATTTTTCATAGATTCAAGATCGAATATTAAAGATAAATTGATATTTTATTATATCGTAAAAAAACATGGATCATAAAAAAGAATAAGCAACAAAATATCATTTATATGGATACAATATAAATAATAAGTATTTAGCTTTTCTAAATCATAAAACGTTTATTAGTTTATTTATTTTATTTTACAATTTTGTTATAAATAAACATTGACATCGATATTTTCATAAAATTGAAACTCAACATTTCCATGACGTTATAAATAACGTGGATGGTAATAATAAGAACAATATAGGAAAATTTTTCAGAAATAAGTAGCATAGTTTTTTAAATTCGTTGAAATAGTTTTTCTCGGTCCTTCTTGTTCAAGATCAACGCCGAGCTTTGAATAAAAAAAACCCCGTTTCATCTTATATATAAACTATCAACTCTTTTGGAATTTATTGATGAAATTTTGTTCGAAATGGACACTAAGATCATGCTTTCTCGGTGTAATTTTGCGATGAACACTCAGATCCACATAATTTTTCCAAATATCATATAATCTTTCCAAATCTTATATCAACTGTTACCTATTTCCAATTTTTTTCCTATAATATTTCACAACTCTTAGATCAAATCTTACACCAAATTTATGTTTCCAGTAATTTCTAAATTGATTTACCAAAAATCAAAGAGATTAAGTAAGATTTTGGAAAATTATGTAGATTCCAGTCCTCATCCTGATCGAAATTTCACCGATAAAAGCTCAAAAGAACGGATAGTTTGGATATAATATAAAAAAGTTAACTTTTTATATAAATCGATCTCGATTGAGAAAGATCTAGAAAAAGTATTTTTCAAAAATTTTTGAAAGGAGTGCTAGCACTGAAAAGGTGAAACCTAAGACAAAATTATTTTTTACCATTTCACAACAATATATATGGAAAGAATGTGGCCAAGGCCTCAAAAAGAAACTGCACATTGAAAAGGAAAAAGAAAAAAGAAAAAAGATCCTCAGAAAGGGCTGAAAGTTGAAAGTAAAACACAACATGATTGACATGAAAAAAAGACTGATTTTCATTGTCTAATTAAGATTTTTATTATGGAAGAAATAAAAGAATTTTCTCAAAAAGAAAGAAAGAAAGATGTATGCTATGATAGCATAGGATTTCTTGGTGATATTTCTTCTCTCCTATTTATTTGTTTTTAATAAATTAAAAGAAAAAACTGCATTTAATAGTAGTTGTTATTTCTTTTCTATTAAATAAGAAAGAAGAAGAAACAAAATGTTTGGTAACTATTTTTTTTTATTCTTTAAAATTTTAAATTAAAATGTAAAATTTTCACTTTGAAAACCAGTTATTAAAATTATATATTTCATTTTTTTAATTGTGCATCTTATAAGTAAAAAGCGATACAAGAATATTTTTATTTATGTTGTGAGAAAAAATCTAAAAAGAAAAAAGAAAAATTTTCACACATAGAAAAAATGTCAAATTATTTACAAAAATACATATATAAAAAAACCATTAATAAATATTGATAGACTTCTATTAGCATCTATCACATAGTATCAACTATCCGTCTCTATTAAACAAGATCAAAATTTTCTATTTTGTGTAAATAGTTTCTCTTATTTTTCAATATTTAAAAAAAATAAGAAATTTTTTTTTTCAAAATCTCTACAATTTTTTTTTTAAAAAAAATCTTATAAATGAGAAATATGAAATCAAACTATTTACCAAGTGTTTCCATCTTTCTTAAAAAAAAAAAAAAAAAAAATGTTAGTTCAAAGTACTACTTTCATTTACTACAACCATTTACATCACAAAATCATTTATAATAAATGTGAGATATAGCCGCATTTATATTATAAAACAAAATTTATAATGGATACAAAATAGAGTATTATTATATGAATGTTAAAAAATATTTTTGGTTCTTGAGCTTTCATGAAAATAACAATGTACTTTCTAAACTTTAGTTTGTAACGATTTAATCTCTATCACAAAAAATATTATTATGATTTAATAAAATCTTTTACATATATATATTGATAAAATGATCGGGAATCAAATATATTCATAAACTATAAAGACCAAGTCATTACGTATTAAAAATGTATGTTTAAATTTGATGAAAATTTTCACAACATGAACTAAATCGTTATAAGTTGTGAAGTACAACGACTAAATTTTTACTTATTAAAGTTTAGAGATTAAATTGTTATAAATTTAAAAATATAATATAATAAATTATTATCAATTAAAGTTTATTAACTAAATTATTATTAAAAAAATCTTTAAAAAAAAAATTATTTCCGGTAAAAGTTTTCTTTGATCCTTCTGAGAATTGAGGATTGGGATTCGTTTCAGTTTCCAGGGGAAGTTGACTTCTAGAGAAAAGAGATTCACAGGATTTTGTTGGAGTTTGTACATATATTAGACACCATATGTGAAAATAAAATTAAAATATGTGGTCTAAAAATATAGAATAAATAATTTTAAATGTCGACGACTAATAAGAATATAAGTTCATTCGATTTTATCGATTTTGTGATAAATTAAAAAACAAATTAAACTAAATCGATGTCTAATAAAAGAAAACAAAATTAATATATCGATATTTTATTCGGTTCGATTCGATTTTGGGTTGATTCTCGATTATTGACATTGTTATCGAATTGATTTTCTTTTTTTTTATTTTCAAATTAAAATTGGGTATATATATATATATATTGAAATTGGACGTTTTTGTATATTTTTTTTTTTGACACTTTTTTAAATAAAAAACACACATGTTCGATAATAATTTTAGTTTTTTTTTTAAATAATAAATATACATGCAATATAATAAATAAAATATTAAAAGTACTTAATATTATAGCTTTTAAGGGTGTATATATACCCTCAATTCTATTTTGATTGCTTTTTCAAATAAAAAATCGATCTGACTCAATAATTATTTTATTTGCTCAAAATGAAAATCAAGATGTTTAATCTTATACTAAAAAAAGTTAAACCAAATCAGTTCGTTTAATTTAGTTTGGTTTTGCGATTTTTTCAGTTTTTTTGTTGCACAGTATATAATTTAGTGGTAATTGATACGTATGAACTAACTTAAAGTCGACAAAATTTGAATCTCTATACTTTGATATTCTGTTGTACTGAAAAAAATGGTCAATGTCAAGAAAATTATGGAAGTTTTAATTTTATATAAATATCGATTGATATTTTAAAAGAGGTTGCAAATATTAAAAAAATTAAAAAATAGAAATGAAAGTAAGAAAATAACATTTCACCCTTTTCAAATAAATTTAAGTTTCTTATTATTAGGATCACACTGCATTAGTGATATCTTATTTATATGGTAATATTTCATCGATAATTATATATATTGAAAATATTGTTCACCATTCATGTCGAAAATCTGATATACGGACGAAAATGTGTGTAAAAAATATTGCATTGTTCTTATTTAAGTTTGTGATGACATATATTGTTTGGTTCATTTCCTTTTCTCGTGATTGAAAAGATCACATTCTTATTTGATTATTTCCAAAAGAGGTTGGTATTTAGTCGTGTTAACATCAGTTAGGGTTGTCGCTTTTGTATATAATTCTTCCTTTAGCGTTATTTTTCTTTGAAAGAGAGTTCTAAAACAAAGATCATTGATGAACGGGTAAAAGCATGACGTATATTTTGTTATATGAGATTTTGCTATGATCGTTTAATTTAGACTAAGTTGTAATCTAAATATCTCCTAGAAGCATTTGAATCTTTGAGAGGCTTTTTGTTCTTTAGTCTGGAGGTGTTCTCTAGATTTTCTCGGTGGGAAACAAAGTATTTGGTGGAAGAGATTCCCACATTCTTGGTGGAAAACCTAAACTCTTCGTTTGAAGGGTTCTTACAAGAAAAGGAAAGATTGTGACTATGTTTGAGAGAGAGTCTCACTTTCATTGACAATCTAAGTTATTGTGTTTACTAAAAGCTACGTTATTCGTTAATCTTTGTAGAGGTTCTTTTCAACAGATAATTAGTATTAAATTGTAATTGCTTAACTTTATAGAGTCTCTTTCCTTTGGGTACGCTGGCCTTGAAACGTAATTGATATTGCATTGAACTAGATTACTAATCTTTGTGCCTTTATATTATTGTTTTATTATTTGTTCTACACATTGTAATTTATCTTGTTACAACGTAGTGTTTTATTCCTTTCATTGTTCCACGTAATAAAGATATTGGGTTTAAAAAAATAACATCAAATATAATTAATTATGGTGGCTTTCCATGATTAAAATATAAATTTAGTCCCTACAATTGAAGTATTATGATTATTTCGTTTCTTAATATAATAATTGTGGAATTGAGAATCAGACCTACCAACTTTAAAGAAAGGAGTTGCATGTCTTTTTAAGTCCACTTTGACAAATAACATTTACAAGTATTTTAATCCAAAACTGTCTATGTTTACATATTGTCGATACAATTAATAGAATGATAATAATATGATTAGTATTAAAATTTTGTTGCATATTAGATCATTGACTAAAAAAGTCCTTAAACTTTAAAAATGTCTAACAAATTTTGAACTTTTAGTTTTGTGTCTAATAGGTCCAAACAAAAAAAATCACAAACCAAATTTGCCACTAATTTTTTTTTGGGTTTAAAAAGAACTTTTTATCATAAAAGTAACAATTTAGTAGTTAAATTTTTATTAGTAACGATTTAGTCATACAATTTCAAATTTGTAATAATTTAGTGTCTAAACTTAATAAGTAAAAATTTAGTTCTTATACTTTAAAATTTTTAACAATTTACTCCCTATCATAAAATATTTCATCAAAATTAAGTGTCAACTTGTATCATATATTATGACTTAACCTAAATAATTTATAAATTATTTTTCATAATAGGGACTAAATCTTATTATTGATCTATGTGTGTAATTAATTTCACTAAATCTTAATGATATTTTTCATAGTAGGAACTAAATCATCGAAAAAAATTATAACGTATAGTGATCATTTTGTTAGTTATAAAAATCAAAGATTAAATTATTACAAATTTGAAAATGCATAGACTAATCCTTATTGATTAAAGTACATAGATTAAATTATTATTTTCACAAAAATCTAACGACCAAAATTATTTTTTAATCGATTATTTTTTACATCTATTTTTATATTGCATGAAGATGAAAAAAAAATCCCAAAGGAAAAAGAGAGTTATTAGTGGTAAATCCTAATATAATTTATTTAATAGATGGGTTGGGCAAAGACAAAAGTGTGAAACTTCGTAGCCAACCAAAACAAATTAGAAGTGTTTGGATCAATGATATCGAAATTACTTTAAAATTCTTAGTTTTTAACAAACAAATAGTTTTTTATTCCTTTGAAGAAGTCAACCACCAATTTATTTATTTATTTTTAATTTCACCCAAGAAACTGACAGACATGCTTGAAAACAATAAATCTTGTTGTCTTTTCTTTTTTTAAAAAAATGGTAAATTTTGTTTGATTGTATGCATATAATGAAAACAAAACATTCTCTATTGTAGACTAGATTTGTTATAAAATTAAAAATATATATATATAGATTAATTGCAAAAATTACTCTTAAAGTATAGTGGCTGTTATGGATGAAAAAATGAACATTTATTCAGTAAATATGAAAACTAACTTTAAAGTCATTAGTTAACTTATGGAGACCGACCCATAGGGTCAGCCATCAAGTCATAAATGGCTATATATGAAGGCCAACCTATAAGACCGATCAGAAAGTTGAGGAGGTTGATCCTATAAAGATAAAAATTATGTCTAACAGTTATATTTTTGCACATACTTGGGTCACTAGTGAAATAAATCCGACCATTCATAAAGGTTAATAACGACTTGATTAATTACCTAAAAAGTTAAATAGCGAATAATTATAACGAAACTCATTTCTATATAAACGAGAGGGATTGTGACATTTGAGGTATGCTGAAGCACATCATACACTCTCTGCTCTCTAGCTCTCTAAACCATCATTGACTTGATCATTGGAGTATTAGTGGCCAAGAACCACACCTGTGCGAGATTTTATTCTATTGTATGGGGCATTGATTCAATTTCTCCTGAGAATTACAAATTCTCATAGTTGGTACCAAACCTCGATATCAATAATGGTACTTGCAATTATATCATCAAACTTTCAATGATAAAAGTTGAGCTATCAAACTTTATACAGGCGTTAAAATAGAGCACTCAAACTTAAATAATTGTAGAAATTATAATAATTATATAAGTTTAAGGGTTTAATTTAATATTTATAATTTCTAGATAAATTTGATTTTTGATGGTCTATATGTGTAAGAAAATTCATTAAATCTTAATAATAATTTTAACGATAAGGACTAAATTGTCACAAATTATAAAATACAGTGATTAAAGTTCAAATACTAAACAGTTACAAAATTGAAAATATGTGAACTAAATCATTACCAATTAAATTTATGGACTAAATTGTTATTTTTATGAAAGTTTAGAGACTAAAAGTATTCTTTTATCATTTACCTCCTAATTTTAGCATGAAGCAACTAAAAAAAGAAAAGAAAAAGAGAGTCCAAACAAAGCAAATTAGAATTATTTGGATGGATGATATTTAGGGTCTCTTTGGAATAACTTAGCAAAAAATGGTTTTCAAAAATTCATTTTCATTTAAACATGTTTTATAAAAATTCTTTAAAATAAAACACACTTGTATTTGGAAAACATTTTTTTATCTCAAAAGTATTTCAACATACAAGTTTATTTGGCTTACTATATAATAATTTTTTTTTATTAATGTCAAATTACTATAAATAATTTTTTCGACAATGATGGTGGACAGAAGCGGTTGCCACGAGTGTTGGCTGGAAGTTGGCCGACGGAGTACATCAACGGTAGTGGCCTAAGGTTGGCTAGGAGAGATCATCGAAGATGGTGATCGGATGTTAGCCGATGGTGGTCGCCAGAGACGAGGGTTGAAAGTTGGTCAGTGGCGATCGCCAGATGTTGTGGTCAAAGTTTCTAATGGTGTTGGCTGGAGTTTCTCATACAAATTAAGAACAAATTAACCATTAAACATTCAAAAATCATTTTACTAAAAGTTGATTTCAAGTGTTTATCTTAAACCAATTTATTTTATAAACTCATTTTTCAAATTCTATTTTGATTAGTTGTTAAACACTTAATTTTTTTTTTCAAAATAACTTTTTTTTAATTTCTTAAATTAATTATTTGAAAAGGTAACAACCAAAGTCAAAGCTTTGTCAAAAGCAAGATGAGGAAGTGGAGCTATGGTATAAACGATAGTTTTCCCCATCTACTTTGATTCAAAAGAAAGGTGAAGGATTTTTTGACAACTAGCAAACGACTTTCTATCATAGTTGCAAGGGTTCCAAACCTTAATTACAACATGTCATACCAAAGGCTTCTTTCGGTTGGTTAAGTAAGGGGGCGTTCAATCTATGAGAGCACCCACCCTTAACTTATTTTAAAATTCTTAGTTTTAAGTTTTTAACAAACAACTAACTTTTTGTTTATTGGAAAAAGTCTACCCCATTTTTTTTAAAAAAAAAATAAATAAATAATCTCCCAAGAACTAATAGACATGCTCGAAAACAATAAATCTTGTTTTTTTGTTATTTTTTTAAAAATTGATTCATTTTGTTTGATAACATAATCTCTTTTCACTATCTATTGAGTGATAGATTACTATTTGTGTCTATCATGATACACATTGACATAAATAGTAATATTCGTGGTCTATTGCAGGTAGATGGTGAAATTTTGTTATATTTATAAATATTTTTGTTCATTTTCTTATATTTAAAAACAACTCTAAAAAAAACGTTAATAAAAATTAGAGGAATAGTTATTTATTTTTGTTTTTAAAATTTTCTAAGAATCAAAATATTTCTTTAAAAAAATATGGTAAAAACAAATCAAAAATCAAAAATCAAATTGATTATCTAAAGTACTAAATTAGTGCTTAAAAAGTTTCAATTTAACTGCAATTCGTTAATGAGTTTTAAATGGTTGATTAAACCCCCAGATTTTAGAGAGGAAAAAATCATTTAAAAGAATAAAAACCCAAATTTCTTGTCAATTTCTGAAAAATTCAACCTTTATAAAATTCATAAATTTATCGAACATACTTAGAGATCGATAATACAAATCAAATGTCAAGATATTTTTGATAGTACGAGTATTATGTGAGTAGAGGTATGATTATGTTGACAATTAATTATACATTTTTAAACTTTCTTTATATTTTTTTGTATTTTGTTTGTGTCTTAATTTCAAGCTATGAGGTCACATAATCTCCCTGTTTTTTTTTTTTAATATATTACATTTGAAAAAAAAAATTTATTTTCCAAATTCATTTTCAGAAATTGAGGGGGAAAACATGAAAATTCGGACCTAAACAAATTAGAAGTCTGAAATGGCAGTGTTTGAATTTCATAAAACAATAAAATTGAGATTGTTAATTAGATTCTAAGAAATAATGATATATATTTACTTCTTCTTCTTCTTCTTCTTCTTTTTTTTTCTCGAGAATTTCAGCCACCAACTTTTTTTTTTCCCAAGAAACAAACAGACATACTTGAATTTTTTTATTGGACAGAACACAAAGTCTATAGAAAAATCAGTGCAATGTGGAGTTAGCTAAACAAAGCTAACTTCAATAATTAAACCATTAACTAAGATGCCTTTTAATATCATTAAATTTCCATTGATCTTTTAAATTTATTGATTCTGCACAGTAATTAACATGCATTTTATTTGTTAAAATCACGAAGTTTCCTTCTCTCATCCTTTCCATTGTTATATTAAAAAAATTATCTTTTAACTCAAATCAATTTGAATTATTTACTTATTGATTTATCATTAAGAAACGTTTGTATAATTTGAATTATTTACTTATTGATTTATCATTAAGAAACGTTTGTTTTACCGATTTTGTCATGTGATTTTAGACTTACTTTTAATATTTTGAGTTATTTTTAAAATTATTTTTCTAATTTAAAATGTCACGAATTAAAAATCGGAAAATCAAACACACCCATTTTTAAGAATTCGGAGACCAAAATAATATATTTTAAGATCGCATGGATAAAATATACCTAATTTTTAAAATTGGAGAACTACAAAATCATTTTAAAATGTAATAAAACAAAACAAAACATTATCTAAGTAGACGTAGACTACTGTTTCGTAGACCACCTTAATTATTTTTTTAAGAAAAGCATCTTACAAAAAAAAGTTAAAAATCAATTAATTAAATATTATACCATTTGTATATATTTTGTTTGTTATTGAATTCTAGTCCCAATGTCAAAATTTATCAGCATGAATTATTTTAAGAGGTTGTTATATCAAGAAGGTTCTGATTTTGGTCAAAGGTTGAAATTTTATTTATTATTTATTTCTATTTTTTTTTATATATATATAGACAATGTTTGGATCTCTCATAACGATGACATTATCTATAATTCAATATTAAAATTCGAAGAACCATTTCTAAAAAAGAAAAATCAAAGAACCAAAAATTTCTCTTGATCGAGAAAGTACATCAATATAATACTTGAAAACCTTGTTATTAATTTGTTTGGATGAAAATCAAAGTAAGATTAAAATGATCTTTTTTTATATATATTTTAAATATAATTATTTTAGTTTTTAAATTTTTAAGAGATTTATTTTAGTTAATTATAGTCAAAATAAAATCATTAGTTTAATCACAACCTATGTTGATTCTATAAATAAAAAATAATCATTCAGATATTTATTTGATTATTTTGCCTCCTAAAACTTGATTACATATTTCATCTATGTGATTTGAATACATATCCAAATCACACATCATGTCTATACTTGAAACCAATTTGGAAGCCAAATTGTTTAAACCAAAATCAAAACAAAAGACTAAATTGTGTCTTTTTTTTTTCTTCAAGGTTTAGACAGATATTTACAAAAACTTTTAAAGGAAATGTGACGACTATAATATAAATGATAACTTGAAAATTTTGAGAATAAATACGATAAGTTAAGCCAAATTGAGTATGACTCAACTGATATAATGTTTGTATTCTTAACCTCGTGATCAGAGTTTCAATTTCAACAACCCATACTTTAATTTAATACATTTCCATTTTTTTTTATTTTTTTTTTTTAAAAAAACCATTAAAAAATTATGATACCTAAAACTAAAGAGAGTAAGAAATATTAATTTAAATAAAAAAGAACAAAAATAATATAAAAGATCACGCCCGGTGGGACTCGAACCCACAATCGCCTGATTAGAAGTCAGGCGCCTTATCCATTAGGCCACGAGCGCTTGCTGATGACAATAAAACAGATAAATAATATTATCTTTATACATATGGATTAAAGAATGCAAAAGCAAATGGCCCATGCAGGTTTCGAACCTGCGACCTTCGCGTTATTAGCACGACGCTCTAACCAACTGAGCTAATAGGCCATTCGATATTTTTTTACATTAATATTTTATATTTTCTTTAATTTTTCTCTTTTTAATCCATTCCAACTTCGGTTTAATCATCCTAAAGATCATTTGTTTGTTTGTTGGTTCGTTTTTTTTAATGAAGAAGGATCAAACTATTCTTGAATTATCATGATTATGTGATTTTTTTTTTGTTTTTATTTTTTTATTTCTTACTTCAAGGTGTGTTTGGTTTAATATTTCAAGATCGCATACAACAAAAGATAAATTAAGGAAAGCTCACAAATCGTATACATAGTTGAATTGGACATCACGAATCCAACAATAAGTAGAAAAGAGGTAAATTGATCATACCATGCCCCACGGCACTTGCTTGAGGCCATAAAGGCTTTTATGGATCAAGTAAATATGATAGAGACATGTTTTGTTAATGAAACCAATAAGTTAAGACATGTAGATAACTTCCTATAATTGACCATGAAGGAAGACATTTCTTACATCCATTTGATGTTATGGCCACTTGTAGGTAACAACGAGCATAAAAATGACACAGATGGTAGGCTTTTTAACAACGGGACTAAATGTCTCACCAAAATCAAACCCCTCAATTTATGATATCCTTTTGCTACTAAAAGAGTTTTGTAATGAGTAACTGACTCATCAGTATTATATTCTGTGTGAAAAATCCACTTACATCCAACCACATTCATGCACGGAGACTGGGGCACTAGTGACCAAGTGCATGCTCTGGAAAGGAATTAAACTCTTCTACCATTGCAAAATACCAATGAAAATATTTTGAAGCTTTAGTATAAGAAACTGGATCAAATGGAGAACTAGTGTAAGCATTAAAGCTTAATAGGAAATGTTTGAAAATTTCATAATTAGATCGAGTTTGCATTGAGTGAACATTAGTGGGAATTCAAGGGTCAGGCAAGGTAGGATTGATGAATGGTGCCTAGTTTGAGATGCAGCTCTCTAAGGATGAGGAAGTTTGTATGTGAATAAGAGTAGGTAAGGATTGAGAGGTAGTTGGGGAGTTGAACCGGTTATTCTAATACATCACAAATTGGCTAAAATGAACCATCGAGTAGTTATTCCTTCTGCATAACTTTAATTAATATATATTGAAAAATTAAACAGACCTCTCTTATTATTTATTTATTTATTTTTAAGTAGTAATTAACGTTAAAACTATTTCACATTGTATGACATTAAAAAGTGGGGAATCATGACCGTTAAAAGGAAGAAGAGAAGTAACGATTAAGATTGGGAACAAAAGTGCTTGAAAAAATGACTAAATTCGCATTGCGACAGTGTCTTTGGTACATAGAAAGAGAAAGGGAAACAATACAAAACTTGGCTCTCCAAAATGAAGTGCTACGTCTAAGGCTTTCAGATAGAGAATTATAGGAAAATCGGGATAGATTACCCAAAATAAAAGGCCAAATAAAATTTGACCTCAATTTGAAAACAAATGAAAAATGATTGCTTACATCATCCACTTGTCAAATTACCATTTTAACCCCTAATGAACTCTCTTCCACCTTATTCGTTTTCCAGCTTTTTTTTTTATCACGTTCTTCTTCTCTTCTTTCGTCTGTTTCTTCTTCTTCTCCTACGTTTTTATTCTTCTTCATTCTCCTAATTTTTTCTCTTATTTCTTTGTTTTGCAGTTTTTTTCCCAAATAAAAAAGTGCACTTATGTCTAATAAGAAACAAGAGGAAGGAGTGAGAAGCGAGAGTTAGAAGTTAGAGGAAGAATTTAAACGAAAGAAAAAAAACCGAAGAAAAAAATTTGTTGTACTGATTAGGAACAAGAAAAAGGAGCGAGAAGCATGAAGAAGAATCTGAATAAAGGAAAAAAAAATCAAAGAACAAAGTTATAGTCGCGTTTAATGATGAACAAAAGGAAGGAACGAGAAACGAGAGGAAAGAACGAGAATTTGTTTGAACGCCAGGCTTTTGCGTGCGGTTTGAGGACAATATGGTACTTTCACATGCGGCTGACATAGGTAAAGACTATTTTTCAAACAAATTTGAATCTTAGGTCAAATTTCATTTGGGTCATAAAAAAGAATCTTTTGTACAAAAACCCTAGAATTTACTACCTACAACACCCTTTTCGAATACCGTTTAAGCCCCATGAATCTTCGATTACTCATTTTCCTCCTCCATTTCAACTTAGAATTTTTATGGATTTCAATGTTAGATTTCTCTGTCTCCTCTGTTTGTTGTTCACTTTCTCGAGAATATATGGAGAAGTTAATGCTTGGTTGAATATTGATTCATGATTCTGCTCGATTCAATTATTTCTTTCATACAATTTTCACCAAAATGTGTGGTTTTCACATAGAAATATCCAAAAAATTTGTGGGGCTAGGGTCCCAAATGGAGCAGAGAATCCCTGAATACATGAAGAACGAGAGAGGGAGTGGAGAATTTTTTCTCTATTTACAATTCGAGGTCGGGGACGGAGAATACCGACCCTGACCCGCCCAGCCCTAACTTTTGTATATATATATATATATATATATTAATATTGTAGGCTTTGTTAGGATAATTATGGATGTTTAAATTATTTAAGTTTAAAACTTTATTATTTTAATTATTTAGATGTCTTAATATTTAATATGAGATGTTCTAGTTGTTGAGTTTTGATTTTTACAAATTATGAGAATTTAGTATTTTAATTATATATTTTCAAATTGCATGTGTATTATTGTTTTTATTAGTAAAATTGATAATATTTTATTTAAATCAAAATTGTATTGAAAAAGTTTAAGGAATTGTAAAAAAATATATATTTAAATGAAATAAAAAATTGTTAGAATAAAATAAAGACGGGAGAATTTTTTCCGTGGGAACTCGATCCCCGCAATGAAATTTGCAAGTAAGAGAATGGAATAGAAAGACAATTTTCCCAATTTCGCCCTATCATGTGGACATCTCTATTTTCATTCATTTTAAATACTCCAAATTTGTTGCGTTATTTGTTTTATATATCTATTGATTTTGCTTTGAGAATGAAATAGAATTCTATTATCCTTTCATTTGTGAAGGTGAGCTAATCAAAGCTATGGTTAGTTTTGTTTTGTTTTTTGTTTTTTTGTTTTTTTGTTTTTTTGTTTTTTTGTTATTTTTTGCGTGTGTAAGGAACCAACTCAACCCGCGAACCGAACCAAATCGAATCGGTTTGGGCCGGTTCGGTTTATATTATGCTATCGAACAAGTTCAACCGACCCAAATAGCCATTAGTTCATTTGGAATCGTCAAGTTCATCCATTCTCATAGGTCGAAGAAGGCGCTGTAATCGATTCTATTCGTAGGCGATATCTTAAGCTTGGTGGGTTTCTCTTTTCTATCTCCCTCCATTGCCATTTCGTTTTGTTTTTGATCGGGAATGTGCTTTCGATTTGCAGGTCTGCAACTTCATCGCGCTCCAAGGCCGAAATTGCCTTCAAGCTTGTCTCTGAGGTTCGATTCCATTCATCTTCTTCCGAATCCAACTTTCTGCCATATATCTTTTCTACATTTTTGTAATTTTGCTTTCTAGAGTTTTTTCCATGGCGATCAATTACTGTTTCTCTTGCATTTAATTTCTGTACTCAGGTACTACTTGTGAATCGCCCCCCCATGAATTCTATAAATGAAACTTTGTGTTCTTAAGTTTAATGCAAAATAATCAATTCTGAAGGATGAGAAATGTTAATGGGAATGAGGGATTGTTTGAATGTGTTTGTAGGGATATGGTTGTTTGAGTGATAATGTGAAGAGAAGGGAATTTGATTTGGATAGGAAGAAGTTTTGCCTGATTGCAACACAATCCCTTATAGGAATTTCAGCTCTGCTATAAACTTGAATGCCTTTAATGTATTAGAAGGTTTTCACAACAACATCACATCGGTTGATGATACCAAATGAAACCTTTTTAAGTGAGAACAAAAAATGTTGGGCCACAATTTTATGTGGACAATCAAGGTGCTTTTTCTTAATTTGTCATGTTTGATAGATAAAAGAGAACTAATGAATTACGTATGAGTGGTATAAAGTCATAGAATTCTTGTATGTTTTGCTAATATAACTTGATAAGTTTGCCTGTAGTTTTTATTTTTATTTTTTTTTCATAAACTTGTGTAGTAACAAAGTTGAAATATGTTTTCTAGTATCTATTTTATGAATAATCTGAATAGTCGGTTGTGTTCTGAAACTATATAACATCTCGTCACTGGTCTTCCTTTTTCCATTAAATATTTCATCGTTGCATTTTTTCCATTTTGGTAAATTATAACATGTATCAGATTGCTATGATTTTTATTATACTTTGAGCTAGGTAATATTTGTAAGTTCAAGGATTGAAACTTTACATTTATGTTATTTATGTAGTATGGTTCGTGTTTTCTTAGAGATTTTTTTTTCTTGAAGGAATCATCTGAACATTGTGTTGATTTTCATGGAACACACTTGTTGAAGTTGGAGCGGTTGTCTTAGTTTTCTTACTAGAGTTGAACTATCTATTCTCCTGATTGCTTTTTATGAAAAAGATAACTTTACTTACCAGATTAATGTGTTACTCCATTAGAGTCTAGCAATTTTGATGTTTTTGTATCGTTGGAGAATCACCGTTTGATGAAAATGACTAAAGCTTCCCTTGCTTCCCCTTTCTTTAATAGATTATGGCATCAACATCGGCAACTATTTTGTCAAATGGAGCAACTGCATCACTAAATACTAAACTCAACTCATTTTCCCAATCAAAGTCTGCTAGCTTAAAAATCAATTCACAAGAGACTCTTCAGAGCTTCTGTGGCCTCAAGGCAGCTTCATCTCTTCGTTGTGACCCAGAGTCATCTTTCCTTGGGAAACAGAGCAGTGCTGCTCTATGGCGCCATCTTGCTCCATCATCTCAAAGAGCAAACCAGAATGTATGCAAAAATCTTCAACCTCAAGCCTCTTACAAAGTTGCCGTTCTTGGAGCTGCAGGAGGAATAGGTCAGCCTCTGGCACTTCTCATCAAGATGTCGCCATTAGTTGCCACCCTTAACCTTTATGATATTGCAAATGTAAAGGGTGTTGCTGCTGATATTAGCCATTGCAACACCCCCTCAAAAGTTCAGGATTTCACTGGACCTTCTGAATTAGCCAATGCTTTAAAAGGTGTAGATGTTGTTGTCATACCTGCTGGGGTTCCGAGAAAGCCCGGTATGACTCGTGATGACCTCTTCAACATAAATGCTGGCATAGTGAAAAGTTTGGTGGAGGCAGTTGCTGATATTTGTCCTGATGCTTTCATTCATATCATTAGCAACCCTGTGAACTCAACTGTTCCAATCGCAGCAGAAGTTCTAAAGCAGAAGGGCGTGTATGATCCAAAGAAGCTTTTTGGGGTTACTACATTGGACGTTGTTCGGGCAAACACTTTCGTTGCTGAACAGAAGAACCTTAAACTGATCGACGTTGATGTCCCGGTTGTTGGGGGACATGCAGGAATAACAATTCTTCCTTTGCTATCAAAGACGAGACCTTCTGTGAGTTTTACAGATGAACAAATTCAAGAATTGACTGTGAGGATTCAAAATGCGGGAACCGAAGTCGTGGAAGCAAAGGCAGGGGCAGGATCTGCTACCCTTTCAATGGCATATGCTGCAGCAAGATTTGTGGAATCATCTCTTCGTGCTTTGGATGGAGACAGTGATGTATATGAGTGCACTTTTGTGGCGTCTGATCTAACTGAGCTTCCCTTCTTTGCATCGAGGGTTAAGCTCGGGAGGAAAGGAATTGAAGCCTTTGTAACGTCTGATCTCCAGGGTTTATCCGAGTACGAGCAGAAGGCTCTTGAAGCTCTAAAGCCAGAATTGAAGGCAAGCATTGAGAAGGGCATTGCTTTTTTACACAGAAGCAAGCCATGACTGCTTAAAACTTTGCTTTTTCGGAACATGCTTGAAGAGTGGCATTGAATCCCAAGAATCGGTTTGCGGCTTTTCTTTTTGTTCAGTAGGTTGTATGTATTCATTTTACCCCGTTTAATGGAGAACTTTTATTTGAGATATTAACAACTACTACCGTAGATTATCAAAAAAATGTAATTGTTTTAATAGGAGTTTGTAGTAATTGAAAATTTTGTAATAACACGGTTGCTACGACTTTGCACACCTTACCACAAGACACACTAAGGCCACATATTTTTATGACTATAATAACGTAATTCAGGTTTCATTTGATTATTTTGTGGTTATTTACTAATATTTTTATAATTATAATAAATTATGAATCCTCCAATGAAATCTGCAATCGATCAATGTAATTTGATTGAGGATTAAAAGGTGCTCAATTAGATTACGGTCACAAATGAGTTGGAGCTCACTATTTTTTAACGATTAAAGCGTGAGTTGGTAACATCTATATATTGGCTGTGATATTGATAAAAAAAAGATACAGTATAGATAAAGAAAATCCAAAAAAAATATCGATGTAAGGTTATTGAATTATTTCTTTCTTTCTTTATGTGTAAAGAAAATAAAAAAATATTCAAAATTTGCGATGTTATTTGCTATCGTATCGATAAAAAAATCCAAAAAATTCAAAATTTTGGAATGTTATTGGTTCGATAAAGGTATCAATAAGAAAATCCAAAATTTAGTAACACATTGATAAAAAAATCCCAATTAAGTAAACAACATCCATAGTAATTAAATTACGTTTACAAACTAGTTAAGTAAACACGTTCAAAATCAATCTAATTACCTTTATGATTGAGGTTCATTACAATTGATTCTTTAATGAAAATCCATTATATTTATATCACATTTCATTACAGTGATGTAAACGTAGTCTAAGATAATTTTTTTGGGTTAGTACCTAAAAGTTATACAAAATCATTTTGTTAGCGAAGTTCTTTAAGATCGTTCAACGTTCACTTTTACTTCTTTGTGTAGTACAACAAAGCTTTAGCCAATCAACCTTTCTCCTAGTTTACATCTTAATTTCTTATACAAGCTTTCGTGCTCCCTATTTGCAAAGCCCAATAAAAATAAATCTAAATTTATTTTTAGCAATACTTAAGTGTAACCTAGGCTGCATTTAGGGTTGGGCAAAATTTCTCGTAGGGTCGAGTCCCTGTACGGCCCTGCCCCAATCAGGGCGAAAAATCCCCGATTTGACCGGGGACCTCTTTAGGGTCCCCAAACCATGGACGGGGCAGGGATGAGGAGGGTATAGTTAGGACGGCAAGAAAAATTCAGCTTACAGACAAAAGGAAGGAAAGCACCAGAGGAAGAAGATGACGAAAAGGGGTGAATAATTTTTCCTTTCTTTTCTATATTATGTATTTGAATTTTTCTCTCTTAATAAATCTATATAAAGGGGTTCCCCTTTTATATACATATATGCCAAGTATGGACAAAAGAATAAATTGAATCAAATCTTTTCTTGCAGGTGAAGGACAACCGTTGCACCAGAATTTGTTAGGGAGAGAGAGTGTCCACGGTGGCATTGAGGTCAGCATCATTGTGGCACTTTGTCACCTGCTGAGTAATCTAATTTTATCCTTGTCATCCCCCCTCAAGCGAGAGGGTAATTCGGTTAGCCCGAGCTTGCTTCGAAGATATGAAAAACGGTCAAGAGGAAGAGCCTTGGTTAGGCAATCGGTTAGCTGCTCAGTGGAGGGAACATATCTAACATGTAGTTGATCTTGAAGAACTAGATCCCGAATGAAATGCACATCGATTTCAATGTGCTTAGTACGCGCGTGAAAGATTGGATTAACTGCTAAGGCACCAACGGCCATATTGTCACACCAGAGGACAGGAATATCAGTTGGAGGGAAACCAATTTTAGAGAGCAGATTTCTCACCCAGATGATCTCTGTGGCAGCGTGAGCTAGGGCTCTATACTCGGACTCGGTGCTTGATCTGGCCACAGTCATTTGCTTTTTGGAGGACCAGGAGATGAGTGTGGAGCCAAGGTATATGCAGTAGACGGCGGTCGACTTTCTGTCATCAAGACTAGAGACCCAGTCGGCATCCGAGTAGGCTGTAATGTTGAAGTGTGAGTCGGGTTTGATGGTGAGCCCATGATTAAGAGTCCCAGCTAGGTACCTAAGTACATGTTTAACTATCGACTAATGTACATTGGTAGGAGCTATAAGAAATTGGCTAAGTTTGTTGACAATGAAGGCTATGTCGAGTCTAGTGTTGGTGAGGTACTAAAGAGCACCAATTGTGCTTCAGCAGAGAAAAGGATCAGACAGAGGAGTGCCTATACTCAACGAAAGTAAAGTGCCAGGGACAACGGGAGTTAGACAAGGTTTCATGTTTTGGAGATTAAGTTTGGACAGAAGCTCGATGATATATTAGGCTTGATTAAGGTGAAGACCAGAGGATGTATAATTGATTTGAACACCAAGAAAATGGTTAAGTTGGCCTAGATCTTTGAGTGAGAATTGGTTATTGAAATGTGAAACAAGATGGTCTAGGTAAGCTGGATCACTACCAGTAAGTATTAGATCATCTACATACACCAGCAACATAGTGATAGTAGTGGAAGTGCGTATGTAGAAGAGAGAAGTGTCAAGAGAACTTACTGTGAACCCGGATAGACAAAGGAAGGCTTTTAGTTCATCATTCCAAGCCCGAAGAGCCTACTTGAGACCATAAATCGCTCTGTTGAGCTTGTAGATGTAGTGCGGGTGGGATTTGCTCTCAAATCCGGGGGGCTGGGACATATATACCGTTTCCTTCAGCGTGCCATTGAGAAAGGCATTGTTGAAATCAATTTGGCGAAGAGGCCAATGATTTGATACTGCTAGTGTAAGGACAATTCTGATAGTGGGGGCTTTAACAACTGGGCTGAATGTGTCAAAGTAATCAAAGCTAGGGTGTTGGTGGAAGCCTTTGGAAACAAGGCATGCCTTGTTCCTTTGAACAAAACCTTGAGCATCACGTTTCAGGCGGTAAACCCATTTGCAGCCTACAACAGTATGAGTAGAGGGAGGCGGCACTAGAGTCCATGTGTTGGTGCGGTGCAGGGTATCGAGTTCTTCAATCATTGAGCTCGCCATTGTGGAACAGTAAGAGCTTGGGAGACAGAGGTGGGTTCAATCTGAGAGAGATTAATGTTGAGTTCAGCAACCTAGGCCTTTGGCTTGAAGACCCCAGCCTTGCCTCTGGTGATCACAGGATGAGTGTTTATGAGAGGTTGGGTTGCATGGTGTAGGGGTTGCTGGGGTGAAGGCAGAGTTGAGGTTATCTGAGGTGACAGTGGAGTAGGATAAAGAGGTGTAGACGGGAGCAGAGGTGGTAATGTTGGAGCAGAGGGAGATGGTGAAGGGGAGGCTATGTAGGGTAGATTTAATCTTGAATGTGAAGGTGAAGTACTTGAGGTTGGGTCCGACATAGGTTGGATAGGTAAAGGCTGGCCTTGAGGATTGACAGTAGGTGAGTATTGGTCTGAGGGCGGGTAATCGACAGTGATGGGAGTTTGAGGGTGGGAGAATAGAGACTGGGGAAACCAGGTTGCGATTGGTGGAGCTGGAGGTGAGGAGACTTGAGATGGAGTGTTGCCAAAGCTTGTTTGAAATGGAAATTCATCTTCATTTAATATCACATGGCGAGATATAATTATTTTTCCATCATCTGTTAGGTAGCGGTACCCTTTGTATATTGGTGAGAGACCGAGGTAGACACACTTCTTACTATGAAGAGCAAACCTGTAGGTCTGATACGGCCTTAGGTGTGGATAACATGCACAACCAAAGACTCGAACAGAGGATAGGTCCAGTGTGTTATTAAGGAGAGCTTCCATTGAGCTCTTATCCTGAAGAATAGGAGAAGGAAAAGAGTTAAGGAACATTAGCGGTTTGGAAGGCATACCACCATAAGTGCAGAGGCATTTTGGCTTGTGCTAGAAGTTTGAGACCCGTTTCAACAATGTGGCAATGCTTGCGCTCAGCACGACCGTTCTGAGCCGAGGTGTAGGGACAGGAGACCTTGACTTGAATACCTAACTGATCACATATATAAGTGATGACTTTGAATTCACCACCTCTATCCATCTGTAGTGTGCAAAGAGTTTTGTTAAACTAAGTATGAACAAATGCCTGAAAATGTTGAAAGGCAGCTGCAGTATCACTTTTCTGTTTCAATGGATATAGCCAAGTAAATTTGCTAAAGTCATCGATGAACAACACATAATACCGTAAACCATCAGCTGATGGCATTGGAGCAGGCCCTTAAAGATCAGTGTGCACTAAGTCAGTGGAATTGGAGCAGACATACGCAGCAGAATAAGGATCTAATTACACTCTAATTGCTTTTAATTAAAAGAAAATTAGCATGCAATTGAAGGAAAAAAACAGTAAATTAAAATGGATAGCATACAACCTTTGAAACTCCCGAAAAATGCTTTTTCTCGCTGAATCTCGATTGGAACTCTTCCGGATCACCACTAGAGTTGACCTACTATCCTCTGGACTCAGAACCGGGTTGTGGGACCCGATGGATGATGAAAATCGAGAGAGAGAAAGAGATGGAAAAAGAAATGAAATTTTGGGTTAGGTTTGGGTTTTGAATTTGCTCCAAAGTAGTGACTTTTCCATCCCAAATTTAGAAAAAAAAATTTGAAAAAATGGCCAAAAGTTTTTAATCCAAATTCAAAGCCCATATTTATAGCAAAGAGTCATGTAAAAATTGCATGAAATCAATTCATAAAAACTCAACACCTAGAATCCACTATCTAAGTGGGCTTAATATCTCCACTATAAGCCAAAACCTAGCCCACTATTTTGTTAGTGGAATTATCCAACAAAAGTTTGGATTTTCCCACTAACTTTAGTCAAAGGGCAAAACAGTCATTTTGTCAAAGTCAAACTTTGATAAAAAAAGTCAACATTTTGACTTTTTATGATTTTTTCCGTGTTGACTAATTTTGAACTCCCGAGCATGAATCCACATTCATTTTCTCGAAATTCAAATCACATTTGAATATAAGGTCGGTCAAAGTTTGATTTTTCAAAGTCAAAAGTCAACTCTTTGACTTTTTACATCTTTGACTATTTCCATTACTTCCGAGCTTCCAAACATGAACGTATTCATATTCTTGATATTTAACTCACATTTAAATATTAAAGTTGTATCTCTAAACTGAAAAACCGACCACTATATCACACATATTTGTCGGTTTCTCTCTCTTCACCTAATTCGAACAATTCGAATTATTTTATCATACTGTTCTAAGTTTATTCCATATGAGCTAGTAGGGGAACCTAATGGACCTATAGATCAATGGCTCCAACGATCCGAGATTAGCTGGCTAAAACTCTTTTAGACGGAGTTAATCAACATTCGTTAACTAACGGGTCATTCCACTAGAGTCTCGTAGTTGCACTCCCCTCACTATAGATATATTTGTGTCGATTTGATATAACCATGATTAGTAAGCTAATCCTTCACAGGTTGTCCGTAATCTCGACTGGGTCATAAAAACGGTTTACCCCCAAGACTACATCTTGTTCCTTAAGTTCCACTCATCCTCTAATGAACAATTGGTTTAAGGTCCAACCTATAAACCGAACCCCTCTCGGGCCCAAGAGAAGGTGGGGCCCCTTGTTCAAGACCTAGATTCAGTACTAAAGGGAACAACCTATCTACTATCCCTATAACAGGTAAGAGTGAATTCCGTCTTGCACCCTATGTTCCCAACTATCCACCTGATTTTACCCCTGAAATGGGAGGCTTATTGGGCCAGCGATAATGAGCTGCCCTCACCTATGCAGATCTAAGGATAATTCCGAGTGAACAGGAGTTCATAGTTAGCTCAGGATTAAGATTAAGTTACCTAGGTCATCAATTATCGAAATAGTCAATTTTATACATAAAACGGCGTTTATAATGTAAAAAGTGACTATTTCATGGTTCAGTCTTATGTAAACTCTTTACATAGGATACCCCTACTTTCATGCTCCACATGAACCATTTAGGATCACATCGTTTGTACTAACTACAAAATGGGCCGCATCCATAATGTCCCCAGAATAAGGCGTCCAATCTTATTCATATACTATAGACCATTTTGGCTATATATTTGAACTTGATCCACATTTTATGTCACTACATAAAGTTCAAACTACATTAAATAGTCTCAGGACCTTAGTTTATTGGATTCAAGATTACAATTTCAATAACAATTTTATCGGAAAAAAAAAAAACAGAATATGTTTATTAATTTACAAACTACGAGTTTTAAAACATAAAATCCAACAAACTCCCACTTGGACTAAAACTTTTAGTGTAGTATCACAATGTTGAATTTAAATGAGAAACATATGAGTACAATAAACATATGAATACAATAAACTAGGGCATATACCCAAAAGTTCTTCCACTTGTCCTAGTTTACAAACTTCGTAGACCTAAACTCTGTAGGTGACCTTCAAACACTTTAGTTGTGAGGGCCTTTGTAAAAGGATCAACAATGTTTTGCTCAGAAGATATCTGGGTTACTACAACATCTCCACAATGTACAATCTCCCGGATCAGATGGTATTTGTGCTCTATATGCTTGCCACGCTTGTGGCTTCTTGGTTCTCTTGAATTTGTAACTGCACCACTATTATCACAATATAGGATGATAGGCAGATGCATATTTGAATCGAATCCAAAGTATATTTTGGCTGCCGCCAGGTTTAATGATTTGGTGGGATCCACAGATGTAGTGGCTAGTGAACTGCCTTTTCTTCTTCCATGAAGATTTAGTGCTCGGTTTAACTATTTCAAAAATCGAGAAGTTTGATTCAATCTTTGATTTCATCTGAAATCAAACAAAATCGAATCGTGGACACCTCAAAATTTTAAAACTCTTTTACATTGTATGAAATTTAAAAGTGGAGAATCAAGATCATTGAAAGAAAGAAGAGAAGTAATGTTTAAGATTTGGTGATGAAATAGCTTGAAAAATAAACTAGATTGTATTACGACTATGATACAGAAAGAATTCTACGATCCAAATTACCCTTTTCAAATATCCTTTTGAGCCCCATAAATATTCGAATAATCTCTTTACTCTTCCATTTCAAGCTAGAATTTTCTTGGGTTTCAAGGTTAGATTTCTCTCTCTCATTTGCTTGTTTTTCACTTTCTCGAGAATATGGAGACGTCGGTGTTGAGTTGAATGTTGATTCATTATTTAACTTGTTTCATTTGTTTCTTTTACACCCTTTATGTCAAAATGTGGGCTTTTTGCATATCCATTTGTTTATGTTTATTTCAAATACTCTGATCTAACTATTGCGTTATTTGGTTTGTATATTCATTTTTGGAAATTTAGGGTCTCTTTGATAGAGAATATGAAAACAGAAATTTGTAAACAAGGAATTCAATGAAAATAGAGTTGTATTTCATATTTTTAGATATGTGTTTGATAGCAGATTCAAAACAGGATTCTAGTTTAAATAATTTTTTTTTAAAATGTGATTGATATTATGTTTAAAAATCATAAAACTTGTTGAAGTTACATACTAAATATATCTTAACAATAAACTATTATTAATTTATTTATGAACATGTTTTATATTAATTTTTTTGTATAATTATTATTTTGTCATATGATATAATTTATAATACATTACATAATACATGTTTTACTTTTCAAAAAACGAATTAAGTTTATAATATGACATATTGCAGTTCTAAGTATTTTTATCTTTGTTTAATATAATTCTGCAGTCTAAATTTCAAAATTCAAAATCTGGATTCAACGAAAACACAAAAATATTGTTTTTCAGAATTTACACTATTTGGTTCATAGAATCCAAAAGCAGTTTTTAGAAATAGAATTTGAATTGTATGTCAAACGCAAATTTGTTGAACTCATCGAAAACATAAAATAGAATCTGGATTCTCTACCAAACAAGCTCTTAGTTATCTGTTGGGTTTTCAAATACTCCCATTTTTCCTGTGCTTTTTAGCTTATGGGGACATATATTTGTATTTGTTTCCTTTTTAGGTGTGAACATAAAATGTTGAGCCACAACTTTACATCGACCATCTATACGCTTTTTCTTAATTTGTTGTGTTTGGTATGTTGTGGTATTGAGTCTACTTGTTATACAAGCAAGAATTTTAAACTTGTGTTTTGCGAGTCCAATTGGGACTAATTTTTAGATTGGCCCATCTTGAAAGCCTTAGTTTTTGTTTTATTTTTTTTTTATGTGATATGAAGATGACCAAAGAAAAAAAGAGTGAAAAAAGAAGCAGAAAATTGGAGAGAAAGATAGTCGTTCAGTTTTTCAATGACAACTTCCACAAAGTTGTCGATTGTCTTTGAACCGTCGAATCGTACTGAAATTTGGTCAACCTGTTTGGGACATATAGGGTCTCGTTTTGAATGGTTGGATCGTAGTTTAGAGCTTTAGTTTGTCCCTAATATTTCCCGAACCAAATCTGTAAAACTGGGTGATTTTCATTCTTTTTATCTCTCGGGTAGTGAACCTTTGTTTAACTGATTTAGGTTCTTTTTCCCTCAATTTTATCATAATAAGAGAATGTGACAAGGGTGGACTTCTCATAAGTCTCGTAGTTTTTACTCTTCACATCAAATGAGGTTTTCACTGTGTATAATTTTGAGATTTATTGTTGTCCATTGTTGGTTGATTACAAACAATGGACAACAATATGTTACAAAGCTACGATATGTTTTCAAATACCTATTTTATGAATCATGTGGAAAGCCGGTTGTGGTTGGAAACTTTATCTACTTTCCATGCTATTGGGTTTTATTGTATTGGTCTTCCTTTTTCCATTAAATATTTCATCAAACTTAGTTCTTATTATTCTCCTAAATACAACCTCAAAACTTATCAACCATAATTTAGGTCATTCAACAAAGACTTTGACTTCGAATGACATTTTTCTCCTTTCAATTTTTGGGCTTAATTGTGGGTCCATGGGCCATCGTTACCAGGGCCCATAAACTTTTAAGCCCAACAATTGAAAGGGGAAAAAGTCCATGAACATTAGCAAATAGTGGATCATTAAATTTTGGGCAAATCCATACTTTTCTTTCGCTACTTACAACTTTTAATTTAACACATTTCCAAATGGTAAAATGTAAACTCAACTAATCTAGAGCCTTAATTTACACCATTTAGTCAAAGTGTTAGGTTTAACTTGATGATTGAAAGTATAAGGTCGAGTTGTCCAATCAATTAAAACATAGTTTAACTAGTTCAAGCTGAATTAAAATAAAAGATTTAAATTATACGATGATTATAAAAGATTCTTTTAAATTTTAAAATACATAAAGGATCATGAAAATCTAAAAAATAAAAAATGATGGATGGAGTAGAATTAGGGTGACCATTCAAATCGCAAAAATCAAATTGTTTCTAAAAACCGAACTGAAAACTTAGTGAAATCGAAAAATGCGGTTTGAAGAAATTTTGAAACTGAATTAATTCGGTTCGCTTCGATTTCACTTTCGAAACCCGAATTTGAAACCGAATTGAACCGTTTTTAACTTATATATATATATATATATATATATATATATATATATAGATAGATAGATAGATAGATAGATAGATAGATAGATAGAGTAAAACCGAATTTAAAACCGAACCGCTTTTAATTTAAAGAACAAAACCGAATTTAAAATCGAACCGAACCGTTTTTAATTAAAAAAAATATATAACATGGATTTTTAAAAAATGCTAAAACCGAATTTGAAATATGCAATTCGGTTTGATTTGAACCAATAAATCGATTCGGTTCGATTTCACATTTTAAAAAGTTCGATTCGATTCGATTTGACTATCAAACCGAACCGAATCGAACCGTTTCCATCCCTAAGTAGAATGTCAACTCATACAAAGACTAATAATGACACTAAGTCACATGTAAATCCAAGAAACAACAACTAGATCCAATTGTCTAAAAGATATTTGGATTTTGATGGAAACATCCCATTCAATGACAAAGTCCCAATTTATTTAGTAAATGAAAATGGTCAATGTTCATGCATTGATTGCAAAAAAGGATCGGAAGTTTGTTGGATATAAATGAAGAAAATTCTCTCTTTGAATTTTCTTATTTGGCTGGCATCTTTTGTTAGTATTTAATATCTTATCTTATGTTTGGTGTAAGATTCAATTGTAGTTTTTTTTAAAATATAGTAATTTTTTTTAGTACACACATTTATGAAATGAAGATTAAACTTTCAACTTCTAGAAACGATAATAAGGTTGATAAAAATCTCCACAGAATCGAGTCCTCGTAGGTACTCGTCCCGATCAAGATGGTAGGGATGGAGATCAAACCGGGGACACAAAATGAGTCTCCAATCAGAGACATGGAGGATATCCCCGTCCCAAATATTTTTTATTAATATTTTAAATATATATTACTTTTTATTATTTTTTAATATATATATATATATATATATATAATTAACTTTATATATATATGCTACTGTTTCTATTTTTTAATTTTTTTTAAAAAAAATTCATTTAAATAAATAAACCATAACAATATTAATATTTTATCTAAAATATTTACAATTTCAATATAAAGATCAAAATTTAATTGATTTTAAACAAATAAATAATTTAAAATTAAAATACAAACAGGAAAATTTTCTTTGTAGGGACTCGATTTCAAACGGGATTCTTCGACCTCGATCTCGACTCCCCAAAACGGAAAATGAGGCAGGGACAAGAATTACAAATTCTCATGCACTCTCATTCCCATCCCGTCCCGTTGTCAACCCTAGACGGAAGTCATGCCAATACCATTAAGTAAAGTTTACTTAAACTAAAAATTAGTAATTATTTATTAATTTCTTATATAAATTACGTGTTATCAATATTAAAGTTCGAGATTTGATTTTTGATTTGCATATTATTTAAGGGAAAAAAAACACTTTTGTCAATTTTGAGGTTGATGTCTCTCCTTACCAAGTTTTAATCATTTTCATTTTATTCTATTTTTTCAGGTTAGAGTCTGAAATAATACCAAATATTTATTTACTTCAAATTACACTTAATTACTCTAAAATACATTTGATACTATTTTAAAAGCTACAACACTGTTAAACTAAGTCGTAAATCTCGTATAAATCATTAGAGTTGATTTAAATATTTCACCCAAAATCTTTTTATTTCTCTAAGATTTATGATAGAATGACTAATAAAATAATATCAAAACCACTTTTCAATATCTTTTTGGTCCCTACGTAAATCGTTTTCTTTTGATTCTTAAGTTTCAAAGTACTACAACCTTTAAAATTTGAATTTCATTTCGATTTAGTCACTAGATTTTAAAATGGGTTTGAATTTTGTTTGAATTTGGTCTCTAGATTTCAAGATTTACACTTCTAACCTCAAATTTTCCCTAAATATTCACTTTCAATCTTTAGTGTTAGTATCTATATTAGTTTAGTTTTACTATTTTTTTTATAACTATTAAAATTAGTTTTAAATTTTCAGTTCATCATTATTTAAAATTAATTAATATTTATTAATGTAAAAGACTGAAAGTGGGTACTTAGTGTAAATTGAGGTTAAAAATATAAATCATGAAATCTAAGGACTAAATTGGAACAAAACTCAAATATCATGGGTAAATTGGTAACATTTTGAATTATATGGACTAAATTGAAATCAAACCCAAAATTCAAAAATTTAAAATATAATATTTTGAAACCTAAAAATCATATGAAAAATTAAATCCAAAATTTAGAGAATAAAAAGTTCCTAAGAGGGGAAAAAATATGATACTACCTAAATTTCATCATCTTTGAAATTAGAAGTAGAATTTAAATAATCATACTTTTTTAGTCTAACAACCATGTGGAATGAAAATTTGTATCTCTCATATTTTATCGATTATATATATTTCTCATATTAATTGTCACAGGGTTAATTTGAACTACATTTAAAGTAATTTTTTTTTATTAGATGAGGGAATCAAACATCTAATTTCGAAGTTGATTATATAAATATTATGCCACTTAAATTATATTTATTTTTAACCTAAAAATAATTCATTTAAAGTTGTATTTATATATGTTAATAATTTAATGCAAATGTTAGGAACACAATCAAAGATCTACGATATAAGAATCAAAATGAACTTTTTAATTCCCACATAATTGGGGCATATGGTTTCATCGGGTTGTGTCTTTCTTCTCAAATGATCTTTATTTTAGTTTTGTTGTTCGAATTGTACTTAAAAAAAAAACTTTTTAATTTGCCGAGAAATGAATATACATGTATTTTTTTCGAAATCTTTTTAAATATAAAAAAATATTTAAAAATATTTATACTTTATAACAAAAATTCTTAAAATACCAACACTTTTGGAACTTAGTGTTATTTTTTAGATTTTTCAATTTATAAGGATTTTCCTATTTTTTCTTTAAAAATAATAATACAAATTTATTTTAATTGCTAGGGGTGACTCAGACAGAAGACGTGGACAATAAGGTTGACCGATTAACACAATTGATGGGGTTGTCACGTTGTTTTAAAATAATTTATCCTTAATTTCCTTTGGAAATTAATTTAATACTTAATTAATTAACATTACATTATAGTGAGTTCTAAGGCATATTTGGAAAGTTTTAACAATTTTGCATAATTTAGAGTGCCTTTAGGATGGGTATTTTTGGTCACTGTTTAAATTATATTTAACTTCTTTTAACAAAAAAAAAAATGTTAATAATAAAATTCATTATTGGTTTCATTTTATATAAAAAACAGTACCTATTGCCATTCTATTGATGAAATTCAAAAATATAATCGTCTGGTATCATTTTTTAAATGAAAATTGTTATTACTATTTAAAATTTTACCATAAAAATAATATTTTGAAGAATAAAATTAAAGATTTATAAAAAAATATAAAGATTTGGATTAAATTTAGATATACAATGATTAAAAATGAATGGAACGGTACAAAATAATAATATTACTCAATCAAGAAGTGTTCAAAAGGACCAATATTCCGAAAATTATATGGGTAATGTTGGTTTATGAATTTATCTCACGTTAATTTAGATTATGAACTAAAATAATAAAAAATATTATTAAATTTAAAAGCACTATGGAATACATACATGTATATGTATATATATAGTTCTCACTCCATAGTTCTCTCTGTGGTTGGATTATAGTTATTTTTTTTTTAAAAAAAAAAACTAGTTGTAGATTATAGTTGTTAGATATATAATTAAATTTACTTCCATCCATTAGTTTAAATTTTTTGGTCAATCGATGATTTAATATGATATCAGAGTAGGTGATCCACAATCAATTTATTTTCACTTGTTGGATTTTTTATATATTTTAAATCTATAAGTAAGAGGAGGGTTAATCGGTGATTTAAGAATAATTATTTTCATATATATTTTCTATTAAATTATGGTAATTTAGAAGCCAATAAAGCTTTTTTGAAAAATGAAAGTTCAATTCCCCAATACTAGTGGTGAAGGTTATTATTATTACATTATGATAAAAGCCATGAATGTACATGTTGTAGGTGAATTTTGGCTGGACAAAATAAAATTCAAAATTAAGATAAGATAAAGTAAAATTAAGATTAAGATAAAATGAGATAAAATAAACTACTCAACTTCAATTTATATAGTGATTTTTTTTCTAAAGTGTAAAAAATGAGTCGTTGAAGAATAAATTATTAAAAATATATTAAAATTAAATAAAACTAAAACTAATATATGTATAAATAATTTTTTTTATAAGTAACAAAAAATATATATTTTAAAGTTAATAATAAATTCGAGTTGATTCGGGTTGGTTTGAGTTATACTAGATGAACCATGAACCAACTCAACTCATAAAATTTTCACTTATTTGAACTCAACCAACCCAAATGAGTTGATAACTCAACTCAAATCGCACGGGTTGGATTAGATTGATTGATTTTTTCGGGTCATTGGGTTTTTTGAACATCCCTGATTGAAAGTATGAAAGAGAACTGGATAAATATTATTAACTTGTAATCAATAGTTATTTGCGTGTGCGTCTATATATATATATATCGGGAGATTTGGAAAAATAGAAAAATAAGAGAAATTATTTATATAAAATAGTAAAAAATTTAATTTTCTTCGATAGAGTTTAATAGAATAGCCGTTGATAGAAGTCTATAAGTGTATCAATAATTTTTTTTTGCTATTTCTATAAATAGTTTGATATTTTTTATCGGTAAAAATTCTCTATTTTTTTTTTAATAAACATTCAACTATTATTAAAATATAGACACATTCTGGCAGCTTAATTGAGTAACATTTTCATTGAATTGATGAGAGAGAAAAGTTTGAGTCAGAAGAAAAAATTTGGAGAGGTAACTTTTAACTCAAAAGGAAGAGATATAATTAAATAAAGACAAAAAGAATTTTAAAATAAAAACCTTTAAAGAGAAATATACTTAGAAAAAGATACAAAAACTTGTAAGTGAAAAAAAGAAATAGGGAGGAAAATTTTGGAGATAAGAGAGAGAGAAATAAACAAAATGCCAAATAAACATTTTTTTTTTTAAAAAAAAAGGATGATGTAAGATATAAAGTCTTAGATCACTGAGTTTTTTAATCAATTGGTAATTTAAGATGGTATCAGAGTAGGTGATTCAGGAATGTCCTGTGTTCAAGCCACTGCAATATTATTGCCTCCCAAATTAAAATTCATTCCTGTTTAGGTCTTCTTCATATTTCAAGCTCATAAGTGAAGGATTGTAAATGATATAAAATCAAATTTATTACTATCTATCAGTTTAAGCTTTTTGGTCAATCGATGATGGTATCAAAGCAGGTGATCTAGGGATCTGTTGTGTTCAAGTCCCTGCAATGTTATTTTCTCTACATATTAAATTTATCTTTATCCATCAGCTTAAGCTTTTGGGTAAGAGAATGAGATTGATATATTTTTTATATATAAAAATATGAAATGAAAATGAGATTTAAAAACAAATTATTATTAAATATAATGTGTTGTTTTGTGTTAACTAAAAAAACAAGGTAATCAAACTTAAAAAAATCTTGCATGAAATAATCAAACTCTCATGGCATATTATTATTAACAAGTGCCTCTGGGATTTAATTAAAAAAGAAGTGGGATTAATTAATTAATTGATTTAAAACGATAATTACTACATTTTAAATGCTAATGCATATTAAAAAGTTCCGATACCATTTTTTTTTTCTTGTCTGTGTTTTTCAAGAGTTTTAAGAGTAACTTTAGTCACTATGTTGATAATATTGTATTTATATTTTTAAAATTAATTATACATATTAACCTTTCTTTTGCATGTAAGAATTAACCATTGTATTTATGTATGTAAACACTTTTATGAATTAATTAGTTATTAAAAATATAAGGTAATAAAAGGGAAAAATAAATACACATAATTTTAAATGTTTGATTTAAGTTGGATTTAGGAGTTTGAGCTTTCAAACTCGATATTTTAATCCTTAGAATTTGAGATAATCCTATCACTGTAGTTAGAAAAAAAAGATTTGAACTTTCAACCTCGACATTTTAATTTTTAGAATTTGAGATAATCCTATTATTGTACTAGGGAAAAAAAAAGATATTTGTTTATTGTTTGTGAAGGTGATGTGTTACCACATTAAGATGCTGAGTACAAAACTATTATTGTATGAAAGTTTTTCATATCTTTATTCATTGCTTCTTCTAGTGACTAAAGATATGTAACCTCTCCTTAAAGTGTAAGAGCTAGCTTCTTACAATTAAAAAGAAAATAAAAAGATAAAAATTAAGATTTGAAACTTTTCAAAGGGAGATGATTGAAGATAGAGGCCAAAAAAATATATATATTCTTTTTCTTAGATTAAATAATAAGGCGAGTTGTAAGCATACCAAAATAAGTTATAAAAAATTAGGCACATATCCACATAATATAAAATTTGCAAAAATAACGAAATCGGTTAGCCCAGTCCAATTAAATGAGACATTGAAACTGAAAAAGTCAATGATTGTATGAAATTTGATTGCTATGTATGATTGCATCTAATTTTTATTTGATGCCGATTGCTAAATGATTGCTAATGATACATATTGCTATTAGATTGTTGCTTGATTACTATCTAATACTAATTACCGATTATACCAATTACTATTTGATTTATATTTCACTCTCAATTACTTGAGTATTAGTTCTTCTTCTCTTTTACTTTTACGCATTTTACCCTTTTTAATACCTTATATTTTTTGTCAATTATTTAGTAATTTCTGATATTGCCATATGATTTCCTCGTGATTGTCATCTGATTACATTCTATTCTTCATCTCATATTTATATTGTCATTTGATTGACATTTGATTACCTCTATTTTTTGTCATTATATAAACTTCTACTGTATCATTATATTAGAAGCTTTAACAAATTACTTAATTTCGGTTATATTCAATGGGGATAGTAATCAAGATTTCAAAGTCTTTTTGTGATGGGGTGACATTAAAGAGTCAAAAGGGGAGAACAAAAGACCTTAACAAAAAGTCCTACGTTGGAAAATACTAAAATTTGTGTTAATGGTAATAAAATTCATGGGAATTGTATCTCACGCTTCGTTCAAATCCAACAAAATCAACACAATTTTTTCTTCCACAATCTACAATTTATGAAATTATTAAGGCAAAAGCGATTCACGGAAAATAAATAAATAAATAAATAAAGAAGAAAAAGAAGTTGGAAGAAGAAATCAACGATTGGTAATTTAGATGTAATGAATGAAAACTAGAAAAATGAAATTCTAAAATCAAAACCATATGTCAGAAAACGTCTTTGAAACGAAGTCCAACCATCGAAAAAATCCCTCCTCATCGGAGATGCTAATTTTTAATTATGTATAAATTTTCGAGATGCTAATCCACGAAAAACGATACGAGAAATTCGAAAGAAGCTGAAGCAGCGACTTTCGAAGTAACAGAAAGAAAGTCCGACCGTCCTACTTCCCTTCAAACTATTCTTAAGTAAAATAATATTAAACCAAAGCTACATCAGTTATTTCAACAAATTAATTATGTATAAAATTTTAATTTCAAACGTCCCTATTTATAGAGTTATTATCAATATTTTTAATTTTTGAGATTCGAACCAAGTTGAATTGGCTATAAATTTATTATAATTTCATTAGAGAGAAAAAAGAAAAGAAAAGAAAAGAAAAGAAAAGAAAATGGACCCACCAATTTTTTTGAAAATGGAAAAATTGGATAGGAATGTGAGAATTCCAACTTCCCGTCGACCCTTCCCTTCCCCACTAGACGGCTCTATCCCCTAAGCTAACCCATTATTAAATTATTAAATTCAATAGCCCACTTTAATTAAATTAAATTGAAAAAAATATAAGGAGACATCATGACATTTAATTATTTATTACAAAAAAAAACTAATCACAAGCAAGGATTATAAATTAATACCCTCCAGCTCCCACAAAACACCAATCATTTTATTTGTTCAATTTCATTACCCATGCTTTTAAATTTCCATTTTTGGTTATAATATATTAGAGGTGTTCGTGGGTTGGATTGAATTGGATTAAAGGACTTTTTAACTCAATCCAATTGTTCGAATTGTTATTTTCTTCAACTCAAATAACTCTTATTAAAAAATAAACTTAACCCAACCCAACCATTTAACATTTGAGTTTGATTGATTCGGGTTGATCGGGTTATTTTTGTTCTAAAAGAAAGTAAATTGCCAATATATAAAAATTTGATGTAATTATTTTTATATACTGAATTAAGATTAGCAACTCAATTTCAATTTATATAATAAATATTTTCTTTCCAAAGTGCTAAAAACTAGTTTTAAGAGTTGTTGGAGAATAAATGATTAAAAAAAACGAAGCTTAAATAAATATATGTATATATGATTGTATCTAAGTAAAAAAAATATACATCATAAAATTAATAATAAGTTCAGGTTGATTCATGTTTGGATCATTTTAAGTTCGGGTTGATTCATGTTTGGATCATTTTATGTGAACTCATGAACCAATCTAACCCACAATTTTTTTTATTTATTTGAACCTAACTCAACCCAAACGAGTTGATAACTAGCCACAACTGCATGGATTGGATTGATCGATTTTTTTGGGTCATCGAATTTTTTGAATACCCATATATCTTAAATTTAAACTTTCAATTAATATTTATGTGAAATTAAGTAAATGGATCTTTTTAAAAAAAATATTTACATTCTATAGCAAAAATTTTCAAAACTACTTTGTCCTTTTGAAAATTTTTGCTATAAAATATAATTATTTTTGGAATTTTTTTAATTAAATAATAATTATTATTCTTTTAGAAGATTATATTATAATATAATTATGCAAAAATTAAAATATAATATGAGAATATATTACCAAAATTTTTAAAACAATGCTAATAGACAATATAAAGTTTCTAAGGGATGTTTGACACGCAAGTTGAATTGCATTGAGTTGGTAATTATTATAAGAGGAGAGTCATTTGAAGAGTTGATGCGGGTTAGATTGGGTTGAGTTGAAAGGTTTTTTAGACCCAACTCAATTGTTCGGATTGTAAATCTCTTCTACCCAAATAACCTTTATTAAAAAAAAAAATGAACTCAATCCAGTTGGTTCAGGTTAATCGGATTATTTATTTAAAAGTTTATTCTAAAAAGAACAAAACATAAATATGTAAAAATATAATTTAATTATTTTTATATATTGAATTAAGATTAACCACTTAATTTCAATTTATATGGAGAAAATTTTCTTTTTAAAGTGCAAAGAAACTATTTTAAGAATTATTGAAGAATAAATTATTAAAAAATTGAAATTAAATAAAATTAAAATCAATATATGTACAAATAATTGTGTTATAAGTAAAAAAAATATATTTTAAAGTTAATAATAAATTCGGCTTATATTAGGTGAACCCATGGATAACCCAACCCAAACCCGGTTGGATTAAGTTGATCGATTTTTTCAGGTCATCGGAATTTTTAAACACTCTATAACAAGATGAAAAGTGTGAGTTAATACAAATAACGAAATAATAAATTCTTTTAATAATTGATGAATCAAACGTTTGAACTTTTCTTACCCACCCAATCCAACCCAACTTGAGGGGCAAAAGTCTAAGAAAAAACAATCAATAAACTGACAAAACGGAAGTACGTGATTAAAATTTGAATTTTAATCTTTATTTGTTTTTAACCTATACAACAATCCAGTACTGTCAAGTTTACAGAAACCTGGTGCAAGCGTTGACTATGATGAGGCTTTGCTCAACGATTTGACCTTAACGGACCAACCCAACGACGACTGAGTTCCCTCGACGGCGAACGTGTCGTACCGAAGGAAAAGTTCCACTAGAACTACTCTGGACACCAGCACCACCAGATCCCTCGCCGCGCACTGCTTATTCTCCGCTGTCGGCTCCTCCGTCTCCCGGCCGTTTGACCAGTAAACATACTTCAGAAGCTTCTCCCCTTTCTCTCCGACGAACCTGTCACCGATAAACTCCTCCGGATTCTCAAAAACCCTCGGATCTTTCGTAGCGATCGGCTGATACCCAAAAATCATTTCCCCTTTCTTGATCTTGAAAGCGGAATCATGGCTCTCGATCACAATGTCCTGTTTCGCCTTCGCGTATTGGTACGGCACCGGGGGGTCGATCCTCAGAACCTCATAGATGACGGACTTCAGCAGACTCATCTTCTCTAAGGCGCTGAATGTTACTCCTCCATCTTCCTTCACGGCGGCTCTGATTTCAACGGCGAGTTTACGGTGAAGCCCCTCGCCGGCAGATCCGACCCAGTTCAGTATAATCGGCAACAACACTTTCATTCCGGCGTATGCGTTGAATCCAGCTAGAAAAACTAAATTGTGACATGCTTTCTCTCTGTTTATCCCCTGTTTCTCTGCTTCGTCTAGAAATGAACCCGATGACTCGTAAAATGATTCGTAAAGCTTGCTGTAATACAACATTAATCAGTTTCTGATTCTGTCTCTAGAAAGTTTCTAATAATATAGGAAAGAAATTGATTTCAATTTTGGTTCATTTACCTGTAAGCGCTTCTGGCGAGTGCGAATGGTAAACGGAAGGTATGGATGATGATATCTTCAAAGCAGCTGAGAAATTTGGGTAAACCGAGGGTGGCTAACGGAGCGAGCTGCAAAGCGAGCCATCGATCGACCAAACCCGGTCCCTTGGAGCTCAAACTCTTATCTGGGCTCCGGTCGGAGAGCAATCGGAAAACGAAATCGAACGAGGCCGAATCACTGACTGGGTTGAAATCGGCGACTTTGTTCTTTTCCAATTCTCTGTCAAGCTTATTGAACATCTCCGATACGGAGCTTCGAAACAGAGGAATGAATTGGTGGTGACGAGAGGCAAGAAATTTGAGGAAGTGGCGTTTGAGAAGAGAGTGCTCTGTTTCGGAAGGGTCCAAAAAGGCACAAGTACGAATTCCGCCGGTGAAGGCGAGGGAGGGCATGTAAGTTCCGTCGAGAACGTTGCGTTTCTCGACTTTAGTGGTGTCGAAGAGGATAGGAAAACTGAGGGCGTCGAGAAGGACGATGACTTTGGAATTGGAAGAGATGAAGGGGCCCGGCGGCATGTTGGTACGAAACACAGTGGAATCATATTTAGCCATTCGGGTTCGGAAGAACTTTTCTCTGCCTTGGATGTAGAAGTAATCGTAGCGATCTTTGATCGGCCCAAAAATGGGGAAGCCATAGCTGCCGGGGATGGGTTTCAGAGGCAGGGGAATCAGTGGCTGTTCTGAGGAAGGAGATGAAGTCATTTTTTATGGGAGAGAGGAAAGTCTAAGGTTTAGAATATAAGAACAGAGTTTTAATGGATGATATTCAACAAGCATGTTTAAAGTTTTTTGTGTTGTCTGTGTCTTAAATTATTTCTAAGGTTTCATTGGACTTTGCATTCACATTCATATTTGGCAACGCGTCGTAAAAAAGACCCTTTTCCTCTAAATAAGTTTAAAACGCCCACTTTTTTCCTAATTAAGTTTCAAAATCCCCACAAATTTAAATAATCCCACTTTTACAATAACTAGTTCAAAAATACGTGCCTTCGATTTTGAAATAATGGAAGCGATAGAAATGAAGATTTTTTTTTTTTTTTTTTTTGGATTGAATCGAAAAACATATGATTTATTTGAAATAAAAGTTATATATTATAATTTATAAAGGACAGATAATAAAATATTAAAAAAAAATTATATTATATGCTCTTACAATTAAAAGAATGAAATAAAAGAAAATGGGTTAGATAAAAAATCTTGTTTCGTTTGAATTTTTTTTTCATTCATAAAATCACCCGAGAGAACTTCGAATAGTTTTTTTAGTTATATTTACATGCATTTAAAATGGGTTATTGATAAATGTTATATCTTATTAATATAAAAAAATAGAATTGTTTAGATACATAAATTTGTTTTCAAATTTTGAACATTCATAAAATGTAATAATAATGAAAAAATAAATTCATTAATTTGAATTCAATTGTTTGGGCAAAAATAAAAAAAATGAAAAAAATATACTACTACCAATTACTTGTTTGTTTCTCTAGATGAAACCTTTCCAAAAAGTAATAAACAGACTAATTAAATTTATAACTTGAAATTAGAAAATATAGGAATAAAGTAGTTTTTAATAAAGAAAATAAAAAGACAAACTGTTTTTTTATGGTTTTTTAACCATGAAATCTCGAAGAAAAAGCATATTGATTAAGAGATGTATATAAAAACAAAAGAAATTTCTTTAAAAAAATTTATTTGTTTAGATATAGAATCTATTTTCAGAATTAGATTTGGATATAGAATCTATTTTCAAGAATTGAACATTCAAAATGCGAAATAATAAACTTGGCACATATAAGTGTCCCAACTTCTAACCCAAATAAACGTATATTTTGAATTTGTAATACATAGTTGATGACAAAAGTGTACTACAAAAAGAGAAAATAAATAGATGAAATATCTTATACCATGATACAAACGGTTAAATCTTGAAAAAATATCTTGGGGGTTAAAGAGGGTCACACAAATATATATAAACCTATTCAACATTCCAAAATGTATATGAAAATAAAATAAATTTGTAAAATTGTTTAATTGTATATTTTAAAATGCCACAGAAAAACAAATCTAGAGACATCGTGATATTTTAAGTGGGGGCATACAATGTTTAAAAGAAAGAGAAAAAATAAAATAAAATACATGATATCGCTGTCAAATCATTTGAAAAAACTAGTAATTAAAAAGAGACACACATAATAATATTAAAAAAAAATTATTGGATGTTCCAAAATGTATATGAAAAAAAATTGTAAAATTGTTGATTATATTTGAAATTATATTTGAAGAAACAAAAATGTAGATGCATTATAATATTTAAAGAGATTACTAACAATACTTAAAAAAAGAAAAAAAAATGAAATACCTTATTTGGTAATATGTTTGTCACTATCAAATCTCTTATAATAAAAATCCTAGTGATTGAAGAGAGACATACAAAACAAATCTAAAAAAAAAAAAAAAATCATAGATGAAATACCTTATTTGATGATGTTACTGTTAAATTTCTTGAAAAAAAAAATCTCTAGTAATTAAAGAGAGACATACATTATACAAAAATACAAATTTATTGAGCAATTCAAAAAGTATATGAAAATTAAAAGAAATTGTAAAATTGTTGGTTGTATTTTGAAATTACGTCCCAAGAAACAAAAATGTAAACACATTATATTTAAAGAGATGACATATGATATATAAAAAAAGAAAAACAAACAAGATGACTTATTTGATGATACGTTTTGTCAAATCTCTTGAAATAAAAATCTTAATGATTAAAATGAGGAATACAGAACAAATCTAGAAAACAAAAGAAGCAATAGATGACAAACCTTATTTGATGATCATATGTTTCTTCTACCTTCCAAATGCAGAGGACGAGTGATTTTGTTATACGCTTCTTTTGTAGAAGAGATACTTGACTGAGAAGTTGTGTTTGTTGGAGAAAAAAATATGAAAAGTTATGTTTGTTGGAGGAAAAAATACATGCATTGCCAAAGGTTGAGGGTAAAATGAGGGACAAAATGGGGAGAAAAGATTCTCCCTCATTGCTCCTTTTAATATAATATAGACTAGTCAAGAAACACGTACAATGTACTGTGAAATCTTGTAGTTTAATTAAATTTTGTAAGAAATAATGGATTTATTGTAGGTAGCAAATAAATATTTTATATAGCTTTGTTTTAATTTTCATAATTTTTTTAAAAGTTAGGTAATTAAATAATTGAATTATTATAGTGTTTTCATATGATCACATCTTAGTTGCTTCATATGCACCAATAATTTAAATTTATATATTTAAATTTTGTTCTCCTTATTTTGAAAAAAAGAGATTGTTGCTACTTATATTTCATCATGTAGGAGTGAGATTAATATTGAAATTAAAATTGAGAAGACTAAATCAATTCTGCGAATCCCTGTTCCCTAATTAATCAAAACAATGTTTTCTTCAAATGAATTTTACTAGAGTGTATGTTAATATTTAAATACATTGCAATTACATAAAACACAAATTTAAAAAACGGGAGAAAAAATGAACAAACAAACATATATGATATTGTAGCAAATAAAAAAATCAAACAAAATAACCCAGAATCCATACAAGCTCACTTTCAAAGAACTCATAAAATTTATTTATCAAAATATCTAAAAAAAATCTTAGGATGAATGATGACTCCTTAAATCTCTACGAAATAAATTGGGATAAAGTTAATCAAAATACCCATGAAAACAGAGAGAAAAAAAAAATGAGGAAGAAAAAAATAATTCCATTACTAATCACCAATTTCCATTTTCTCCATGAAAGGAAAAAAATATATCTCATTAATGTTCACAAACATCATAGGTAACAACAACGAGAAGTTAAAAGAACAAATAATCAAAATTGAAATAGTTTTTTAAAAAAATTATCCGTGCAATACTTTAAAAAAGAAATTCATAAAATTTATTTATCAATATGATAAAGTTAATCAAAATGCAAAACAAACAACATAAAAACAAAATGAGAACAAAAAAAAAGAGTAGCATTTTCACTACTAATCACCATTTTCCATTGAACTAAAATTAAAGTTAACATAAAATTTTGAGAAATGAGTAAATCATCCATACTTTCAAACATAAAAGAAATTCAATTTCACTGTAAAAGGAAGCAACCACCATAAACAAAACAAGGAGACGTTGACAAACAAAATCGAAATAGTTTTTAAAAAATTTACTTAAAAAAAGAAATTCATAAAATTTATATATGGAAATAGGTAGGAAAAAATTGTAGATGAATGATGGTCCTTAAATCTCTACAACTCAAACAAAATAAATAAACTACTAAATCTAATCTCTCCAAAAAAAAAAAAAAAAAGAAAAACAAAAAATCTAAAACCCAAAATTAGACCAACAAACAAAAATAAAAAGGGATAAAGTCAATCAAAATACAAAATCAAGAAGAAAAAAAAAATAACAATTCCATCACTAATCACCATTTCCCATTTAACAAAAAAATATACTTACTTTCATATATTGACAAATGAAATTTCATCGTAAAAGGGAAAAAAAGTCTCTCATTGATAACTTTGACTACTAGACGTTAAAGAACAAAATCGAAATAATTATAAAAAAATTATCTTGCAAGACTTAATTTTTTTTTTATAAAATTCATACAACAAAATATATATTTTTAAAAAATGTAGGATGAATGACGACTCCTTAAATCTTTACAACTAAAACAAGTTAAATAAATCTCTAAATCAAATCTTTTCAAAACTTAAAAAAATTCCAAAACCCAAAATTATACAAACAAACAAAAATCAAACGAATAGATTAATCAAAATATATATGTAATGGATTATGATTATGATTATGAGAAATCTATTCGTTAGAAATATGTTTCTCATATCTCTATCCAATTTGATTTTTTATGTAATTCCTCAAAATCTATTCTTTATACAAACAAAAAAATAAGGTTAGAATCAAACGAATAGATTTCTCATATCTCTATCCAATTTGATTTTTATGTAATTGTAATGGATTAATAGATTCAGATATGAAAAGAATAGAAAAGAGAGATATGGAGGAAGGGCGAGAAATTTAGGGGAGAGGAGAAGATATGAATAGAGGAGAAAATTAGTAAGAAGTAAAATTGATCAAATCTTCCTAATTTGAAAAAACACAATTCTTTTTTTTTTTAGAATAAATGATATTATTATACAACAACAAAGAGGATCTCACAGCCCGGGATCAAGGCATAAAAGCAACAAAACAAACCACAAGTAAAGACAGGGCAACAAAATGCAAACAAAGGATAAAACCTGAACATAACCAAACATAAATGTACCCCCCAAAACACTAGGGAGAAAGTCAGAGAAAGAAACCAAAACCCACAACTAGAGACAACAACAAAACAGAGAGCAACAACAAGTTCAAAAAGAAGAAAAGCAACCGTAAACATGCTAGATAAGACCAAGAAGATCAACTCGCCAGGAAGCAGCATGAGCACAAACCGTAGAGACCATAAGGTGAAACAAAGTAGATACTGACCTCCATCGACCTCCATGCAGTCACCGATTACGCTCCTGCCAGATGTAGGAGATGGAAGCACACTAGAATACACGGAACAACTTACTATGCACCCCCTTACCCGACCCCACTCGGCACAACTAATTCAACTCGACATCCCAACCCGTCACCCAATGCAACGAACCCAATTGATGTAACACACCAGACCACACCTCTCTCCCAAACCCACACTCAAAAAATAAGTGATCTTGAGACTCTATACCTCCTCCACACAGAAGACACCCCCTTTGACAACACACCCCAGCTCCTCAACCAATCCCACGTACCCAACCTGTCCCTCACAGCTAACCATGCTCAAAAGAAGTGGCGCGGAATACCACCCCCACCCACAAAATACTAGCCCAACATACCCTAGGACGACGAGGACGCAAACTCTCCCGAGCACTACCGATAGTAAACCAACCACTAGCATCCGATTCCTAAACCCAATAATCCTCCCCCGGGTCTTAAACAACTTCCAAGACACTGTAGACCACCTCCAACCTCCCTCACCATCTAAGAACTCTGACAACCGCGCCTCCAAACTACTCACTGCATCATAAACCACTGTAGATCCATATGAATTCAAAATTGCACTCCTGGCAACCAAGGATCCCATCAAACAAAACAAGACCGTCCATCGTCGACCATCAAACGAACCATATGCTTGAATCTATCTCTACAACGCAAGATAGTCCTCAATCACCAAGACCTCCCAACCTCACTCCGAACAACCCATCTTTCTCCTTTTTGTTAATTTAATACAAGGTACGTCAGTAAACGTTCTTTACTTTTCTCAAGTTAATGAAGTAAGATAACAATTTAATTATATTCATTTTTTTTTGTGATTTTTACCTTCTTAAAAAGTGTATGCTACTTGAGATTTAGAAATTATATTAAAAATATTAATTATTAGCTTTTTTCTAAATCAAATACTACTACTACAAAAAAAAAGAAAATTCTTATAAATAAAAAAATATAAAAAAAATTTGTTGTAATTTTATAACTTTTGCTATAAAATGTAAATATTTTTAAATATTTTTTATATTTAATAAGGCCAGATTTTTTTATATGAAATATTTTAAATAGTCACATAAATGTTAAAATTATAATAATGAGAACTGTGGATAAAAAAAATTGTTTGAGGAAGTATATGTTTTCCATTTTGAATATAGCACAACATCAAAATGGTTGGTAAAAATATCTTTAACCATAAAATTTTATTTTATTTTTTTTTGCATAATTTTAACATATAAAATACAACCAATATTTGAAACACACAAAATAAAATAATAATTTATGTGTAGATAATAAAATACATCTACTAAAAATTTTATCGACAAAGAAAATATAGAATGATTTTAGAAGTGTGTAGAGCCCGAAAATTAACACAATTGGAGCAATCAAGAAGTAGACAATGAAAAAAGTTAAAGTATTTTAACAAATATCATTATATCCGAATACTTTAAATATTATTTATATCCTGTATCCACATAAAAATTAATATTTGCAATCATGTTAGAAAACAAATACATTTTAATACATAAAAAATTAAAGAAAAATGATAGATAGAGTACCTCTTTGTCCATAATAAATTTCTGAATTTTCAACGTTTCGTTTAAAGAAATAAGCATTATGAAAATTTGATAATTTATGTGTACTGACCAACATAATATGTAAATCATGAAAAGTAATATCAACTCAAATAGTTGTGTTCAAATAGAATCAAAAGATACATAGGAGTACGGGCTATTTAATTACTAAAATGTAAATTTATTTTGACATATGTCTTAATTTTTTTTATCGGGTTTGGTGACTAATAAGAAAAATGTATTTCTTCTTTTTACTGGTTGGATTTTTTTTGTTATGAAAATAAAAATGTAACAGTGATGATAGACTTGATGAAGGAAAATAAACTTTTTGCTTTATCAAGGAGAACCATCATTTTAGCCCAAGTTTGTAATTTGTATCAATCTTTTTACTTCTTTAGTGTTTTTTTTTCTCATTGTTAGTATCTTTTGGTTTTTTTGCTTTCTTTGGTTGGATTTTTTTAATTGATAAAATGTTATTTTAAGACTAATTATACTTTTATTTAATTAGCAAGAGGGATCTTAGAAATAATATAATTATTTATAAATCAAGATATGTGTAAAAACAAACTTAAATATTTAAAATAATTAGCATCGAAACTATTTAACTGTATTATGTAAATAGTTCAAAATAGAATAGTTTCAAGTTTTTTTTAATGTATTTTATATTGAGTTGATCTAATTTGTATTTTGTAAAAAATAATGATTATAAAATAAATTTACATAGTTCAATCGATAAATTTGTTATAAGTCAACATTCAAGTTTGTTTATAAGTTCGTACGAACCATACGTGTTCTGAAATTAGTTATTTGATAATGTTCATATCAAATAATATGGTTAATGAAATACGAACCATATTTGTATCTACGTATCAATTATAATGTGATAAAGACAATAGATCTTCACATATCTCTACAATAATAGAATGATATGATATTGTTTACTTTTGGTATAAATTCTCATGACTTTGCTTTTAGAACCATCTGAAAAGCCATTATACCAATGAAGATAATTGTCCTCATTTATATACTGATGATCATTCCCTTACCTAACAAATGTGGAATTTTATTCCACTCCTAACATAATAAGGATTAAAATTATGCCTTGATATTAATTATTAACACTTTAAGATATCATTATACTAGTTTATTAATAGGTGGTAAAGTTAGACAAACAAACAAAAATAAAAGGTGATAAAGTTAATAAAATATAAAATGAAGAAGAAAAAAGTAACAATTCCCTCACTAATCAACAATTTCCATTTAACTAAAAATATACTTATTTTCATATGTCGACAAATGAAATTTCATCGTAAAAGGAAAAAAAATTTCTCTTTGACTGTTCGCAACCACTATAAACAAAACAAAGAAACGTTAAAGAATAAAATCGAAATAGTTATAAAAAAATTTATCCTGCAAGACTTTAAAAAAGAAAATTCACAAAATTCATACATTGAAATATTTTTTTAAAAAATTGTAGGATGAATGATGACTACTTAAATCTCTACAACTAAAATAAGTTAAATAAACCTCTAAATCAAATCTTTCCAAAACTAAAAAAAATTCCAAAACCCAAAATTATACCAACAAACAAAAATCAAACGAAATGCCTATGAATATAGGGAAACAAAATGAGGAAGAAAAAAATAATAACAATTTGACCATTAATCACCAATTTTATTGAACTAAAAATGAAATCGAAATAAAATTTAGAAACATGAATAAATCACTAACCTTTGAGAAATCTTGAACATTGTTATGACTTTTAAAGAAGAAATTGAAGCAAACTAATTTTGTGAAACTTCTCTTTCTTAAAAAGTTGTTATCGTATTATAAAGAATTGATTATGCTTGAAAGAGTTTAAAATGAAGGGGCATGAAATTTAAAAAAGAAGTTAAGTGAAAAGCAAAATAGTGAGGTTGAAAAAATATTTTACGTAAAGAGGAAAAAATAAAATTAAGCAAAAAGGGGTAAAAGGGCAAAATCAAAATTCTATAAAGAAGTAAGAGCAAAATGAGGAGTTAAAGATTCTTTCTATTTAAAAAAAATAGTAGAGATGAATAGTTGGACCTTTAATATTAATATTGTTGTTTTGAAACTTATTAGAGAAATATTGTTGTTTTGGGATTTCGAGGCTAGAAGTCGAGGGTTGAGGATTCGACTAAAGTAGAGGTCGAACGTTGAGAACTCGAAAAATAAAGAAAAACTTGGAAACAATACGTAAATTAGGGTTGTCGAGGGTTGAAGTTTCGACATACATAAGTCGAAACTTCAACCCTCGACAAGGAAAAGGAAATTTCGTTAATTTTGTGATGAGGATCTCGATCTAGAAGGGAATCTCGCTAATTTTTTATATTAGGTTGTCGAAGGTTGAAGTTCTGGCATACATAAGTCGAAACTTCAACCCTCGACAAGGAAGATAAGTAGGTGAAGCAGATTTTAAGAGAGAGCGGATTGAAAGCGAGATTGTAGGAGAGAGCGAGGTGGAAAGCGAGATTGTAGAAGAGAGCGAGATTGAGAGAGCAAAATTGAAAGAGAGATTGTAGGAGAGAGCAAGATTGAGAGAGTGAGATTGAAAGCGAGATATAGGAGAGAGCGAGATTAAAAGCGAGATTGTAGGAGAGAGCAAGATTGAATGCTAGATTGTAGGAGAGAGCGAGATTGAGAGAGCGAGATTATGAGCGAGAGCGAGATTGAGTCTGCCACATAGATTAAACGGTCAACCAGTCAGCTGACGTGGTCTGCCACATGGAAATCGTCTTCACTTTATTTACTTTCCATAAGTCTGAAAAAGTGCATATATATCACCAAGCTGCCCCTGCTTCGATTCCCTGCATGCATTGACGTTATCCGATTCCTCTGCTACGATTCCATGCATTTATTGACGCATTCATGCCCCTCTGCCATAGCCTTAATGCCTTTTCAACTACCCTAAACCCGTGGGTCCAACACTCGACCTACATCCTTTTAAACCACCATCCTCTTCATTTTTCCTGAATCACTCCCTCGATAATTTTTGAAGACTCACTGCCCTTGATTTTGCTTACTCCTCTCCCCTTAATTTGCTTACTGCCCCTTCATAGCTCACTGCCCCCCACTACCTTCGAAAATAAGCCTTCGAAATCATCTTCCTCTCCTCCCATTTCCATTTCCATTTCTCTTCTTGTATTTCATTATATACAAATTATTCTCACACAACTATACTGGTTCGTTACTCTACTAAATTTTTATTTTTTAAGAATAATAATAAATTTTATTTTTGTTCTTATATCATTATTTTTTTTTTATAGTTTCTAGTTTTTTTTTAAAATTTTTTGTAATTGTTGTCAAATAACAAATAACAGGAAAAAAGGGTGAACGTTGTCACTTTGAAGGAAAAAAGAGAACTACCGTTGAATCTGTGAGTTAAACTTATGATATTTGAAAAGTTTAGTTTATTCTTATGATATTTGATTTATTTAGTATTAACTTTGATGTTTATAGTGTTAAAATGTTTAGTTTATTGTTATGTTTAAGAAGTTGATATTTATAGTTTAATACAAAATTATTGTGATAGTTAACAAGTTTAGTATAGTTTCAAAAGTTTAATATAGTTTGAAAATTTTAGTTTACTCATATGATATTTGATTTCTTTAGTATTAACTTTGATGTTTATAGTGTTAAAATGTTTAGTTTATTGTTATGTTTAAAAGTTGATATTTATAGTTTAATACAAAATTATTGTGATAGTTAACAAGTTTAGTATAGTTTCAAAAGTTTAATATAGTTTGAAAATTTTAGTTTATTCATATGAAAATTATTGTTGTTATGTTTATTGTGATAAGTTGATATTTTCTAGTATTAACTTTGAAAATATAGTTTAAAATTATTTGAAAAAGTTTAATTTAATTTAATTTTTTATATTTTATTAAATTTGAAAAAATAGTTTTAAAAAGTTTACCTCATTTTAATTTGAAAATTTTAATTTTTTATTATTTTTAAAAATAGTTATAAAAAGTTTAATTTATTGTTATGTTTAAAAATAGTTATAAAAAGTTTAATTTATTGTTATGTTTAAAAAGTTGATGTTCATAAAACTTAAAAAGTTTATGTTTATAAACTAAAAAATTTAATATTTTTTTTTAATATACTTCTTATAAAAAATATAACACAAAAATTTGATTTTTTTTTTAGAAAATAGCAGGCAAATGCTTGGGATTTTTATTGTTTACAAATGGTAATATGATTGATGATATTGATGGAGGTTAGTATGATCAACCACCAAGTGGGAGTTTTATCATAAATGTGTACAGTGGAATTATATTTAAACAATTCATTCAAATGGTTGGGATGTTACGTAGATACGGGAGCAAATCATCAAGATCAATAAGATATATGTCATTCCCTATTTCGAATGCACATGCTATGAACTTGATGTTCTCAATGGCAATGCTAGTGCCAAATGTAGTGCATTTGTATGTAAATGTAAATATGATAGGGGTGGATCTTGATACATCATTTAACCAGTTTGAAGATCCAACTCAATGTATCGATCCTGATCCGGAGTCAGTTGCATCGCCATATGACAATGAAGATATAGCGGTTAACAACCTGTACAGAGACTTCAGAACAGAAACGGATGACGAATTTGAAGAGTTGGATTTCGATGGTCGTGAACATGAGATGCTTTCAGATACATTCAATGATTTGGATATGAATGTATTGGATAGCATTCAGGAACATGACCCAATTGTAGCTCCTGTGGACATTGACATTATGCAATTGTATAAAGGAATGATTTGTCAAGACAAAGAAATGCTACAACACGCGGTCAAATGTTTTGCAATAAAGTGTCACGCACCATACGAGGTTGTTGAATCTACACCGATGATTTGGACAATTCGGTGTAAGAAGTGGGAGGAAGGTTGCAAGTGGAGACTTCGTGCAATAAAGAAAAAATCGCATGGCTTGTTTGAGATCACTAAGTATGATGAACAACATACATGTTTTTATTCAGAACTAAGTCAAAGTCACGTGCAATTGGATTCATCAATGATTGCACTGGAGTTCTGTGACGCCGTAAGAGAAAAACCATCTATCAGTATGGCACAACTGCAATCCGACATCAAATCAAAGTTTAGATATCATGTTCCTTACCATAGGGTATGGGAGGGAAAAAGAAAAGTGTTGGTTAAAGTGTTTGGTGATTGGGATGAGTCTTACAAATTGTTGCCCAGGTGGTTATATATGGTTAAGCAGACCAATCCCAGAACACGAGTAGAGTGGAGAGTTAAAGAAACGCTTACTGAAGGCCATGTTATCCTAACTTCTGTATTTTGGGCATTTGGTCCGTGTATAGAAGCTTTTAATAAATATCGGCCGATCATTCAGATAGATGGTACACACTTGTATGGCAAATATAGAGGAAAACTATTGATTGCTACATCAGTTGACTCGAACGACCATCTACTTTCACTTGCATTTGCCGTTGCTGATGAAGAGTTCGCAAACTCATGGGGATGGTTCCTGAAACACCTAAGAGAAATTGTAACACACAAAGAGATGTGTTTAATTTTCGATCGACATGCTGATATAATTGCTGCAGTGAACAACTCAGCAAATGGTTGGACGGGACCGAAATGTCACCATCATTTCTGCTTACGACATATCATCAACAACTTCAATAAAAAGTATAAATTTAATTCATTGAAAAATTATGTTTATCGTGTCGGGTGTTAGTTTCAAATTCGATGTTCAACAAAGCAATTGAAGATATCAAAGGAATAAATCGGAGCTGTCAGAGTTTTTTTGACAACATTAGTTTAGAGCAATGGACTCAAGCACATGATGGAGGATTTAGATATGGGTGGATGACGAAAAATCTATCAGAGTGCATAAATGAAGTCCTCAAAGGAGTTTAAATGTAGCCTATAAATGCTCTTGCTCAGATAACATTCTTCAAATGCGTGAATTATTTCGAGAAAAGAAGAGAAGAAATAAGGGATGCATTGGAGCGTCAAGAAATAAGTGATGTACGGTGACTGGTTAGAAGTTTGTCAACTGTACCTCCGTGCGACCCCACCTGCTGACAAGATTAAAGGATCAAGGTTAAGTTTAATATGGTTAGGAACAAAATTTCGTGAGTTCACAGATGATGTAGACGAGGAAACTGTCATAAGATATGCGTAAGCATATATACTACAAATGATGGGTGGAAGTCTGTTTTCAGATAAATCAAGTCATTTTGTTCACTTGATGTTCCTGCCACTGTTAGCTAATCTCCATGATGCGGGGCGGTATTCGTGGGGTGGAGCATGCTTGGCATGGTTGTATAGATAACTATGCAAAGCAACAAGACCTGAGGTTCGAGAGATAGCTGGGCCTTACATACTTTTGCAACTATAGGCTTGGGAGCGATTTCCAACAATGGCTCCACAGCTACATCATGTTAATGACGCTCAGTTAGTTGGACGAGCCTACGGTTTTCGGTATGTTGTTTTAATTCAATTTAATTTTTATATCACTGATCTAGTTAATTTAAATTCTAAATTATCAATTTAAAAATTTAGGTGGAGAGACAAATGTGTGACTAGGACAGCCACACATGTAGTCAACCAGTATAGATACATGTTTGATCTGCTTCAACTTGAACAGGTACATTACACTAAACCTAATTGATTTTATTCACATTTTTATTGTATTTGTCTTTAATATTCTCTAATATAATATTTTGTGTTTCAGGTTATTTGGGAGCCGTACAAAATTATTATGCATACTTTGCCTAATTTTTGTACGAATGGTCAAAACATATGGCGGACGATGAGTCCTCTTATATGTTTTCACATTGGTGAGTGGCATCTTCCTGACAGGGTGATGAGACAATTCGATTTTCAGTAGGATGCTCCATTTCCTTGTAATACTGAACCCGTACTGCATGATATTGACCTAAGGATTGGAGATTGGTCCGAAAAAGTTGCACATTTGGTAGAACGATGGCACTATCGTGCAAGGTTTATTGCAATGGAGGTTTCTCTTGAACAGTTTGACACAGATGCCACTCCAGAATATATTCATTGGTATAATAATATCACAAGGCGCTATGTCACTCGTCCGGGAGCAGCTGTGGGTCATCTGGTAAATGAATATTATCTAATTATTTTTAATTTAAATTTATTTTAAATATTGTCTAATTGTTTTATAATTCACATAGATTGAACAACAGTAGACTTCGTGAGGTTGCGAATGATCCGAACCAGGTTCTTGTTATATGTAGTGACAACTAAAGCTATATGGAGGAAATTCATTATATGTACGATATACCTATTGTTTCTCCATTAGCTCCTAGACATAGAGAACCTGTTCGGGAAGAGGAAGAGTTTGATGAGGTTGCACATAATGTGGAAGAGTTGTCCCCTATGATGCAGACGCAGAGTCAAACTGATTATGTTAGTCCGATGATGATGATGCCAGCATTTGGTTCAGGACATTATGACTTAGAGGCTGGTCCTTCATCTTCATACGTGCATGGACATGGTCGGGGTCATAGAGAGCATAATGAATATTTATTTTATGAAGCGGCTGCAGAGGTACCAGAGCAACATCAAGAAGAACCCGAGCAACCTCAAGTTCAAAGTCGACGACGACAACCAACTCGAAATTGACGACTTCCGCCTTGTGGGACACATTGATTTTTGTAATTATTTTTATATAAATGAGATATTTAATTTACAATTTTTTTAAATTTTTATGAGTTATTTTTTTTAATTTATTATTTTTAGAGTTTAAATAAAATAATAAAATATCTTTAGAAATTATTTTTATAAAAATGAAAAATTTAAAAAAAAGAAAGGAAGAAAGAAAGAAGAAGGTGAGATGTGTAATAATTAAAAAAGAAAAAAAGGGAAATTTGTACGGTATTCTCGCTCTCGCTCTCGCTCAAAATCTCGCTCTCTCGAACTTTCGCTCTCTCAAAATCTTGCTCTCTCTCATAATCTCGCTCTCGAATTTGATTGGGAAGTTCAGTGGCAAAAAGAAGGAGATTCATTAGCTCGTTATTTAGTCAGACTTACTGAGATGATAGAATCCGTAAAAATTATTCAACAAGCTTTGGAAGGAATTCCAGGGGGACCTTATGAAAATTTAGAAATACGATCTTTTGATAGAGGAAGATCTCTGGAATGATAATTAAACAGACTCAATAATAATGTTAGGAAGGGAAAGGTCGCGGGTTCAAAGTTCGACGTACAAATGAAAGGAAGGTCGAGGGTTGAAAATTCGATCTATCTAGGTCGAATTTTCAACCCTCGACTTATTTAAAAAAAAAAACAATATTTTTACAAATAATTTTAAAACAACAATATTTTCCTAAATAGTTTCTAAAAGGACAATATCCTTTTAATTTTCCCTGAATAGTTAGCCTAAAAAAATAAAAATAAAACCTCTATTAAAAATGTTAAAAATATATATATTTTTAAAAAAATCAAGGGACACGTAGCTCAAAGTACAAAGGCCCCAAGACTTTAAAATTTTTAATTAATTTAAAAGATTTATAAATTATAATTAATTAAATTTCATTATTTTTCAACATTATTAAAATTAGTCCTAAAATTTTGCTTTTTAATTATTTTAAGGTATGGAAATATTAAAATTATTATATATATAAAAAAAAAAAAAAAAAAAACAGATGTCTAATGTTTAATGTTCAAAAACCAAATGACATAAAAAACCAAATGACATTCTCCTACTAACCCTATGTATCTTTATACATATTGTCCATATATCCTACAATTACACTCTTAATTGCCGTTTGAATTGCAAATATTGTTTCATGGGTATGAATATTAGATGTCTAGAATTTAAATGTTTGGACTTTAAATGTCTGTGTTCGAATTTGCAGAATACTTAATGTTTAGAAATTAAGGACTCATTTGATAACGTTTCCATTTTCCGTTTCTTATTTTTAAGAAACTGATATGTTTTATAACCATTATTGTTTCTTGTTCCTAAAATTTGACAAACATTCCTAAAAATGAGGTCAAAATTGAGAAACTACAAGTGGTTTCTCTTGCTCTATTTCTATTTTGTTTAAGTTGTTCCTAAGTTGCATCTGGTGAGTAAGCATGTGCAATTCATTCCATAGTTTCATTGACTTGGGATCTCACTTGAGACCTTTTTATTTTACTTTATTTTCTTCCTTTTTTCTCTATTTTTATGTTTCTTTTATTTATATTTATTTTCTTCTCTCTTTCTTTTATATTTCTTTTTTCTCTATATTTTTTATATTTCTTTTATAATTATTTCTTTTCTTTTATTTATATTTATTTTTTTTTATAACTAAGTTAATTTAATTTTAAATTTTGAATTTTCAAGTATTCAGATTTATATATCATTTTTCTTTTCAAATTTCAAATTTTCAATACGGTTATTTTCAAATATAGGAAAATAAACCAAAATATTTACAAATATAGCAAATTTAATTTTGAATTTTGAATTTTAAAATATTTAGATTTATATATTATTTTGATTTTCAAATTTCAAATTTTCAATAGGGTTGTTTTCAAATATAGGAAAATAAACAAAATTTTTTATAAGTATAACAAATTTAATTGTGAATTTTTAATTTTCAAATATTTAGATTTATATATTACTTTGATTTTCAAATTTCAAATTTTCAATATATATTTTTATTTTTCTTATAATAATGAATGGACTATAAGAGACTATAACATTTCGTGGTCCGGTCTTATACAAACTCCTTTGTATAGGACATCCCCGCTCGCATGTCTCCACATGAATGATTAGGATAAGACCATCTGTAGCAAGTCACAATACTTGTAACTATTCTATAAAGCGGGCCGCATCTGTAGCGTTACCAGGATAAGGTATTCCTCCTATATCCATATGCTACAGACCATTTTGGTTATCACTTAAGGCATGAACCACCTGTATGTCTCCACAAACATGCTTAAGTTACAACGACAACCAGGGATCTTAGTTTATTGATTTGTGGTTAAGCAATTAAAAAATCCAATGTTTCATAGACAAAAGTAAAGAAAAATATCATATATTATTATATCACAAGCGTTTGTTCAATACAGTGTTTACAAACTACAGGACCCAATGAGAGTTTAGGGCATCATCCCTAACAATCTCCCATTTGTTCTAAAGCGAGTGGAGTGTAAAAACAACTAGTACAAAACAATAAACTAGGGCATTAAGGCCTGGTACAAAAATCTCCCACTTGCCCTAGTTTAGCCGCGAGCGGTCCGGTAGACCCATGCTCTGAAGGTGACTCCAAAAAACTTTAGTCGTGAGAGCCTTCGTAAATGGGTCAGCAATGTTGTGCTCCGAAGCGATCTTCGTGACTATCACATTCCCTCGATGCACTATCTCGCGGATGAGATGATACATCCACTCTATATGTTTACCGCGCTTGTGACTCCTAGGCTCCCTGAAGTTCGCCACAACACCACTATTGTCACAATAGAGGATGATGGGCCTAGACATATCTAGAACAACTTCCAGAGCAATCAAGAACTTCCTGAGCCAAACGGCCTCCTTAGCAGCTTCACAAGCCGCTACATACTCGGCCTCAATCGTGGAGTCGACGATGCACCCCTGCTTAGTACTTCGCCACACTACTGCTTCTTCGTTAAGAGTAAAAATTGACCCTGAAGTGGACTTCCTAGAGTCCTTATTAGTCTGAAAGTCAGAATCCGTGTATCCAGTAAGGATCAAATCCTTAGTTCCATATACGAGCATGTAGTACTTGAGCAACATCTTGTCAATGTATGATGCCTGAACGGCATATGGGACCCGTCTCATCTCCTCAACCTCTTGAGGAATCTTAGGACACATGTCCTTAGAAAAAGTAACTCCATGCCTGAACGGCAGTAGGCCTCTTTTGGAGTTCTGCTCGAGTACTTGAGCAACATCTTGTCAATGTATGATGCCTGAGACAGCGCTAGCACTTTGTTCGTCCAATCCTGAACGATGTGTATACCAAGAACAAACTGAGCCTCTCCCAAATCTTTCATTTGAATTGGGTCACTAGCTAGTTCTTAACTGCAGTCAGTAGTCCTACATCATTCTCAATGAGTAGGATATCGTCTACACACAACACTAGGAAAACTACTAAACTATTGATGATCTTCTTATAGACACAAGGCTCATTAACATTGTGGTCAAAGTTGTATGATTTGATTGCAATATCAAACTGAATGTTCCAAGATCAAGACACCTGTTTCAGCCCATAAATGGACCAATTCAGTTTGTAAATTTTTGCTCTTGACTTTGGGCAATGAATCCCTCGGGTTGCATCATATAAATGGTCTCCTCAAGATTACTATTCAGAAAGACAGTCTTAACGTCCATTTGCCATATATCATAATCATAATAAGCGAAAATGTATAGGAGGATGCGGATCGACTTCAACATGGCAATAGGCGGGAAAGTCTCCTCATAGTCAACTCCCTTCACCTGGGTACAACTCTTTGCCACAAGTTGAGCCTTGAAGGTTTGCACCTTCCCATCGGCACCCCGTTTCCGCTTGTAGATCCATTTACAACCTATAGGTCTGACCTCATCAGGTTGATCTACAAGATCCTACATTGAGTTGAAGTACATCGACTCCATCTCGAGATCCATTGCTTTGACCCATTCATCCCAATCAACATCCTCCATTGTCTTCTGATAAGACAACGGATCCTTAATGTCGCGTTCAGCTACCATAGCCAGGATTTCCGTGAAACCCATATAGCGAACAGTTGGGTTCGCAATCCTCTCATTGCGTCGAGGTTCTCTCAACTCGTGAGGTGGAACCAACCTACTAGATGAACTATCATCAACATTTCTTGCTGATGAAGCAGGCCTTTCAACAACTCTTGTTGAAGTTTTAGTAGTTTTGTTGGAAAGCTCACGTAACATGATCTTACTACGTGGACTGTGCTTTCTAATATGATCCTCCTCCAAGAAGGTAGTGTTCATAGAATAAGCACTATTTTCTGTCAGATCATAAAAGTAACCCCCTCATGTACCTTTGGGCTAGCCTACAAAGAGGCACAACCTTGACCGTGGTTCCAATTTCTTTGGATTAACCTCAAGCACATGTGCTGGACAACCTCATATGTGAAAGTGATGTAAACTAGCTTTACGCCCATTCTGCAACTTCAGAGATGTTCTTGTAACACTCTTGGAAGGAACATAGTTGAGTATATACACTACAGTCTCCACTGCACCCCAAAATGAGTGCGGTAAGGAAGCGTAACTCATTATCGACCGAACCATGTCCAACAAGGTTCTGTTTCTCCTCTCTGCTATACCATTCTGCTGAGGTGTACCCGACACTGAGAGTTGGAAAACGATTCCATGTTCTACCAAATAGTCCTGGAACCCCGAATCCAAAAACTCTCCACCTCGATCCGATTGAAGTGTCTTGATCGTTTATTCAATGCATTTTCAACTTCAGGCTTGAACTCTCTGAACTTTTCAAAGGGTTCAGACTTCCATTGCATCAAATAAACATACCCATACCTAGAGTAATCATCAGTAAAGGTGATGAAATACTCATAGTCTCCCCTGGCTTACATATTCAACGAACCACAGAGGTCACAATGCACTAACTCTCGAGGCTCTTTGGCTCGATAATCTTTTTCAGGAAAAGGTCTTTTAGTCATCTTACCCTTAAGGCAAGATTTGCACACCGGTAAAGAATTTTTCTCTAACTCACTTAGATGTCCATTCTTCACCAACCTCTTAATCCTATTGAGATTGATGTACCCTAATCGAAGGTGCCAAAGTTGGGTATTTTCTTTTGGAGAAACCTTTTGTCGTTTATTTTGAGTTACAAAAGATTTAAACATCTTTATGTTATGGAGGGAACTCTTTGCTAACAACCTTAGCACATACAAGTTATTTTCGAAATATGCTAAACAGGTTTCTACTCCATCTTTATGAATAAACACTTTATTCAATTGAAATTTAAGAGTATATTTACACCGTATCAAGCACTTAACATAAATTAAGTTCCCTTTCAACTCAGGAACTACATAAACATCATGTAAAACAATAAATTTCTTCTGTAAAGTCAACTGGACTTCTTTTACTACCATAGTTGAAATGACGTGACTGGTGCCTGCTCACATCGTCATCTCATTAGCCTTTAGTTGCCGCCAGGATCTAATCTGCTAAAAAGAAAAAACAAACATGATTAGTGGCCTCAGAGTCAATAATCCAGGCAGAATCATCATTTTCCACTAAACAAGTTTGCAAAACTAGTAAATCATATTTACCTTGTTTTGCTTTAGCCTTGGTCTTAGCCTTGGTTGCCTTCTTCTTCTTTAGCTAGCGAGGACAATTCCTCTTCTAGTGCCCATCCTAGTTGTAGTGGAAACACTTTCTCTTGTCAACCGGTGCTGAACGCCTACCCCGCTGGGCGACAGGCTGTGGGTTAGCAGGTGCCTTCCCCTTCCCCTTCCCCTTACCACCATTCTTCTTCTTCCACTTGGTAGTGTTAGAAGTAGAAGGTGTAGACTTTGTCCCTAAGGTTGAACCTCGATGGAACGTCTTTGAAGATGAAGCAACATTTTCCTCTCCTCCCCTTTTCTCCTTACTTTGCCGTAAGGATTGGAATGTCTGCAACTCATTGAGGAGAGTTGTAAGGGTATAGTCCACTTTGTTAAGAATCACATTGCTAACAAAGTGCATAAGCTATCCGACAACGAATGAAGGATAATGCTAACCTGGTTATCCTCATTAATACGTGACCCATTCATCTCTGCCATATTGAAGTGGACCATCATGTTAAGCACATGTTCACGAACAGAGGTGCCTTCCTCCATTTTGGAGTTGAAGATGCATTTAAGAGTCTCGTGCTTGAGCTGTCCAGACGGTTGTCCGAACATTCCCCATAGGGACTCCATGATCTCACGCGCCAAAACCATGGGCTCATGCTTCTTGGCCAAAACGTCGTAGACTAGCCAAGATATAGGCTCGGGCCTTCTCATTCACCCGTGTCCAATGTTCATAGGCCTCCTGAACATTTCGAGCGACGTTAGGAGGTGAAATAAGAGGACAATCCTCCGTAAGGATGATCATAAGATCATCGATTATAAGTATTGTTGTGATTGTGTGTTTCCAAGTAGAGTTAAAGTGGCGGTAGCCATAATAACGTTGCTGAAAATAGAACAAACTTAATAAGTCTATGCTTTAACCACATTTTAACACCAATTTTAATTTTAGCAAAATAGTTTCCAAGTACCCTAAAAGAAAAGACTTCTATTTCGCAATGATGCCTCAACGAGGCAGGACAAATGTCACCAGTGGGGTGATTAGATGCCTCTTCACTGGGATGAGACACTCTCAACCATTAGGCAGAAACAACTCTTGTAACTGCACCTAATAATCACCATTTGTTCGATCCAGAATCTCGCCCTAATAATCACCATTTGTTCTGCAGTTACAAGTGGGGTGATTAGATGCTCCTTCACTGGGATCACCATTTCGTTTTCGACCTTAGAATCTCGCCCTAATGTGCCCACCATAAGAAAAAAAAGCAGATTAGGACAAGAGACTAAAGCGACCTTATCCTATATGGGAGATCAGATAAAGAAACATGCAAAACTGCCATCCTATAGGGGGACACTCTCAGGGTGCCTCGAAGTGATGCACAAAAATTTTATCTAACCTAATGAGAGAGACCGTGGGATATGCTGTCGCACGTTCCGTTCCCACTTACTATGAACATTCTCTCCTTCCACCTTAATATTGGCCTACCCAAATACCATCCTTTAGGGAGACACTCCCAAGGTGCCACGAGGTCGATGATGGATCTCAAGGTTTGGACAATAAAGGGAGAAACGCGAAGAGGTTTAAATGAAGTATCATATACCCCAAGTACCTCCTACTGAATGTTCTATCTAAGGATTCATTAATTTAGATCATCCGGCTAATGATTTTAATCTAAGTCACTTTAATTTGCTAAAAAATAACTTTTTTCTTTGAAATTAAACAAGTTCGAGTAGTCAATTAAACTCTTTAATGGACTGTCCTCAAATTTACATGCATGCATCAAATCTATCTAATTCACCTTTCTAGGTAGGTTCCCAGGTAGGGGCGTTCTGTTTCCATCACCTTAAATACCCCAACCTAAACAGAACTAGCCTTAGACAAAAGGTCCTTTATAGATAGATTTGCTACACTTTTAATATTTTATTAGTCAATTTAATTCTATTAAACTGATTAAAATATTAAAACTTAGGTTACTAATCATATTAGAACCGTGATCTTAGGTCTATTTCCATCAAGTTTTAAAAGTCTTTTAAAACCATGATTCAAGACTAAGTTCGCATGTACGTCTTTCTCATAGATTTTAATTCTAATTTCCTTATAACTATTATAAAAGAAACAACTAAAACCATACACATTGACACATACTAGGTATTTGTAACACTTATAAATTTAACTTGTGTCATGATTCATGTAATGTTCATTCATTACTATATATAACTTTTATATACATGTAATGAACCAAGCAAACATGCTTCCATACACCCTTATGCTATAACACTTATAATATAAAGATGATGCATGCATAAATATAACTCTTATATTATATGATGCATGAGTATGCTCTTATGTAATTTAAATCATACTTCTCTAAATCATAACACTTACAATAAAGAGATGATGCATGACCAATGCATAACCTAAGGTGGGATTTCTTCTATATGGCATACCATATGACATATAAATAAACATACGTCCTATGTACATTCACTAAAAATTAATGGACCGGGATGAACCGCCTCAAAAAACCAGAAATAAATTCTATCTATTACATTTTCCATCGAGCAAATTGGTTCAAAGGCGAACCAGGTCTTGAACCACCCGTGCGAAGCTCCCTCATCGTTTAGTAAACATGGTCTGGTATATACGATCATTTAGTTACGATCGAGTACCATTTACAATGCGATGAAGCATGAGGTACCCGATCGTTTAGCACACAAGACATTAAACCGCGAGTCTAAACGATCATTTAGACGACGACGTTGCTGTGAAGCACGATCGTCTAGACAATCATATAACAAACGCTTAGTAACATTTTACTCCGCGATCATGTAGTCAAGAACTAAGCGATGAAATTTGCTGAACTACACGATCATCTAGTGTGCGTACGTCAACATTGCTCGAGTATCCGATACTCAACGGTCACTTACCCCATCATTTACACGACCCGACCAATACTTGGTCGTCTTCATCCTCGAGGAACAACAACCCCTTGCCTTGAAGCTTCATCACTAACGACTCACAGAGACTTAAACACATTGAATTTACAGACTCGCTAGCAAGTTAATATGCCCAAAAACGCAGAAACCCTTACTATTAACATTGAATGTAAAAGAAATCAAACAACCAGAGGCTTCATCCCAGAAAACTCCATTAATCCATATCTACAAAACTATTTAACTATTAAACAGAGTGCAAACATGCTTTACCTACCGAGAAAGTAAATGCTATTCTTTGCATCAATGAATTTGGAATTTCAGAACCTAGCTCTAAGACCAATTGAAGGAACTCTTATCAAAGAGCACCTCTGAGCGGAAGCAAGATCGTTCCAAACTCATTGTGACATACATACCGCATTCACAATCAAACATACTAGTTATGCATTTAACAATAAATTATGACATACTTTGAACTTTAACAACAAAGGAGCACGATACATACCAGTTGAAGAACTCTTCTTTACCTTTCAATCTCACTCTCGTCAAGGATGAAAATCTTGCCGTCGTTGAGATCGTTCAAGCTACCGTCCACCAAATCTCCATCTCGTCTACCCACGAACGGCCTCTTCACAAACAAGGCAGCAGGGAATAGACCACCACTCGAAACCCTCGATATTATCCGAGTGAGAATCCAGGAGGTGTGGGTTCTATTGGATTTTGTAGAGGGAAGGAGGAAGGAACGATCATTTACCACGACCAAGCAAGTGGGAGATATCGAAAGTCTATCGTATAGACGGATGCTTGGTTGTTTAGATAGAGCTATACGATTGTGTAGTAAACTGGGGATGATCATATAGACGATCTTTAGTAAAACACTCGAACGCGCGATCACTTAGAAAAAGCTAGACGATCGTTTAGGTAATTCTATGCGATCATTTAGGAAATGTGTGTGTGTACATGATCGTTTAGTAAACTCTGAGCAGTCGGTTATGCTCTCGGTTTGCTAGGCGATGGACAATGTACTAATCGGTGAGTGAATATCTGATCTCTTTGCAAAATGAAAACCATTTTCATTTTATCCTTAAGTTACGAAACTGAATGCAACCTCCCACTATCTCATTCGGTTACGGAGAAAAAATTGCAAACAATTATCCCATAATTGTTAAATTAAAAAATAAATATAATTATATTATATTTATAACCGATGGTTTAATATCACATCATATGCAACATATGAACCACAATCCTTTTCTTCTCCACTAGATATAAATCATATAATAACATTTTTCTCCAATTCATGTATCTCATACATAATGTCAACCATATCATATATAATTGACCAGTTTAATCATATCATATGTAATAAAACTCCCTCTTGTCAATTTAAACACTTCAAATTGACCCAAAAACTGATTCTCAACTTGAATCCATTAAGCTACCAAGGGGACCTTATGGGCCTATAATCGAAACTCTAGCGGTATGTGAATAGTTGATTAAACTCTTTAGCCACGAGATCCACCATTCGTTAACTATCAGACATTTCACTAAAGTCCGATAGCTGCACTCTTCTCACCACATATATATTTCTGTGTCCATCGGATCTAACCAATCAACAGTACGATAACCCTTCACAGATGCTTGTAAGTACAACTGGGCCAGTTTATCGTTTTTCCCCTATAATTACATCTAACTTCTTAAGTACCCTGATCTCTCTAATGAACAATACAACATAGTCCTACTATGTGTGTACACCTCTCGGGCCATGAGAAGGTGTGTGGTGCCACATCGTTCAGGCCCCGGAATCCGCCCTTAAAAGGGCAATCTATCTACTTACCCTTGCTTCAGGGAATGAGTGGATTTCATCTTGTGTAATTGAGTTCCTAGCTCCCAAATAAGACGAATCCCCAAAGTGGTAGGTTTGACTCAGCGATCTGGCCACTCACACCCATGCAAATTAAAGGACCACCCTCAAAGGCAGGAGTTCCCAACTCACTCAGGATTATGGTCATGTTACCTATGGTCATCCTAGTGAAGTGAAGTCTCTGTCATGAATGGCATTATATAACAAGACTATAACACTTCGTGGTCCAGTCTTATATAAACTCCTTTGTATAGAACGCCCCGCTTGCATGTCTCCACATGAATGATAAGGATCAGACCATCTGTAGTAAGTCACAACACTTGTAACTATTCTACAAAGCAGGCCGGATCCGTAGCATTACCAGAATAAGGTATTTCTCCAATATCCATATACTACAGACCATTTTGGTTATCACTTAAGGCATGATCCACCTGTATGTCTCCACATACATGCTTAAGTTACAATGACAACCAGGGATCTTAGTTTATTGGTTTGTGGTAAACAATTAAAACATCCAATGTTTCATAGACAAAAGTGAAGAAAAATATCATATATTATTACATCAGAAGCGTTTGTTCAATACAGTGTTTACAAACTATAGAACCCAACGAGAGTTAAGGGCATCATCCCTAACATACTGTTGATTGATTATATCCGATGGACACATAAATATACCTATGATGAGAAGAGTGTAACTGTCAATCTTTAGCGGAATGCCTGACAGTTAACGGATGGTGGATCTCGTGGCTAAAGAGTTTAGTCAGCTATTCACATACCGTTGGAGCTTTGAGCCATAGGTTCATAAGGTCCCCTTGGTAGCTCAATGGATCCAAGTTGAGAATCAGTTTTTGGGTCAGTTTGAAGTATTCAAATTGACAAAAAGGGAGTTCAATTATATATGATATGATTGAACTAGTCAATTATATATGATATGGTTGACATGATGTATGAGATACATTAATTGGAGGAGAAGAATATAAATATGATTTATATCTAATGGAGGAGAAAGGGACTATGGTTCATATATTGCATATGATATGATATTAAACCATAGGTTATAAATATAATATGATTATATTTATTTTTTAATTAAACAATTATTAGATAATTGTTGGCAGTTTTTTCTCCGTAATCGAATGAGATAGTGGGAGATTGTAATCAGTTTTCGTAACTGAAGGATAAAATGAAAATGGTTTTCATTTTGCAATGATATCAGATAATCGCTCCCTAATTAGTACACTGCCCATCGCCTAGCAAACGAGAGCATACAGGACAATTCAAAGTTTACTAAACAATCGTGTACATGCGCGCTTTTCCTAAACGATCACATAGTATTATTGAAGGAAATCGACACTCGAGATTTTCGTGAGCAGCGGAAGCAAGAAAATTCTAAATTACAATCATGAATCAACATATATTTAAAGTCAACTTCCATACAAGCGTTTATGCAAATAATACAGAGAAATTACAGTATAGACATCAAATGTACAGAGGGAAAAACTGTACTAACAAAGGCAGACGCGTCTCCATGCTCTGATGCACGACCGCTCAAACAACAGCGACCAGGAACACTCGATCTACACGATTGCGACACTGCATGAACACAACATGAACACTTTGCGCTCGTCCTCAATGATCTCCTCTGCAACACCACGATTGGACTCCTCCAAAGCACCACGAACGGCCTCCAAAAACCACGACGATGTCGAGTTGAGTCTGACACCACCAACAAGGCGACCTTGGTATTCTTGGTGTAAGAATCTAAAGGGTGGGCTCTGTTTAGACATGGTGTGAGGAAAACGAATGGAGGAAAGACAGATCGTGTACACGACTGGGCAAGTGGGAGAAGACGGAGACCTATCACATAGGTCGATGCCCAATCGTTTAGATAAATCTATGCGATCGTCTAGCAAAAGCTATGCGATCGTTTAGCTCGGTCGATTCTACACGATCATTTACTTTGTGCCAACGTTCGTTTATCAAAGCTATGTGATCGTTTGGTAAAAACTGCACGATCGTTTAGCTAGCACTTGCACAATCGTTTACCTAGCCCAGCCGTCGTTTAGTAAATCTATATTTACTTGACGACTTCCGCGAGTCTCCATTCGTCGGAGAGATAACTAATTTTTTTTTCAAGACTTTTGTGAAAACTTCCTTTTCAAAATAGGAAACCGATTTCCTTTTAAACTCATGGTTACCATGATCAATAACCACCCACTACATTTAGTTATTTAAAAGAAAAAAATATTAATTATCTAATAATTAATATTATTATAAATATAAATGATAACCAACTTATCATACTATATTTATAACCTATAGTTTTAATATTTCATCTCATGAAACATATAAACCATAGTTCTTTTTCTATTCCATGGTACTTAATGTAAATCTCATTTACATTAATCCTCCACTAGATGTATCTCATACATCATTCCGATTATATCATATATAATCAAAATTTCTCTTGTCAATTTGAACATTTCAAATCAACACCAAGAACTTGATCCTTCAACATGAATCCAAGCTACCAAGGGGACCTCATAGACCTATAGATCCGAAACTCCAACGGTACGTGAATAACTAACTAAACTCTTTTATCACGGGATCCACCATTCGTTAACTGCCAGACACTCCACTAAAGACCGATAGCTGAACTCTTCTCACTACAGATATATTATGTGTCCATCTTAACCAATCAGCAGTGTGACAACACTTCACAGATCGCTCGTAAGTATAGCTGGGCCACCGTTATGCCCCTGTAGTTACATCTGTCTCCTTAAGTACTACTGATCTCTCTAATGAACATAAATCATAGTCCTACTATGATTGAGTCTTCTCTTCCAAAGAGAAGTTGTAGTCACTATGTTCAAGCCCCGGAATCAGCCCTTAAGGGAGCAATCTCTCTACTTATCTCTGCTTCGGGAAAGAAGTGAATTCCATATTGTGAATTGAGTTCCTAGCTCCCAGATCAGACAAGTCCCCAAAAAGTTAGGCATGTTGAGTTGGCAATCTGGCCACTCTCACCCATACTAATCAAAGAATCATCCTCAAAGGCAGAAGTTCACAAAACACTCAGGATTGAGGTCATGTCACCTATGGTCGTTTAGGTGAGATGCAAGTCTCTAGTATCAACAGCGTTATATATAGAGTTTAGTCATCTCATGGTTCAGGTATTATACAAACTCTTTGTATAGAACACCCCCGCTCCACGTCTCCACATGAATGATCCGGATTAATCATCTGTAGTAGTATACAACACTTGCAAACCTCTACAAAGCGGGCTGTATCTATAGTGTCACCAAGATCAGGTATCCTACCTTAATCCTTATACTACAAACCAATTTAGGTTATCACTTAAGGCATGATCTACATGTATATCCCATATACATGATTAAGTTCACATAAGATAATCAAGGAGCTTTGTTTATTGGATATGAGTAAATGCCAAAATTAAATAACACTTATTTTATTCATTGAACAATGTGTATCTTTACAAAACAACGAAACTTTGGAAGAATTAGGACACCAATCCCAACAACCTAAGTGATCGTCTAGTTTTTTTCTAAGCGATCGCGTGCCCGAGTGTTTTACTAAACGATCGTCTATATGATCAGCCCCAGATTACTACATGATTGTGCACCTTTTATTAAACGATCAAGCACCCGTCCATATGATAAAACTTTCGATATCTCCCACTTGCTTGGTTGTGGTAAACGATCATTCCTTCCCCTTTCCTTCTACCAAATCCAACAGAGCCCACACCTCATGGGTTCTCACTCCGAGAATATCGAGGTTTCTGAGTGGTTGTGTCCTCCATTGTTGCCTTGTTCGTGAGGAGTCCATTTGATTGTAGACGACAACAAGATTTGGTGGACGATAGGCTTGGTGATCTCGACGACAGCGAGATTGGCTGGGTTAACGAAAGTGAGGTTTAAAGCGAAGAAGAGTTGTTCAACTGGTATGTATCTTGTTCCTTTGTTGTTTAAAGTATAAAGCATGCCGCAATTTATTCTTAGATGCATAACTTGTATGTTTGTTAGTGAATGCAGTATTTCTGTCACAATAAGTTTGGAACGATCTTGCTTTCGCTCAAAGGTACTCTTTGATAAGATTTCCTTCAAACCCAACATACGCCCCCTCCATAACTCGAAAGGTGTTTCAGAAACACTCTTCAATGAAACATTGTTCAAGATATGAACTGCATTCTTTACTGCACACCCCCAAAACTAGCTAGGCAATTAAGCATAGCTCATCATAGAACGAACCATGTCTAATAAGGTTCTATTTATCCTTTCTAATACACCGTTTTGTTGAGGTGTACCAGGAACTGAGTGTTGAGATTGAATTCGATGTTCTATCATATAGTCTTGAAATCTTAAATCCATATACTCTCCATCTCGATCAGATCGAAGTGTCTTAATAGTCTTACTTAACAGATTTTCAACTTCTGCCTTATACTTCTTGAACTTTTCAAAGGTTTCAAACTTATGTTCTATTAGGTATAAGTAACAATACCTCAAATAATCATCTATAATAGAGATGAAGTATTCATATCCTCCTCGAGCTTTTACATTCATTGGACTATAAATATCTGAATGTATGAGCTTTAAGGGCTTTTTGGCTCTATAACCTTTTCCACTAAAAGGTCTTTTAGTCATTTTACACTCAAGGAAATATTCACATGGAGGTAATGAATCATTTTCTAATTTACTTAGAAGTTCATTCTTTTCCAATCTCCCTATCCTATCGAGATTAATGTGACCTAATCTTAAGTGTCAAAGATAAGTATTATTGTTACTTGGAGAAATTCTTTGCCTTTTAGTTTGAGTATTAGCAGTCTTAAACATCTCATGATTTAAAAGTATGTTTGTTTAGGTTGGTCTTAACATATACAAGTTGTTTTCTAATTTAGTCGAAAAAATATGTACCCTATTTTTTGAAATGAACACTTCATTACTTGTAAAAAAAATACTGAATAATTATGTTTGATTAAGTAGAAAATAGATACTAAGTTCCTTTTCATTTTAGGAATAATATACAGGTTTTCTATTTCCAAAAAACAACTTTGCAACTTCTACTGTGCGAGCTGAATTGGCGTCTTCAGTTCCAACTTTGAGCATCATTTCACTCTCAATAAGCTATTGGAAGGAACTAGTTCCCTGTAAAGAATAACAAACATGATCACTGACTTCTGAATCAAATGTTCATGCATTTTGGTCATTTTTCACTAAACATGTTTCTAAAACAAGTAAATCACATTTACCTGCCTTTTCTTTCTTTTTCTCAGCAAGGTACTTTGGGCAATTCCAGTTTCAATGACCTTTCACATTGCAGTTAAAGCACTTGCCCTTTTCGACCTCCTTGGCCTTTCCCTTACTTTTCCTAGAAGAGGGAGCCTTCTCCTTTCCTTTTTTCTTCTTCTGGACCTTCTTAAGACTAGAAGATGAGGATACAAACTTAGTTCTTGAGGATGAACCCTTATGCAACTTTCTGAAATGGCAATATTTGCCTCTCTTTCTACCGGTCCCTTACCTTTCATAAGAGACCGGTAAGTCTGCAACTCATTCAAGAGAGTCATTATGGTGTACTGGATTTTATTCATAACCGCATTGCTGTGGAATTGAAGAAAGCTCTTCAGAAGAGATTCCAGAATAAAAGACACCTAACTTTGCTCGTCAATGACAGCCCCGTCTATTCCAGCCACGTTGAACTAAACTATTGTTCTCTAACTGAATGACCTTCCTTCATAAGTGCATTATAAACGTATTTAAGGACCTTATGCTGGATCTGAATGGACGATTGCCTAAACATACCTTGAAGGGACTCCCGATCCCACGAGCAGTGAGCATGGCCTCATGCTTCTTGTTGAGTACATTAGAAAAACTCACCAAGATATAGACTCGAGCCATTTCATTGGCCTTTGTCCATCGGTCATATGCATCCCTAACATTTAGGAGTGCATTTTAAGTGGGAACTTAAGGACACTCTTTAGTTAAGACAAACCGCAGATCATTGATAACAAGAATCGTATTCAAGTTTGATTTCCATATCGCGTAATTTTCGCCGGTTAATTTCTCGTTTGTAAGTAAAGCAATAATTGAGAAAGACATGTTGAAAAACAAACAAACAAATGACTATTTTAGTTATCTTTGCCTTAACCCATCACACAAAACATCCAATCAGTTTAGCAAAACCAGACAATCATAGAACCCTAAATAAACTATTGATTTGATTTTGCAACGATACATCAAATGTTTAGGACAACAACCATTGAAGGGTGATCATCTATCCCTCCCCTGAATTGAGACTATCTCAACTAATACTAATTCCAAAATAACTCTTATTCCTATAACTCTTAGCTACTGTTTATTTGGTCAAGGATTCATTAACTCATTTGATTTGATCAATGATTCATTAACTCGTTTAATTTATCATGTAAGTGTGACCCTTTCATTTTCGAATTTCAAAGGTACGCTTTAACAACTTACAATTAGGAAAGACAACTTTTGAAAATTAACCTAAGAAATCCTATCTATTTATGGAGTTTGCATTGTTCCGAAACCTATGATCAAGCCTTCCAAAGGGATGACCGTTCTAGAACGACACGCAGGCGGATCATAAGAATCTCATGGTGCAACCTAATGAAGGAAACCGTAGAATACATTGACTAGTGACCTTCTCCCATTTACTCTGAACATTTCCTCTATGCACCTTGATATTGACCCATTCAAACACTTTCCAAAGGGAGGCTGTGCCCAGGGTGACACGAAGTCGAGCATGAATCTCACGGTGTGAACTCTTAGGGACGTGAAAGTGTAAAAATGATACATCTTATATACCATTTTCTCCCACTAAAATGTTCTAATTATTTTAGGATTTTGTTATACTTAGCTAAATTCTGACTAATAAATCTATGTAAGTTTATGCCTATTATAACTCTTATAATAATATCTCTATACTAAAGTTCTAGATGTATTTCCATTTAATTTACCTAGTAACATTGCATGCATAGGACCTCGGTTAATTCAACTGAGATTCTGATCCAGTTTCCAGTTAGGAGGTGTTACGTAAACCGTCAACTATACCTCCAGTCTAGACAAAATTGTATCGGTTGAGTTCCCTTATAACCTTAATCCTATTTGTCCTACTTAGTTAATTTTAAAACTATTTTAAAAGAAACTAAGTAATTATTTTAACCTAATTAGAAATGTTATCTTCGGTCTGATTATTTTAAACAATTTAAAATTAACATATTTTCCTAAGATCCTATGTTTGCATGCAACTATTTGTTATAGGTCAATGGTTGCTAATCATTAATTTTTATAACTATTAAAATTTTAATGATTAGTCCTATAACATGCTCATTATGATTTTAATTAATTACAATCATATTCTAATTAAAAAAATTAAACCATATTACAAGCATTTCATAACTTTAATATAACCATTATATTAAGTTATGGATGTGTCATGCTCAATGCATATTGATTTTCAATTAAATATAACATTTAATAATATTATGAAAATCAACCAAGCATATTCATATACATTAATAAATATAACTAATTATATTTTCTAATTAATGTCTCCAATTTCATATATTTAACATATCACATACATTAAATAAATCTTGAAATTATAAATCATGCATTTCATACCATACTAATTATTAATTTAATAAGTTTTATTTTTCCCTCAAAATACCAAAAACTAAAACAATAAATAAGAAATATATTTAATAAGTTTTAATAAAATGTAATTAAGAAAATTTAAAATATTATTATAAATTCTGTTGCTTGAGAATCTCAAGCGATTGAACAGGAATTAAGTATAGAAGTGATTTTGATCATTTAAACCTTGATAAAAAAATACAATTATAAACATAGCTTAGTATAGAGATGATTTAAAAGAAATTCCTATGAAACCACTTCCGAAAAAATCAACTTTGAAGTTCACTATTTAAAATCCTAGCTATCTAATTCTCTCCGCATTTACTCCAAACAAGACACAACTTCATTCCTAGTACAATAATACACATTTTGAAGTCTTGAAAGATTATTCATGCATTTGTGACCAAATGTATATCCCCCCAATTGTGACCAAATGAAATAAATTGGGACCAAATGTGACCAAATGAAATAAATTGTCTTAGATATTTTAGAACATGGTGGGTCACTGGGCGTGTGTACCCAATGAGTCATAACTCTATTATACTTTTCATCATATTTTGTTTCAAAATTCAATTTAGACTCTTAGTCATAATTTCTTCGAAAGATTATTCATGCATTTTCTCTAATCATCCATTTTGTAAAACTGACATTTGAAGAAGTTACACACGTATGAAATTTAATTCATGTATGGTTTTTAAAAGTAATCATAATGAATGATCTAATTTTATGATGAGGATCTCGCTCTAGAAGGGAATCTCGCTAGAAATGTGGGCTGAATCTTGCTGGTAAGGTGAGCATCGCTAAGAAAGAAATGCTTAATCTCGTTGATGGAGGAGCGAGATCCTCATTGTTTTTTTAGTATTTCTATTTACTTGACTTTACTACCAACGTGGCTGCTACTTACTTTCAATTAACATTCAAATTAAGTTCACTCTTTAATTAATGAGGTTAAATTAATTTCACTCTTTAATAATAAATGCACCAAACTCTCTCAGCAACCACTTTTTTCTCCAATGCACCCAACTCTCTCCAACAACCACTCCTTTCTTCCTCCTCTATTTATAGATGATTTCCCACTCATACTTTTTATATTTCCACTATCTTTCTCCACTATGGGTGTTAAACCTTAAAAAAGATATGCTTTTGTTGTTTACTCTTTAGTTCAATTTATTTTTTTGTTGGTTACTCCTTAGTTCAATTTATTTTATTTTATTTCTAATCTAACTATCATATTTTGTGTTTCTTATAGGGTCCAAACTAATTGCACAAATCATTCGTAATTAGTTTGAGGAGGTTTGTTAGGTTCGGAGTATCTCCCTTTTTTTAGGACTTATTTTTTTAATTTTTTTTATGAAAATATGTTATTTGTTAATTGTTGGTCACATTTGTTTGGGAATACTAGTTCACAAATTTTTTTATTAATGGTTGGCGACATTATATTTTTTAATTTGATACTTCTCAAATTTTTGATGAATTATGGGTAAAATAGTACTGTTATGTAACTTTTTTATAATACGTTCATTTCAATGGGTGAAAAACAATGAGGATCTCGCTCATGGGGAGGATCTCGCTCATGAGGATCTTTATGAGCGAGATCCTCATTGTTTTTTTAGTATTTCTATTTACTTGACTTTACTACCAACGTGGCTGCTACGTTATTGAAGACCTCTTTTATCTAATAATACGTTCATTTCTCTATAAAGGTGGATACTATTGAAGACCTCTTTTCGATCATGAGAATTATTTTGTACTCTCAAATACAGTTGTTCATAACACTAACCATGTTATTGAACAACTATTGAAGGATAGAGAGACAACCGACAGATGCTAGGCACTGCATTAGGCAGTTGACCTTCTTTCGCTTAATTTACGAGAGTGACTTGGCATGTCGTGAAAGCACCCGAATGGATAGATGTACCTTTACGATTCTATGTAATATGCTACGGTTGACTGGTTGTTTGGAACCAACAAGATGTATGGACGTCGAAGAGATGGTTGTGATATTCCTACACATTCTTGCACACTATGTCAAGAATTGAATGGTATGCAGAAACTTTTCAAGATCTGGTGAGACAGTTTCGAGATATTTCAACACAGTTCTTAGGGCAGTCTTACAACTTCACATTGTTTTGTTAAGAAAACCAGAACCGATCACAAATACATGCATCGATGGAAGATGGAAGTGGTTTCAGGTACAAAAAGTACTTAGTTTTTTATATGAATACGTCATAAATATGCATGCAACGATAGATTTTTTTTTTTTTAATTCATTCTGATCACTTGAGAGAAACAGAAATGTCTAGGTGCACTAGATGGCACATACATTAAAGTGAATATTAGTGTCGTCGATCGACCTCGATATAGGACGAGAAAGGGAGAGATCGCCACAAACGTTCTTGCGGTGTGTGATCAAAATGGGGAGTTCGTCTTCGTTTTGCCAGGGTGGGAAGGGTCTGTAGCCAATTCAAGGGTTCTTAGGGATGCGGTTTCGCAACCGTATGGATTGAGGGTTCCAAAGGGTATTATAATAATCGTATACGTTATTTAAACATGCGTACATGCCACAACACATGTGCATGACATTTCGAAACGTGTACAGGATACTATTACCTATGTGATGCTGGATACCCCAACGCTGAAGGATTCTTAGCGCCATACAAAGAGGAACGATACTATCTCTCCGATTGGCGTGGAGCAGGAAACACACCGACAACTGCAAGAGAATTTTTCAACATGAAACATTCTTCAGTAAGGAACGTTATCGAGCAAGCGTTTGGGTTGCTAAAGGGGCGGTGGGCTATTCTTAGGAGAAAATCATTCCATTGAATACAAGTCCAATGTCGAACAATAACTGCATGTTACCTTATTCACAACTTGATCACAAGGGAGATGAGAATCAGTGCAATGCTTGATGTGCCTGATGAGGAGAATTCTGCATCAGTTGGTCTTGATGGGGATCATATTGAATTTGTTGAATCATCGGAGGAATGGACCAAGTTCAGGGATGACTTAGCGGTCGAAATGTTTACTCAATGGCAAAGATCCTGATTATTCAATGTTCATTGTTTACTTTTCTTTTACTACTGAATGAAATTTAATTATGGAACATTCCAAGTATGTCGTAAAAATGTTTTGTATCAAGACTCTGTGTGAACAAGTTAAATTGGAACATATAATTTCAGTAGTTTATCCTTTGTTTGTGCATGTGTTTAATTTATAGCATCTTTTCATTCAACAAATGTATGCATGTAGCATAATGGCAGGTAATGGTAAGATGTCTAAACATGTACGGTCGAAGGTGGAAGACGCTAAGTTGGTGGAGACCGATTGGAGGTCCGACAATGGGACGTTTCGACCAGGATACCTACAACACTTGGTGCGAATTCTGCATGAGAAAGTGCCCGGATGCGCACTGAATCATAACACCATTGAGTGCAAGGTGAGGAGTCTGAAGAAACAATACAAGCAGTATCCGAGATGTTAAGTCAGTCGGGGTTCTGCTGGAACGAGAAGTTCAAATATGTCCAGGTTGAGAGGGAGATTTTCGATCTTTGGGTTCAGGTAAGATTCTAGAAAAAAAACGTACAGGTACGTTATTAATAATGTGTATGTGTATCAATGCAGAGTCATCCCAATGCAAAAGGGATGTGGAACAAGCCATTCCCACATTACGATGATCTTTCTACCGTATTTGGGAAAGACAAAGCAGTAGGGCAATCAAGTGAGGACCCATACATGATGGCCACGAATGCATTCAGAGTGTTTGAAGATGAGATTCGACTTGGATCACAGGACTATCACACACCTAAGGTTCGCTAGACAGAATCACCATTAAATCAAGATGAAATAGATGAAGAGCCAGCAGAGCAATCTACAGGTAGAGCGAGTGTACCTGCCGAGTCATCTTGAGGCAGTAAAAGGAAGAGGCCATCATTCCAATATGAAATGATCGACATCATGAGATCGACTGTTGAAATGCAGAGCACACACATGGGTAGACTTGCATCGTGGCAAAAGGAGAAGTATGGGTTGGAGTTCGGGCGTCGGAAGGAAGTAGTAAATGCCATATACAGCATTGATGGCCTGGATGAGGATGATCAGGTCACCCTTATTGACCTCTTTTTAACAGACATTCAGAAGATAGATTGTTTCCTTGCAGTACCAGAACATACACGGAAGAGGTACTACCTCCGTTTACTAGGAAGAAACATGTAGACTGACCACACCCCTATATTTTATTTATAGTTCTTTTGGATAACAGCAAATGGATAATGGACTCATGTCGAAAAGAATGATAACTTTTGCATACGTCATGACATGTAATTTTTGTGTTTGTATTATGACCCGAATATTATAAGTATCGAAAAGAACATATATTTTGTGATTTTTTTTTGGAAACAGCCACATGTTCGGTCAGTTCATATTTTTCTTGTGATCTTATGAAAAATGTTACTGTACTACATCATATTCTCACCATCATAATCAAATGAAAGGTAATTATTCTATGTACAATTTCAATTCCAAATATACTATCCATATTATATAAAATAAACTGTATGATATGTGAAATAATAAAGTTAAGTTAGCAAGATTCAATATATATACATACAACATACTAATTAGTAATTGAGATAATTACCTTCAATATATATACAAACATTCAATATATATATATATATATATATATAATATACAATATACAATATACCAATTAATTGAGCAGCAATATGAAATATATTTTGTGAATATGTTTTACCGATTGAAGAGAATTAGAATTATTACAGTTTTTGAAAAGAATATATGAAAAATAATCTATTATGTTCTACAAATTGAGAAAAAAATTGAGATTGTCCAGTTTATGTCATAAATGATTTGAGAAAATACGTGTATATTTGAAAATTAATCAACAATAGCAAAGCATAAAACTAAAAAAATAAAAGAATGAAAAAAAAAACAAACAGAAAAAAATAGAACTAATCTCATTCACAAAAAACTACATCAGATCCCCAACTCAACTCAACTCAACTCTGCATAACAAACACAGATAATAATTACCAATTCAACTCAACTCTGTACAACAAACACAGACAATAATTACCAACTCAACTCAACTCTGCAAACAAACACAGACAATTTAACTCCCCAGATAATTTAACTCTCCAGATAATAATTACCAACTCAACTCAACTCAACTTTTTACTTTTATCATATACCAAATACACCCTAAGAGTTTATTTGACTCAAACTATAAATTTATATTGTGCGAAAAAAATTTCAAAAGTTTAGGGTAAATTACGAGGACAGAGTTTTAATGAATGATATTTAGAAAACATGTTTGAAAACTTTTTGTTAAAGTTATGTGTGTGTCTTTGTCTTAAATTATTTCTAAGGGTCCGTTTGGAGATTTTATTTCATTAGTATGGATATTTAATATATGAAATTTTGTTTCAGTTTTAAATTTTAGGATATTATGTCTCTAGATATGAAGGATAATTAATATTTGAAAGTTAAATATATGTGTTTGATTTATTAAGTTTTTATTTAAAAATCAAAACTAAATAATTACTTAATTAAATGTAAGATGACAAGTAATATAATTATAAGTTAAATTTAACATGATTTAATGTATTGTTATATTAATTAATTATTTAATCATTTAAAATATAAATTAATTAATATTTTTTGTCATAAATGTTAATTAAGTTATTTAATTTAGTTACAAAAAATAATTAAATTATTTAGAATATTAAAATTAATAATAAATTTTTATATTAAATAGTTAAGATAACATAGGATATTAATGATAGATATATTAGTTGACATTTATTAATTCTAATTAATATATTTAATAATGAATTAAAATGAAAATAATGATTAAATGGTATTAATTTATTAATTAATCAAGATGGTTCATTTCCCAAGTATAAAAATCCCAACAACATAGAGGGTATTAGAAACTTTCTTAAAATTCCATGAATAATAATATTTTAAATTTTAAAAAGTGGAATATGTGAAACAAACTTCTGGGGCAATATATTAAATGTCTATCTAAATCCCATAGAAAACCTTTGGGGCCGTTTGGTTGGGAAATTTTCTGCAAGAAAATTGACATAGATATCAAATTTTCATATTTGTTTCACAGTTTTCACTTCATTGCCGGACAATAAGTTATTTTAAGACATTTACATTTCCCACATATAAGAGTTTTCTATTCCCTTCCAAAACTATGAGTTTTCTCATTTCCCCTCTCTATCTGTTTTTCATTTTACATATAATTTCACTTTGAATATAGTTAGCTAATTAATTAATTAATTAATATTAATTTAACAAAAATGATATAAATATTTATTTTAATAAATTAATAATGATATATTAAAATATTTACTTGACTTATTTTTATAATAAAAATTTATTAAATGAATGGAATTATTTTTTACATAAATTATTAATTTATTAACTAATAATATCTTAAATATATTTAATTAGTAAACTAGGATTAGTTAAATTTAGTTAGTATTAAACTTCATTTTCAATAATAATAATTTATTACTTTATTGTTTTTTAATAATCAAGTAATTTATGGAGATTAATTTTAATTTGATCATTGAACATATAATCATCACTGATTATTTATAAGAAGTTAATTATTAATTATGATTATATTTTATTACTCCTTTCATTATTAACTTATCATATTTACAAAATACTTTTTAGTATTCTTTATTAATTTATCATATTTTTATCTCATTTTCTTCATCTTTTATATAATATATTGTCCATTTAAATATATTTACTTATATTATTTAATTAAAATAAAATTACTAATCTTGAGTTTATTAAAAATAAAAATAATTATGTGTTAGATTATAATTAGTATGACGTTCATAAAATGTATTTGTTGAATGAGAAATTTCGACGAATCACGAGTTGCCACATCATCAATGAAATCCCGAGCCTATTGGAAAAATTATAAGTTGGATTGGGCCGAATAATTAAAGTCGCTTGGGCACAACCCAATTCAAATGCATGGTGAAATTTTGGGCTAAATTAAAGATAAGCTCAAGCCCAGTATTTCGGCCTAACAACAAATGGGCCCAAGCCCAACTTTAGCCCAAACCCAATTTTGACCCAATAAAGTAATTAGGCCCAAGCCCATATAAGGCCCATGAGAAACTACTATAAATAGAAGCATTATCTCTTCATTTAGGGGAGGAGGAATTGAAGGTAAAATCTCTCTAAAAATTTGAAATTTGAAGTTCCAAGGATCTGAAGAACATAACTCCTCCAAATCTTTGAAGATCAGAAAATATATCAAAGTTCTGAAGACCGAAGTCCTTTGAAGATACAAGCAATCTGACTACCTTGAAGACTAAAGTCCTTTGAAGATACAAACATTCTTCCAAGACTCAAAGCTTAAGAACATTCACATGCCTCGCTTCTATACATCAAGCGTACACATTCAACTGAGAGAGAATCAAAGGATCAAGTACTTGAGATCGAACCACATCGCATCAAATCAGCATCAGTTTCAACACCAACTCAAGTTCAACTCCATGAAACAAGTTTCTCCAGAAGCCTTGTGCGAGCACTGATCATCCAAGAAGATTGACAAGCCTAAAGGTCGATCGTTAAAGAAGATCAACAAACCTAAGGGCCGATCATCCAAGAAGATCAATAAGCCGAAAGGTCGATTGTCCAAGAAAATCATCAAGCCCAAAGGCCGATCATCTAAGAAAATCATCAAGCCCAAAAGCCGATCATCTAAGAAGATCAACAAGCTCAAATGCCGATCATCAAAGAAAATCAACAAACCCAAAAGCCGATCATTCAAAAAGATCAACTAGCTTAAAGACTATAGTTTATTTTGAACCATCAAAATATTATGTATTAGACATTGTATTCATTTTCCACAAAATTAATATAAATACAAAGTTCAAGTTCCATGAAATAAATTTCTCTTGAAATTTCGTGCAAACAACATTAACTGGTTAATTTTAATTATAAAATTATTATAATATTTATAATTATAATTAAAATATTGAATATTTATATTTATAATTATAATATTCAAATATTTATAATAAAATTATTATTGATTCGTAATAAATTAATTTTTTATTGATATATTGAATATTATTTATTCTTTAAATTTTTAATCTATTACAATTATAATAAGATTTCCATGCTTAATTTCATAAATTAAACATAAATACAATTTTTGTTCCTAAAATTCTAATAGATTCCATGCACAACCAAACACAGATATCTTTGATTTTTGGACATTTTTTATTCCCAGGCATCTAGAAATCCTTAAACCAAATGACTCCTCAAATAGGTTAAGGGTTCGATGGGACTTTGCATTCACATTTAACAAGGCAAATTTAGGTATAAGGGAAAGTCAACCTAAAAAAAATAAATAATAAAAAAATCAATGCATAGTCTAAAGATTTTCTTAAATTTGATCTCTATATCTCAAGATTTATATTTTTAATTTCGATTTTTTTTTTCTAATATTCACTTTCATTCTTTAAAGTTAATTTCTATTAAATAATTATAATTAATTAAATTTTGTTATTTTTTCATCTCTATTAAAGTTGTTTATAAAATTTCACTTCATAATTTTTTAAAGGTATGAAAAATATTATTTAAAAAAGGTATGAAAAGTATTAAAAGTGAATAAAAAATTTTCTTTAAAATATTAAAGAAAATTTCATAATACCAATAATTTTATCAAGTGCAGCAAAATATAATACCTAAACTAAAAAAAAGAAATATTAATTTAATAAGTTTTAATAAAATGTAATTAAAAAAGTTTAAAATATTAAACAATTTTTTTTAAAAAAAACAAATTTCTCTTAATTTCAGAATCACCTCTCTAGATAATCTTCACCCTGCAAAAATACACTTTATTAAAAATTACTTTTATCATACTTAAAATCACCTTATCTATACTTTTAATCACTCAAAATCAATTTAATGTTTAATTTTACATTTTAATGTAATTTTCATATCATTAGAATTGATTTGGAATAATTAAACATTTTTTGAACGATTTTAAAAATGATAAAGTGATTTTAATCCTTTCAAACATATCACTAGTATAATTTAACTGTAGAGATGATTTAAAAGTGATTCCTACCTAACCACTTCTTTAAAAATCAACTTTCAATTCCACTATGTAAATCCTAGCTACCTAAATCTCTTTGTATTTACTCCAAACAAAACACAACTTCATTCTAGTACACAATAATACACATTTAAAAAAAACATTAATAATGAAACTAGATGAAGCCTTGAAAGGGCACATGGGAGGAGAAGTTTGTATTAGCCCCCAATTGTGACCAAATGAAATAAAAATATATTAAATTTTTTAAAGCATGCCGGGTCAGTGTACTCAACTCATTTCAAAAATTGACTTAAAACTTATAATTGTATCAGTTAAATTTATAAATTTTTATAAATATATTAATTTAAACTCTCAATTATAATTTTCTTTGACGATCGTCTATTTTGTAAAACTGACATTTGAAGAAGACTACATATATTTGAGAATTGACACATGCATGATTTTTAAAAGTAATCATAATAAATGGTCTAAATTTAACATGTATGAAAGTTAAATTTGTAGTTTCTTGAATTTGGATGAATTATGTTTGATTTTGATTAAGTAACAACTCAATTGTGTTAAGTTGAGTTTCAATTTTGTATTTATTTGATTTTATTTTATATTTTGGAGAGTTATTAAGTTGATAGCCTATAAATAGAAAACTTGGTTCTTTATTTATTGCATCGTATTCCAAGTTATTAGTCTATAAATAGAAAACTTGATTCTTCATTTGTGAGCAAATCAAAGAGTTCTGTCATTTCTTTATTTCTTTTGGTATTGAGTTGGGTTGAGAGCAAGTATTTAAGATTTCTGCTAAATTTGAGTAGTTTGAGATTGTGGTTCTACCAAAGTTAGTCATTGCATCCTGCTAGGATGATCACAGTAGTCTGTTCAGGATGATCACAGTAGTCTATTTACAGTTCGTGTAAAGTACGTAATTGTCTTCAGGATAACGCTTATCAGAAGCGTACCTCGACTATCTATTGATGTCTCCACAATATCTTGAAGAAGGATAAAAGTTTGAAAGAGAACTTTTAGAGTTGTCGTACTGTTGGTCGAAGAGGACCAAGAAGAAGAATCACAAAAGTTATTAAACATTTCGATCATAGAGGAAGGACAAAAGTTTTAGAGAGGGAAACAATCTTAGAAAGAGGAAGAAGGATTTTGGAGAGAAAAAAATACATATAAATAAAGATTTTTTTTTTGACAAAAAAACTAGAAAAAGGAGAAAATGGGAGAAAAGTAAGAGAGAAAAAATAGTCTAAAGTTTCACGATAGAAGGGGAAACATGATTTCTCATTTTATTGAAATTAAGAAACCCTTCAAATATAAATACATCGGGTTAACCAATAGCTATGGTTAACTAAAGTAACCAGCATAGTTTAGAGTAACATAATGTAAACCAAGCTAATTACATAAGTAATTATCTAATACCCCCTTCAAGATGGACATATTAAGCAACCAAACGATAAATGTTGAGAATACTCATCTTGGACATAAAATATTGAAGTGTAGTGGATGAAAGAACCTTGGTGAATATGTCAGCTAACTAGGAAGCAGATCGTATAGGCAACAGTTTAAGAGCATCACAAACCACCATGTCACGAACAAAATGAAAATCTATTTCGTTTATACTTTGTCCTTTTATGAAATATAAGATTTGAAGCAATAGAAATAGCAGCCTGATTATCACAATATACCAAAGCAGGAGAGGGAGAAGTAACTTGAAGATCATGAAGAGGACTAGATAACCAAGTTAACTCACTAGAGACATTAACCAAAGCTTGATATTCCGCTTCAGCTGAAGAATGAGAAATTGTGGCTTGTTTCTTAGGCTTCCAAGAGATTAAAGACTCCCTAAGAAAGATACAAAAACCTGTAATAGATCGTCTGGTATCTACACATGTTGCCTAATCAGAATCAACAAAAGCTTTCAATTGAAAGGTATTAGTACTCTTAATCGAAATCCCTTGTCCAATACTCCCTTTGAGATATCTCAAAAGATTATGAACAATTTGTAAATGAGAAGTACAAGGCTTAGATATTTACTGACTCAACCTATGAACAACAAAACATATATCTGGACGGGAAATTTATAAGTACAATAAACGACCAACAAGACAACGATAGCTAGAAGCTACATCAACATCTAAAAATTCACCTTCAGCCAATAATTTTAAATTCGCCATAGGACAAGAATTAAGCGTAGCTACCAAAAATCCAGAGTGTTCGAAAATTTGAAGACAATACTTTCTTTGAGAAAGATAAATACTTTGAGAAGTGTAGCCACATATTTTGTCTGGATTAATTTTGTTACTTAGCAGGTACATTTTTCATTATTTTATATACTTGTTGTTATTTCTCCTTTGGTTTTTCTTCAAGAACTAATACATGAGGGAATGTTTGAAATGAGAGAAGTTATTGATGCATCTATTTTTAGAGTAACAAAATCAAAACTTTCCATTTTTCATCCACATTTTGGCTTATTTACATTTGGGAAACATTTCAAATTTAAAATCTAGGACAAAAGAAGTTTATATACATAATGGCAAACTTTTCCCCTTTATAAACAAAGTTCTTCAAAAAGGAAAAAAAACCGAGTTATTACACTATCTCCTACAATAAAGAAAAAAAAAACGTTTATAAGAAGAAAAAAAAAACTACAGAGTGCAAACCCCAGAAGAATACAAAGAGAAACCAGTGAGATTGCCAAACAACAAGCTTCAAATTCTCCTTCTCTCTAGTTAGTTCTTAAAATTGAAGGAGCTAAAACAACCTTCAACATGAGAAAAGCATACAAACCTTCCCCCTTTAACTTTGTCTTCTTCATATCTATAAAAATGGGGAAGGAAGTAGCAAACATATTATGATTTGCTTTATTTTTATTTCTGTCATGTTATCTTTTTTCTTTTTTTTTTTTCATTAATATTTTTATTTTATTTTATTTTATTTTATTTTCTCATTATACTTTTATATTTATGCCCTATTTATAGATTTATTATGTTATTTTATTTTACAACTTAATTTTTCTCCTTTTTATGTTGATACTCATGTCTTAAATTGAAAATATGCTCTCAATATTGTCATTAATTGTTTGCTATTTATATTCTTGTTCATCTATAGAAATTTTCATTCTTATTACTATCATTACTTTCTTTATTTTTTTTAAAATTTTCCTGTCAGTTTTTTTTTTTTTTTTTTTTTTTATTTCCCCCATTTTTTTCTTTTACTACTGTCTTTTATTTTCTTAGGGACTTCCTCTTCTTTGTAGGTTTAGGAGAGTCAACCATAACTACGTTTGAGTTTGGAAGTCAAGAGAAGAAACTCTAAGAAAGGACACAACTAGAAAGATTAAAAAGAAAAACCGTAAGAAAGACTTACAGAAAATTTACTATTCTTTGTATTATTTCTTCTTCTTCTTATTTCTATTTTTTATTTAATGTGCGCTTGCTTTAGATCTAGCTAATATTAAATGTTTCCCTATTTATTTTTATCCTCTTCTTCATTTTCATAGCTTCTTTTACTCTTCTTTGTGTGAAAAAAAATACATGTGAGGTAGAAAAAAATGGAGGATTAAAAGAAAGAGAGAGCAGCATATCTCTACAAGAACACTTCTCATTTGTGCTAAAAAAAAAATCAATAGAGAAGTTAAAGATAAAGATGAGAGAGAGTTTTTTTAAAAAAAGTTTGAGTAGAGAAAGAAAAGACATAAGCTTAGAGAAATAAAAAAGGTTTTCTTAGAAAAATTTTGAGATAAATGGTGGTTTTATTAAATGGTTTTAAATATTTACATAAATAAATAAATTGATTTGAGTTTATTGTAATTGTTGTTTACTGTAATTGTTATTATTGTTATGGGTAAGTAATGATGATAAGTCTTTGTTTAAAAAAAGATTATGGGACTATTTGGGGTCCAACATGAGATGATATATCTCCACATTCTATATCATCTGTGTTTGAAGGTCCATTATCCTATATCATTGATTTTAATTGTTTGTGGGTCCATTTTCGGGATGTGTTTTATATTTCACCATCATATTTCTTCCGTGTATCGTATATCATCTCAATACTTGAAAATACTCGATCATACTCGATTGTTTATACTCTATCAGAATTCTCCAGACATCAGAATTCCTCCACTATTTTCAAAGTTATTATTATTATTTAAATTTGATTTTTGGGTGTGAATGTTGAATTGAGTGGCTGTTTGCCGCCCAATAGTTTGATTTTTAATTTTTTTTAAATGTTAGTGGCAGTCTGCCACTGACAGTGCAGCCAACTTTTCTGTCCTTTTTTTTAATTTTCTTATTTTTTACTTTTATCTTCTTCTTATTTTTTATTTATTTAATATTAAGTTCTTACTTCTCATTACATTCTTTTTATGTATATTGATTTTAAGCCATTCAATCATTATTATTCTTTTTAATATGGTTCTAAAATTGATATATTTGATAGATTATTTATTACGTTGCTATGTCATATTACACCCCTTCCCAAATTACCCTCTTAATCTGGAAAAGGATATGACAGTGGTAGTTACTAGCCCTACTGCCAACACTCACCCCCTTAACCTTCTAACCTAAATACCAACCTGTTAAACATTAATAATGTACGCATATAGCATGCTTCCATAAGGTTCTACATAAGATTATATAAACACATGCAAATAGTCCTGACATAACATCTACGGAAAAAATATTCACAGTTAGGCCTAAACATCACTAACAAAGCCCTAGTCCCTCTCAAAACATGTGTACATAAACAGATAATCAACCTAAGTTCTTCTTAACAAGCTGGGCCTTTCAATGGCAAGCAGCAGCAGGATCAACCTTGAGGAATCTGACCGCTACCTGGCAAGAAATACATAGAAAATCTGTGAGCTAGTAGCCTAGTGAGTGACTACAAAATTATATTACACCATGCATTATATCATTATAAACATGTAAATATACCGATGAGCATCTTAAGCATTTTCTCTAAACATAAACATTGACAACCATTCTTAGACATCATTAGACATCATTATTCCTTAGTTGAGAACGAGCCTACATTGCTCTAGCTTCCAACATCTGTTACCGGCCAAGAGACCCATACTTCGGCCTCTCATTCAGAACTACCTACATGCACGTGGAGTTTTCTAAGTACCGTCAATACCTTAGGTATTATTACCCAGATACCTTCTCCGTGTCCTTCAGTACCGGGTTATTTCCTAGCATAAAATTAAATTTCATTGCATGCCATTTATACAAGGACTCATTCTATCATAACCTTCCTCCAGAATGCATGCTTCAACATTAGAAACTCAACTTTTGTAATAAATTCACAACATACCTTGGCCTGCGTTAAAACATATACAAGCTGGAGAAGATACACTAAGCTATTCATTAAATATTTGTTGCTTGAGGAAGTATAAATTCATCATCAACATTACTGTAACTTACATGGTCTTATATGCATAAGTATTGAAAGCTTTAAGTTCATTTATTCACTCACAGCTCGTCGGGGCTCTTAACGGTTTATACGCCTCTCCTAGCTCTTCTTGGCCTGAAAGGACATAATTCCTGTTTAAATTCCTTAGAATTCTCAGCAAAACACCTCAGATAGTTCATTTACTAATGAAACTTTCACCAACAAAATCAGCATTACTAGCGAGATAATCATTATGAGCGAGTTCATCCTCATGAGCGAGATCCTTATAAGTGAGATCCTCATGAGCAAGATCTTCATGGGCGAGATCTTCATGAGCGATATCCTCATGGGCGAGATCCTCATGAGCGAGATCAAGTATTTCACTAGCAAGACTTACCACCTCTAGCTAGATTTGCTTCCACACCAACGAGATTCAGCCCAAAGTTCCAGCGAGATTTCCTTCTTGAGTGAGATTTAGCACAAAAATCAGCGAGATTATCATCCTGAGCGAGATCCTCATCCTTCTTATCTCGCTCTAACCCTCTACGGTGAGCTGTTTGCTTGATCTTCTCAAGCAGCTGCCTGCTTCGCATAAATTTTCTGTTTCAACTTCAAAAATTCATAACTCAAAATCCAGAACTCTTTTCAAGAAACTTCCTTCTACAAACTTTTTTAGAATTGAGTTAATTTCTTATCTTAAAATATCAGCCGAAAATTCCTTGTAATTTGGTCTGTAGCTTCCAATTTTCATCTCGAGCCCTGATTAATCCGAGAATCTGTCTTTTTTGCAAATTCTGCACTTTTTGTTCTTCTCCTCCTGAGATCTTTCTTCAGCAAAACAACTTGAAAACTAGATTCTCCCAGCTTTCAAATGGCACCGATTTCACTTACTTTGCTCGTGCCATTTGTCGAAACCAAGCTTCTGAAGTTTTGCTTCCTTTTAATCTTCCTACCGCCTCCAAGTTCAATGATTAAACCGCCACATCACCCCACATTTAGTGCTTCCAGCCAAAACTAATTAGTGAGCTCCTTCATTTAATGTGTTTTTCCTTCTTTTCCTCCATAATTCCTGTAAATAAACATGGATCTCCACTATCAAATATTTAATATAACATTCCTTTGGCTTAACATGCTTATCTAGGAAACTTAGAATTTGGGGTTTACATGTCACGTATCAATGTTACGTTATAATTAAAATGTACTATTCCAATCTCCTTAATTTTATGTGTTTTTTTTTTTTAAATCTAACAATAGAATTTAGGAAATTTGAGAGTCTGATTTTTTAGAATTCTTGGGGTGAGTAATCGATTCTTTAGAAGTCTGAAATCAACATCTAATATTTTTTTTTTTATTAAAATCTTAATATGTTATTTTATGTTTACTTAACTTATTATCATGTTTTTTAAGTTATGTTTTTACTCGTGGAATGTTCATATCAAATTCTATTTGATTTCTAATTTAAATTTATTTAAGTTTTTTTAAAATCTTTTCTAAAACCTTTTTTAAGTCATCATTTTTTTTTCTTTAAATTACATTCTTGGGCCGTTTTTGAACATTTAAAAATTAATATATTATTTCAAAAAGTTTTCTAATAATGTGTTTTCTGTAAGAAAAAACTTTTTACTTAAAAATCCTACTATGGAATCTAGGAAATTTGGGAGTTCTATCTCCTAGAATTCTTGAGGTCAGAGATTACATGTTTGGGTGTCCAAGATTTGATCAAGAAAAAATGAATTTAATTAATGCTTTTAAAAAACTCATTTATTTAAAGAATATTCCTATGACGAGTTTTGAGAAATGGTAATAATTTCTCACATTCTTGAGGTGAAGATTTTTTACTTAATTTTAATATAGCCTAATCAATGGAATTTATCCACTTATTTTAGGGATCATTATTTCAAATATTGAAGTAATGAAGGGTAAAATAAGACTTTTTTTCTTCCCAAATGACTTTCTTCAAAAAATAATTTTTTATTCGAGATTTAAAATTTGGCCACCGTTTTTTTTAATAGGTGTTGTGGGGGCTAACATTTTTCTCATACACAAACGACTCCTGAACTCAACTCTAGTTTTCTAGTTCATTTTTATTTTTTTAATTAAAAATTATTTATTTTATTTGCATGCCTAATCACATCGCCGCTCACATGTCTCCACATGAATGGTTAGGATATACCATCTGTAGTAGTTCACAACATTTGCAAACTTCTACAAAGTGGGTCGTATCCGTAGTGTCACCAGGATCAGGTATCTCTCCTTAATCCTTATACTACATACCCATTTACGTTATCACTTAAGGCATGATCCCCTCGTATATCTCATATACATGCTTAAGTTTGCATATAATAACCATGGAGCTTTGTTTATTGGATATGAGTAAATGACATATAAAATAACTCTTATTTTATTCATGACAATGTGTATATATTACAAACTATGAGACTTTGGGAGAATTAGGACATCAATCCCAACATCATCCTCTAGAACTAAGTCTATTCCCTTATTGTCATCTAGTTCTAAGAAGATCCAGAAAAAGAAAGGAGGGAAGGAGAAGGCTCCCGCTGCTAGGAAAGGCAAGAGTAAGGCCAAGGTGGCTGACAAGGATAAGTGCTTCCACTGCAATGTGGATGGTCACGGGATATGTAATTGCCTCAAGTACCTTGCCGAGAAGAAGAAAGAAAATGAAGGTAAATATAATTTATTGGTTCTAGAAACTTGTTTAGTGGAAAATGACCATAATGTCTTGATACTTTATTCGGGAGCCACTAATCATGTTTATTCTTCTTTATGGAGAATTAGTTCCTTCCACCAGCTCGAGGAGGGTGAGGTCCCCTTCCTATCACGTGAAGGGAATTGAGGTAACTATGTCTTGAATAGAGTTTGAAATATTCACATTCGCCTAGGGAAATAATATAATGTATAATGATACATTATAATATAAAATTTATATTTTAATTAATCTTTATATTATAAATTTAATTTTGGATATGATTCAAAATTAATTTATGGGAGAATTAAATATTTGAAGGAGTTCAAATATAACTTAATATGAATCGGGTTCATATTAAAACTACAGGTTAAAATTAATGTGTATTAGATGCACATTAAAACTATAAGTTACAAGAGAAATATAACTAAATGTGATTCAAATGTAGGCTAAATTAAACATTTGATATTTAATTTGATAATTATTTAATTGAAAAATTAAATAAATATTTAATTTAATTTAATTAATTGAATTAAAACTATAGGTTATGTGAGAGATGTTTCATTTATATCAATTTAAATAAAATCATTAATTAAATTAAACTAAATTAATTAAATATTTTATTTTATTGATTAAATTAATTAATTAAATCATTCCACATAGGGGAGTTATCTTATAAGTGGACTCTGCCACATTTTTTATCTTTCTCTCTCCCTCATTCTGGTTGAAAATCCTGCAAACGAAGTTTTTGCAGTGATTGGTTTCAACATATAGAATTGTTCTGTACTCAATTCTCTCTAAAAAAATTCTCTCATCCTTTTCCCAATTTTGTTCTTTTGGTTCCCGCAAACCTATATACCTCAATTCTTAGAGAATAGGGAGGTAGTCTATTGGTGGTGTTCGTGGAATTCTAACTCAAAGAAGAATTGACCATTTCGTCTGAGTCGTCAACGAATATGAGTAGCTATTTCCTTTCTTTGAAGAATTTTTTCTATAACATGTTTAACCTAGATTTAATTTTACAATAGGCTGAGTTTTTTTTTTCTCTGTAATATTTTATATTTCCCAGTGTATTTGTATTTTATTATTTTTAAATTAATTTTGAGAAAAGGTTCTGTTTCTTCCACTGTGTTAGGGCTTTGATCCTTACACTCAACATCTACTGTATAAAATAAATCATTAATCAAAGCCCGATTCCAAGGCATTTCATTGATAAGACTACCTATCGGAGACACAGTAAGAGGTCACGTTAAAGAAAGAAGCTTGAAGGCAGATTTTTTAGAAATCTGTTGATCCAAATATATATTGATCGATCGACCATCTCCAATCCACCAATGACCACCTTAAAGATCAAGATCCCTACACCATAAAATGTTATGCCATGGATAGAAAGGTTGATAACCCATACCAATATGGAGAAAAGATGCGTTCTAAATAATCTATTTATTTTATTATTTTTCAATTTATATGACATTATTTAGCCTATATATGTTACCTCAATGAAATTTATTGTATTTATTTATCATTTCTGTTGTTTTGGATTTTGATATTATGTACATTCCACATACTAGAACTTTAGTTCAAATCAAAGTTTGTTGGGTTTTATGCCTTAAAATCCGTAGATAGTAAATGTAAATAATTGACCGTCATCAATAAAGAGATTGTTGTTATTTCAATAAGTGTTATTGATTGTGTTGTATGTGTTTTGTCTTAATAACCCTAAATCTAATAAACTAACATTTTAAGCTATCTTATGAGTATTGAACTGTATGTGGAGACATGCATGGATCGATGTTCAAGATACAACCTAAAGTGTCTATAGTATATGGATAAGGTTAGATACCTTATCCTGATGACGCTATGGATACAACCTACTTTTTATTTGATACAAATGCAATGATCCAACGCGTTTGTGCAAGAAACATGTGAGTGGGGATATCCTATGTAATGAGTTTGCATAAGACCAAATCGCAAAATAGTAATCACTAGATGTAACATCGTTGACTAGATAGATTTCTATTTCAACAGGATAACCTAGGCAACTTAGTCTTAATCCTAAGTATGTTATGAACTCCTGTTCACGAAGGATTGTCCTTTGATTTGTATGACTGAGAGTGGCCAATTCATCGACTCAATAAGCCTACCATTTTTTGGACATGGTCGAGTAAGGAGCTAGGAACATAATAATACAAGATGGATTTCACTTCTTCTCAACATTAGGGTAAGTAGATGAGTGTTTCCTTAAGTAGTGTCTCCTGTACTTGAACAAAAGGTCCCACTCTTTTACTGGTTTAAGAGAAGTTTCTGTTTAATGGTTGGACCATAAACAAGTTGTTTATTAGAGAAGCATTGGTACTTAAGGATATAGAGGTAATCCAAGGGTAAAATGGTAATTTGACCTAGCTAGTGTTACGAACACTCATGAAGGACTAACTTGTTGTTATCAATCTATATCCTAGACATAAAAATATATTTGCTGTGAGAAGAGTGCAACTGTGGGTCTTTAGTGGAGTGTACCCACAATTAACGGATATTAATTAATTTGGTTAATGAGTTCAGCGAATTAATCTCATATCGTTAGAGCTTCTAATCTGTAAGTCTATGAGGTCTCATTCCTAGCTCCTAAAGGAAATTGAGGTAACTATGTCTTGAATAGAGTTTAAAATGTTCAAATTCACTTAACGAAAGATTATAGCGTATAATGGTATATTATAATATAAAGTATATATTTTAATTAAACTTTATAATATAAATTTAATTTTGGATATGATTCAAAATTAATTTATGGAAGATGAAGGAGTTCAAATATCAATTTAATATGAATTGGATTCATATTAAAACTAAAAGCTATAGGTTATGAGTGAAATACAATTGAATATGATTCAAATGTAGGCCAAATTAAATATTTGATATTTAATTTAGTAATTATTTAATTGGAGAACCAAATAATTATATTATTTAATTTAATTTAATTAATTGAATTAAAACTATAGGTTATGTGAGAGATGTTTCATTTAAATATGATTTAAATGAAATCATTAATTAAATAAGATTCAATTAAATATTAATTATTAAATTTATCTATTTATTTAATTTTAATTAAGAATTAGCTCCCTACAAAAAAGTGAGATGATTCCCACATTTCACTCTTTCTCTCTCTCCTTAATCAAAATCTGTAAAAACGTATTTTAGGGAGTGAGTTTTTTTATCTGAGAAACACATAGAAGAGTTCTGTACCTTTTGCTTCTCTCCTAAATTCTCTTCTCCTTTCCTAATTCAATTGGTTCCCACAAACCAGAGCTCTCAAAGAATTCTCAGAGGATAGGGAGGTAACACTTGTGGTGGTGTTGATTTCGTGAAATCAATTGGAGAATTTTTTTTATTGGGTTCTACAAAGGTAAAGGTTTCCTCTCTCTTTCTCTCTAGAATTAATTTTTTCCATGCTTAACCTAGAGTACTTTTACAATAGGCAATTTCTTTGTTGGCTCTGTATTATTCTTTGGAATTTTCTAGTGTATGGGTATTTCAAAAATCTCAAATTAATAGAGAGTTCTGGTTTTGTGATTTCTGCTACGTTGGGGCTTTCATCCCTTCGAGAAGTATAGAACTTAAAAGAATTAAATGCTTAAACATTAATGTTCCCTTATATTCAATTAGGGAAACAGGATAAACTTCGGTATTCATTCTCTAGACCAAATGAGAGTTGTTCCTTCCAAGTCGATATATATTAAAATTTTGTGCAGTTTTTTATGTTTGAGCTTAGTCTCTATTTGGTCAAAGGGGCATTTTCTTTTTAAGAATGGTGAGGAAACATATATTTCATTGGTGTAAGAAATATTACCCAAGAAAAAAGGGTGGAAACCACGAACTAGTCTACTATGAAAGTCATTAGAAACTTACCATTTATGATCCATATTTACATATGCAACACTTAATGTTCTTCACAGCTCCACCTTCTCAGCTTTAGTTTCCAATTTCCCCTAGAGGATTTTGTCTCTCTTATGGAGACATTATATGTTATATGAATCGTATGTACATTCATCTCTTCCTGACATGTTTTAGGAGAATGGACTCATCTTTTTCTCAGTCAATTAAGTATAATTGAACTTTCTTTAACTCTTAATTCAAGTATTTATGTTATTTTAATGTTTTCAAACTATTTAGTAGATTGAAAACATGGCAAGCCAAGCACGATCTCCAACACCAATGGTCTTCTTCAAAATGGAAACCTATAAAGGTAAATTTGCATTCATACTGTAACAAATTATTTTCATTTAGACATAAGAATTAGTGTTTTCAATTTCTTTACATGCAGTACCCCCGTCAATTAGATTTTATAGGGTGTGGGTACTATGTGCAAAAGTATATACACGAAATAGTGTATAACCTTAGTACTCCCATTAGTAGCCTCGTATGTAAATTATTTATTTTTATATGCTAGCTACAATTGAATAAATGATGTAAACTTATGTTTAGTTTATCTTTTTTTTCTTCTTCTTCTTTTTGTAGTTCAATACAAAAATGCATATACCCAAGAAGAGGTTGATGTAATTCGAACATAATGGGCAAGTTTTGTAGGCCGATTTGTGTAAGACTACACTTATTGTTTTTTTGTCTTAATATAATGTAAATACTAGTTTAGAATGAATCTTGATGAGTTTTGAGTAAAATATGCAAGTTTAAAATGAATCAGAAGTACTAATCGTTGTTTGTGGATAGATGAATTATTATCTAACCATGATCATTTTGTTGGTAGATTTGTGTATAGATTTTTTTTTTTTTTTTTTTTTTTTTTTTTTATGGGTATTTGGTGTAAGTACTCATGGAAGTACTAATTGATTTGTGAAGGGACAAATGATTATTAATATTATAGAAGTATTTGGTATTTCTGATTGTAGTTTTGGAGGCACGAGTGGTTCCATATGAGTGATCACATGATAATTTTAATTATTGTTCTATGGAAATGTGTTATCGATATACAAGGGCTTTAATGTCGGTTGCCAACCGACATTAAAGATAGTGTTATTAAAATCCTTTAATGCCGGTTGCCTTTAATGTCGATTTTAAATCGACATTAAAGGGCTTCAATAACACCAATAACACAGCCTTCAATGTCGGTGTAACCGACATTAAAGGTCTTTAGTGATTAAAGCCTGTCGATTGCAACCGACATTAAAGCTTGTTTTTTTTAAAAAAAAAATCTTAACCGACATTAAAGCCTAAATCTGTTCGTTTGATCAATTATTGTCCGTTTTTTAAAGTTTCCTTGCCAAATCCATTTTTTCGGTAATAAAGTATAACATGACACATCATCATCGAACGCTATGGCTATGACATATTATTCATGTATGGATTGTAAATCTATTATATTTAATCCGCAAAATCTGCTATAGAATTATAATTTAAAAGGCGTACAATAATTCATGCCTTGAAAACACAAATTACAAGTAATACAAAGATTAGGGTTTTATAAACATTATGAGTTTCCTGTCCCTCTCCACTTGGTAAGTATGGATCCCTTCATAATTCTTCTTGAACAGACACCCCAGCTTCAGTAGTGTCTGGTAATAGGCATCTTTGTCTGACCACTGTTGTTCAAAGGATCACAAACAATAAAGGTTTGGGCGTAAGCATAACACATGCAACGGAAGATTGTATCCATTCATATATATATATATATATATATATATATATATATATATATATATATATATATATAAATGGATAAAATATTTGAGACCTTACCCTTAGAAACTCTGCAACTTTTTTCAGCTAACTGTTGCTACTTGAATGTACTTTGGTTTCCATGCCAAGAGAAAACAGAAGAGCCAGATTGCAGGATAAAACACTCAGTAGAGTTCAGTGAGGTTGCAACCTAGATAATCATAAGTTGAGACATTACCATAAGACTTGCAATGGCTCAAATTAGTACAAGCTTTCAGCATAAACATGAAACATGACCCAATGACAATGTTATAACATTATTTCCAGTCAGCTTAAATATGTATGCACACATATATTTCAAACCTCAAGAGGCAAGATTGAAAGGCATTTTAAAAAGCATGAATCGCACTTAACATAGAAAGAAAATGATCAAAATTACTATTACGTACAACTTCAACTTGCACTGTTTTATTGTTGTGAATGGATGTTTGTGATATCCTAATAAGGGCAACAGAATCTTCCGTGTAAGTTTCATTAGCCAAAGCTTTATCTGGTATGAGTTTCTTGTAACTAGAGCTCAAGCCACCCTACACTAGAATTCATTAAGAAAATGATGGTTATATCTGTGTCTCTCAAGGACCCTCTCAGTTCCACATCAGAACCTTGTAAAAGAAACTACAACGTGATTCTAATCAAAAGAGATGAGTTAAGAAAGAAGCTTTATAAGACTACCTCCTTGAGCACCACAAAAGGTTGAAAGAGGGCAATAAATTGGGGTGGCTCTTTGCCTTGAAATATACGACCCTGCCAAAAGAAAAAAGCATATGATAAGGAAATTCCCAAAGATAAAAACTATTTATCACGTATACTTTATGTTCATGGTACCTAAACAGGCCTCTCTTTCAGCGAGTTGGACATTCTATTCGTCAACCGTGTAGCCATCTTTTGATCTTTCTAAGGTTTGAAATAATAAAAAATGATTTAACAGCAATAAACACATATGTTTATGTACAAATTCACTTAAATATGTCATGATATGAAAATGTAAGGAATGAGAAAACATCCCTACACTTGTTTACAAGCAATTATTCTTTTACAGGAATCAAGAGTACTTTCATTAGATCAAGGAAACCATCTTCCATTATTCCCTTTCTTAGAGAATCAGCACTAGTTATTCAACTGAATTGGCAAGTGTACCACCACATTCTAAGTTTAAGTATGTAACTTACAATAGTTAGATTTTCTCAAAATAAACCTTAAATGCTAACTAACCTCGATGCTATCCTTTCCAAACCAAAAGCACAAGAAATAATCTTTTTTCCTCTCACCAGAGTGGTAGATGTAAAGAATGATGTAGCAGTCTCCACTATAAAATTTACCAATATCATCTGCAAGCAATGGAGTTTTGGCACTGCCATTGATTCGCCATACCTAGAGAATGAAAACCATTAGGACCCCGATGGTTTCATCAGTCGCCATACTTGAATTGTTGCTTTTCGCTCCTCTACTTGTCACTCTTCCTACCCAAACAAATTTTTCAGCACCACAGTCCAGGAGATAACACTTATTATTTTTCAGTATGCTTAGGCTAACAACTACCCCCACATCCAAATTGTAGATTTCTCCCAACTACAGCAGCAAACTTCCAGTACACAGTAAAAACACATCCAAATGAGATACACCAAATCGCAATAAAAATTACCTTCTCATGTGTCTCCTTAATTGCTTCATCACTCAGTTTCTCACTCCTACCTTTCTTAAGGATGTTATCACAAAAGGCCATAGACACATAAAAAGGCCAAAACGTATCATATACAACAAAACCATTAATCAAATCAAATTTCAAAGGCCATGACACATAAAAAGGCCAAAATCTAGAAGCAGAGAGACATATTGAAGTGAAACCATAGCTGGCTTTCATTGAGGCATTTACATAAACAGTTGAGAGGTGTAAACATAAGAACAAAAATTTCATGCCAAAACACATCAACATGCCTCCAACATTGAGACATTTTCTTTACAAGTTCACAAGGTTCTCAACCTCCTTCTCACAAAATCTCACCAATGCATGATTTCTACCATATAATCCTAAACCATATCTCATGTCAAAACACATAAAGTAACAACATGCCTCCAACATAATCATATGCACAACCAAACATTCTCAACAAGTCAACAAAGTCATATGCACCATATCACTTAATAACTCATTCACACATAAGCTATTACACTACTACATGACATCATAACATGCTATTATTTAGCCCAAACACATGATTCAAGATGATCAATATGTAGCCATAAATAATATATAAATTACAATAGAAGCCCGAAACATGCTAGCACACAAAAAATAGATTCCAGAAGTAGAATTCCACTTACACAATGCGTATAAAAGAACTTCTAAACTATTTGGAAGACTCCCAAAGCAATTTTAAATCTCAATTTGGACACTTTGAATCAAGTCTAAACAAAATAGTCTCATATTCTTGCTGAAAAGTATTCGAAGAGTTTTGAAACTATTCTGAATCCAAAAGAACTCAAATCCTTGTTAGTTGGTGTCCGAATTTGCTTAATCCTTGTCCAATAGAAGGAAAACTTTGTTGTAAGCTACTGTGAGAGTCCTAAATAATGTTGATAAAGAATTTATCACCATTGACTGCTAATGTCATCACTATACTGAGACGGTAGGGTTTTAGGGTTGCAGGGTCCTCAATCACTAGCCGTCGCACACTAGTGCTATCAATGTGTATTGGAAGAATATTTGCGTTAGTGTGGCCTACCATCGTTGGAAAAGAAGAAGATGTTGGAGATGGGGAAGGTGGCCAGAGAAGGATAAATAATTTACGTACGAGGCTGGTAATGGGAGTAGTAGGATTATGCACTATTTTGTGTATATACTTTTGCACATAGTACCGGCATCCTACAAAATCTAATTGACAAGGGCACTGCATATAAAGAAGTTGAAAACAATTGTTAAATTGTTATAAAGAAATCGAATGAACATAAATTGTTAAAAAATGAATACAAATTTACCTTTACAGGTTTCCATTTTGGAGAAGACCGATAGTGTTGGAGATCGTGCTTGGCTTGCCATGTTTTCAATCCACTAAATAGTTTGAAAATATTAGTTAAACATAAATATTTCAATTAAGAGTTAAGAAAGTTCAATTACACTTACATATTTATAACTCCATGAAAATCTTCTTGAACCTTGCTTCGAAGAGAATTCAAAACATAAACACAATTTTTTTTGTCTATAAATTTGGGAGGGTTTGAGAGATTAAGAGATTTAATATACGTTGTCGAGATGGACTTCATTATTAGGATTTTTCTTCTTCAGCTCATCCAGCAACTACAGAAGAATTGGAAAGATTTAGAATTTAACTTCAACTTAACAAGTAAAGTTACTGCACACAGTAAAAGTTAGCGGCAGACCTCGACCAGATGCATGGAGGGTCCTCCAAGCTGCATTTTCTTCATAATAATGTTACAAGTTACCGATAATAAACTCTCCCTTCGCATTCTTTTTCTTGCCGATACTCCCATGGTAATCAGATCCATGTCAATAGTTCCTGAAAGTTTATTGCAAAGAAGAAAAATTGAAGTTAGTATATGAGTAATCGTTAATCCAAGAAATCAAGAAAATGTAAAGTTGTAAACAGTAAAGAAATCGACATAAAGATTTGCGCAGTTCACTTATAGCGTATTAGCTAGACAGAGGGAGAGCAATTCATTATTGGAGAGAAATATCATATTAGGTGACTCTAGGGTTATTTGATTTATATATAATGCACCTCTTTAAGCCCTAGGGCCAAACTCGTAAATAACATAAATGCATATACAACTTCATGCAGGTCATTTGGAGCGCTAAATAACAAATTCATGGCATTCCAACTATATGGAAGTGAAACTATAAAGGATCTAAAGAGATTTAGAGGCATCGCCAAACAGCTACCTATAGAATGATCTATTGCAGATCATTGCAACTTTTAGAAGCCAGAATGACTCAAGAACATCGCCCTTTTCAACCTAAATGCATTAGAACTTTTGTCTTGTTATACTGACTTTGATCTATTACAATGAAAAAGGAAAAAAGCAGCTTCACTAACCCATTCTAAGCAACGTATTTGAGCAAGAGCTTCGCTTAGACGTATTAAACTCTCGATTTGTCTAGGGGTAGCTGTAATGACCTGTCCATACAATAATAAATTCCAATCAAGAAAAGTCAAAATCCCTCTCTCCCTCTCTCCCCATCACTACAACATAAGTTATAGTTATAGAACTGGTAAACAAAAAATAAGTTTAGAAAACGCAGTGAACAAGGGACACAACTAGATTTCCTCGCTGTGTATTGAGTGAAGGTTAGTTCTCTACCTTTTGTATGTGGATTACTCTTTGTTTTTGTAAGTTAGCAATTCAGAAGAAGCAACTATATCATCAAAGCTAAATCAGAACAACCCAAATCAGAACAACAATCAAAACAACAATCAGACACAACACACCAATAGTTAGAGAGGTGGATGATTTCAAGTCGTACCTCTAAAACAATAAGAAAGCTGAAGAACGATCGGCGGCGAGCGAAGAAAGCTGAAGAACGATCGACGGCGAGCGAAGAAAGTTGATAATGATCGACGGACGGCGAGGGAAAGGTTTAGGGATTGGGCGAGGTAAGGTTTCGTGACGGCCGACAGAGAAGGGTTTGGGCAAGAGAAGGAGCGCGCAAGTGATTTAGGGATATATTATTTAATAAAATAAGAAAAAAAAAATATTACACCTTTAATGTCGGTTTTAAACCGACATTAAAGCCCATCTTCAATGTCGGTTTAAAACCGACATTAAAGATCAGTTTTTTTTTTTAAAAAAAAAACCGACATTATACATCCGATTTCACTTTTTCCAACCGAAATTAAAGCCCGAATTTCTTTTAGTGGTTTATTGATATTTGATAAGTACTTATAGAATGAATCCGAAGTATTAATTGTTGTTTGTGGATGGATAGATTATTATCTATCTATAAAAGTGTTCTTTTGTAGTTCTATGGAAGTGTGTTATTGTATTAAAGGTAATTTTGTATTTAGTTTTGTGGTAGAGTGTATTGTTGTGTCTATTATTATATTTTAAGTTTGGGTTTTGTGCATTTATAAGTGGAAGAGAAATATTTTTTGTTTGTCACGCATAACAGTAAACATGCATATATTATAACATGCACACTATAGCAAAAAAAAATTTTAATATATTTTTTAATAAAATACGTTGACGAACATTTCTAACACAAAACGAGACATTTAATGTTGGTTTTTCTTTTAACTCTTTGACTAACAAGATTGGACATTTTAAAAAATGAGGTATTAAAAAAAATCGGACAATTATTGAAAAAAAAATTGCTAAAAACTCAACATAGAATATAGTGTACAATATTGGTTGAGATAATTGGCATTGAAATTTTGGTCAACTATAATGCCGGTTGACCTTTTATAACACGATCTTTGATGTCGATTTCCAACAGACATTGTACCCTTATAATGTCAATTTTAAACCGACATTAAAGCCCAGTTTTGTAGTAGTGTAAAAGCATATTTTTTTTAGGAATTCTAGTTTTTAAATATAGTTTAGACACATTTTTACTACCAAAATAAGCATATCTCAATTGATATATAAATGTGTTAGCGATCACGAATTTTGTTGTTCAAATCTCCCTAACTCTATTGTATTAGAAAAACAATACTATTTATTTAATTATTCAATCATAATTTACTTTCTTTTTTAAATATTTTTATTTATTTATTTATTCATTCATTCAATCTAGGAATACAGTGAGATGAGGAAGACAAATGCACCTTAAATGCATCATTTATTGCTCAACTGAAATATCAATGGTAAAAGTCATTTTGGACACGTTGAAAATATTTATTTCTTTAAATTCGTGAGGAAAACGACAAAAAAAGAAAACATTAATAATTCATGTTTTAAAAGTTCTGAGAAAATGTGATTCCTAGAAACATTGACACAACATAACTTAGTGAACCTTTAATTTTATGAACTTTCATCGTCGAAGATAATATGACTTGTTTTATTGGTCCAACTTGATGTTCTTCTAAAATCGAAATAAATTGAAAAAAAAAAAAAAAAAAAACTACTTCATGAAGAATAGGTGTATTTAATCTTTAAATTTTTTCAAATATAATCTTTATAGTTTGTAAAAGTAGGTTTAAAAGATTTCAAGAGTTTTTTTCTTTTTTCTTTTTTATATAAACGAAATAGATGATATATGACATTGCCTTTAAACTAGAAAAATAATTTTAAAGAAGAGATAAAATTTTAAAATTCATATAATTATTTAAAATAGTACTTCAGTAATTTATCAAACTTATTCTTAAAAATTTAGGGACAAGAAAAATACATTTTGAAAATTTATGGACCAAGTATACATATACTAAAAAATTCAATATTTAAAAGAATAAATTTTTGAAATAAATAATAAAATAGAGAAGTAAAAATTAATATTCGAGATTAATTTTAATATAAATTAGATTTAGAATAAGATGGATTGATTTGAAATTAGTTTTGGAATTAAAATTGGTGTTAAGAGTCTGATTGAGGTTTAAAAATCATTATTTTTAATTTTTTTGGGATTTGATTTACAAAGTGTTTACAAAAGGATGACTATCTAAAATAAAAAATAGAACCATAAAATTAGGGGTAATATTTTGGTGCATCCCAGGATGTACATTATCTTTATGCATCTCACTTTCATCACTTACATCAAAAGGAAATAAGAAGACTTTTTGACAAAGATAAGTATTACCCGAGATGCATCTAAGCATTTTTCTAAATTTAGTTGTGCATAATAGCTTAACAATTCGATTGCAATTCCAACATGCACATAAACTCAACCATATGAATCTATACTATCAATCTCAAAGTTTTTTTTTTCAATTCCCCACCTTCATATTTGGTAAAAAAAAATCATAATAAATAAATAAGGAAAATATCAACACATACTCATGCTAAATTCTAGAAAAAAAAAATACAAGAGAAACAAATTAGGTCAGATGTGGTGATCATCCATCTCTAACATGATATCTACATTCTTTGAGTCTTGAAAATTCTTTTGCTCAACTATATATGTTAAAATCATTAAAATCATATTGACCTCATCTTCTTGTTAATTCGGTTGAGATACTGAGAAGGCTGACCTAGTGAAGTTCGAGAACCAGGTGAATCAGGAAAGATGATCTTCTTTTTCCAAGTGGTTGGTAGAAGCTCAATGCAAATGGCTCTCGGTGCAGAGGTGGATGATTTGTGACTCTCAAAACTCTCCTATCTGTATTGGGTTCAAAAGATTCGATAGGGAGTGACCTATATCAAGACGTTGAAAGGGGAGACTATTCGGGTTGGCCTTTATTTCCTTCTCCTGTTGAAAGGGGAGGTGTGCCAATCTCTACTAGTGGAATCAGACTCAACGTATAATATTCAAGTCCTAAATGATTCAGATGTTGAGAGACAAAGAACCTGATAGATGCTATTGTTGCACTTGCCAAGCGTTTTGGTAAGGTTTCTTTTGGTTATTGTAATCATTCTAGTAATTTTGTTATCTATTCTCTGACGCATGTTGTTGTAAATATTTTTTTATTTTTTTTTTTTATCTCCAGGTTCCTTCCTCTGAGAAGGAAACTCATGATGCTTATTGGGAAAACGTTTACACTAGTTGTCCTCTATTATTCTTAATGAAGACTTTTGCTATGGTTAGTTTCTAGTTTTAAGAAAATGTATTTCAATAAATAAATCAATAATACAACATTAGCCCAAAATTAATCAAGTAAAAAAATCAAATTAACAATAAATTGTCTTAAACATAACTTAAACACATATTCGATCCTTTTGTACTACTAGGAAAATTAAGGCCCACAATACTAGTCTCATCTAGCCAAATGCTTTTAGCTAGCTACACTTTCTTAAATAATAATAATAATAATAAACGAAAATTTTTATTAGTTGGGATACAAATTTCACAATTTATTCATGTATGGCTATTTAGATCAAATTAAAAGTTTAAATTAAAATTTTCTCACTGAAAAGCATATAGTTTAAAAAAATAATTAGTTTTGAATAAGTAAACCATCCTAAAATATATTAAGTTCTAAATAATTAATAATATATAAATCACATTATGCCAATCTCAATCCAACACAATAGAATTTAATTTTAAGGATATCAAATTAATTCTCGTTACTATCAATCTTTCGAAAGAAAAAAAAAAAGTGCTTTGAAACACACAAAACAAAACTTATCTCTTCTGACTAAGAACTTGTACCGACTTTCATGACATCATGATTTATTTATATTATATTCAGTAAACAATTAATTACACTATGAGTGTTCTAAAAAATTCGAGAATTCGAACTATCCGAATTAAGGTTGGATTGAGTTGAGAACTTTTTCTACTTTTGTTTAGTTAGATTGGGTCTTGGATTGGCTAACTAAAAATTTTGAGTTGACCTAATCCAACTCTAATTATATATATATATATATATATATATAAAAGGTTGGATTGAGTTGAGAACTTTTTCTACTTTTGTTTAGTTAGATTGGGTCTCGGATTGGCTAACTAAAAATTTTGAGTTGACCTAACCCAACTCTAATTATATATATATATATATATACATTTTTCTCTCTTTGTTTAAGGTTGTGTTACTTTGAGTTAATGAATTCATGAATTGTTAATATTTTTGTTTCAAAATTATTATGATCGTTTGTATTTGTCTAAAGTTTGTAATAAATATCATAGATATTTAGTTTTTACTACTCGAATCTTAAGGTTGAGTTGGGTTGGAAACTTTATTTGAGTTTTTTGAATTGTCAATCCGACTAATCAAAATCTACTAATATATATATTTTTCTTTTATGGTAGGTTTCCTCTAAAAGAACCATATATTTCATTAGCGTTGATTTTAAAAAAATATCAATTTATACCTTTAAATTCTAAACTTGTATTAATTAGAATCTTAAGTATCGATTATATTCAAATTCCTAAGTAGATTTATTTATATCATTCATTAAATTTCACTTGGACAGAGATCTGTAAGATTTATTATTTGTTCAATAAAATATTTAAAATTTCATAAATGAATCAATATAGACTATCCATTAGGACTTTCTTTTAAGACGGTCTATTTTATTAATATGATATTTGAAGGAGTCTACACTTCTGTAAAAGTTGATGCATTGTAGATTTTCAAAGTAATCTTAATAAATTGTATCAATTGATTCATTTATGACTATTTAAAACATTTAAATGAAACAATTATAAGTTTTTTACAATATTTTACGAATTAAATCTAAAAGAATGTGTAACTTGATATATTGATAAAAGTTTAAGATTTAAACTGATACGATTAAATTCATGATTAGGTGAGACAACCCTAAAACATGGTGATATTGTTGATATTTCTGAAAAAAGATTTTCCTAGAAGAAGATGATTTAACAACAAAAAGAAGAGAAGAAGATAGTATTTATTTAGTTTAAATATTAGAAAATTCACAAAAACAAATAATTAGAAATAAGATCCTCTACATCATATATGATTAAATTAAAATGAGATCTCCATTAAGATAGGACACGTGGAGCACGAGGAACTTACTTTCTAATTTATATCCCAACCACTCAATCATGTATGCTCAAGTCCACGACAGCCCGCGTGAATCAGCCAATCATGATTTATTCTGCAATCATCAATAAACGCTTAAATATATTAAACAATGGAACATAAAAAAAAAAAAAAAAAACCATACATAAAAATGCCTATATATATATATATATATATATTTAGACAGTGATAATTTTTTTTATTCGTAGAAATTATAATTTTTGAAATATGTTCAACTTAATCTTTATTATTATTCCCATTCTTCTGATTATTACATTATAAATTTTGAATTAGAAATATACACGATTTATTAACCGATTAAAATTGAAATTTCAAACGTCAAATTTAACAAAATCTAATATGTTGCTATACATAGATTTTTTTTCCTAAATATATGAACTATACTTATGCCTTAGTTAAAAATATATGGAATCAAATAGTAATACTAAGAATCACTAGACTACTTATAGGTTTGTAAGAAATGTAGGACATATTGTTCTTAAGACATGCAATCATGTAATTAAAAATGTAGATATTGTTGTTGTTTTAATAGATGGCTTGAATACTCATGTTCTACATTATTTACAAACAGAACCTTGATCCTTCCTCATTTCTAAAAAAAATATATATATGAAGGATTAAAAGTATATTCATGGTAGAAAATTATAAGAAATTTAGATAGACATTAGAATCTACAAGCCATCACTCATTTTATCTCAATTTTAGTTCAATAATTTAACATATTACTATTTCAATAATATTTTCGAAATATTTAAAAAATAATAATAAATAGTGACACTTTTAAAAGAATATAGGTATTATTTAACCAAATACAAAGTTTCTTATTTTTTTTCTCTCTATATTTTAGCCAAAATAATAATGATTATATCATTTTTTAACTTAAACTTATACAAATGTTATAATTTATACAATATTTATATAATTTTGAGTGTTCAATTTTTCAAATAAAAAGTTTAAAAGATAAAGTGTAATTACGACATACGTCAAGATGATTTTTTCAATTTACCCTTTATTTTTCAACAAAATCCTTAAAGTGAAAATTTAGAAATTTAAAAGATGAAAGAACATAATTAATTAAGTTACCTGTAATTTAAATGAAAGAACATAATTTAAACCTTAACGGTGGCTTTGGTTAAGGACTTGAACTTCACCGCAGGACCGAGCGGCAAATCTGCAACGTCGACAGTAAACGTATCATAACGGAGGAAGAATTCCACCAGAATAATCCTGCCCATCAGCACCACCAGATTCTTCCCCGGACACTGCTTGTTCTCCGCCGTCGGCTCCACCGTCTCCCGCTCGTTTGACCAGTAAACATACTTCAAAAGCTTCTCCCCTTCTTCTCCTTCGAACCTATCGCCGACGAACTTCTCCGCATCCTTAAAAATCTTCGGATCTTTAGTGGCAAACGGCTGATACCCGAAAATCGTCTCTCCTTTCTTGATCTTGAAAGCAGAATCATGGCTGTGAATCACTATGTCCTCCTTCGCTTTCCCGTACTGGAACGGCACCGGCGGCTCGATCCTCAGAGCTTCATACACGACGGATTTCAGCAGACTCATTTTCTCCAAGGCGCCGAATGTCAGTCCGCCTTCTTCCTTCACGGTGGTCCTGACTTCGTCGGCGAGCTTCCTGTGGAGATCCTCGCCGGCGGTGCCGACCCATTTCAGTATAGTTGGAAAAAGCACTTTCATTCCGCCGTATGCGTTGAATCCGGCGAGAAACACTAGATTGTGACACGCTTTCTCTCTGTCTATCCCTTGTTTCTCTGCTTCGTCTAGAAATGATCCAGAGGAGGAGTAAAACGCTTTGTAAAGCTTCCTGTAAAACCAAACTCTAGAAATGAACTTAAAAAATTCAAGGACATTCCGAAATCTAAGAGAAATTACCCCATTAAATTCTACCTGTAACCACTTTTGACTGGAAAGAAAGGCAGGGGAATAGTATGAATGATGAGATCTTCAAAAATTGAGAAAATATTCGGGACTCCAATGGAAGCAAGTGGGGCGAGCTGAAAGGCAAGCCACAAATCGAACATTCCAGGTCCATCGGCGGCCAATTTCGGATCAGGATTTCCATCAGAGAATAGACGGAAAACGTAATCAAACGACATGGAATCACTAATCGGATTGAAATCGGCGATTTTCTTCTTCTCCGCGAGTTTATCTTCAAGCTTAACGAACATCTCCGACAAGGAGCTTCGGAACAGAGGGATGATCCTGTCATGGCGGGAGGCGAGAAAAGAGAGGAAAAGGCCTTTGAGAACAGAGTGCTCTGTTTCCGATGGGTCCAAGTAAGCGCAGGTGCGAATGCCGCCGGTGAAGGACAAGGAGGGCATGTAAGTTCCATCGAGAATGTTGCGTTTTTCGACCTTGGTAGTGTCGAAGAGGATCGGAAAACTAACGGCGTCGAGAAGGACGACGACTCTGGAATCGGAGGAGATGAAGGGGCCCGGCGGCATGTTGGCGCGGAAGACGGTGGAGCCGTATTTAGTCACTCGGGAACGGAAGAATTCGTCTTTGCCTTGGAAGTAGAAGTAGTCGTAACGGTCTTTGATCGGACCGAGGAAAGAGAATCCATAGCCACCGGGAATGGGTTTGAGAGGAAGTTCAGGAGAGGAAGAAGAAGGAGAAGCCATTGTTCAGTTCTCAATGTTTCTTTCTTACAAATGTAAACAAAAGGTTTTGTCTTCACGTTGGGGAGAATGGACACTAGACAAAATTGTATGGTTTTTCCACTCTTCTATTTAAAACATGTATAATATTACGAACTCGATAATGTACCATACTGTTTTCGTTTTTTATTTTTAATTTTTGAAAATCAAGCCAGTTGTCTAGATTAAAAATACATTTTTAAAATTTAAGCCACGTTTTTAAAACACTTTTAAAATCTAGACAACCGACTTTTAACTTTTTTTTTTTTTTTTTGCTATATAATAGTTTTAAAAAACCAAAAATAAATCCAGTTTTCAAAAACAAAAACACAAACCCAATTTTTAAAAACCAAAAACAAAGAACAAACAGATTATTTTGATGGATTGAATTCATTATTATAATGAGTGGTTATTATAGTTTATGGGTTATATTAATTTATGGATAATAATATTTTGTGTTTGAGGTTTATATTATTTTAGCCTACGAATGTGAGCAATTTCATTAAATCTTAGTATAGTTCCACCATAAAATCTAGATGGTTACATATTTGAAACTATAGAGACTAAATTGTTTCGTATTAATCTTTAGGATTAAAAATTTCAAAATTAAAAGAAAAGATACCAAATTTTTACAAATCAAATTTAAAAGTGTTTTAAAATTATCTTTTATTTTAATTCAACAATGTGTGGCATAGATTATTTGAACTTTTAAACTTATTGGTGGAGAGTATATGATTGCATTAATTTTTTTTTAAATATGTTGTTAAATAAATCAAGGGTTACAATATCTTAATGCACACGTGCGTAAGAAAAATATTATATAATCTATATCAAAAAGAAAAGGCATAACAATAATTATCATCCTAGTGGTTGATAATTTGATTTTTTTCACTCTTTTAGGTATCGTTTGATAATTATTTCATTTTTATTTTTGTTTTTAAAAAATAAGCATATTTCCTCTTCATCCTCGTTGGATAACTATTTCTTTTTTGTTTTTGTTTTAAAAAAATAAGTCTATCTCTTCTCCATTTCTTACCTTATTTTGTATTTTTTCTAAGTACGATAGTTGAATTCTTATCTAAATTTTAAAAACAAAAAAAAAAATTTCAAAAGTTACTTTTTTTAGTTTTCAAATTTTGGTTTGATTTTTTAAACCATTGGTAAAAGGTAAAAAAACAAATGAAGAACTTTGGAGGTGGGAGTAGTGTTTGTTCAGAAATAAAAATAAAAAATAAAATGATTACCATACGAGACTTTATTATTAAGAAAACAGAGAGAAAAACAAAAGATAGCTTGAAAAATATAAAGAGTTGCATTTACCAAAGTTCATGATTTAAATGAATACGATTATTAGTTTAGAATTTTAATCGATACACCTCCAAAATATAGGAGTATAGATTGATATTTATTTTCTCATTTCGAGGACATTTTAAATATTCATCATGGGAAAGGATTTTAAACCTTGGGTTCAACTATTTTTTTTTTCATGAAAAATAAAGAAAAGCAATTTTATTATGGGGCAATTGTAACTTTAATTAAAAAAAAATTGAAAATTGGGTGTGTGTCCCTAAGTTTTGTTTTTTTATCAAACATGTCAAAAAAATTTCTGCTAGAAAATTTGATTGCTATATGATTACTATATGATTGTTATGTGATTACTATCTGATTTTTACGTGATTACTATGTGATTGTCACACCTGCAATTACAAAAAAGTTGTACATATATAGAGAAATTAAAATCATAAATCTCTTGGTAATTAACACATTTAACCGATATATTTTGATCCACAAACTTTTTACATGTTGATTTTAGTTCCATGAACTAAAACAAAAAAGTTCTATAACTTGACATTTAAATCTATGAAATTTACGAAAATAGTGTATTTGATCTCTATCCTCAGTTTCCCTTAACTATTAGCGGAAAACTAAACATGTCGTTTTTTTATAACAAAATTTATTTTTAATCATTTTTTCTACTTCTCCCTCCTCCCATCGCGGAAAATAAATAAATAAATAAAGAAGAACAAAGATTGATTAATTTAGTTTTTTTGCTTTTAAAATTTTGGGACTTTTCTTTTTCACTAACAAATGAATATTATTATGGTTGTTGTAATGCCCACATTTTTAGATTAGGTTCATTTAATTCTTTTAAAGATTGATTAAGTTAATTGAAATGTTGATTGAAACTAATTTGATTAAATTAGGTTTTAGTGGGATAAGTAACATGGTTGATCAGTTTCTAAATTTTGAATGACTATTTTTCATGTCACTCGAATAGAGAAAGAGTACATTGAATGATTTAAGATCACGTTCAAATGAGATGACTACTTAAAGATATGCAAGTATAGTTAAAGAAAAAAATTGAAAGACATGATACTTATCATTTATACCAATAATGTTAAACTCAATTATAGGAAAACTCAAAGTTAAGTATGTTCAGTTTTGAATAATCTTATGTTGAGTGATCTCTTGAAAATTTTTCTTTGAAGGGTGGAATTGGAGACATGTGTTGGTCTATATATATTTTTTAACATTGAGGATATAGAATAGGGTGGTTGAACTTGTCCAATTTTAATCCTCTTACTTTTAAATGCTAATTTTAGTCCACTGTTAAATTTATTTTTTTTTTACCATTTACTTATTTGTTAATTTTTTCGATTTTTATCTATTAGTCTTTCTGTCATATATTTTTGGAACAAATTCACATTGTACAATTACATAAAAATTATTATTATGATTATTATTATTATTATCATTATTATTTAATTATATAAAAAATTAATTTTGAATAACCAAACTTAAGATTCATTAAAACTATATAGATTAAAATTATAAAGGTTTATTTGGGGTCCAATACGAGTTTTAAACTCAGTGAGATCCTATATCATATCCATGTTTGGGGGCCTGTGTTTGTATATCACCAATTTTAAAAATCCAGCCCAATTGGTTTGCAAACAATAATGGAAATTTGGAGGGGTTTTCATATGTCCCCTTTCCCTCACTCAAATGTCTCTCCCTCTCCCCTTTCCCTTAACGCGTCTCTCCCTCTCCCCTTTCTTAGATGTCTGCCTCTCCCTCTCCCATTTCCTCACTCACACATCAGACGAAGGAATCCCTTTCTCAAATGTCTCACTCTCCCCTTTCCCTTTCACGTCTCTCTCAACTATCGTCTGAAACCTTAGTCGCTTCAATGTTCTCCTCAATCTCGTCCTCAACCTCATATGTCACTGTTTTGTCTTCCCTCTTTCGTATGTCACAGATCTGTTTGTCTCCCCTTTCGCGCATGTGAATCCCTCTCAGAAATCATCCTTTCGATCTCGAATCTGCCCTTTCCCTCCTCCGTTTTCCTCAGATCTCCTTCTCCCCTTTCCCTCTCATGTCTCTCTCAACCATTGTCTGAAACCCTAGCCACTTCAATCTTCTCCTCAATCTCGTCCTCAACCTGCTTTCGTTGTTTTCGTCATAGATCTGTTGTTTTCTCACCGATCTAGTGTTTTCCCTTTTTCCCTTGTCGCTTCAATCTCGGACTCAACCATGTCCTTGCCGCTTTGACGGTCCTTCTTTCACCCATAATTCGTTGTACGACTTGTTTTTGGTCCTCGGTGTTGTTTCGGTCGATCGTTAAATGCATGGTAGGAACTGGTTGAAGGAATTGCAGCTTGGTGGGACAAAACATTATCCACTTCAGGTTCGTTTTCTAAACGCTAGATCGACCAATGATGAGTATCTGTTTTGTTTCTCCTGAAATTTTCAATTTCATGCCTCGATCCTTTGTTCTGTGTATTTGATTTTCATGCCATGATTAATTTTTCTAAACATGTTCTGGGTATTTCATTTTCTAAACATGTTCTGTGTATTTCATGTTATGTATATTTCATTTTCTAAACATGTTCTGTTTGTTTTATTTTCATGCCATGATTAATTTCTCTAAACATGTTCTGTGTATTTCATTTTTCATGTCATGTTCTGTGTATTTCATTTTCCCTTCATATTTTCATTTTCATGCCTTCATTCTCTGTTGTTCTGTGTAGTTGATTTTCCAACCATGTTTAATTTACCTACTAATTCTCTGTTCTATATCTTGTTGTTCTAATCCTAATGCTCTTATTGTGTCTTCTTCTCTGTTTTTCCCTTCAAATTTACGTTGCCGTTGTTCTGTGTATTTGATTTTCCAGTCATGTTTAATTTACCTACTAATTCTCTATTTTGTATTTTATTGTTCTAATCCTAATGCCCTTATTGTATCTTCTTCTTTGTCTTTCCCTTCAAATTTTCATTTTCATGCCTTCATTCTTATTGTTCTGTGTATTTGATTTTCCAGCCAGGTTTATTTTACCTACTAATTCTCTGTTTTGTATCTTGTTGTTCTAATCCTAATGCCCTTATTGTCTTCGTATCTGCCTTTCCCTTCAAAATTTCATTTTCATGCCTTCATTTTCTATTGTTCTGTATATTTGATTTTCTAGCCATGTTTAATTTACCTACTAATTCTCTGTTTTGTATTTTGTTGTTCTAATCCTAATGCCTTGAATTGTATTAGTCCTAGTTATTAATTTTTTTGCACGTTTTCAATATTATGCATTATTAATTACTTCATTTATTAAACTGCCCACCATCATTCATTATTTTTTTTTGCATATCTCTACTACCCATACTTCATTAATGACTCAATCAACTTATTAATTGGATTTGAATTTATTTACATGATGTGAATTTAATTTCTAAGGCCAGTCACACTATTTTCTTTTAATATTTGTTGGGGCTGTTATTAATGTTCAACAACCACCTCTCTTCCTATATAACCACATTGGTCCTTTATTTGCTGAGAGCCTCCATTGTCCAAGATTTAGTTTGTTAATCTGGTGAGTTGTTTATTTGGTTTCTCCTTCTCTACTTTCTATTTTTTGGTTTTGTTATTTTCATATTATTAACTTCCTAACTTTTCGTTATTTGGTGGGTGGTAGGGTGCCTCATTGCCGGCAACTCGTGGACTCTCCATCCAAATACTACTTCATAAAAGTTACATAGGTACTTCTCCATTCCAACTAGTTCTCTTCCTACATTTTAAGTATTTGTAGATTTTTTCTAACTTATGTTTTTTGTTTTGTTATACAACCCAAACTAATATGAAATATCCAATTAGTTTGCGGTTAGTGTGTTACTTTTTTCTTTTTTCTTTTTTTGTATTCCCCTATATTCAATTTTAGTTGAATTTGTTTAGTGTGCCTCATTGAAATTGTAGTTGTATTTTTTTTTTTGTGTGCCTCATTGAGGTTGGTATGCCTCATTGTGTACATAGACTATTTGACATTTTTTTGGTGTTATTGACTGTTTATTAATTTTTCACTACTTGACATTTTTTTGTGTTTTCAATATTGGTGTAATAGTCTGTTTATTGATTTTTAAATTTTAGATGCTTTCGATTCTGTCCATAATTGTAATACTCAAATTGACCTTCGATAATTTGATTTTATAAATTCAAATTAACGATATGACTTTTTGTTAATGGAAGTTATCCAATCGTTAAAATCACATTAATTATTATTATTATTAATCTAAATTGAATCATATCTTTGACATAGTAATTGTTTATACTCTTCAATATGATTTTTATATTATTTAATCATTTTTAATTATTTTAGTTTAAATTATCAAAATACAAATTAACTAATCATTTTCAATTATTTTAGTTTAAATTATCAATATACAAATTAACTAATCATTTTCAATTATTTTAGTATAAATTATCAATATACAAATTAACTAATCATTTTTTTTTAATTATTTTAGTATAAATTATCAATATAAAAATTATGGTCAATTATCACTATTCTAGTCAATTTATTCATTAATTTATTCAATTTTAGTAATTAATATAATCATGTTTAATTAAAAATTTTTGAAATATTTTTTAAACTATCATTTGTAATATAATCATGTCTTCATTTAATTAACTATTCATATAATGATGTCTTTAATTAATTTATTCATTTGTAGTAATCAATATGACTTTGAAATATTTAATTAGTATAATCATGTTTTTGCCAAGAGTGTAGCTCAACTGACATAGTGCTTGTACTATCGACCTCAAGGTTTGAGGTTTGATTCTCCCACACCATACTTTAATTACAATTTATATATATATAATCATGTCTTTAATTAAGTAACTCCCAGTAAAAATTTGAAACTAATACGAACTTTTGACCAACTAAGGCTAATGCAACAATTTTACATACCTTTGACCAACTTATAAAAAGAAATGTAAATTCTTACCTTTTTTTATATGCATTTAAGGATGAGATGATTAATTTACCCTATAGAACTGTCTGGGTGCACTGGATGACATATACATAAAGGTCAATGTAAGTGCAGCTAATCATCCCCGCTATCATACTTAGAAATGTGAGATTGCCACGAATGTGATTGTCGTTTGTTCACCAAGGTTCATATCTGTGCTGCCAGGGTGGAAAGGGTTTGCAGCCGATTCTAGAGTACTTAGGGATGCAATTTCTCGACCACACGGGTTGAAGGTTCCTAAAGGTATAGACTTTTGTGATTCCATTGTCTGGATTCAAGAGCAAATAGTTTGCCAACTAATTTTCTGTATAACATTCTTAGGTTATTATTACCTATGTGATGCTAGATATCCCAATGCCGAGGGATTCTTGGCACCATATAGGGATAGCGGCACCAACTTTCAGAATGGCGTGGTGTTGGAAATGCACCGACTAATCCACGGAAATTTTTCAACATGAATCATTCATCCGCTAGAAATTGCATAAAAAAAGCACTTGGCGTACTCAAAGGTCATTGGGCGATACTACGTGGGAAGCCCTACAACCCAGTTAAGATCTAATGTAGAACAATAACGACATGTTACCTGCTGCACAACTTGATAATGAGAGAGATGGGCCAGACTACAATGTCGGAACAACGAATGACGAAGATTCTACATTTAACAAGCTCGACGATGAAAATATAAAATTTATTGAAACATCCGATGAATGGATCAGTTTCAGGGATGAGTTAGTGACGCGAATGTTCGATGAATGAGAACAAGCATCATGAGCACAAAGTTTCTTGTTCAATTAGCTTTACTATGAATAACTTCCTCCTATTTTTATACTATGTTATCTTTCGGTTAAACAATCTACTGTATTGAATGACCCTTAATTTATGTTGTGTTAATTGGTTCATGTGAATGATGAAACATGTTCTATGTTATTCGTACTCAAACTTTGTTTATCTAACTGTGCCCAATTTATTTTATTAGGTTATACGTATGTATGTAGTTAAATGGCAGGACGTGAGAAAATGACAAAACACATTTGGACAAAGGTTGAAGATGCATGATTAGTGGAGTCATTATTGCACTTGGTAGAAACAGGTTGGCTAGCTGATAATTGAACATTCAAGCATGACTATCTACAACAGCTACAATGTCTACTTATGGAAAAAAAAATTCCTAACTGTTCCATCAGACTGTCGACAATAGAGTGCAAGATTAGATTTTTAAAACGACAATATTGTGCAATCGTTGAGATGCTGAGTAACACATACAGTGGATTTGGTTAGAGCGACGAGTTCAAATGTGTGGAAGTAGAGAAAGAGGTTTTTGATGTATGGGTTCGAGTAAGAGAACACATTGTAGTATAATTATCTTACAATGGTGAACTCTTTCTAATATAATATTATGTTCTAACATAATATACATTCTTGTTTATAGTCCCATCCCAACGCGAAGGGTTTGAGACACAAACCATTCCCCCCTATGATGAGCTTTCAATCGTATTTGGGAAAGATAGAGCCACTAGTGAAGGCAGCGACACCCTGTACAATCAATCATCTACAAAATATGAACATTTTGAGGATATTCGGTTGGGATCACAGGTTAATGAGCAATAAGAAAGTATACATGACATGAACATACCGATCGCTGATGGGATGGATGAGGTTTTCCCAGATACACCCATCAATAGGCATACTGGATCAAGTAACGATACGAGAGGAACGAAACGCAAAAGGACTCCCTTCAGATCTGAAATGCTTGACATTGTGCGCACAACAATGGACGTGTAGGAAAGTAAAATGAAGAAACTTGTACAATGGCAGAAAGAGAAATAGGAATTAGAGCTCAAGAGGTGTCAAAAAGTCATCGAATAGATCTACCGTTGAGGGTTTAGAGGAGGACGATTAGTTGACCCTCATAGATTTGTTGGTAAATGATATTCAACGAACATATGGTTTTCTAGCTATTCCACCACCATTAAGGAAAAGGTATTGCATGCATTTGTTGGGTAGGGCTAACTAATTACGTTCTCGGTGTTTGCAAGTTGGTTTGTTATTACTTTTTGTAAGTTCCCCTAGTCTCTTATTCCATAGGTTTTAAATATTTATTGATTTTTTGTGACATGTACAAATGGCCCATGGTATGTGGCCTTAGATATGGATGAAAATATTTCTAACCAAGTTGTACAATGGTCATGTATAAGGCCATCAAATTATGTAAATTTTTTTGAGGGGAATGAATTTAATGAATTTCATAACCGGTCTAGATTTTTTTTATCAGTGGAATGAATTAATGAATTTCATATCTGGTCGAAATTAACACTATTTTATAAAATCATTTGGCTTTTTTTTTTATGAGAAGTTTAGAATGAATAATATAAAATTTAACTGTATACCATATCTTGAGATTGGAAAGAATAAAAAAAATGCAATCAATGTCGTATTCCATATAGGATGGATACAATAATTGGATTGTAAGATTTAAAAAAAAAAATAGTGTTCATATAGGCAAATTATTATAGAGTACAAAAAATGAACCATATAGCAGTGACATAATAACTCTGCATACCCAAATACCGACATGTCAACTCAGACATAACAACTTTGCATACCCAAACACAGACATATCAACTCAGACATAACAATTTTGCACACCAAAACACAGACATATCAACTCAGACATAACAATTTTGCACATCAAAACACAGACATATCAACTCAGACATAACAACTCTGCACATCCAAACACAGACATCAGAACTCCCGACATCCTATATCATCTCAGTGCTCCAAACAGTCCTTAAGGGGTGTTTGGGTTGAGGAGATGGGATGAGATGAGTTGAGATATGAATTCAACTCATTTTTTGGGAGGCCAACTTCGTATGTCACCGATATTTTATACCATGTCCACCAACAGTGTAGTCAGCCTTCATCACTACCAATATCTCGTTGCTCAACTACGGTGACCACCTTCGATAACCAACTCCGACGACTACCTCCGAACAGTCAACTTCATCGACCACCTCCAATGACCAACTTCGGCAATATCCAATCGCCATTATTGATGACCAACTCCAATGACCTCTGACAACAATCACTCCACCAACCTTGACGATCATTATTTTATATTAGGACAATTACAAATTTGGGTTTTGTTCATACATGAATTTTTTGTTTTGTTGACATTCGTGACACAAAACTATCAATAAAACCTTAATTTAAATCTTAAAAATAACTATTTATTTAAAAGTATTTATAAAACATCAATAAATCTTTATATTTAAGTTGACACACAAAATTGTCAATAAAACACCTTTTTTGACATAAAAGTATGTATCCATCCAAACGTTGAATTCCCAATGTTCTTATTTGTTCATAGTATTTTGTAGTCGTTCTTTATTGTAATTTAACATTAATAAAATCACCTTTTTATCCAGTAAGATATGAAACAAACTTATATATAAAAACACTTTTGAGAAAAAATTGTCAGACATATGAGTATTATTATTATTATTATTATTTTTTTTATCAAAAGTGTTAGAGTAAAAATGACTTAACTAGAAAGGTCACATGCACAAATATGTAAAATGATGACTTAAATTTTTAAAAAAATTAAAATATATGATCCAAAAACAAACCCTAAACTCCATTTCCCAAAACTCCAAGCATTACAGGTGTGCTTAAAAAATAATAAAATGAAAATGAATTAACTAGAAACATCATATGCACAAATTTATAAAATTTGAACTTAGCAACTTAAACATCCAAAATACAGATATATAAATTCTAGACCTATGAGAATATAATAATTAAAATTGGACAAATTCTAAAATATGTAAACTAAAATAATATTTTAAAACAATAAAATAAAATATCATATCATAATAATGGACTGTATGGGCCCCTGTGTATCTCTTCTGAATAAAGAATGATGCACGTGAAATGATACAAATAGTTATTTTACTTGTTTAGAAATTTGAACTTTTTTAAAGAATTGTTCTCACTATTTTTATATTCAAAATTAAATAAAAACAATAATGCACTATTTTTTAAAACAAATGTCGATCACTATAGATCTATACAATCACTGATTGCAAATTTATGATTTTATAATGGAGCACTGAGTTTTTGTCCATGAATAAATAAAAGTTTTTATGGATTTTTTTTATTTATTGAAAACCAGTCTTTAATTTTAAATTAGAATCTAATCCTCCTCATTTGATAAATCTCATAAATAGTTTTATAATTTAATAAAATTCCTAACTTTCTCCAATCTACCTTGAACCAAATTTATAATTTAACATATGTAAAATTAGACCTAATTTATAATGGGTTTGAAATGATTTTTTCAAGTTCTTAATTAAAAAAGTTTAAAAAATGTTTTTTTAAAAGTAAATGTATAATTTTTATTTCAAAACAAATCATTAGACTATATAGACAACACCATCAATTCTTGTTCCTTCTTATTCTATTGTGTAATTATACATGTACAAGATATTCTAAAGAAATATTAAAAGATTTATTTCTTAAAAGAAATGAAGATTTAAACTACATATGTTAGTCAAGGGACGTATGCTCAAGTTTGAATTAAAAAATGAATTGGGATAAATATTCCAATTATATTACTGACCTACAAAATGAATAAATGAAGGTATGTGAAGTTTTGTGTTTTGTAATATAATTGGGACCCACAAAACAAATGGGCACCGTATTTTCTAATAATGGAGTAGTTGAAAATATCTTACATTTAAATAATTGGGTTGATATTTTTTTTAGAATATGTGATATTATTATACAACAATAAGAGGGATCTCATAGTCCAAGATCAAGGCATCAAAGCAACAAAGCACAAGCAAAGACAAGACAACAAAACCACAAACAAAGACAACAAGATAAGACCAGAACACAATCAAAACATAAACGCATAAACCCCCAAACAATCAGGAAGAAAGCCAGAGAAAAGAAATCAAAACCCCACAACTAGGGACAACAGCAAAACAAAAAGCAACGACAAGTTCAAAAAGAAGAAAAACATTCGTAAACACACTAGATAAGACCAAGAAGATTAATCCGCCAGGAAACAGCTCGAGCACGAACCGTAGAGACCATAAGGTGAAACAGAGTAGACACCGTCCTCGGTCGGCCTCTAAGTAGCCGCCGATTACGCTCCTGCCAGATGTAGTAGATGGAAGCACACTAGAAAACACGAAACAACTTACTACGCACCCCCTTATCTGACCTCACTCGGTACAACCAACTTAACTCGACATCCCAACCCGCCACCCGATGCGACGAACCCAACTAACGCAACACATCAGACCATATCTCTCTCCTAAACCCACACTCAAAAAATAAATGATCCTATGACTCCATACCTCCCTCACATAGAAGACACCCTCATCTAACAACACACCCCAGCTTCTTAACCAATCCGCGTACCCAATCTGTCCCTCACAACTAACCACGCACAGAAGGAATGACGCGGAATACCAACCCTCGCCCACAAAATACCAGCCCAAAATATCCCAGGACAACGAAGTCGCATACTTTCCCACACACTATCGATATAAACCAACCACTAGCACCCGAAACCCAAACCAATTAATCCTCCCCCTTCACCCTAGGTACCACTGCCTGAATAAGACCCCAGATCTTAAGCAACCCCAAGACACTGTAGGCCATCTCCAACCTACTCATCATCCAAGAACTCTGACAACAGCACCTCCAAACTACTCCCTGCATCATAAACCATCGTAGACCCATATGAATCCAAGATCGCACCCTTCGACAGCCAAGAATCCCACCAAAACAAGACCGTCCATCGTCGATCCTCAAACGAACCAAATGCTTTAAACTATCTCTACAACGCAAGATAGCCCTTAAGCACCAAGACCTGCCAACCTCACTCCGAACAGCCCACAAAGACCGCCCACGCAAAACATATGCCTCCACTCACGCCACCCATAATGATTTTGATTTAATTAAGAGAAACCATAACAGCTTCATAATAGCAGCCTGGTTCCAAGAAGTCACATATTTCACACCCAACCCCCCATCTCCCAATAGCAAGCACACCTCGTCCCACGCCACCCGCGCACCACCCCGACTCATCGCATTGCCCTTCCATAAATAACTACGCAACAGACGATTAACCTCATGAGTTACACACACAGGCAACACGAAGATGCTACACTAAAAGACTTTTAAAGGACTGTAAAATAGACCTAATAAGCTGTAAACTCCCAGCAAAAGAGAGAGACCTCGTCGCCCAACTTCTAATACAAGCTGTAATCCTCTAAATCAAAGACACACAATCCAAAACCCTCAATCGACCAGCCAATAAAGGTAACCCCAGATACCTAACAGGTAGCGAACCAAGAGAGAATCCCATAAACGCAGCTAGATCCTCTACCTCATCTGACTCCACACCTGTAACAAACATGGAACTCTTCCCAACATTTGCAACTAACCCAGACAGATCTACAAAATTCGCCAGGACTTGCCTCACAAACTCCTAGAATCTCTCTCAACTACACAAAAGATCATCAAGTCGTCTGAAAAAACCAAATGAGTCAGGCCCACATGCTCACACCGATTATGGAACCTAAACCACACAGGACGTTTATTTAACAAATGGGACAAGACCTCCATCATCATCACAAACAAAAAAGAAAACAACGGGTCCCCTTGCCTCAGCCCCTTCCTACCAGTAAAAAAACCCCCTCAAGGGAACCATTAATCATCACAGAGAATGTAGGCAAAGTAACACATGCCCTTACCCAACTAATAAACTAAAGGCGCGTACCTAAACCCAACAACACACCAAACAGAAAATCCCAATTGATCGAATCGTACGCCTTCTGAAGTTCCACCTTCAACACACAATGCGACTTCATTCTACCCTCCTTATAGCCCCCCACAAGCTCCCGAAAAAATAAAATGTTATCGAAAATTGACCTGCCAGAAACAAACGCAGATTGGTTACCACTAATGAAAGAAGGCAACCACAACCGCAATCTCTCAGCTAAAATCCTCAAGATACATTTATACACAACATTGCAACAAAAAATAGGACAAAACTCCTCCATACATTCAACTCCTCGCCTCTTTGGGATAAGAGTAATAACAGTAGAATTAACTCCATCAGGCAGGTAATAGGACTAAAAAAAGTTCAGAACAACATCACATAAATCATCCCCAACCACACTTCAAGTAGTGTTGTAAAAATCCACCATAAACTCATCAGGCCCAGGAGCCTTCCCAGACTTCATCGAGAATAAAACCTTCTGAATCTCATCCCAACTCACTAGGCGACCAAGCGCCTCCACCTCCTCCTGGAACCAGCTAAACTACACAATATCCCCAATCCGGGCCGTAAGATCCTTATACCCCACAGGCTAAAACCCCAAACTACCCCGAAAGAACTCTACCACCACCTCCGCCACCTTGTTATGCACCAACTGACGAGTCCCCTCAGTATCCATAATCGTAAATAAACCACTGCATCCGCATTGAGAGTGAACACAACGATGAAAAAACGTCGTGTTCATATCACCTAACTCTAACCATCTCACCCTGGCCTTCTGCCGGAGCAACGCCTCCTCCAATCTAGCCACTGATCAGAACACTTCAGTGGCCCGAGCTGCCTCCGCACACACCGATTCTGAGTTAGGGACCCTCTCTACCTCAGCCTGAGCAGCCTCCATAAACTGTCTAGCCACCCGCACCTCATCAGATAACACAGAGATACGCCTACCAAACGAAGCACGTAAAACTCGCTTCACTGTCTTTAAATTTCGCACAAAGCTAACCATAGGAGACACATCCTCAGATCTTCTCGACATTGACCTGATAGTATTAATAAAACCATTACCTTCCGCCCAATGAGAAAAATAGCGAAATGTAGGAGGCGGCCTACTCCTCGTCTCCCCTGTAGAAACTAGAAGAGGGATATGGTCAGAAATCCCCCACTAACCAACCCTAACCTCCGAATACGGCAACACTACCTTCCACGCCTCATTAGATAAACAGCGATCCAACCGGCACATGATACCATTCCCCTAAATTTGACTAGTCTAAGTAAACCAGTTACCGTCACACTCAACTCCACTAGATCCGCCTCCAATAATGCCCTATCAAACTCTTCAATGTCCCTCAAACTAGAGCAACCATCAAAATCCTCTAAACTACTACGAATAGCATTAAAATCCCCCTAAAATACTCCAGGAAGCTGCCACGAGGCACACACATCAATCAACTAAGACCACAAGTTCCTCCTCTTGCTCATGTGATTAAAGGCATACACAACACCAATATATACCCTAGCCTTAGATACAATATCTACCAAGGTTCCATAAATGAACTGATCTCCACTGACATCTATAAAAAAAGCATAGACACTCTTCCGCCACATCACCCAGATCCTCCCAACTCCCTTCACACTGTAGTTACACACACAACTTCAAACATCACCAAACCTACCCATCACCATACCAAAGTTCTCACGACGAACCCTCGTCTCAAGCAAATAACAGAATGTAACAGAGGAGGAAGCCAGAAAGTCTGCCACCACCCTACAGTTGACAGGGTCATTCAACTCTCGAACATAGGGGTGTTCAAAAACCCGGTAACCCAACCAACCCGAATATATATATATATATATATATATATATATATATATATATATATATAAATAAAAGTAAACAAAATAGTCAAATTTTAAAAAAAAAAACAGAACCGGTGACCCAACCCGGCCCAACTTAGAAATTTGGGTTGGGTTGACCCTTCAAAAAAGAACTAATAGGGTTCATTATTAGCCAACCCGAATTTTTGGGTTGGTCTACAAAAATCTTCCAACCCGGCCCAACCCGGACTATGTACACCCCTGCCCAAACATTGAAGGAACACCAAATCATAAACCTTGTAATACATCACACCTACCACCTCCCACTGGGCTTTTTTCTGAACTCCCGAACATCCCATCTATAACAGACAACGAATTAGGACCTGCCTGCACTAATGCCAGTGCCAATGGGTCTCCCTCCTCATCACACAACAAACTGATTATGTTCATCAACATGCTTTTCAAATCCGGTAATTCCAGGGGACCCATAAATTACTCTACTCCTCAAGGGAGCCGAACCCGGTGACCCACTGCCACCTTTGTGCCCTATACCTCTTCTATCACACCGCCGACGACTAACCATAGTAAACTCATCAATACTCCCCGCACCCCCATTCCCAACCACTAGGCTAACTCCTTTCCCGTCAACACCAAATCCTTCCCCTTCCTCACATTCTGAAGACCCCCATTCTCCCCCAAACACCCCTTATTAACTTCCACAATACACAACTTCTGATCCTTTGCCACACCTTGTTTCTCACACATAGCCTCAGTATGCCCAAAAGAACAAAAGTACGTATACCTACGAGGTTTCCACTCATACATTACTGGAATAATAAACTCCTAACTTTGCATTCTAATAGTGACTGAAGGGAGGCAATAATGAATCACCATCCACCTGAACACAAACCTCGCATACGATAACTGACGTCGCTCTCTAGTTGCAACATCAAATGAGACAGACTTACCCACGACACTAGCTAACACTACTAAACCTCTATTCATCCACAACTTCAGGGGAACACGCTCCATTTTTATCCAGATAGAAACAGAGTCAAAGACAAAGGTTTCAGGAACAATACTTGGTGACCACTGACGTAATAAGATGGGTTTGCCACCCAAGTGCCACGGACCATTCTCCAGCACCCAATCTGGAGACTCTGCCTTTTGAAATTTAAAGATAATCAAACTGTTCTCCAGTAGGGTAATAGTTGGCATCTCCACGCGATCCCAATTTCTCTGAATAAGTCGAAAAATAACAAAATACGGGAGTTTGAGATCCACAAACTATCCGATCAAAGATTTCTCCCACAAACAAACACCGACCACCTTGTTATGCACCAACTAACTTTAACATTTTCAACCAATGGGGGGATAAACTCTAAATTTTCCCTTAAATTGGACCCAAAAAGGGCCGCCAACGAATTTTCCCCTTTCATGTCGGAACCGAAACCAACAGAACCGCACCGTTCCTCCAATCGTTCTGACTTTGGACTAAACCCCTTAGCTGAACTAGCTTTGAGAGACGACTTCTCTCGCTTACGAAAATCCCGCTTGTCTACCAAACGTCCCTCGCTTCCAAAAGGCCCAGCTCGTGAAACCTCCTCACGGCCTAACTTCTGCCCTCCCATCTCTGGCCCAACACCACATGACCTACCCACCAAAGCCCTCACGCCTTTCTACTCTTTCCCCAGCTCCCTCAACACCCCTCACAACCTAGTTTTCTTCCGGGCCCCCAACACCCTCAAGGCTCTCGGACACACTTGTCACAAACTTGTCCTTAACTCCTCTGCCCATCAACTAACCCAAAACCCATTCCACCCGGATCAACCGAATCTAGGTTAGACGACAGGGGCTTCTTCAACCCTTCGAGCGTCGCCGGATCACCCACTGTCAGCCTCTCCATCCCAACACTGGAAACTCTCCTCGTACCAGACCCTTCATCCTCCTCAGAACGACTGTTAGACATCCCAAAATCCTCCACCTTTGAAGGATGAGCACCCAAACCTGATTCGATTTCAAGTCTAAGTAGATGAAAGGGTTGTCGAGCAACACGACCTCCATTCTTCTCCTTCAGTCTTAAAGGCTACCGCTTATGCACCATTGTCACCAACTCTCACCATGGTTGAACCCACACCATAATACCACGCAACAGAAAACTCCAAATCCGAAAAAAAACACCCACAAACAGCACCTGAATACACCGTCTACTACAAACCTCGAAACTTCCGCACAAAACATCGGTCAGTCGGTAAAGAACCAATGGGGAGAAATGATGGAGAAGAAACCCCCAATGAAGACGGTCTATCACGAAAAGATAGCCTCGGTCGAGCAGCATGAACATAAGCTCCCTCACACAAATAGTAGACGCCTCAGCCTGGCGAGACCTAAACGAACGATGCCTACCCACGGTGAGGACGAACGACATGCGTAGACAACAAGCGGCAGCCCATCTAGGTCTACAGCAAGCGGCGGCGTCTCTCACAAAGTTTTTTTTATCACCTACTTGGGTTGATGCTTTATTATTCATAAAACGTTCTTAATTAATTATGAGTTCATTACCATCATGTTTAGCCAAAAAAAAAAAAAAAAAAACAAAGACGGAGTATTTCTGGTTCATTATCAAACAAGCAGTTATTCATAAACCTTATATAGAATTTTAAGTTTATATCTCATGAAATTTATGTAAAATTTTACACCTCAATTAACTTATTTATCAGGGAGGCATCATTTCCTATTATTATCACATCATCCATATACTCAAGTAATAGGACTAATGAAAACCCATTACGAAAAATAAATAAATATAGATCAAATCTTGCATTTTTAAATACCCACGAGGTTAAGGCTTCTTTTCAGTGGGTTGTTTCAAGCTCTAGGCACCTATTTGAGCCCATAAATAGCTTTATTGAGTTTGTAGACATAATCTGAAAAATTTGAATCAACATACCCTTGCGGCTGATATATATAAATATTCTTCTAAAGAGTTCTATTAAGGAATGCATATTTGAATTCTAATTGTCTCAACACTTAGTCTTCATGGTCTTACAAGCTTGATGGGCTGAGATCCTTAGTTGAACGGCCCACGAGTTTAATTGTTATGCCTTCATGACACAAAGACCCAAAACTGCCCCCAACGCCTTAAAACGATACCATCTAATGTCTTGGTAAAAATGTTGACATGATCTAACTTGATCTGCTTACTTTCCAGAAGCTCACAAATAAAATGGTGTCTAATGTCAATATGTTTAATATGACTGTGTTGAACTGGATTTTTGGCTGTATTGATCGCACTCATGTTGTCATAATAAAGAGTCATGACATCTTGTGGGATATCATACTCTTGTAACATTTGCTTCATCCATATCAATTGAGTACAACTACTGCCAGCTGCAATGTATTCAACTTCTGCTCGAAAACACAATTTTGTTTCTTACTAAACCAAGAAATCAAGTTGTTGCTCAAGAAGAAACAATCTTCAGAAGTACTTTTTCTATCTTCTGAATTGCCTGCCCAATTAGCTTATAGTAGCCAACTAATGAGCTACTTATGTCAAACATATACAGTAAAGCATATTCGCTTGTGCCATTTATACTTGATTATCTTTTTACATTGAGAAAATGACTGTTTTTAGGACAAGATTGATATATGGCACACACATCAACAAGAAAAGCAATGTCTGGCCTGTTGGCTATTAAATAGAGCAAGCTCCCAATGATGCTTTTGTATAGGCTTTCATCGACTAGAGCTCCACCTGAATCTTTTGACATTTTCGCATGAGTTGATGTTGGAGTTATTTTGACCTAGCACTTTCCAAACCGAATTTCTTCACTAAACTTTTGGCATATTTGTTTTGAGAGATAAAGATTCCCTTATTTAGTTGCTTTATTTGAAATCCCCAAAAATAGGACAGTTCTTCTACCATGCTCATATCGAATTCTTCGTGCATTTGTCTCATAAAGAGCTTGACTATCTTCTATGACATCCCTCCAAAAACAATAACGTCAACATAAATTTGAACAATCACAAAATTTTCATGAGATTTTTTTCACAAAAAGAGTCTTATCAACTCCTTCACGATTGTAGTCGTTATTCACAAGAAACTCGATTAATCGTTCATACCAGGCCCTGGGTGCCTGTTTGAGGCCATAAAGAGCCTTGTTGAGTTTATATACATGGTCAGGATGTGTAGGCTCTACAAATCCTTTGGGTTGAACAACATACACTTCCTTCTTTAGATATCCATTCAGGAACACACTCTTTATATGCATTTGAGAAAGTTTGAATTTCAAGAGGCAAGAAATATCAAGCAAGAGTCTAATCGCTTCAAGATCCATTTATGGGTTAAAACAAGCATCTTAATCTTGGAATATAATATTTGACACTGCGATAAAATCTTAGGGCTTTGAACAGAACGTTGACAAACCTTGTGTTTACAAGAAAGTTATCAACAAGACTGTAGCTTTTCTGGTATTGTATGTTGATGATATCTTACTCATTGGGAATGAGGTAGAATTTCTAGCTGACGTTAAGGAATGGATAGCATCACAATTTCAAATGAAAGATTTGAGAGATGCACAGTATGTTCTTGGAATACAAATAGTCCGAAATCGCAAGAACAAAACGCTAGCCTTATCTCAGGCATCTTATATAATCAAGAAGTTGTCTAGATATAAAATGAAAAATTTCAAGAGAGGTTTATTACCTTTTAGGAATGGAATTCATTTGTCTAAGGTGTTGGGGTTGATGCCCTAAATCTCGTAGGGTCCTGTAGTTTGTAAACACGTGTATGAACAAACATTTGTGATGTAATAATATGAGTTTTTTCTTCACTATTGTCTATAAAATATGAGATATTTTAGTTGCATTAACCACAAACCAATAAACTAAGATCTCTGGTTATCATTGTAACTTAAGCATGTATGTGGAGACATATAAGTGGATCATGCCTTAAGTGATAACCTAAATGGTCTGTAGTATATGGATAAATGAGAGAAACCTTATACTGGCGACACTACGGATACGACCCGCTTCGTAGATATTACAAGTGTTGTAAAATGCTACAAATGGTCTGATTTTGATCATTCATGTGGAGACATGCGAGCGGGGGTATCCTATACAAAGAAGTTTATATGATACCGGACCACGAAATTTTTAGTCTCGTTATATAACGCCGTTCATAACAGAGACTTTCATTTCACTAAGATGACCATAGGTAACATGACCTTAATCCTGAGTGAGTTGGAAACTCCTGCCTATGAGGGCGATCCTTTGATTTACATCGATGCGAGTGGTCAAATTGCCGATTCAAACCTACCATTTTGGGGATTCGTCTGATTGGGGAGCTAGAAACTCAATTATACAAGACGTAATCCACTCCTTCCCCGAAGCAGGGGTAAGTAGATAGATTTCTTCCTTAAGGGTTGATTTCGGGACTTGAACAATGTGGTGCCATACACTTTCTCATGGCCTGAGAAGTGTTCACTCATAGTAGGACTATGATGTATTGTTCATTAGAGAATTCATTGGTACTGAAGGAGTTAGATGTAACTACAGGGGCAAAATGGTAAATTGACCCAGTTGTACTTACGAGTGATCTGTGAACGGTTATCATACTATTGATTGGTTATATCTAATGGACACATAAATATATTTGTTGTGAGAAGAGTGCAGCTGTCGGTCTTTAGTGGAGTGCCCGACAGTTATCGGATGGTGGATATCGTGATTAAAGAGTTTGGTAAGTTATTCATGTACCGTTGGTGCTTCAAGCTACAGGTCCATAAGGTCCCCCTGGTAGCTCAATGGATTCAAGTTGAGAATCAGTTTTTAGGTTAGTTTGAAGCGTTTAAATTAACAAGAGGGAATATTATTATATATGATATAATTAAATTGGTTCAATTATATGTGATATAATTGATTTGATGTATTAGATACATTAATTGGAGGAATTAATATAAATATGATTTATGTTAAATAAAAGAGAAAAGAACTATGGTTTAAATATTACATATGATGTGATATTAAAACTATAGGTTATAAATATAATATGATAAATTAGTTATTATATTTATTTATAATAAAAACAATTATGAGATAATTGTTAGTTGGTTATTTTTTTTTCTTTATTAACCGTAGAAGTGGGAGGTTATTTTCAGTTTTAATAACTGAAGAATAAAATGAAAAGAGTTTTCATTTTTTGAATAATCGCATTATTGCATACCAATCGATTGAGTGAAACGAAAGAGCTACACGATAGCCTTTTGAAAGAGTGAACGACGAGCAAGTTAGCTACACGAGTGCCTCGTTTACTAAACGATCGAGTACCCTTTGTCTATATGATATACTTTCTATTTCTCCCACTTACTCGATCGTGTAACTCGATCGTATACTTCCTTCTTCCCTCTACCAAATTCATACAGAGCCCACATCTCCTGGATTCTCACTCTGAGAATACCAAGGTAGCTTTCTGGTGGTGTCTACTTACTATTCGTGGGACGAGTGTTGTTTGTGTTGGGGTTGATGCCCTAAAGTCTCGTGTCCTGTAGTTTGTAAACAGTATATATGAATACTTGTGATTGTTAATATATGATATTTACTTCACATCTTATTGTTTTGCTTATTTACTTGTTTTAGTTACTTTACCACAAACCACTAAACATAAAATCCCTGGTTATCTGTATGTAACTCAAGCATGTATGTGGTGACATACAAGTAGATCATGTCTTTAGTGATAACCAAAATAGTATGTAGTATATGGATATAGGAGGGAAACCTTATCCTGGTAATGGTACGGACGCGGCCTGCTTTGTGGAATGGTCACAAGTGTTGTGACTTGCAACAGATGATCTGATTCTGATCATTCATGTTGGGGACATGCGAGTGGAGGCGTCCTATACAAAGAGTTTGTATAAGACTTGACCACGAACTGTTAACGTCTCATTATATAACACCATTCATGACAGAGACTTCACTTCACTAGGATGACCATAGGTAATGTGACCTCAATCCTGAGTGAGTTGGGAACTCCTGCCATTGAGGGCGGTCATTTGATTTGTATGGGTGCAAGTGGCCAAGTCGCCGATTCAAACTTACCATTTTGAGGATACGTCTGATTTGGGAGCTGGGAACTCAACTACACAAGATGGAATTCACTTCTTCCCCGAGCCAGGGGTAAGTAGATAGATGGCTCCCTTAAGGGCAGATTTCGGGGCTTGAACAATGTGGCCCACACACCTTCTCTTGGCCGGAGAGGTGTTTCCACATAGTTGGGCCATGTTGTATTGTTCATTAGAGGAATCAGTGGTACTTAAGAAGTGAGATGTAACTACAAAGGACAAAATGGTAAATTGGTCAGCTATACTTATGAACATCTATGAAGGGTCATCGTACTCATGATTGGTTATATCCAATGGACAAAGAAATAGTGGTAAGAAGAGTTCAGTTGTTAGTCTTTAGTGGAATCACTGACAGTTAACGAATGGTGAATCTCGTGGCTAAAGAGTTTTGTCAGCTATTCACGTACCGTTGGAGCTTCGAGCCACAGGTCCATTAGATCACCTGGGTAGCTTGGATAAAGTCGAGAACCAGTGTTTGGATTAATTTGAAATGTTCAAATTGACAAGAGGAAGTACAATTATATATGATATAATTGGAATGGCTAATTATATATGATATAATTGGCTAAATGTATGAGATACATTATTTTGGAGGAAATTAGATATAAATATGATTTATATCAAGTATAGGAAAAATACAATAATAGATATATGATATCAAACTATAGGATATAAATATAATATGATTATATTTATTAAATTAATTAATTGATTAATTATTTAATAATTAACCAATTTCACGTTTGAACGTGGGAACGTGGGCAGCGAGCATTAAGGTAACCAGTGGGATAACAAGGTCAAAATCGTTTTCAATTAAGAGATAATTCAATTCATGCAATCGAAAATCCTGCGTGATAACTTGTAGAAATACAAGTTATTTATACTGCCTTATTTAGATATTGCAGCCAAAAGAGAAAAATATGCGTCGATTATATGAAAATTAGCTAAGAAATACAATAATTATAAATTATCGCAAATACACCCATTAAGACCATTAAGATGGTAGAAAAGGATATTTCAAGTCTGTTTTGCGATCAAGGCTTAGAGAAAAACTAAACAATGTATCTTCATTGCTTTGTGCCTGTCAAATCAATACTGAAGAGACGATTAACGCAATGACGGCGCAATGTGATAGTCTATACAGAGCTGAACTTCAACTGCATGCGGTAATAAAAACAGCACCGCTTGCGAACACACGATCGAAAGATGCAAATGAGCAACGCAAACGCGGAGGATTGTGACATGTATATAACTAACCATTGTGCATATTCGACGGATTGATTGCATAACAGAAGGAATATTTATTTCACCGTTTTTGAACTTTCCATAACAATAAAGTGGGGACCACAAGTCAAGGAGTCAAAGCCTTCAGCCTATAAATACCCTTAGAGAATTCACTGAAAAACATACTTGATATGGGGGTGTAATTGATACGAGGCTATTGAGAGAGAGCTGATTAGAGTGCTAATCGGAGGAAATCTGGGAAGAGAAGAGACAAGGTCGAGAGGTGAGTCTCAGTGCAATTCTACCAAATCCCCGCTGAAAAACTCTGTAATTAGATCCCTTCTACCGGTTGAACAAGCCTGAGAGGGAAGCTCATCCTTCCATTCACTCCATTGACACCGACAAGCAATTCTCCATTCTAGATCTGTGCCAAGACATTGGCGCTTATTTTTATTTGTTTCTAACTCTCATTCATCAATTGTATTTCATTTTCTTAATCTCTTCATTCACAACCATGTATCAGACACTAAATAGTATTATTGAATGTCTTGATCATTTCCATTTCAACTTTTCTGCCTGTTTACGTTCCTCCATAAATCGTATTCTCCATGATGTTTTCTTAATCCCCTGGTGATTAATATGAATTAAACAAGTACTTAATCCGTGCTAAAGAAATAAAGATGTTTAGCTAAAGCATGCTAGACGACATCTTCACATGTGAGAGCAGAAGTGAAGATGCCATTTTGATATGTCGAGAGAAGGTTAAAAGAATGCGTTAACTAAAGTAAGAAGTACTTCTAGAGATGGAAGCAACCTTGCGTTCATCACGTTCGTCCTTGTTTCACCACAGAGATGTGGGAACACGACCGATCACTGAGAGATGTACGCCAAGGGAAAAGCGGAACCGTACTTATTCCTTTAACGCAATTAATGAACTTGCGATGTTTGTACTAATTATCTTTTCTCTTTCTGTTTCACATATAAGACTTGCCACCGCATAACACGATCTTTGTATAATCTTCACAGTCAGACTCACCCTCAGTATCTTGTATCATGAAACCTGTATCTCGTATCATCATAGCTTAGGTTTATTTTATCGCAATTTATTTTTACCGCAATTTACTTTATTATCGCATTTTTATCGCTTACCTTTACTTTATCGCATTTTTAAATACTTGTACAAACAACCTTTTTATAAATTGAAAAATCCCTGGTCTCATATATCACAAATATAACGCAATAACCTCAAACAGTCCCTGTGTTCGACCTCGGATCACACAGAGAAATTTGCGGTGAAATTATACTTGGTTTCAACACAAGGAAACTTGTGACAATGGACAATATACTACAAGAAAATTCATTAATAACGCATATCTAGAAGTAGTATCGCATATCATTGCATAAAATCTATGACAACAAGTTTATGGTATGAATTTGTAGTTTATAGATTCAAAATAAGCATGTCAAGTTTATGGCGCCGTTGCCAGTTGCCAGGGAACTGGTAACGGGGACATAGACTTGAACCTTGCTTGCATAGTACTTATTCGGAAGCTCGAAAATAATGGAAATGGTCAAAGATGTAAAAAGTCAAAGAGTTGACTTTTTGACTTTGAAAAGTCAAACTTTGATTGACCTTATATTCAAATGTGATTTGAATTTCGAGAAAATGAATGCAGATTCATGCTCAGGAGGTCAAAATTAGTCAAAGGGCAAAATAGTCATTTGGTCAAAGTCAAACTTTGACCAAAAAGTCAACATTTTGACTTTTTATGATTTTTCTGTGTTGACTAATTTTGACCTCCCATATTAAAGTCAACATCTTTGACCATTTTCATTATTTCTGAGCTTCTGAATATGAACATATTCATATTCTTGATATTTAAATCACATATACTTGTTGGTTTCTTTCTTTTCACCTAATTCGAAAAATTCGAATCATTCTATCATACTATTCTAAGTTTATTCCATATGAGCTAGTAAGGGAACCTAATGGACCTATAGATCATAGGCTCCAATGATCCGAGATTAGCTAGCTAAACTCTTTAGACGGAGTTAATCAACATTCGTTAACTAAAGGGTCATTCCATTATAGTCCCGTAGTTGCACCACCCTCACTAAGATATATTTGTGTCCATTTGATATAACCATGATTAGTAAACTAATTCTTCACAGGTTGTTCGTAATCTCGGTTGGGTCATAAAAATCGTTTTACCCCCAAGACTACATCTTATTCCTTAAGTTCCACTGATGCTCTAATGAACAATTGGTTTAAGGTCCAACCTATAAACCGAATCCCTCTCGGGCCAAGGAGAGGGTGGGGCCCCTTATTCAAGACCTGAATTCAGTACTAAAGGGAACAACCTATCTACTATCCTTATAATGGGTAGGAGTGAATTCCGTCTTGTACCCTATGTTCCCAACTATCCACCTGATCTTACCACTGAAATGGGAGGCTTATTGGGCCAGGGATGATGAGTTGGCCTCACCTATGTAGATCTAAGGATAATTCTGAATGAACAAAAGTTCATAGTTAGCTAAGGATTAAGATTAAGTTACCTAGGTCATCAAAACGAAATAGTCAGTTTTATACATAAAACGACATTTAGAATCTGACGATTTTATGGTTCAGTCTTATGCAAACTCATTGCATAGGATGCCCCCACTCACATATCTCTATATGAACGATTCAGGATCACATCATTTGTACTAACTACAAAGTGGGCCGCATCCATTGTGTCCCTAGAATAAGGCGCCCAACCTCATTCATATACTATAGACCATTTTGGCTATATATTTGAACTTGATCCACATTTATGTCACTACATAAAGTTTAAACTACATTAAATAGCCTTAGGACCTTGGTTTATTGGATTCAAGATTACAATTTCAATACAACTTTATCGAAAAACAAAACAGAATATGTTTATTAATTTACAAACTACGAGTTTTAGGACATAAAATCCAACAATCTCATCAGTGCAATCATTCGAGAAAAAAAGTTCTTCACCCTGAAGCTCTATAAATACCGAAGGCCACCTTCATTGAAGGAGTTCGCTCAGTTCGGAGAGCTCACCATATAAAAGATAATTAGCCTTGTTTAGAGTTTTCTTTTACTTAGAAGGCGAAAACGAGTGAAGGGAGAATACGCCGAAAGATCGTCCTTGTTAACTCAGAGGAGTGTCGGGAAGCGTCGAAAATAGAGAGAGGGCCAACTCTTGTGGAAGTAAGAACATCTTTTGGGCAGAATAGAGATAACTCAGTGTAAAAGCCTTGGGAAGCAAGATATTGCTACCATGCTCTCTACCTTTATTTTTTCATTGTCATTTTGTATTCTGAACTTATTTATAAAATGGAAATTGCATCTTTATATCTGTCCACTCTCTTTACAGGCATGAGTAGCTAAAATTGTCGAATGGGTTGGGAAGCACTTAGCTAGCATAACCTGAGATCTTCACTTTATGCGATCATTTTGTATTATGTATGCCTCATTCGTCCTCTAGAGATACTTAGAAGGGTAGTATAAGGATAGAATCTAGGCTTGAAAAAGTCATATTAGAATCTAGGCTCAGGAGAGTCAGATTAGAACCGCATAATCAAGAGATAGAAGCTTAGGAATAAGTTCTGTTTGCTATTAACGCATCGCATGCACCTTAGAGATAGGATATGATTGTATGCGGTCACCTTGTACTTGTGTGCATCATTCATCATTGCATAGGCAAGAATTAGAGACTTAAGAATAAGCTTTATAGACAACATCGCATACATCACGTGCGTCCTAAAACTAGGAGCTATCGCATTTGCATTGGAAAATGAATTGCTATTGCATGAGTGTAGCATGATCGCATAGCTTGAATGCATTCTTAGGAAACGCTAGCTAAAGACTTTCTCAACCCGTTCCTCCGCATACTCATTGTATCTTTCGCATAATTAACTCTTTTCTCAAATCCACCGCATAAACTCTATACCTCAAACAACAAACCAACCAACACATTGATTTATTTGTTACCGCAAAGTAATAAAAAATTACCATTGCATTCTGTTTCCTTAGTCCCTGTGTTCGACCCTAGACTTACCAGGCAACTCAGTAGGATTTATACTTGTGTCTTTCTGGGAAAACTTACATGCACAATGCATATTTCACCATTGCATTCTACGCCATTATTTTATCGCATTAAAAAAAAACGCATCAATGAATAGCTAAATTTCTTAATGGGTTGAGAAGTATTTAGCTAGCATGACTTAAGATTTACATTTTATGCGATCATCTTGTCTTATGTATGCGTCATTCACCCTTTAGAGATACTTGAGAGAGTAGTCTAAAGATAGAATCTAGACTTAAGAGAGTCAGATTAGAACTGCATAAGCAAGAAATAGAAACTTAGACATAAGTTCTGTTACTATCTATGTATCGCATGCACCCTAAAAATAGGTATGATCGTATGCAGTTACCTTGTGTTATGTGTGCATTACTCATCATCGCATAGATAAGAATAGAGGCTTATACATAAGTCCTATCGACTTTATCGTATACTCATCGGATGCGTCCTAGAAATAGAAGTTATGGCATTCTGCATTGAGAGATGACGTGCTGTTATTTGTGTGTAGCATGATCACATAACTTGTGCACAATCTTAGGAAATGTTAGCTAAACCCCTTCTTAACCTCTTCGTCGCATACTCATTATAACTCTATGCTTTTATCAACTCTGGTTCAACTCCGTTGCATAAGAAAAATTCTTAATCAATACACCATCCACTTCATTTGTTTTTACTATCGCAAGAGAATCAAAGTGATTGTCGCATATTTACTTAGTAGTCCCTGTGTTCGACTCTGGACTTACGAAGAAACCTAATAAGGCTTATACTTGGGTCTTGTTATGAATATTGGCATGATCACCATATAACACATATCACCGCAAAATCACATCATAATTGAACGCATCAAGTTTTTGGTCCGTCGCCGGTGACTATGGTACATATTGCGCTAACAGTAAACCTTTTTTATTTTCTTTGCAGCTTTCAACCTCTATGCATTGCCATTCCTTTGGCAAGGGAAGAACTAGGCATTGCATGAGCGAAGGACATGCTTCTGAGTCCAACTACGACCCAGAGATCGAAAGAACATTCCGAAGAAGACGGAGAGACAACCACCGACAACAAGGAAGAACTCCTAGAATGGTGGAACAACCAAAAGAAAGAGCCGCAAATGCAAACAATATTATGGCAAATCCTATCCTCCTGGCAAATGATCGCAATAGACCCATCCGGGACTATGCGTCACCTAACTTGTATGATTTCTCCTCAGGAATCATGAGGCCAGCTTTGGACGGTTCAAGGTTTAAGATGAAGCCAGTTTTGATACAGATGATCTAGACAGCCAGACAATTTGGTGTACGGCGTGGCGAAGATCCGCACGCCCATCTTCGAAGTTTTATTGAATTTGTAACACTTTTGTTTTCCCAAATATCTCTGCTGAAGAAGTTCGACTCATGCTATTTCCATTTTCGTTATATGATAAACCAAGGAAATGGGCATATTCCCTCGAACCAGGGGAGATAACTTCATGGGAACAGGTTGTCGAGAAGTTCATGAGGAAGTATTTCCCTCCTACGCAAAATGCAAGAAGGAGGAAGTTAATCACGAATTTTAAACAAGAAGATGAATCGCTCAGCGACGCGTGGGCGAGGTTTAATAGATTAGTGCAAGATTTTCCGCACAACGGATTACCAGATTGTCTCAATATGGAAATTTTCTACCATGGATTAAATCCTACATTGTAGACAGCCGCCAATGCGGTAGCAGCAGGCGATCTACTTGAGAAAACTTATAATGAGGCTAAAAATATCCTTGATTGCATATCGAAAAATCATGAAGATTGGTAGGAAAGCGATCAACGAATAAAACTAAGAGAAGGTAACACAAATAATAGGGCCATCGCATTTTCGCAGAATCAAATGAATGCAATGATAAATTTGTTACAGGGCATCTCAATTAACAATCCTGGAATGCAAAGAGGGCAAGTCAACGCAATTGAACAGACGAGCACGAGCTGTGCTACATGTGGAGAATCGCATCTGATTGAAGAATGTCCAAGGAACCTGCAGTCAATCTACTTTGTAAAGAACAACCCTTTCTTAAATACATACAACCTTGAGTGGAGAAACCACTTTAATTTTGCTTGGAAAAAGAACCAACAAAAAGGATATCAACCTATGGCACAAAAAGAAGGACCGCCAGAATTTTTCCAACGAATTAATGGTCAACAGCAACAACAAGCTAGCATCTCACAAGCACCGCCATCATCCTGTCTAGAGAACCTACTAAAACAATACATTGAAAAGAATAAGACGGTCCTCTAGAACCAGGCGACTTCCATCTGCAATCTAGAAATCCAAATAGGATAGATTGCGGGAGAACTGAAAAATAGATCGCAAGGGATGCTGCTAAGCTCAACTGAGCTCCCACGTAACCTGGGGAACACAGGGAAAGAGCACTACCAAGTTGTCACCCTACGAAGTGAAAAGACGATAGTAGAAGAAAGGAAAGATTCTAGCAGGACCAATCCGAACACGATGGAATCCAAGAAACTATTGACGTGAAATGAATAAGAAGAGCCCGAGACGACGAAACCGGAAGTTGCGACCACCTCCAAACCTTTAGACTACGAAATAGTAAACATACAGCTACCACCATTCCCGCAAAGGCTGAAAAAGAAACAAAATGATGAAGGGCAACATCATCACTTTTTGGAATTATTAAAACAACTACACATCAAGAAGTGATAGAGCAAATGCCGAAATATACCAAGTTTTTTAACGATATGGTGTCAAAGAAAAGAAGCACAGGAAAGTTCTCTATGGTCGCATTAACACAAAAATAAAATATTGTAATCCCACTGAAGATGCACGACTCAGGAAGCCTTACGATCCCTTGCTCAATTGGCGGGATCTACATCGGTCAAGCATTATGCGATCTTAAGGTCAGCATAATGCTTGACCGATGTAGATAAGGTCAGCATAAATTTAATGCCCCTTTCAATCTTCAAACAGTTGAATATGAGGCAGCTAATGCCTACGACGGTGACTCTTCAGCCTTCGAACAGGTCCCTAGTTCACCCAGAGGGAAATTTGAAGGATGTCTTGGTCACAATCGATAAATTCATTCTACCAGTAGACTTCATCATTCTAGACTATGAGGCAAACAAAGATGTGCCTATCATATTGGGACGACCATTTCTATCTACTGGTTGTGCCCAAATTGATGTGCATAAAGGAAAGATCACGATGAGTATAAATGGGAAGAAGCTCAGGTTTAACATAATAAAGGCGATGAAGTGTCCAGAAGATGAAGACCTATCAGAATCTGACAATGAACACAATTGCAATGAAGAGTTGGATTCCGTAGAAGAAGATGAAGAAGAAGATGATGCGACAATATCCGTAGAAACCTGCCATGTAATCACGGAGACATCAAGCCATGACAAAATCTTGAATTTGAATGAAGAGAGAAAAACACAAAAACCTTCCTTAGAACAACCACCTACCTTGGAGCTGAAAACTCTACCAAGTCATTTGAAGTATGTTTTCCTTGGGCAAAATGAAACCTTGCTAGTGATAATATCCTATGCGCGACCAGAAGAACAGAAAATGCGCTGCTCAGCATTTTGAAGAAGTATATAAAAGCAATCGGGGGATGCTAGTAGATATAAGAGGAATTAGTCCAGCATACTGCATGCATAGAATTCGTCTCGAAGAAAACCAAAAAGGGTCTATTGAACCTTAGCACAGACTGAACCTTGCAATGAAGGAAGTTGTAAAAAAGGAGACCATTAAATGGTTGGACGCAAGCATCATATACCTAATCGCCAATAACACGTGGGTTAGCCCCGTGCAATGCATTCCCAAGAAGGGCGGAATGACGAAAGTCCCGAATGCAAACAACGAATTAATACCAATGAGGAGCATCACTGGCTGGTGGATTTGCATAGACTACCAAAAGCTTAATGCGGTGACGAAGAAGGATCATTTCCCTTTACCTTTTATTACAAATTAATACCAATGAGGAGCGTCTCTTTACCTTTTATTGATCGGAAGCATCATATACCAGAAGCTAAATTTTTGAATGGGTTGAGAGGTATTTAGCTAGCATGACTTAAGATTTACATTTTATGCGGTCATCTTGTCTTATGTATATGTCATTCACCCTTTATAGATACTTGAGAGAGTAGTCTAAAGATAGAATCTAGACTTGAAAAAGTCAGATTAGAACCGCATAAGCAAGAAATAGAAACTTAGACATAAGTTCTGTTGCTATCTACACATCGTATACACCTTAGAAATAGGTATGATTGTATGTGGTCACCTTGTTTTATGTGTGCATTACTCATCCTCGCATAAACAAGAATAAAGGCTTAGACATAAGTCCTATTGAGTTTATCGTATACTCATCACATGTGTCCAAGAAATAGGAGTTATGGCATTCTGCATTGAGAGATGATGTATTGTTATTTGTGTGTAGCATGATCGTATAACTTGTGCACAATCTTAGGAAATGTTAGCTAAACCCCTTCTCAACCCCTTCATGCATACTCATTGTAACTCTATGCTTTTATTAACTCTGTGTTCAACTTCGTTGCATAGGAAAAATTCTTAATCAAAACACCATCCATTTCATTTGTTTTTACTACCGCAAGAGAATCAAAGTGATTGTCGCATATTTACTCAGTAGTCCCTAAGTTCGACCCTAGACTTACCAGAAAACCTAATAAGGCTTATACTTGGGTCTTGTTAGGAAAACTTGCATGATCATCGCATAACACACATCACTGCAAAATAACATCATAATTGCACGCATCACCAGACTCGTTTTGAGGTTTTGTAGTGGAGACTACAGCTTATATCCTCAATTGTGTTCATTTCGAGAGTGTTGCCAGAACACCTTTGGAGTTGTGGAACAGGCGTAAAGCTAGTTTGTATCACTTTCCCGTATATGAGGTTGCCTAGCACATGTGCTTGAGGCCAATCCAAAGAAACTAGAACATCGTTTGAGGCTATGCCTATTTGTAGGCTACCCCAAAGGTACACAAGGGGGTTGCTTTTTTTATCCTAGGGAAAACAGAGTGTTTGTGTCGACAAACGCTACCTTCTGAAGAAGGATCATATGAGGGAGCATAGTCCACGTAGTAAAATCATGTTGTGTGAACTTTCCAACAAAACTACTGAAACTTCGACAAGAGTTGTTGAAGGGCCTGCTCTATAAGTAAGAGTTGTTGATGGAAGTTCATCTGGTAGGTCAGAACCACCTCAAGATTTGAGGGAACCTCGACGTAGTTGGAGGTTGCGAACCCACCTATTCGTTATATGGGTTTCACTGAAATTCTGGCTATGGTAGCCGATGGCGAGGTTGAGGATCCGTTATCTTATCAGAAAGCAATGGAGGATGTTGACCGGGATGAATTGGTCGAAGCCATGGATCTCGAGATGGAGTCAATGTACTTTAACTTAGTATGGGATCTTGTAGATCAGCCTGATGGGATAAAATCTATAGGTTGCAAATGGATCTATAAGAGGAAACGGGGTGTCGATGGGAAGGTGCAAACCTTTAAGGCTAAACTTGTGGCAAAGGGTTATACCCAGGTGGAAGGAGTCGACTATGAGAAGACTTTCTCGCCTGTTGCCATGTTGAAGTCTATCCGCATCATCCTGTTCATTGTCTCATATTATGACTATAAGATATAGCAAATGGACGTCAAGAATGCCTTTCTGAATGGTAATCTTGAGGAGACATTTATATGGGGCAGCCTGAGGGATTCATAGCCCAAGTCAAGAGCAAAAGGTTTTCAAACTGAATCGGTCCATTTGTGGGAACAGATGTCTCGATTTTGAAACATTCATTTTGATACTGTGATCAAATTGTATGGCTTTGACCAAAACATTGATGAACCTTGTGTCTACAAGAAAATCATTAACAATTCAGTAGTTTTTCCAGTGTTGTATGTAGACGATATCCTTCTCATTGGGAATGATATAGGTCTACTGAAGTTAAGAACTGGCTAGCGACCCAATTCGAAATGAAAGATTTAGGAGAGGGTCAGTTTGATTTTGGTATTCAGATCTTTCGGGATCGAAATCACAAATTGCTAGCATTGTCTCAGGCATCGTACATTGACAAGATGTTGCTCAAGTACTCGATGCAGAACTCCAAAAGGGGCCTACTGCCTTTCAGGCATGAAGTTACATTGTCTAAGGAAATGTGTCCTAAGACACCTCAAGAGGTTGAGAAGATGAGACGGGTCCCCTATGCTTCCATTGTTGGTAGTTTGATGTATGTGATGTTGTTTACTAGACCTGACATCTACTATGTTGTGGGGATAGTCAATAGATATCAGTCTAATCTAGGATAGGTTCCTTGGGCCACAATCAAGCACATCCTCAAGTATCTTCGGAGAACGAGGGATTACATGCTCGTGTATGGATCTAAGGATTTGATCCTTACTAGATACACGGACTCTGACTTTCAGACTGATAAGGATTGTAAAACATCCACTTCAGGCTCAGTGTTCACTCTTAATGGAGGAGCTGTAGTGTGAGGAAGCACTAAGTAGAGGTGCATCGCTGACTCTACAATAGAGGCCGAGTATGTAGCGACTTGTGAAGCTACTAAGGAGGCCATTTGGCTCTGGAAGTTCTTGACTGATCTAGAAGTGGTTCCAAACATGTATAGGCCCATTACCTTTTATTGTGATAATAGTGGTGCTGTGGCGAACTTTAGGGAGCCTAGGATTTACAAGCGTGGCAAACATATAGAGAGGAAGTATCATTTCATCCGTGAGATAATGCATTGATGGAACGTGATAGTCACGAAGATCGCTTCAGAGTACAACGTTGCTGTCCTGTTTACGAAGACTCTTTCGACTATAGTTTTTTAGGATCACCTTTAGAGCATGGGTCTACGGCACTACCCGCAGCTGAACTAGGGCAAGTGGAAGATTTTTTGTATTGGGCCCTAGTGACCTAGTTTAATTTTTTGTACTTGTTTTTATCTTGTACACTCACTCGTTTTAGGACAAGTGGAAATTATTTGGGGTTAGTACCCTAAACTCTTGTTAGGTCCAGTAGTTTGTAAACATCTGTATTGAACAAATGCTTGTAATGTAATAATATGAGATATTTTTTTCACTGTTGTCTATGAAACATGAGATGTTTTATTTGCTTTACCATAAACCAATAAACTAAAATCTCTGGTTGTTGTTGTAACTTAAGAATGCATGTGGAGACATACAGGTGGATCATGCTTTAAGTGATAACCAAAATGGTCTGTAGTATATGGATATAAGAGGGAAACCTTATCCTAGTGACACTACAGATTCGGCCCACTTTATAGATAGTTACAAGTGTTGTGACGTGCTACAGATAGTCCGATTCTAATCATTCATGTAGAGACATGCAAGCGGAGGTGTCCTATACAAAAGAGTTTGTATAAGACTAAACCACAAAGTGTATAGTCTCGTTAAATAATTTCGTTCATGACAGAGGCTTCACTTGACTAGGATGACCATAGGTAACATGACCTTAATCTTGAGTGAGTTGGGAACTCCTGCCTTTGAGGGCGGTCCTTTGATTTGCATGGGTGCGAGTGGCCAGATCGCCAACTCAAACCTACCACTTTGGGGATTCGTCTGATTAGGGAGCTGGGAACTCAGCTACACAAGATGGAATTCATGTAGGGGTAAGTAGATAGATTGCTCCCTGAAGGGCTGATTCCGGAGCTTAAACGATGTAGCACCACACATCTTCTCATGGCCCGAGAGGTGTCCACTCATAGTAGGACTATGATGTATTATTTATTAGAGGGATCAGTGGTACTTAAGGAGTTAAATGTAACTATAGGGGCAAAACGGTAAATTAGTCCAACCGTACTTACGAGCATCTGTGAAAGGTTATCGTACTGTTGAGTGGTTATATTTGATGGACACATAAATATATCTGTGGTGAGAAGAATGCAACTGTCAGTCTTTAGTGGAGTATTCGATAGTTAACGGATGGTGGATCTCGTGGCTAAATAGTTTAGTCAGCTATTCACATACCGTTGGAGCTTCAAGCTACAGGTTCATAAGGCCCCCTTGGTAGCTCAATGGATTCAAGTTGAGAATCAGTTTTTCGATGAGTTTGAAGTGTTTAAATTGACAAGAGGGAGTTTGATTATATATGATATGATTAAACTGGTTCAATTATATATGATATAGTTGACATGATGTATGAGATACATTATTTAAAGGACTATGGTTTAAATGTTACATATGATGTGATATTAAAACTATAGGTTATAAATATAATATGATAAGTTAGTTATTATATTTATTTATAATTAAAAACAATTATGAGATAATTGTTGGTGGTTTTCTCCATAATCCTGCGTGAAAATGAGAGGTTGTATTCAGTTTTCATAACTGAAAGGATAAAATGAAAATTGTTTTCATTTTGGAAAAGAATCGCATAATTGCTTCAAAATTGTACACTGCCTATCGTTTAGTGCACGAGAGCCTATACGGCAGGACAAAGTGTTTTCCTAAACGATTGTGTACATGTGCATCTGTCTAAACGATTACTAAACGATCGCATTCCTGAGCGAGATTCACTAAATGATCGTGTAAACGATCAAGACACATTACCTAAAAGATCGTTCACCTTTTCTAAACGATCAAGCACAAATCTATATGATAGACTCAAAACTCTCCCACTTGCTTGGTTTTTTAATACAATCGTTGTTTCCTTCTTCCTTCTACCAAATCCAACAGATCCTACACCTCCTGGATTCTCACTCCGAGAATACCAAGGTCACTAAGTGGTGGTGTCCCGGTTACTGCTTGTTCGTGGAAAAGTCTGTTTGTGTGCTAAGCGACAATGAGAGATTTGGGTAGACGATTTTCTTGACGTTGTAGCGACAGCGAGAAGTGCTGATCCAAGCGAGAGCGAAAGATAAACAGAATAAAAGTTCTTCAAAGGTGAGTCTCTTGTTCCTTTATATTTAAGTTTTCAAAGCATGTTGTAATTTATTCTAAAATGCATAACTTGTATGTATATTTGTGAATGCTTGTATTTTTGTCACAATGAATTTGGAACGGTCTTGCTTCCACTCATAGGTATTCTTTGATAAGAGTTCCTACAATTGGTATCCAAGCCAGGTTTTGATATTCCAAATTCATTGATGTATAGAATAGCATTTACATTCTTGGTGGGTAAAGCATGTCTGCATTCTGTTTAAGTGTTAAATAGGTTTTTGGATGTGGATTAATGGAGTTTTCTCAAATGGTTGCCTCTGGTTATTGAGTTCTTTTACATTCAAAGTTAATTGTAAGAGCCCATGTGTTTTTGGGCATATTAACTTCCTATCAAGTCTGTATTTCAAAGAGTTTGAGTTAGTGTGAGTCACTCTTCATGAAGCTTCAAGAAAAGAAGTTACGCTGTACTTCAAGGAAGAAGAAGACCAAGCATTGGTCAGGTCATGTAAATAATGGGGTAAGTGATCGTTGAGTATGAGATACTCGGCAGCAAGGTTGACGCACGCGCACTAAACGATCATATAGCTACGCAAGCTTCATCGCTTAGTCACTGACTACATGATCGTGGAGTAGAGGTTACTTAAGCACTTGCTCTATGATCGTCTAGACGATTGTGCTTCATAGCAACGTTGTCGTCTAAGTGATTGTTTAGACTTGCACGTTTAATGTTAGTGCGCTAAACGATTGAAAGCCTCATGCTTCATTGCATTATAAATGGTACTCGATCATAGCTAGTGGATACTCGACTAGTTTCCTAAATGATCAGAGAGGCTTCGCCTGGGCAGTTCAAGATCCGGTTCGCCTGTGAACTAGTTTGCTCGATGGATTTATGTAATAGATAGTATTTAATTTCCGGTTTTGAGGCTAATCATCACAGTCCATTAGTCTTTGGTGAATGTACATGAGATGTATGTTTGATTATATGTCATATGGTATGTCATATAGTTGAAATCCGGTTATGCATTGGTCATGCATCATCTCTATATTGTAAGAGTTATGATATAGTAGTTTGTATGAATTAAATTACATAAGAGGATGCTCATGCATCATATAATATAAGAGTTATATTTATGCATGCATTAAGCATAGACATGCATCATCTTTATATTATAAGCGTTATAGTATAAGGGTATGGAAGCATGTTTTCTTTGTTCATTACAAGTATATAAGAGTTATATATAGTAATGAATGGACATTGCATGAAGCATGACACATAGGTTAAATTTATAAGAGTTATAAATACCTAGTTGTGTATGGCTATGTGAATGGATTTTGGTTGTTTCTTTTATAAGTGTTATAAGGCAAATTAGAACTAAAATAAATAAGAAAGACATGCATGCAAACTTAAGCTTGAATCATGGTTTAAAAAGAGTTTTAAAACTTGGTGGAGATAGACCTAAGATCACGGTTCTAATGAGATTAGCAACCAAAGATTTAATTTTTTAATCAGTTTAATAGGATTAAATTGACTAATAAAAGATTAAATATGTAGCAAATCTATCTATAAGGGACCTTTTGTCTAAGGCGGATTCTATCTAGGCTGGGGTACTTAAGCTGATGGAAATGGAACACCCCTACCTAGGAACCTACCTAGAAAGGTGAATTAGATAGATTTGATGCATGCATGCAAATTTGAGGACAGTCCGTTAAAGAGTTTAATGGGACTACTTGAACTTGTTTAATTTCAAAACCAAAAGTTATTTTTGAGCAAATTAAACTGACTTAGATAAAACTAGTAGCCGGATGGTCTAAGTTAATGAACCCCTAGGTAAAACATTCAGTGGGAGGTACTTGGGGTATATGATACTTCATTTAAACCTCTTCTTGCTTCTCCCTTTATGTTCACATGGTGAGATCTATCCTCGGCCTCATGGCACCCTAGGAATTCCACCTAAAGGATGGTGTTTGGTTAGGTCAATATCAAGGTGAATGAAGAGAATGTTTATAGTAAATGGGAGCAGGACGTGCAATAGTATATCCCATGGTCTCTCTTGTTAGGTTGGATAACGTTTCTATGCATCGCCTCGAGGCACCCTAGGAGTGTCCTCCCTATAGAATGGCTATTTTACTTGACTCTTTATCTGATCTCCTATATAGGATAAGGTCACTTTAGTCTCTTGTCCTAATCTGCTTTTTCCCTATGGTGGGTGCATTAGACTGTGACTCTAGGGCCGAAAATGAGGGGTTACAATTACGCGGAATTGTTAAAGGTTAACAGTTTTGGACCAAAAAATGGTGACTGTTAGGGTCTGTACAAGAGTTGTTTCTGCCTAATGGTTGAGAGTGTCTTATCCCAATGAAGGGGCATCTGATAACCCCACCGGTGACATTTGTCCTGCCTTGTTGGGGCATCATTGTGAAATAGATGTCTTTTCACTTAGGGCACATGAAAACAATTTTCTAAAACTAAAATTGGTGTTAAAATATGGTATTGCATAGACTCATTAAGTTTGTTCATTTTTCAGCAACGTAAATATGGCTACAGCCATATTAGCTCTTTTAAGTGCTACCAAATTTACTTGCGAGAACTACGCTAGTTGGAAACACATGATCACAACAATCTTAATCATCGATGACTTGAGGTTCGTCCTTACGGAGGAATGTTCTCCTATTCCACCTTAAAATGCCACTCGAAATGTTTGGGAGGCTTATGAGCGCTGGACACAAGCGAACGAGAAGGCCCGAGCTTATATCTTGGCCAGTCTTAATGATGTTTTTGGCAAAAGCATGATCCTATGGTCTCAGCACGTGAAATCATTGAGTCCCTATGGGGAATGTTCAGACAACCATCTAGGTAGCTCAAGCATAAAGCTCTGAAATGCATCTTCAACTCCAAAATGGAGGAAGGAACCTCTATTCGTGAACATGTGCTGAATATGATGGTCCACTTCAATGTGGCAGGGATGAATGGGTCACGCATCGATAAGGGCAGCAAGGTTAGCATCATCCTACACTCGTTGCCGCATAGCTTCCTGCAGTTTGTTAGTAACGCTATACTGAACAAAGTGGACTATACCCTTACAACTCTCCTCAACGAGTTGCAGAAATTCCAATCCTTGCTGCAAAGTAAGGAGAAGAAGGTAAGTGAGGCAAATGTTGCTTCATCTTCAAAGAAGCTCCATAAGGGTTCGATCTTAGGGACTAAGTTTGCACCTTCTACTTCTAACACTTCCATGTGGAAGAAGTAGAAGGGTGAGAAGGGGAAAGGGAAGGCACCTGCTAACCCACAGCCTGTCGTCCAACAGGGTAGGCAACCAGCGCCGGTTGACAAAGGAAAGTGTTTCCATTGCAACTAGGATGGGCACTGGAAGCGGAACTTTCCTTGCTGGATCAAGGAGAAGAAGAAGGCTAAGACCAAGAAAAAAAAGGTAAATATGATTTACTAGTTTTAGAAACCTGTTTAGTGGAGAATGATGATTCTTTCTGGATTTTTGACTTTGGGGCCACTAATCATGTTTGTTCTTCTTTTTAGGGGATTAGATCCTGGCAGCAGCTTGAGGCTGGAGAGATGACGATGCGAGTAAGCATCGGGCACGTCGTCTCAGCTGTGGCAGTGGGAGGGCTCCAGTTGACTTTACAGAAGATGTTTATCATTTTGAATGATGTTTATGTTTTTCCCGAGTTAAAGCGGAACTTGATTTCTGTAAAGTGTCTAATTTTGTGTAAATATACTCTAAATTTTGATTTGAATGAAGTGTTTATTCATAAAGATGGAGTTGAAATCTATTCAGCAAAATTGGAAAACAACTTGTATGTGCTAAGGAAGCCTTTCAATTCCATTTCTCTCCTCTTGGGAATACATATTTCTATTGGCTATATATCTTTACAATGCCAGTTCAAGCTATCTTCTATCTCGAGCAAGAAAAGAGCAATGAGTTCCCTCCATAACATAGAGATGTTTAAAACTGTCGTAACTCAAAGTAAACGACGAAAGGTTTCTCCTAAAGAAAATGCCCATTTTGGCACCTTCGATTAGGGCACATCAATCTCAATAGGATTGAGAGGTTGGTGAAGTATGGACTTCTAAATGAGTTAGAAGAAAATTCTTTACTGGTGTGCGAAGGCAAGATTACTAGAAGACCTTATACTAGAAAAGATTATCGAGCCAAAGAGCCTCTAGAGTTAGTGCATTCAGACCTTTATGATCTGATGAATGTGCGAATTAGGGGAGGCTATGAGTATTTCATAACTTTTACTGATAATTACTCTCGGTATGGGTATGTTTATTTGATGCAATGGAAGTCTGAATGCTTTGAAAAGTTCAAAGAGTTTAAGGCTGAAGTTGAAAATGCATTGAATAGACGGATTAAAACACTTCGATTGGATCGAGGTGAAGAGTTTTTGGATTTAGGGTTCCAGGACTATTTGATAGAATATGGAATCATTTCCCAACTCTTAGCGCTGGGTACACCTCAGCAGAATGGTGTAGCAGAGAGGAGAAATAGAACCTTGATGGACATGGTTCGGTTGATGATGAGTTATGCATCCTTACCGGACTCGTTTTGGGGTTTTATAGTGGAGATTGCAATGTATATCCTCAACTATGTTCCTTCCAAGTGTGTTGCGAGAACACCTTCGGAATTATGGAACGGGCGTAAAGCGAGTTTATGTCACTTCCGCATATGAGGTTGCCCAGCACATGTGCTTGAGGCTAATCCAAAAAAATTGGAACCACGGTCGAGGTTGTGCCTCTTTATAGGCTACCCCAAAGGTACACAAGGGGGTTACTTTTATGATCCTACAGATAACAGAGTGTTTGTGTCGACAAATGCTACCATCCTGAAGGAGGATCATAGTAGGGAGCACAGTCCACGTAGTAAGATCGTGTTGCGTGAACTTTCTAATGAAACTATTGAAACTTCAACAAGAGTTGTTGAAGGTCCTGCTCCATCAGCAAGAGTTGTTGATGGTAGTTCATCTGGTAGGTCAGTTCCACCTCAATAGCTGAGGGAACCTTGACGCAGTGAGAGGGTTGCGAACCCACCTTTTTGCTATATGGGTTTCACGGAAATCTTGGCTATGTTGGCCGATGGTGAGGTTGAGGATCCGTTGTTTTATCAGAAGGCAATGGAGGATGTTGAACGGGATGAATGGGTCAAAGCCATGGATCTTGAGATGGAGTCAATGTACTTTAACTTAGCATGGGATCTTGTAGATCATCCTGATGGGATAAAACTTATAGGTTGCAAATGGATCTACAAGAGGAAACGGGGTACTGATCGGAAGGTGCAAACCTTTAAGGCTAGACTTGTGGCAAAGGGTTATACCCAGGTGGAGGGAGTCGACTATGAGGAGACTTTCTCGCATGTTTCCATGTTGAAATCTATCTGCATCCTCCTATCCATTTCCTCATATTATGACTATGAGATATGACAAATGGACGTCAAGACTGCCTTTCTAAATGGTAATCTTAAGGAGACCATTTATATGGTGTAGCCCAAGGTCAAGAGCAAAAAGTTTGCAAACTGAATTGATCCATTTATGGGCTGAAACAGGTGTCTCGATCTTGGATTATTCAATTTTATATTGCGATCAAATCGTATAGCTTTGACTAAAACGTTGATGAGTCTTGTGTCTACAAGAAAATCATCAATAGTTTAGTAGTTTTCCTAGTGTTGTATGTAGACGATATCCTACTCATCGAGAATGATGTAGGTCTATTGACATCAGTTAAGAACTGGCTAGTGATAATGGGTAGAAATACACGTTATTACAGCGCAAATAAGTAAAACAATGAGAAAATGCGACGATAAAAATATAAAATATCATGTCCAAAAGCGCTAAACTGAAGAAATTGTGATCCCATGCGCCCATCGCACAAAAGTAGCTAATTTACTTATTTTGTGTAGGAAAAATGTGTTGCGCAAGTAAAATTGCAATCCAAGGAATTAGGCATCCGCGCTCTTAAAGATTGCGATCGTATGCGATCGTGAGAAGGTTCTCAAGAAGGTGGCCGCATGAAGACTGCGCATCAAGGTGGCAGCATAATAAATCATGATGGGACGGAAAGCTGATGACGATCGCATTCGAATTAAGTTGACAAGCCGTTAAAGTCATACTGTAGCGAGTACACTCAACTTTCGATGACCATTAATTGGTGGATCAGAGCAGAAGATTTAATGATTGCCCATCATTGTAATCATTAGAGACAAAGGCTGCTTCACCTTGAGCTCTATAAATACCGAAGGCCACCATTGTAACGAGTATCGCCATATAGAAGAGAGAATAAGTTAGAGAGTTGTTAGTTCGTTCACGTACATACTCATACTTAGATTTAGAAGACGGAGACGAGTTAGGAGATGAAGAAGACGAGAGATCATTCCTAGACAGATTGAGAGACTGCCGAAAAGTGCTACAAAGGGAGAGAGGGCCAACATTTGCAAGAGCAAGAATATTCATCTGGATAGAGTTAGAGTGAAAATGACAGTGTAAAAGGCCATAGGAAGCAAGACATTTCTACCGGGCTTCTTATCTCTATTTTCCATTGCTCTTATGTGTTCAGCAGTTTATTCATAGAAAATGGAAATCTCATTTCAAACTATGTTCAATCTCTCCATACTTCGCATGAGTAGCTAAATTTTCGAATGGGTTGAGAAGTACTTAGCTAGCATGACCTAAGATTTACATTCTATCCGATCATCTTGTCTTATGTATGCGTCATTCACCCTTTAGAGATACCTGAAAGAGTAGTCTAAAGATTAGAATCTAGACTTGAGATAGTCAGATTAGAATCTAGGCTTGAGAGAGTCAGATTAAAACCTCATAAGCAAGAAATAGAAACTTAGACATAAGTTCTATTGCTATTTACACATCGCATGCACCCTAGAAATAGGATATGATAGTATGCGGTCACCTTGTTTTATGTATGCATCATGCATCATCGCATAGACAAGAATAGAGGGTTAGACATAAGTCCTATCGACTTTTTCATATACATCGCATGCATCCTAGAAATAAGAATTATGGCATTTACATTGAGAGATGACATGCTGTTGTTTGTGGGTAGCATGATTGCATAGCTTGTACGTAATCTTAGGAAGTGTTAGCTAAACCCCTTCTTAACCCGTTCACTGCATACTCATTGTAACTCTCGATTTCATCAACTCTTTGTTCGAACTCCGTCGCATAGGAAATATTCTTTGTCAAAACACCATCCAACTTATTTTTTTTCACCATTGCAAGAGAATCAAAATAGCTGTAGCATATTTACTCAGTAGTCCCTGTGTTCGACCTTGGACTTACCAGGAAACCTAATGAGGCTTATACTTGAGTCTTATTAGGAAAACTTGTATATGCAATGCATAACACATCACTGCAACTTCACATCATAAACGCATCACGTTTAGAATGCATCATGTTTTTGGCACCGTTGTCGGGGACTATGACAGTACATATTGCGCTAACAGTAAACCTTTTGATTTTCTTTACAGCTTTTGACCTTTGTGCACTGCCGTTCCTTTGTTAAGGGAAGAAGCAGGTGTCACATGAGCAAAGGACACGTTCCTGAGCCAACTACGACCCAGAGATCGAAAGAACGTTCCGAAGAGGACAGAGAAACAACCGCCGACAACAACAAGAAAGAACTCCAAGAATGGCGAAACAACTAGAAGAAAGAGCCACAAATGCAAACAACATCATGGCAAACCCCATTCTCCTAGCGAACAACTGCAATAGACCCATCCGGGACTATGTGTCACCTAACCTATATGATTTCTCCCCAGGAATCATGAGGCCAGCTTTGGATGGATTGAGTTTAAGATGAAGTCGGTTATGTTACAAATGATCCAGACAGTCGGACAGTTTGGGTGGAAGGCGTGGCGAAGATCCGCATGCCCATCTCCAGAGTTTTATTGAAATCTGTAACACTTTTGTATTACTAAATATCTCAGCTGAAGAAGTTCGACTAACGCTGTTCCCATTTTCGTTATGCAATTAAGCTAAGAAATGGGCATATTCCCTCGAACCAGGGGAGATAACCTCGTGGGAAAAATTTGTAGAGATGTTCATGAAGAAATACTTCCCTCCTACTGAGAATGTAAGAAAGAGGAAGTTGATTACAAATTTTGAACATGAAATAAATGAATCGCTCAGTGATGTATGGGCGAGGTTTAAAAGATTGGTGCGAGATTGTCCACACAACAGATTACCAGACTAACTCCAGATGGAGATATTTGATCACAATTTTAACCCTGCATCGCAGACAGCTGCCAATGTGGCAGTAGCTTGTGGTCTGCTTGATAAAACTTATGATGAGGCTAAAAATATTCTTGATTGCATATCAAAGAATCACGAAGATTGGCAGGAAAGCGATCAACGACTCAAAATTCGAGAAGGTAACGCAAACAATGGGGCCATCTCATCTCTATAGAATCAAATGAATGCGATGATTAATCTGTTACAGGGCATCGCAATCAACAACTCTGGAACGCAAAGAGGGCATGTCAATGAAATTGAACAGACGAGCATGAGTTGTGCTACTTGTGGAGAATTGCATCTGATTGAAGAATGTCCAAGGAACCCACAGTCAGTATACTTCTTTAAGAACAATCCTTTCTCTAATACATACAACCCCGAGTGGAGAAACTGTTGGAAGGAAAATTAGGGATGGATGGGGTTATACATGCAATCATGTGTTAGACATGGCTTAAGCTATTCGTTTACGCCTATGCGTCGAAATGAAAATGCATTAATCTAGTATGCAATGACCATGCATTCCTATCACAAGTTTTCTTATGCTCGCGCCAAGTATAACACGAACGCAAGTTTCTCGGGTAATCTGAGGTCGAACTCAAGAACTTGTCACTCAATAATGCCCGTGAAGCAATGCGTTTGAGACGGTGAATAAAAATAAAACATAGAAAGTTTAATGAATTTACACACTACTTCTACCCTTAACTAAACAGATTGAGCAATAGAAGACTTGCGATGAGAATAGATAGATACAAAACAACCATTAACGCATAGTAAATGTTTATTATCTTAGATCTCCTGAGTAATCCCAAGTCATTGCACTAATGCATCGCACACCTCTCGGTGGTCAGCCGCATGACCATATCTCTATAGTGCATGGTTACGTCGAGCATAAGATTGTGCCTATCTCTAGAAACAATGCAAACTTTGCTTTAGTGCGTTCCATCTCTTACCTTCTCAGGCAGTTAGACGTCACTATTTAACTTATAGACAAGTAATGCAACAACCCATAGACAAGCGTTGCTACAGCCTTTCACCAAGCAAAGAGGATTAACTTACTATACTCGCACAACGCACACCTCTCGGTGGGTTGCTACATGCGTCCTATCTCTAGGCTACAGGATTAAGTATGTGATCGTCTTTGATAAATAAACAATGAAGATAAGCAATGATAGAGATAAAGATGATGATGAAGATGGCATTGAAGGATCAAAAGATGCATTGATTTCAAATTGTCTTAATATCTTAAGCTAAAATATAATACAATACAGAGGTTAGAAGAGAAATGAAGGACTTCGCGTCAAGGCTACCGGTGATACCATGGATGAATGGTGGAGATGTCTCTATCGAGCTCTATCTCCGGCGAAAGCTCCGATCGTCACTCAGTCTGGTTTGTGGAGGTGAAGAATTCTCACTGAAAATCTTGTTTAGGCTCTCATCTATGATCGTAAGCCTCTGCCTTGAGGCAAAAGTTCGGATGTCTTGAAATAAAGGTCCAAAGGGCTATTTATAGAGTTTAAACGCCGACAGCTATCATGATTTCATTATGGCTCACTGCTGTTTTTGTCGTAGTATGGGCAATGTCACATCTTCTTATCTTGTTGACACTCCCAAGGTATGCATCCGAGCTTGATTCAGTTGAAGTATCAACGCGTTCTACCCATCTTGCGATCATCCTTCTATTATGGTTGTCACTCCGTGGCCGCAATTTCCAATTGATCAAAAAATTCACTTGATCACCGCAACTTTCATGCTATGGGCGCATTCGATCACCGCAAGTTCCATGGGATAGACGCATGCGATCCAACTTTCAGCGCATGCGTTTGTCTTTGCGATCGCCTGGCTTCAGTGCATGCGTTTGTCAGCGATTGCTTATTTCCAATGCATGCTTTTGATTTCTGCGATAGCCACAAAAATATACATTTTGGCATGGAGTAACGCATAATATTGAGGTCAGTGAGGATTTAGGTGCTAATCGACGCAAAACTCAATTTTTAACAAATTCTAAGTATTATCACTGCATTTTCTACTTGTTAGCCCTCATAATTCTAAATAACAGGCTTATAATAACTGGCATTTCTGCCAATTATCACACCCTCAAACTTAGAATCATGCTTCTCCTCAAGCATGCGTTATACTCAAGAAATTCTTAACTCACCTTCCAGCGTCTCTTTGCGATGACCATCTTCTCAGAATATAATTTACTCGTACTTCTAACCATGGACGCAATGCTCTCCCCCACTTCGGCTGCTTCTTCAAAGAAATCTTTTCTAAGCTAAATTTGGAAAGCCTTTGCTCAAAAACTTTTTATTCATTCACCATAACTTTGCGTTCAACTCGTGAGAATACGTTCGATCAAAACAATTCCAGATTATGTGTTTACTTATTCGAATGCGGCGTTGAACCTGGTTACGCTCTTCATTTTGGCTTACCCCCACGTGTGTCATGCGGGCATCCAACTTCGGTTGTGTTCCATATTCAACTCAACTCATGTCTTGCTTAATTTGGCTTGTGTTCGACAGAGGAGTTGCGCTTATGCGTTGATCCTGACGTCTTACCTTCGTTTTGGCTTGCCCCCACGGGTGTCATGCGGACATCCAACTACGGGTAAGTTCCTTTCACAACTCAACTCTTATCAACATGGGTTTCCTCATTGCGTTGACAGTGGAACTGTTATTTTTTCTATTTTTATTTATTTATTTATTTTATGAAAGGAATGACCATAATGTAGTGAACGCAATTCTCCAAGACCGCTGCCACTCCCAAACTTAGAGGGTGGCAGCGTTCTCACTGCAAGCTAAAAACAAACTCAACAGGAATGTGATGACAAATGTTTGAGCAAAGGTTTGCACATAATAAAACTATAGACTTTCACAATTTGAAGAAGCTATTAAAAGGAAGGGGCGCCTTACGATGCCTAGTTAGCGGATGTGGTGAATTATTTATACCATCATAGATGCATCGCAAAGGATTGCAATCAGATAAGAAGAATTCAAAAAGGATAATGCATAAAAGATAACAAGAAAAAAACCTTAAGTAGAAGAATGCATGCGACAATGTGTTGGAGTTCATGCAATTAAAGCCATGCGTTGAAGATGTGGAGGATTCTTCCGTTGTAACTGCGCACCGAGGAGCGTTATTATCGCACCTACAAAGAGAAAACGCACAACAACCAAGGAAGTAGCTGCATATCCAAAATAACAATAAATAAAAAATAATAATAAATTAAACTAAGAAAGCAACGTAAAGATAGAGTAGAAGACGTCCCTGGAGATATTGGAGTGATGTCACCGTAAGAAGTCTCCCATGCAGGAGATGGTTCTCAACTGCTTGGGTCAAAGAGTCACCCTGACCATTGGAGCTTACAACAATTGTTGGACGCATGATGGTTGATATGCGTCTAACTACTTTCAGCTCATGTGACGGATAGCCTTTCTATCTCGGGGTCAATATTTGACTTTCAACGCATCGCTTATACTTCCAATATTGTTTGCAGCTTGGTCGCACAATCTACAATACGCCTAAGATTGAAAGGGTGCCTGCAAAAATACAAAACTTCACAAAACATTAGTTGCCAAGTCCCCGACAATGACGCCAAAAACTTGTTGGAAGGAAAATTAGGGACGGATGGGGTTATACATGCAATCATGTTAGACACAAAATGAACCAGAAGAGCCTGAGACGATGGAACCAGAAGTTGCATCCACCTCTAAGCCTATAGAACATGGAACTGTGAAGGTACAACTACCACCATTCCCGCAAAGACTGAAGAAAAAGAAAAATGATGAAATTCAGTATCATCGCTTCATGGAAATGTTAAAGCAACTAGACATCAACATACTGTTTACAGAAGCGATAGAACAAATGCCAAAATATGCAAAGTTTTTAAAGGGTATGGTGTCAAAGAAAAGAAGCACAGGAAAGTTCGCAACGTTGGCGTTAACGCAAAAGTCAAACACCATAATCCCACCAAAGATGCGCGACCCAGGAAGGTTTACGATACCCTGCTCAATTGGCAGGATCTATATCGGGCAAGCGTTATGCGACCTTGGGGCTAGTATAAATTTAATGCCCTTTTCAATCTTCAAATAGTTGAATGTGAGGCAGCTGACGGCCACGACGGTGACTCTCCAGCTTGCGGACAGGTTCTTGTTCACCCGGAGGGAAAGTTGAAAGATGTCCTGGTCACAATTGATAAATTCATTCTACCAGCTGACTTCATCATTATTGATTATGAGGTAGACAAAGATGTGCCCATCATATTGGGACAACCTATTTTATCTTCTAGTCGTGTTCAAATTGATGTGTACAAGGGGGAAATCATGATGACTATAAATGGGAAGAAGTTCAGGTTTAACATCATCAAAGCTGTGAAGTATCTAGAAGATGAAGACCTATCCAATTCTGACAACGAACATAATTGTAATGAAGAAGTGGAGTCCGAAGAAGAAGATTAAAGATAGAATGTGATAACGGGCAAAAATGCACGTTATCATAGTGCTAAGTTCTTAAACAATGTTGCACTCATAAAATATGTTAAATTGGGTCCAAAAGCATTAAGTTTACAACATTGCGGTCGCATGTGTTCATCGCATAGAAACAGTTGATTTTTGTGTTTTTATGCAGAATATGCATTGACGCAAGGCGAAAAAAGCGATCATAAGAGATCAATGGACGAGCATAGCATTACTGCAAGGCTTTGCGGTGATTTGTGTTCGCAAACATCTGCTCAAGAAGGATTGCCACATAGAGTCGCTGCAACTTGGTGGGTGCATATAGTGAAAGACATAATTAATCACGATGGGACAGAAAGCTGATGACGGTCGAATCCGAATTAAGTTGACAAGCCGCTAACGATAATAACTACATCCAGCTTTCCAGTGACAAATATTCGGCGCATTAGTCAGAGAATTAAAGCCATCTCATCCGTGCAATCATAAGAGAGAAGCCGTCTATCATCCCAAAGCTCTATAAATACCGAAGGCATTCTTCAGAAAAGGAGTTCGAACACTTGGAGAGTTTCTTTTTTGTTTTAAGGCAGAGCAAGAGAAGAGTCGAGACGCCGGAAGATCGCTCAGGGCAACTTGAGAGAGAACCTTGAGGCGTAAAAGCAGAGAGCGAGCCGACTCTCGCGAGAGCGAGATTATCTTTTGAACACGAGTAGAAAAGATAGTGTAAAAGCCTGGGAAGCAAGAGATTGCTACCAGGCTCTTTATTCTTTTCTTGCATTGTTATTCTATACTTCAACTTTAGATTTATACAATGGAAGTTCTTATTCTACATCTGTTCACTCTCTTAGCTTGCATGAGTAGCTAAACTAATCGAATGGGTTGAGAAGAACTAAGCTAACATGACCTAGGATCTTCATCGCATGCGATTATCTTATTTTATGTTGTGCCCAATACCCCTTTAGAGCTACTCGAGAGAGAGTCTAAAGAAAGACCTAAAGACACGAGAGAGCTAGGTTAGAATCTAGACTCGAGAGCGCGAGATTAGATCGGCATAAGTAAGAGATAGGGACTTAGAGATAAGCTCTATTTGTCAACCAGCATGGCATGCACCCTAAAGATAGGTATGATATTATGTGGTCTCATTATTTGTGTGTGTGTCATTTTATCATCGTATAAATAAGAATAGAGACTTATGTGTAGGTCCTATAGACTTATCGCATATATCGCATGCATTCTAACAATAGAAGCCGTAACATTCGTACCGAGAGGTGGTTTACTATTGTATGTGTGTTGCATGATCGCATAGCATAAACGCATCCTAAGAAGTGTTAACCAAAACCCTTCTCAACCCGTTCACCGCATACTCATCACATCTTCCGTTTTATCAAATTTTTTCGAAACTCCGCCGCATTTGTTCATTTTCATTACCGCAAACAACAATCACAACAACTTATTTATTTAATTGGTTACCGCAAAGTTTTTCGAAAAATTATCTCCGCATACCATTTTCCCAAGTTCCTAAGTTCGACCCTGGACTTGCCAGGAAACTCAGTGGAGTTTACACTTGGATCCATTAAGAAAACTTGAGTGCTCAATGCAACTCCATCATTGCATTTCATCCATAATTCCATATCATAAAATAACGCATCAAGTTTTTGCCGCCGTTGTCGGGGACTTCGGCAAAATAGTGTACTAATGGTAATTTTTCTGATTTCTTTGTAGCTCTCAATCTCTGCCAAACTACGACCCAAAGATTGAGAGAACATTTCGACGAAGACTAAGAGACAACCGCCAACAATAAGAGAGAACACCAAGAACGGCGGAACAACAGAAAACAAGGGCTGCAAACGCGAACAATATAATGGCCAACCCCATCCTTTTGGCGAATGATCGCAATAGACCCATTAGAGACTAGTTGCCTAACCTCTAGGATTTCTCTCCAGGAATCATGAGACCGGTGTTAGATGGATCGAGGTTTGAAATGAAATTGGTAATGTTGCAGATGATCAAGGCTGCTGGGCAGTTTGGAGGAAGGTGTGGCGAAGACCCGCACGTTCACCTCCGGAGGAAGTTTGACTCACTCTGTTCCCATTTTCTTTGTGTAACCAGGCAAGAAAATGGGCATATTTCCTCGAACCAGGAGAGATCACTTCGTGGGAACAAGTCGTTGAAAATTTTATGAAGAAATATTTCCCACCAACCAAAAATGCTTGACGAAGGAAACTAATAACAAATTTTGAACAAGATGATGACGAATCGCTGATGCCTGGGCGAGGTTCAAGCGGATGGTAAGAGACTATCCACATAATGGCTTACTAAACTACCTGCAAATGGAGATTTTCTTCCAAGGACTGAATCCTTCTTCGCAGACCGCTGCCAATGCGGCAGCCACTGGTGGTCTGCTAGACAAAACATATGAGGAGGCATAGAGTAAACTTGATCGCATTTTCAAAAATCACGAGGATTGGCGGGAAAGCGATCAAAGATTAAGAATTAAAGATAATGACGCAAACAATGGGGCCATTGCATCCCTGCAGAACCAGATGACTGCAATGATGAGTTTCATTCAAGGCATCGCAATTAATAACATGGGAGTGAAGAAAGGGCAGGTCAGCACAATTGCTCAAACGACTACAAGTTATGTCATTTGGGGAGATGCTCACGTATTGGAAGAATGCCCAGCAAACCCACAGTCAGTATGCTTCATAAAGAATAACCCCTATTTCGATACATACAACCCCGGGTGGAGAAACCACCCAAATTTTGCATGGAAAAATCAACAACAAAACTTCCAATCAGTGGCGCAGAGAGAAGGGCCACCCAGATTTTTCTCGCAAACAAACGATCCAACGCATAGCCAAGCTAACAGCTCACAAACACCGCAGTCTTCGCCCTTAGAAAGCTTACTAAAGCAGTACATTGAGAAAAATGAATTAGTGCTTCAGAATCAAGCTACATCCATTAGAAATCTCGAAATTCAACTGGGACAAATTGCAAGCGAGCTAAAAAATAGACCGCAAGGAGCGTTGCCGAGCTCAACTAAGCTTCCTTGCAATGCTGCGAGTACCGAAAAGGAACAATGCTTAGCGACAACATGAATGTGAAAGAAAGGGAGGAACCCATCGCAACCAACTTGAATGTAGTGACAACCGAGGACCCGTTGACCTATAGTTCGAAAAAGCCCAAGAAAATGAACCCTGAAGTTGTACCTACCCTCAAGCCTTCAGAACGTGAAACCGAAGAAGTCTAGCTACCACTAGCTTCACAAAGATTGAAAGAAAAAAATGATGAAGAAAAGATCGCAACAGTGGCCACAATGCAAAATGCTATGATCCTACCTGAAATGAGCAACCCAGGAATCCTCACGATACCATGCTCTATCGAAGGGGCCTACAGTGGCAAAGCACTATGTGATCTTGGGGTGAGTATAAACGTAATGCCGCTATTAATATTTAAGCAATTGAATATCGGCATGCTCATGCCCACAAAAGAAACTCTCCTACTTGCGGATAGATCCCGAATATATTCTGAAGGAGAGGTAAAAAATGCCGCAATCTAAATTGATAAATTCATCTTGCCGGCAGACCATCATTTTGGACTGTAAAGCGGACGAAGATGCGCCCATCATATTGGGACGACCATTCCTTTCGACTGGTCGCTCTCAAATTGATGTGCGCAAGGGGGAGATTGTATTGAACATCCATGGGGAAAAGCTCCTGATTAAGGTAGTCTGATAACTTGTAGAAACACAAGTTATTTATACTGCTTTATTTAGACATTGCGGCCAAAAGAGAGTAAAGTTGCGTCAATTGTATGGAAATTAGCTAAGAAATACAATAATTATAAATTGTCGTCAATACACCCACTAACACCATTGCAATGGTAGAAAATAATATTTCAAGTCTGTTTTGCAAGAAATCCAGTCACCATATGCATTCATGGGTCAAGAGAGAAAGATTAACACATCTACGTCGCATTGCGCTCATCATTCAGGAATGAATAGACGATCAACGCAATGACGGCACATGCAAAAATCGATCCAGAGGTGAACTTCAACCGCATGCAGTAATAAGAAACAACACCCCATGCGGACACACGATCGAAAGATGCAAATGAGCAACGTAATCACGGAGGGATTTTGACACGTGTACAACTAACCATTGTGCATTTTCGACGGACTGATTGCATAACAGAAGGAATATTTATTCCACCATTCTCGAAATTTCCATAACAATAAAGTGGGGACCACAAGTCAGAAAGTCAAAGCTTTCATCTATAAATACCTTCATAGAATTCACTAAAAGATAAACTTGATACGAGATAATTGATACGAGGCTATTAAGAGAGAGACTGATCTGAGTGCTGATCGGAGAAGATCCAGGAAGAAAAGAGACAAGGCCGAGAGATGAGTCTGATGGCAAATCATTCCAAATCCCCACCATGAAGCTCTGTACCTAGATCAACTCTACTGGTTGAGCAAGCCTGAGAGGGAAGTTAATTCTTCCATTCACTCCATCTACGCCGACAAGCAATCTCTCCATCGAAATCGGTGTCAAGACATTGACACTCTTCTGTATTTGTTTCTAACTCTTATTCATCAATTGTATTTCATCTTATTAGTCTAAATCATTCACAACCATGTATCAGACGCTTTATTTTACAATTAAATGTCATGATCACTTTCACTTCCACATTTCTGTCTATTTTCGTTCCTCTATTAATCACTTTCTCCATGATGTTTTCTTAATCATGTGGTGATTAATATGAATTAAACAAGTAATTTAATTTGTGTCAAAGAAATAAGGATGTTTAGCTCAAGCATGCTAGACGGCATCTTCACCTGTGAAAGTAGAAGTGAAGATGTCATTCTGATCTGTCGAGAGAAGGTTAGAAGAATGCGTTAACTAAAGAAAGAAGTACTTCCAGAGGGAAGCAACCTTGCGTTCATTACGTTCGTCCTTGTTTCACCACAGAGATGTGGGAAACGTGGTCGATCATAGGGAAAGGCGGCCGATCGCCAAGAGGCGTACGCCAAAGAAAAGCTGAACCGTACTTATATCTTTAACACAATTAAGAAACTTGTGATGTTTGTATTAATTATCCTTTCTTTTTCTGTTTCGCACTTAAGCCTTGCCACTACTTAACACGATCTTTGTATAATCTTCGCAGTCAGTCTCAACCTCGATATCTTGTATCATGCAACTTGTATCTTGTATCATCATAGCTTAGGTTTATTTTATCGCACTTTACTTTTGTCGCAATTTACTTTATTATCACATTTTTATCGCTTATCTTTACTTTACTGCACAATTTACTTTATCGCATGTACAAACCACGCTTTTATTAAATTGAAAAACCCCCGGTCGCATATATCACGAACGTAACACAATCAACCTAAAACAATCCCTGTGTTCGACCTCGAATCACACGTAGAAACTTGCGGTGGAATTATACTTGGTTCCAACGCAAGGAAACTTGTGACAACGCACAACATACTAGAAGAACACTCATTAATAAAGCATACATCTTAAAGTAGTATTGCATATCATCGCAATCATCCATGTGTTGCATGACATAAGAAGATAAATTTTATTCATTCATATTCATATATGTCAACAAGTTTATGGCATCATTGCATTTTATGTCATCAAGCTTAGAGTAAAAGTTTTTCTTATGCATTACATAGTCAAGCTCCCATAAGAACAAGAAAAGAGGGAAAAGCCACCATGGACGTGAAAGGACCAGCTTGGAATAAGCAATCCCTGAGTGATTAAGCGAATCAACCTCATCAGAAACACAACTCTTTTGAATATCCTCTTTCCTGCATCAATATTGCATGAACTTTTATCATACTTGTTATTATTTATTATCGTAACAATTTTTTTATTTTTTTTTAAAAAGCGATCGTGTTGAACGATTGTGGTAAACGATTTTGTTTAAAATAAGTTGACCCTCTCAACGTTTTCTATGCAAATGATCAAGGCGAAAAATTGCGGAGGCGCTACTCGACGAAGCAATTTATCTTATTCCGTCACCGTAATCCAAAGGAGAAGATCGCCGCAAAGCAGGATGCGTTACCAAACAATGCGGGCGACAACGCAAATTTAGGGGTTGTATTCTTCCTTAACTTTATTTCAAATTTTGCACTCTTGCATCGAATTTTAATTTTGAAATTTTATCAACGCATCCAATTTGATTACCTCAATCATTTAACATGGGTAAATTTAGTCAGTCGCCGCATGCTTTCTCTTTGCCAATTATGACTTCAATGATGAAACACATGCTTCTATTTTTTCATATATACTAGAATCAACTTAATCTTATAAAAGTCACTTCATGAAATATTTCTAGAAGTTAGAGGTCTGTTGGCTTTCTTTCAAACTCTCTTTACATAGCTTTCTAAGAGCATCGCATGACTTCTTTCAATCTTTTAGCATTGAGAACATTGCCGCATTTTAAATTTGGGGGTGAGGTATTTATTTTTGACCTTGCTATTTTTAGCTTTCTGGAAAAAAAAATTGAGAATAACAACTTCATTATCAACACAAGGGGGTGATGGATTTTATGTCCTAAAACTCGTAGTTTGTTAATTAATAAACCTATTCTATTTTGTTTTTCGATAGAATTGTTATTAAAATTGTAATCTTGAATCTAATAAACTAAGGTTTTGAGGCTATTTAATGTAGTTTGAACTTTATGTAGTGACATAAATGTGGATCAAGTTCAAATATATAGCCAAAATGGTCTATAGTATATGAATGAGGTTGGGCGCCTTATTCTGGGGACACTATGGATGCGGCCCATTTTGTAGTTAGTACAAACGATGTGATCCTGAATCGTTCATATGGAGATATGTGAGTGGGGGCATCCTATGCAATGAGTTTACATAAGACTAAACCATGAAATAGTCACTTTTTACGTTCTAAATGTCGTTTTATGTATAAAACTGACTATTTCATTAATTGATGACCTAGGTAACTTAATCTTAATCCTGAGCTAACTATGAACTCCTGTTCACTCGGAATTATCCTTAGATCTGCATAGGTGAGGGCAGTTCATTATCGCTGGCCCAATAAGCCTCCCATTTCAGGGGTAAGATCAGGTGGATAGCTGGGAACATAGGGTGCAAGATGGAATTCATTCCTACCGTTATAGGGATAGTAGATAGGTTGTTCCCTTTAGTACTGAATCCAGGTCTTGAACAAGGGGCCCACCCTCTCCTTGGCCCGAGAGGGGTTCAATTTATAGGTTGGACCTTAAACCAATTGTTCATTAGAGGATCAGTGGAACTTAAGGAATAAGATGTAGTCTTGGGGGTAAAACGGTTTTTATGACCCAGCCGAGATTACGAACAACCTGTGAAGGATTAACTTACTAATCATGGTTATATCAAATGGACACAAATATATCTATAGTGAGGGGAGTGCAACTACGGGACTATAGTGGAATGACCCGTTAGTTAACGAATGTTGATTAGCTCCATCTAAAAGAGTTTTAGCCAGCTAATCTCGGATCGTTGGAGCCCATGATCTATAGGTCCATTAGGTTCCCCTACTAGCTCATATGGAATAAACTTAGAACAGTATGATAGAATAATTCGAATTGTTCGAATTAGGTGAAGAGAGAGAAATCGACAAGTATATGTGATATAGTGGTCGGTTTTTTAGTTTAGAGATACAGCTTTAATATTTAAATGTGATTTAAATATCAAGAATATGAATACGTTCATATTCGGAAGCTCGGAAATAATGGAAATGGTCAAAGATGTAAAAAGTCAAAGAGTTGACTTTTGACTTTGAAAAGTCAAACTTTGACCGACCTTATATTCAAATGTGATTTGAATTTTGAGAAAATGAATGCGGATTCATGCTCGGGAGGTCAAAATTAGTCAACATGAAAAAAATCATAAAAAGTCAAAATGTTGACTTTTTGGTCAAAGTTTGACTTTGACCAAATGACTATTTTGCCCTTTGACTAAAGTTAGTGGGAAAATCCAAACTTTTGTTGGATAATTCCACTAACAAAATAGTGGGCTAGGTGTTGGCTTATAGTGGAGACATTAAGCCCACTAAGATAGTGGATTATAGGTGTTGGGTTTTTATGGATTTGTTTCATGCAAATGTTGCATGGTTTTTTTTTTCTATAAATTGGGCTTTCAATTTGGATGAAAAGACTTTTGCCATTTTTGCCAAAATAGTTTTCTAAATTTGGGCTAAAAAAAGGAAACCCAAAACCAAAAGAAAAATCCATTTCTTTTTCCATCTCTTTCTCTCTCTTGGTCTCTTCATCCACTGGGCCCCACAATCCGGTTCTGAGTCCAGAGGATAATAGGTCAACTCTAGTGGTGATCCATTTGTGTTTAGGTCGAGATTCAGCGAGGATAAGCGGTTTTTGAGAGCTTCAAAGGTAGTTTTCATTTACTGTTTTTTCCTTCAATTGCATGCTTTTTTCCTTTAAATTAAAAGCAATTAGAGTGTAATTAGATCCTTAGTGGGGAACCCATGTTGATAAGAGTTCAGTTGTGAAGGGCACTTACCAGAAGTTGGATGTCCGTATGACACACGTGGGGGCAAGACAAAACGAAAGTAAGTCGCCAGGATCAATGCATAAATAAATGACCGCAACTCTGCTGCCTAGTAGGTATGAGTTTAGTCTGAGAAAGAGCACATTGCTCATAGTTGGATGTCTGCATGACACACGTGAGGGCAAGCCAAAATGAAGGCAAGGCACTTGGATCAGCGCAAGATCAGAAAAAAATAATAATGCCAAGAAATATGCAAGGATAAAAATCATTTGACACCTCGGTGGAAAAGTTTTCTTTTTGAAATAAATCATGCGATGTCCCGGAATTGAGTAAAGTCCTTTTGAAGGTTAAGCTTGTGATCCTTAGGTCTTAGAAATATTGTAAGAAGAGAATTGAATAAGACTTAAGGAAATTTTGGTGTATAGGAGTTGAATGAAGTATCCTTGAGAAATCTAGGAAAAGAACATTGCGGTCGACTTGCTAAAGGAAATCTTTAGCTTATGCTTGAGGACAAGCATTGTTTAAATTTGGGGGTGTGATAACGGGCAGAAATGAACGTTATCATAGTTCTAAGTTCTTAAACAATGATGGCTTGCGCTGATAAAATATGTTAAATTGCGTTCAAAAGCATTAAGTTTATAACATTGTGGTCGCATGCGTTCATCACATAGAAATAGTTGATTTTTGTGTTTTTATGTAGAATATGCATTGACGCAAGGCGAAAAGAGCAATCACAAGAGATCAACAGACGAGCATAGCATTACCGTAAGGCTTTGCAGTGATTTGTGTTCGCAAACATCTCTCAAGAAGGATTTCCGCATAGAGTTGCCGCAACTTGGTAGGCGCATCTGGGGAAAAGCATAATTAATCACGATGGGACAGAAAGCTAATGACGATCAAATCCGAATTAAGTTGACAAGCCGCTAACGATAACAACTACATCCAGCTTTTCGGTGACAAATATTTGGCACATCAGTCAGAGAATTAAAACCATCCCATCCGTGCAATCATAAGAGAGAAGTCACCTTTCTCCCCGAAGCTCTATAAATACCGAAGGCATCCTTCAGAAAAGGAGTTCGAACACTTAGAGAATTTTCCCATAGTTTAGCCTTGTCCATAGTTTCCTTTTTGTTTTAAGGCGGAGCAAGAGAAGAGCCGAGATGTCGAAAGATCGCTTAGGGCAACTCGAGAGAGAACCCTGAGGCGTAAAAGCAGAGAGCGAGCCGACTCTTGCGAGAGTAAGATTATCTTTTGAACATGAGTAGAAAAGACAGTGTAAAAGCCTGGGAAGCAGGATTCGACCACATCTATACAAACCTACAATGTGATCACGGAAACAACAAAAAAAGAGGAAAAATTGAATTTGAATGAAGAGAGAAAAACACAAAAACCTTCCTTAGAACAACCACCTACTGTGGAAATGAAAACTCAATTCATCTGAAGTACATTTTCCTTGGGCAAAATGAAACCTTGTCGGTGATCATTTCCTCTGTGCTACAAGAAGAACAAGAAAATGCGCTACTCAACATATTGAAGAAGCACATAAAAGCAATTGTGTGGACGCTAGCATATATAAGAGGAATTAGCCCAACGTACTGCATGCACAGAATACGTCTCAAAGAAAACCAAAAAGGGTTTATCGAACCTCAACGCAGACTGATTTTTCATATTTGGTAGAGATACCCAAACCTTGAATAATCATCTGTGAAAGAGATGAAATATTCATATCCACCTCGAGCTCTAACATTCATCGGACCACAGAGATCTTAATGTACAAGCTCCAAGGCTTCCTTGGCTCTGTAACACTTATAAATGTAACCTATGTGTCATGCTTCTTGAATGTACGTTCATTACTATACATAAGTTTTATATACTAGTAACAAACCAAGCAAACATGCTCCATACACCCTTATACTATAATAATTATAATATAAAGATGATGCATGTCTATGCTTTATGCATGCATAAATATAACTCTTATATTATATGATGCATGAGTATGCTCTTACATAATTGAAATCATGTTTCTCTAAATCATAACACTTATAATAAAGAGATGATGCATGACCAATGCATATCCTAAGGTGGGATTTCTTCTATATGGCATACTATATGACATATAAATAAACATACATCCTATGTACATTCACAAAGATTAATGGACCAGGATGAACCACCACAAAACTGGAAATAAAAACTATATCTATTACATTTTCCATCGAGCAAACCGATTCATAGGCTAACCAGGTCTTGAACCGCCCAGGCGAAGCTCCCCATTGTTTAGTAAACGCGGTCGAGTATACGATCGTTTAGCAACGATCGAGTACCAATAACTATGCGATGAAGCATAAAGTACCCGATCATTTAGCATACAAAACAAAGACATAAGTGTTCTAAACGATCATTTAGACGACAATGTAGCTGCGAAGCCTGATCATCTAGACGATCACTTAACAAGCGCTAAGTAAACGATTTACTCCGTGATTGTGTAGTCAGCAACTAACGATGAAGCTTGCTGAGCTACACGATCATTTAGTGCACGTGCGTTAACCTGCTCCCGAGTATCTAATACTCTATGATCGTCTACCCCATCGTTTACACGACCAGACATACGCTTGGTCGTCTTCATCCTCAAAGAACAGCAATCCTTGCTACGAAGTTTCTTCACGAACGACTCACAGACTCAAACTCTTTGAAATTACAGACTCGATAGCAATTAGTATGCCCAAAAACGCAGAGGCCCTTACAATTGACTTCAAATGTAAAAGAATTTAAACAACCAGAGGCTTCATCCCAGAATCTCCATTAATCCCACATCCACAACTATTTAATGCTTAAATAGAGAGCAGATATGCTTTTACCCACCGAGAAAGTAAATGCAATTCTTTGCATCAATGAATTTGGAATATCAGAACCTGGCTCTGATACCAATTGAAGGAACTCTTATACAATAGTACCTCTGAACGGAAGCGGATCGTTCCAAACTCATTGTGACAGAATTACTGGATTTACAATCTAACAGAACAGATATGCATTTAACAACTAATTACTGGCATGCTTTTAACAAAAGAAAACAATAAAAGAATGAATACATACCAGTTGAAGACTCTTCTTCAACAAAACTCGTTCTTCTCCAAGGAACTGATCCTCTCGCTCTCGCTGGAACGTCCAAGAAATCGTTCACCAAATCACCGGTCGTCTACCCACGAACGGACTCCACACGAATAGAACAATGGGGATGACACCACCCTTAGAACCCTCGCTATTCTCAGTGTGAGAATCCAGGAGGTGTGGGCTCTGTAGGATTTGGCATAAGGAAGGAGGAAGAAAGGATCATATACAACAACCAAGCAAGTGGGAGAATATCGGGTCTATTGTATAGACATGCTTGATCGTTTAGGAAGCAGTACATGATCGTTTAGTAAATAGGCAACGATCGTATAGAGTAAACTCTCGGGTGCACAATCGTTCAAGAAAAAGCTAGACAATCGTTTAGCAAATGCTATGTGATCGTTTAGAAAGAGGCGCGCGTGTATACGATCGTGTAGAAACTTTAAGCCATCGTGTAGTCTCTCGGTTTGCTATGCGATAGGCTGTATACAACTCGTGAGCGAATGACCGATCTCTTTACAAAATGAAAACAATTTTCATTTTATTCTTGATAACGGGCAGAAATGCACGTTATTACAGTGCTAAGTTATTAAACAATGTAGGTTTGCGTTAATAAAAATATACAAGATTGCGTCCAACAGCATTAAGTTCACAATATTGCAGTCGCATGCGTCAATCGCATTAAAAATGTTAACTTATGTATTTTTGTGTAAAATATGCGTTGACGCAAGGCAAAAAATGCGATCACAAGAAATCAGTGACCGAGCACATCAAGAAATTGCGTTAACGCAAGGCTAAATGAGCGCATCAAAAGATTGTGTTAACGCAAGGCCGCATCAAAATATTACGTCACCGCAAGGCTATGCGGTGATTTGTGCTGGCAAATATCTGCCTAAGAAGGTTGCCGCATAGAGTCGGGGCAACTTGGTGGGCACATCGGGGTGAAAAGCATAATAAATCATGATGGGACAGAAAGCTGATGACGGTCGATTTTGAAGTAAGTTGACAAGCCGCTAACGAACTACTGTAGCAAGTACACTCAAATTTTTGGTGACAAATATTTGGCGCATCAGACAGAGAATTAATGCCATCCCATTAGTGCAATCATAAAAGAGAAGAAGCCTTTCACCCAGAAGCTCTATAAATACCAAAGGCAACCTTTAGAGAATGGGTCACCTAGTTCGGCTAGTTAGAGAGTTAGACAATAGATAATTTTCTTAGCCTTGTTCATAATTTTTCTTTTACTTAGAAGACGGAGTGAGAGAAGGAAAGAAATGTCGAAAGATTACTCTGGTTAGCTTGAGAGAGAATCGGAGACGTGGAAACGTAGAGAGAGGGTCGACTCTCACGAGAGTGAGACTATCTTTTGAGCAGAGTAGAGAAAATAGTGTAAAAGCCTTGGGAAGCAAGAGATTTCTACCAGGCTCTTTATTCTTATTCTGCATTGTTATTTTGTACTTCAAAGCTATATCTAAAAAATGGAACTTGCTTATCTACATCTGTTCTCTCTCTTAAAAGCATGCATGAGTAGCTAAATTTATCGAATGGGTTGAGAAGAACTAAGTTAACATGACCTAGGATCCTCATTGCATGCGATCATCTTGTCTTATGTTGCGCCCAATACCCCTTGAGAGCTACATGAGAGAGAGTCTAAAGAAAGAACCTAAGACTTGAGATGTCACACCCCACCCCAGACCACCCTCTTAGCCTAGGAAAGGGCGTGACTGCAGCAGTTATCAACCCTTTGGTTGACACTTACTGCCTAATAACTCTTGCGAAATAACTTTGATACCAAGATATAACTCATATACAGCGGAATGCCTTTTAGGCCCATTTTATATTATACAATGTAACGTTTATACAACTCCAAGACTTAACTACGAGGTTTACAACAACAACTGTAGAACTCTCTAGAAATGTAACTGTGGCATGTGGCAGACCTTGACCATAGCAACACCCTGGAACACCTCATCTTTCGCTACCTGGGAAGAAAAACATGCAATAACAGAATGAGCTTCACAAAGCTTAGTGAGTGGTAGACAACTTCTAGAGTCTATTTCAACTCATAAATAGCAAACATATCACGAATACGAGGTTACATTCAAACCTCGAATTTGAACGAGTCTGGTCTCAACTTCTATCTACGCGAACGGTAGATAGCTAAACTAATAACTAACTAGAATGACCTTACTGTCTATCTATACACACGGTAGATAGATAACTGTTACTAGCTACAACGCTTACTCTGTATGTTCCCTCTGTCTCCTATGTGCACATAGCTCCCCGCTCATGTGATAAGAAGCTAGGCTCGTCGGCCCTCTGACCATCCCATATAAGGATCCTCCCACAGGCTCAGGAACTAGACTTCACGAATCCCCTGTCCATCCCGTGAGGTTTTTCTTACGGGCTCAGGCACTAGGTCTATTGACCCCCTGACCATCCCGATCACATAATCTCATTCTCACGCTAGATATTCAATCATAACCTAAGCATATACAATTTACTCTAAACTATATGCTTTAAGACTTAAAGGAAAGTACCACTCACCTTGGTCGTTTAGGAACTTTTCTCTCTAGAAGTTCCTTGGTCTTCTCGGACTCCTCTTTTGAACCCTAAATTCCAGATTCAACTTAAAGCTCAAACTACTCGTAGTTATAGGCTTTATCTCGGGCTACATCCTTCTACAAATATGCTCTAAAATGTCGCAGAAAGCTTACCTCAAAATCTTAGCTCATAAATCCTCATGGTTTGGCCGGAAACATCAAAACATCAAGACTGGCCTAGATTACCCGACAGCTCGACCCTTCTGTCTTTTTCTCATTTTCCAGCCAGAGTCTTTTGAGCTTCTTCTCTGGCACCCCACCATGAAAACTAAACTCTTTTAGCTTTCAGATGGCTTTGGAACCACATCAAACGTACGATTATTCTGGGAGAACACCTCTTCCCAAGTTGATGCTACTTTCTGACCTTTCTTTCTGACAGCATCTCCCCTCTTGGAATCTCTTGACCAACGCATGATCTTACCATCAACGTATAGCCTCTTCCCAATACACTCTTCTTTATGTCCTTTGAAGAGAATTGAGTCCTCATATGAAGTCCTTAGCCCTATTTATAAGCGTCCAAAGGCTCTCCAAGATCGACACCTACTCCTCCATGTGTTACTCTTAAAGATTGCCAACCTTCAGCCCCTTCCACCTCTTGCTTGAGGTGTCTACGAACGCAAGGTTTGATCCATGCAAGTTTGGACGTCTTCCTTCTACATTGCCAACGCATGAGACCAAATTTGCATGTCTTCTCAAGCCTCCACCTCAAATCCTTAAGGTTGAAGAATTCTTCTCAACAAGCCACATGTTAGGATGACATCTTCCATATGAGCTCAACCTTCTTATGCGTTCATTCCCTTCAATATGCGTTCACTAGGGTGATTCTCAATGCATACAACTAGCCCAGGATATTAACGCATAGTGTACTCAAGAACGCATAGTAGGTCCTCAACACATAGTATGACTCCAATGCATAGTAACCCTTGGCTTCCATTGATTTCCAACATAGCACCATCGCAATCCTTAACCATCGCAAGAGCCAACACCATGCATCCAACCTAGCCAATCGCATGGCCTTTGTCCAATGCATCCATCGTGTAAGCCATCACCAACCTCCAATGCATCGCAAGGTTGCACGGCTCTAACACGCATGGCTCACTCATCATCAACGCATCGCTCGCATAAGTCGCTTGGCATGGGCGTTTGGCCGGCAACTTGGCATCGACGCATCACTTGGCGTGGCAGTTTGGTATCGATGCATCGCTTGGCACGGCAGCTTGGCCCGCTTCGACGCATGGCTTGGCGTTTGGTCGAGGTGTTTCGACGCATGGCTGAGCGTCTGGCCGAGGTGCTTCGACGCATGGTAGGGCATTTGGCCGAGCCTGCTCGATGCATGCCACCCTCCAACCCTCGTGCCATCCCAACCTTCCAACGCATCACTTTCAACTTTCTTCCTTCAGCCGTATGGACGCATACCACCCTTCCAACGCATCCATTGCATCCAACGCATCCATCATCCAATGCATCCAACGCATCCAACGCATCCATCATCTAGGTTTATACTTAGCCAATTTTCCAAGTTTTTCCCCAAAGTCAAGCTTCAAAATTCAATCTTTTTCTTCTTCCTTTGCCCAAGTAATCTCTTCAAGATCTTATGGCCAACGCATAGCAATGCCTAGTCCAACACTTAGTCAATTTTCACTAGTTAAAGCTTAACTCAAAGCTACTCAAGGAAAATCTATTCAACACTTAGAAATTTCCTTCCCTTCAACATAGGATTTAACTTTTACCTAGTTAATCCCTTAATCACCTGCTTAAGTAGGAATAATGGAAATCCGGGTTTCACATGAAAGAGCTAGGTTAGAATCTAGACTCGAGAGAGAAGGATTAGATCTGCATAAGCAAGAGATAGGGACTTAGAGATTAGCTCTGTTTGCCAACATACATCGCATGTACCCTAGAGATAGGTTATGATATTATGTGGTCGCCTTGTTTGTGTGTGTGTCATTTGTCATTGCATAGACAAGAATAGAGGTTTATGTGTAGGCCCTATAGAATTATCGCATATATCGCATGCATTCTAAAACTAGAAGCCATAGCATTTGCGTTGAAAGATGATTTTCTATTGTATGTGTGTTGCATGATCGCATAACATGAACGCAATCCTAGGAAGTGTTAGCTAAACCCCTTCTCAACCCGTTCCTCGCATATTCATCGCATCTTCCATACTATTAACTCTTTTCTTAACTCCGCCGCATACTTTTATTACCACATACAACAACCCAAAAACAACTCTTTGATTTATTGGTCACCGCAAAGTCTTCTTAAAAATTATCACCGCAAACCATTTTCCTTAGTCCCTGAGTTCGACCCTGAACTTACCAGAAAACTCAGTAGGATTTATACTTGGATTCAGCTGAGAAAGCTTGTTGCACAACGCATTTCCATCACCGCAATTCATTTCATAAAACACCGCATAAAATAATGCATCAATTATTCAGTTACAAAAACTGAATTAAACCACCCACTATCACACGGTTATGGAGAAAATGCGGGCACAATTATCCCATAATTGTCCAATTAAAAATAATAAATATAATCATATTATATTCATTAACCTATAGTTTAATATCACATATAAACCATAGTGTTTTCTCCTGCACTAGATATAAATCATATTTATATCCATTTTCCTCCAAATAATGTATCTCATACATAATATCAATCATATCATATTTGCATAATGTCAATTAAAAATAATACATAATGCCAATCATGCTTGGCCCCTTTGGATGGTGTTTGCATGAGTGGATGAAGGGTGTGTTTATAGTAAGTGGCTGAAAGGTGTGTGTCAACACGTCCTACGGTCTCTGTCATTGGTTCGCACTGTGAGATCATACTGTACTCCCTCGTGGCGCCCTGGGAGCGTCCCCTTTTGGATGGGTTTTGTGCAGTTGGTCAATATAAAGGTGAACTCCAGAAATGGATAGGGTCACTTTAGTTTTTGCCCTAATCGGATTTTTTCTCTTCGGATTGACTACTGAGGGTGGAACTCTAGGGCCTAAAATGGCAGATCACACTTACGAAAATTTTTTAAGTAAGTTAATGAATTCTTCACCAAATCAATGATGGCTAGTCGTTATAGAAGCAAGAGTTGTTCTGGTATTAATGGCTGGTTGGGAATGTCTTAATTCAAAGGATAGATAAATTGACCACCCTTTGGCGGCTTTTGTCCTAAACCTTTGAAGTGTCATTGCAAAACTAGATGTCACACAGGGTTCATGTTAGTTTTGCTAAACCGTATTGGATGTTGTATGTTTTTCAATGGGTATTTGCTTAAAACCTAACATAGGTCAATGTGTTTTCGTTTTCAGCAACATGTTTGATTTTCCGTTAGTTGCCTCTAGTTTGACCGATTTCATACAGTGGAAAGAGTCTTGTAAAATGTATTTTGTGCTAAACAACCTCGAATTTGTCATGGTTGAGGAATTTCCTCAAGTTCCGACCCTTGATGCACCGTGAAGTGTTCGCAATGCATATGAGGTGTGGATGAAGGCTAATTCATTGGCCCGACTTCAAATTTTGGCTAGCATACCTGATGTTTTGGCCAAAAGGGTTGAGAACAAGGTCATTGCACTCGATATCATGGACTCGTTGGAAGATTGGTTTGAACTTTAGTTCTTATTTTTCGAGCACAGAGGGATGGATGACAAAACCAGTAGTGTCAGTTCCCAAGTTAAACTCAGGAAGAGAAAGAAAGTGTTGCTGACTCTGTTGAAGTTCATGGACGAGAAGTGTTCTCTGAAATGGAACTTGGAGATTATTTAGGTTCTAATACTGATCCCACTACTCTCCAAAAGAGAAGGATGTCTAAAGAAAATAAATGTGATTTATTGGTCTTGCAGACGTGTTTGGTAGAGAATGATGATTCTGCCTGGATCCTTGATTCGGTGCTACTAATCACGTTAGTTCCTCTTATCAAGGATTTAGTTCTTAGAAAATTTTGCCACGGGGAGAGATAACTCTTCGAGTCAATACTGCTGAGGTTGTTTTAGGTTTTACTGTAGGTAGGCTGAAGTTTTTTTTTTTTTACAAGAAACGTTATCTGTTACTAGATAATGTTTTCGTAGTTCCTCATATCAAGAGGAACTTAATCTCGGTTTCTTGTCTCATTGAACAATGTTATACCGTCTCCTTTTCTGAAAGTAAAGTGTTTATTTTCAAGAATGGAATGGAGATTAGTTTTGGTTCGATGGAAAGTAATTTATATGTACTAAGGTCGTTAGTTATAAAAGCCTTGTTTAACATTGAAATGTTCAGTTCGGCAACAACAGCTAAAAGACCAAAGGTTTTTCCTAAGGAAAATGCCCATCTTTGGCATCTAAGGTTAGGTCACATCAACCTTAGAATGTGTTTAGAAGAAAAATCCTTGTCAGTATATGAATCATGCCTCGAAGGCAAGATTTCCAAACGACCTTTTACTGGAAAAGGTTACAGAGCCAAGGAAGCCTTGGAGCTTGTACATTCTGACCTCTGTGGTCCGATGAGTGTTAGAGCTCGAGGTGGGTATGAATATTTCATCTCTTTCATAGATGATTGTTCAAGGTATGGGTATCTCTATCTAATGCAACGTAAGTCTGAAGCCCTTGACAAGTTCAAGGAGTATAAGGATGAAGTAGAAAACTTGTTAGGTAAGAAGATAAAAACACTATGATCTAATCGTGGTGGAGAGTATATGGACCTCCAATTCCAGAACTATATGATAGAACATGGGATTGCGTCCCAACTCTCAGCCCCAGGTACACCTTAGCAGAATGGTATATCAGAAAGAAGAAACAGAACCTTGTTGGACATGGTTCGGTCTATGATGAGTTATGCTCACCTTCCAGACTCGTTTTAGGGTTTTGCAGTGGAGACTGCATGCTACATTCTGAACAACGTTCTCTCGAAAAGTGTATCTAAAACACCTTTTGAGTTGTAGAGAGGTCGTGAAGGTATTTTACACCACTTCAGGATTTGGGGGTGTCTGGCCCATGTGCTTGTGACTAACCCGAAGAAGTTAGAACCGTATTCGAAAGTTTCCCTCTTTGTAGGCTACCTCGGGGAAACGATGGGTGGATACTTTTATGATCCGAGTGAAAACAAAGTGTTTGTTTCTACAAATTCTATCTTCTTGGAAGAAGACCACATCTGGGATCATAAACCATGATGTAAGCTTATTTTACGTTAGATTTCTAGTGAGACTGAGACTATTAAGGGTTCAACAAGAGTTATTGAACAGACTGACAGATCAACAAGAGTTGTTAAGGTCAGTACATCTAGTCAACCAGCTCAAGAGTTGAGACTGCCTCGATGTAGTGGGAGGGTTATGAACACACTGAATCGCTACATGGGTTTGACTGAAGCCCAAAATGTCATTTCTAATGATGGTGTCGATGATCTATTGGTTTTTAAGCAAGCAATGGAGGATGTTAACAAGGATGAGTGGGTTAAGGCCATGAACCAGGAGACAAAATCTATATACTTCAATCAAGTATGAGAGCTTGTAGATCAGCCTGATGGGGTAAGACCTATAGGGTGTAAGTGGATCTATAAGTGAATGCAAGGTGTAGATGGAAATGTGCAATCCTTTAAGGCTAGACTCGTGGAAAAGGGTTATACCCAAGTTGAAGGAGTGGACTATGAGGAAACTTTCTCACCTGTTGTCATGCTTAAGTCTATCAAGATACTCTTGTCCATAGCCACATTTTATGATTATGAGATATGGCAAATGGACGTCAAGACTGCCTTTCTTAATGGTAATCTTGAGGAAACCATCTACATGGCTCAACCAGAGGGGTTTGTAGTTCCAGATCAAGAGTAAAGAGTTTGCAAGCTTAATAGGTCCATTTATGGGCTAAAACAAGCGTCTAGATCATGGAACATTAGATTTGACAATGCGGTCAAATCATTTGGCTTTGATCAGAACGTTGATGAGCCTTGTGTTTATAAGAAGATCATCAACAACTCGGTAACTTTCCTGGTACTGTATATGGATGATATCCTACTCATTGGGAATGATATAGGGTTTCTGACTGACATTAAGAAGTGGCTAGCTGCCCAGTTCCAAATGAAAATTTGGGTGAGGCATAGTATGTTCTAGAGATCCAGATCATTCGAGATCATAAAAACAAGAGGTTAGCTTTATCTCAGGCATCGTACATCGATCAAATGTTGATCAGGTACAGGATCAGGATTCCAAGAGGGGTTTGTTACCCTTTAGGCATGGAATCGTTTTGTCTAAGGATCAATGTCCTAAGACACCTCAAGAGGTTGAGAAAATGAAACAAATTCCCTATGATTCAGTTGTTGGAAGCTTAATGTATGCAATGTTGTGTACCAAACCCGACATTTTCTACGTGGTAAGGATTGTCAGTCGTTATCAGTTCAATCCAGGATTTGATCACTAGACAGCGATCAAAACGATCCTCAAGTATCATCGGAGAACGAAGGACTACATGCTGATGTATGGAGATAAGGATTTGATCCTTACAGGATACACAAACTTTGACTTTCAGACCGATAGAGATTCTCGTAAATCAACATCGAGGTAAGTTTTCACACTGAATGGAGGGGTTGTAGTGTGGCGAAGCATTAAGCAAGGATGCATCGCATACTCCACTATGGAAGTCGAATACGTAGTCGCTTGTGAAGCAGCTAAAGAAGTTGTTTGGCTGAGGAAATTCCTTACAGATTTAGAAGTTATTCCAAATATGGATTTGCCCATCACTCTTTATTGTGATATAGCGGGGCTATGGAAAATTCGAAGGAACCTCGGAGTCATCGCCGAGGTAAGCATATAGAACGAAAATATCACTTGATCAAGGAGATTGTGTATCGCGACGATGTGATTGTCACAAAGATCGTGTCAGAGCACAACGTTGCTGATCCATTTACAAAGGCTCTCACGGCTAAAGTGTTTGAGGGTCACCTGGAGAGTCTGGGTCTGTGGGACATGTGGCATCTTGTCTAGGGCAAGTGGGAGATGATACTGGGTATGCCCTAGTTTATTGAATATTGTACTTGTCTTTATCTTGTATTGTACATTAATCTCTCGAGGCATTAAGACAAGTGGGAGATTGTTGAGATTGGTGTCCTAATTCTCTTGGAGTCTCGTAGTTTGTAAACTCTTTAGCCACGGGATCAAAGCTCTTATTTTATTTGGCATTTACTCATATTTAATAAACAAAACTCCATGGTTATTGTATGTAAACTTAAGCATGTATATGAGATACACAAGTGGATCATGCCTTAAGTGATAACCTAAATAGGTCTGTAGTATAACAATTAAGGTGGGATACCTGATCCTGGTGACACTACGGATGCGGCCCGCTTTGTAGAGGTTTGCAAGTGTTGTAAACTACTACTACATATGGTAGATCTTGATTATTCATGTGGAGACATGTGAGCGGAGGTGTCCTATACAAAGAGTTTGTATAAGACTAGACCATGAGATGACTAGACTCTGTATATAACGCCTTGATACTAGCGACTTACATTTCACCTAAACGACCATATGTGATATGACCTCAATCCTGAGTGTTTTGAGAATTCTTGCCTTTGAGGGCAGTCCTTTGATTAGTATGGATGAGAGTGGCCAGATTGCCAACTCAACATGCCTATCTTTTTGAGGATTTATTTGATTTGGGAGCTGGGAACTCAGTTACACTAGATGGAATTCACTCATTCCCCAAAACAGGGGTAAGTAGATAGATTGCTCCCTTAAGGGTTGATTCCGGGTCTTGAACATAGGGGCTACAGCTTCTCTTTGGAAGAGAGGACTCAATCATAGTAGGACTATGACTTATGTTTATTAAAGAGATCAATGGTACTTAAAAAGTTAGATGTAACTAAGGGGCATAACGGTTAGTGGCCGAGCTGTACTTACGAGCGATCTGTGAAGGGTTGTCGCGCTGTTGATTGGTTGATATAGACATATAATATATCTGTGGTAAGGAGAGTTTAGTTGTCGGTCTTTAGTGGAGAGCCTGGCAGTTAATGGATGGTGGATCCCATAACTAAAGAGTTTAGTCAGTTATTCACGTACCATTGGAACTTTGAGCTACAGGTCCATAAGGTCCCCTTGGTAGCTTAATGGATTCATGTTGAGAATCAGTTCTTGGTGTTGATTTGAAGTATTCAAATTGACAAGAGGAAATTCAATTATATATGATATGATCGGTGTGATGTATGAGATACATCAAGTGGAGGATTAATGTAAATGAGATTTACATTAAGTACCATAAAATAGAAAATTAACTATGGTTTATATGTTTCATGAGATGAAATATTAAAACTATAGGTTATAAATATATTGAGGTAAGTTGGTTATCATATATATTTATAATAATATTAATTATTGGATAATTATATCTTTTTCTCTAATAACCATTGAGTGGGAGGTTATTGGTGGTTTCATGGTAATTGTGAGATAAAAGAAAAAATGTTTTCCTAATTTTAAGAGTTGTTGTGAGAGTTTCTATTCTAAAAAAAACTCACGATAAGGCTGTCAAGTGAATAGGATTCACTAAACGATAGCTGAAGAGAGACTAAATGATCGTAGAGTGACACTACACGATAGTTCACTCAGCCGGCCATTAGCTAAACGATCGCGGAGCATTTGCTATACGATCGCAGAACTTTTTCTAAACGATTGGGCATCGTCTATATGATAGACTTCTATCATCTCCCACTTGATCAATCATTTACAAATTATTCTTCCTCCGGTCTCTTCCTCTAACCAAGTCCATACAGAGCCTACACTTCTAGATTCTCATACTGAGAATACCAAGGTAGCTATTGTGGTGATGTTGTACTCAACACGACATAGTTCGAGGTTTATGGAGGCCGTTCATTGAGTTCGTGGTATTTGTGTGGTGGTCGCTATGATTGTGTTGTGTTGCGGTCGCTGTGTTCGAGCGTTCGTGTGTTGCAGTCTTTGAGATTGTACAAGCGTTCATGATCGAGGGAGTTTGAAAATGAGTCTTCAAAGGTATGTATAATTCTTCCCTTGATCTTAATTGTAAAGCATGTTGTAATTTCATTTTGTGCATGATGGGTTAGTTTCCGTTTCTTTACTGTAATTGTGTATGTTCAAATACGAATGAAATTTAGAACAATCATTCTGCTGCTCATGGAAATCCTCATATCTGATTTCCTTCACTTCTTTGATCCCATCCATGATCAAAACACCTGAAGTAAAAGTGACCCGCTCTATACCAATTGAAAAAGCAATAGGCGAAGGAAATCGAACACGAGCATTTCCATGAGCAGTGGAATGATCTTTCCAAATATCAATTGTATATGAACATTACAATTACAATCACAAACGGAAACATACGGTTATGCATTAAATAGAAATTACAAAATGCTTTTCTAAAAGATCAAGGGAAGGAATTAACAAACCTTTGAAGACTCATCTTCAAGTTCCTTGATCACGAACGCTCGATCACAGCAACACAGCAACACATGAACGTTCATCCAACACGACCGCTACACTACACGATCACAGCACACTCGAACTAAGTGATTGCAAAAGTCACGAATACCCCGATCACCGCGAACAGCCTCCACAGAACCTCAATTGTGTCGAGTTTAGTATGACACCATCAACAAGGTTATCTTAGTATTCTCGGTGTGAGAATCCAGAATGTGGGCTCTGTGTGGACTTGGTTTGAGGCAGAAAATCGGAGGAACCACAATCGTGTAAACGATTGAGCAAGTACGAGATGGAACAACCTATAGTATAGGTCGATGCCAATCATTTAGGAAAAGCTATTCGATCGTCTAGCAAAAGGTATGCAATCGTTTAGCTCATCGTTTAGCTGAGTGCCTATCGTGTACTAACACTCCACGATCGTTTAGCTAACTCCAAGTTGTCGCTTAGTAAATCTAATTTACTTGACAACTTATCCGTGAGTAATTTTCGAGTTGGAAATCTCAAATCAACATTACTAAAATTAGGAAAAACAAATTCCTTTTATCTCACGGTTACCATGAAACCACCAATAATCTCCCACTCAATTGATTATTAGAGAAAAAGAGATAATTATCTATATTATTATAAATATAAATGATAACCAACTTATCATACTATATTTATAACCTATAGTTTTAATATTTCATCTCATGAAATATACAAACCATAGCTCTTTTTCTATTCCATGACACTTAATGTAAATCTCATTTACATTAACCCTCCACTTGATATATCTCATACACCATACCGATCATATCATATATAATTACCTCTTGTCAATCTGAACATTTCAAATCAACACCAAGAACTGATCCTCAACTTGAATCCAATGAGCTACCAGGGGACCTTATGGACCTGTAGCTCAAAGCTCCAACGGTATGTGAATAACTGACTAAACTCTTTAGCCACGAGATCTACCATCCGTTAACTGCTTAGCACTCCACTAAAGATCGACAGCTAAACTCTCCTTACTACAAATACATTATGTGTCCATCTTAACCAATCAACAGTGCCACAATCCTTCACAGATTGCTCGTAAGTACAGCTGGGCCAATAACCGTTATACTCCTGTAGTTACATCTAACTCTTTAAGTACCACTGATCCCTCTAATGAACATAAGTCATAGTCCTACTATGACTGAGTCCTCTCTTCCAAAGAGAAGTTGTGGCCACTATGTTCAAGCCCCAGAATCAACCCTTAATGAACAATCTATCTACTTACCCCTGCTTCGGAGAATGAGTGAATTTTATCTTGTGTAATTGAGTTCCCAGCTCTCAAATCAGACAAGTCCCCAAAAAGGTATGCATGTTGATTTGGCAATCTGGCCACTCTCACCCATACTAATCAAATGATCGCCCTCAAAGGCAAGAGTTCCCAAAACACTCAGGATTGAGGTCATGTCACCTATGGTCATTTAGGTGAGATGTAAGTCTCCAATATCAACGACATTATATACAGAGTATAGTCATCTCGTGGTCTAGTCTTATACAAACTCTTTGTATAGGACACCTCCGCTCGTAGGTCTCCACATGTATGGTCAGGATCTACCATCTGTAGTAGTAGTTTACAACACTTGCAAACCTCTATAAAGCGGGCCGCATCCGTAGTGTCACCATAGGTATCCCACCTTAATCCTTATACTACAGACCTATTTAGGTTATCACTAAAGGCATGACCCACTTGTATATCACATATACACACTTAAGTTTACATAAGATAACTATGGAGCTTTGTTTATTGGATATGAGTAAATGCCAGAATGAAATAACAATTATTTTATTCATAAACAATGTGTATAATTACAAACAACGAGACTCCGGGATAATTAGGACACCAATCCCAACAATAGAATGACCTGTCACTCAATATACGGATGTTAAACGAAAAGCACTGACAACCAATGAAACAACAAAAATACTAATAGCAGGTAAACAAGTAGAGACACACAGAAGTTAGTAAGCCAGTTTGGTGATGAACCACCTACGTCTTGAGGGCAGTGTACCCAGGAAAGATAGTCCAATAATATTAAAGAGTTAAACAGTTATATGTAATACATGACTACTATAGTGACTCACATAGAGCTCAACCCACTGAATACCTAGTCTCCCCCTAGATGTGATACTGCATCTCAAGTGAACTTAGGCTCACTCTAAGTTTGACAATATGAGTGTTGATCACCTTAGCTTTCGACGATGAGTGAGACTACTCTCACGATGATATCTTTCCTCAAGTCAATGTACTCGCTTCACTAATATATCTTAGGATCCCCCTAATATGGAGAACTCTATCTTCGAAGCTGGATCTTAGGCTCCCTTTATGACTAAGAATCCCTTCTCTAACAACAATGGCTTAGGCTCCCCCTAAGACCATGATTTACTTCAAAGTGTTGCACCTTAACGGATGAAGAACTTGCAAAGCGAAATGGTGAGCAACAAGCAAGAACAAAATGATGCACAATAATGACAATAGAGCAGAAAACGTCTTGCTTGATTAACAAAAGTGAAAACCCTAAATGATCAGCATAATTCTCCTTTAATAATCGAATCCAAGTAAAGAAATAAATCCCCATTAGGAAAAAAACTACACTTTAATAAAGGAAAATACCGGAAAAAATATTACACTTGAATATTTCCAGATAAGGAAAAATTCTGCAGGAAGATACTCTGATGTCACAGACAGATGTTAAGACTATGTTTGTGACATTTGCAGAAACTACTACCTTAGAAAAAAAAATATAAAGCCAACTAAATAAATCTCCAACAATTTTAACAGTTTAGTCATTGATCGTCAACTATTTTGATTCAATTCATCCGTAATTGTCCCTTGCCTCCACTATATAATTAGAGGTTATCTCATGTCTTTAGTTTTTACAAATGTGTGGGATTATGGATTGATTCAACCGAAAATATCCATTATTTAGAAGTTTAGATATTAGATTTCTATAAATATTAGAGATTCAGTTTAATTTTAATGACAAAATTGAGTATGGATTTAATAGCAAACGTTGTTAAACATAAGAAATAAGATTCAAACCGAAAGTCTGTATCTATTGTCCCAAATATTTAAAATCAATATGCATGAAACAATATATATAATCTAAGAAGAAGTTTATATGGCTCAACCTCAATAATACTGATAGATAATTTCTTTAAAATGTTCATCGGTTCGACATATCCTTTTATGGTTTGAAACAAACACTTACTTCTTTGATTCTTCACTATTTGTTTTTTTTTATATTGTTTAAAGAATAATTAGTCAAAGCAAGTCCATTTTAAATTATTTTGAAAAATTAGAGTATTTTTTTCTTTTGTCTTTTAAGGTCAGGTGAATGAGTCTCTTGAGGAGAAACATTCTTACAAAGGAAAAAAATTATACTCCTATTTTTTTAAATAGTTTCAAATGTACTTGTTTTGACTAATATTTTTTTTAGAAGTGTATTATTGTTCTAATTTATCATGTCAATGAAAACATTCTCCTACTTGAGGTGATTTTTCTAACATCGAGCTAAATTTATGGTACACTTAAGGGCATTTTTGTTACTGTTAGAAGTTTATATTTGGCATGCATTTTTTTTTTTTTTTTTTTTAATGTTGATTGGACTAGAGATCCAATTGATAGACGATCCACTGATAGATTTATTATCTTTCTTAGATCGAATCCTATTTTTCAAAGTGCAGGGTCGTAGAAGTTGAATATTCATCATCTCTTGCCTCTACTATGTAAACAGAGGTTATGGTTAATCTCAAACAATATCTATAAATGTTAGAGATTATGGTTGGATTCAACCTAAAATGTCCATTGTTTTGATCTTTAGATACTCAATTTCTGTAAATATTAGAGATTATGGTTATACTTTAAGAATCTATTCAATGTGTTGAAGTTATCAACTAAAGTTATTAATGCCTTGTACACTTTAGTCATATTCATCTCCATATGTCAATGATTTAAGACAAAATATTTACTTTTCATGTAATTTGTTCTAAACTTATACAAGTTTCTTTAATAGGTTAAATCATTCGTGTGTGATTTATATTTTGGTAATTCAATCGAAACTTATATGAATTCAAAGTTATAATTAGATTTGTTTGATGCAACGTGATAGCACAATTAACTAAGTCGAGTTTACTAAAAAAAAAGAAAGAAAGAAAGACGATGATTCGATCCTCATTGCATTCTTGAACTAAAAAAAAAGGACAATTGACTACTAAGAATTAGGTCACATTTGGAATTGATTATGTGAGCGTACAAATGATTACAAAATAATTCAAACCACCTTTTGTGTTTGATAGAACCGAATGCAAATGAATCTACTAAAATCATGTTTATTCACATAGTTTTTAAAATTCATCTCCTACTAGCTTCTAAAACCAATTTCATAGAACCGGGCATTGCTTTATGCCACAAATTTTCAAATTGATTTAATTCATAGCAAATTGTTAAAAGCTCCATTTGAGATTGTTGTAACTTTTAAAATAATTGATGATAACTATGCTTTTAAAAAAATCAACTATTAAAGAAAACTAATTGACATTTGGTAAATTGATAATAGTGTTTGGTAAGTTCAAACCAGTTTTACAACAGATTAGCTATAATGATCTAATTAGACATTATTTAATTATTTAATTATTAATTTTCAGTATATTAAAATGTTATGAGTTATTTATTTATAATTTTTATAGTTTAAATTACAAAGTATATTTTAATCCACAGAAAAGTATAAATTACATATTGATATTCCTTAAATTATATGATAAAAAGTTGAAAAAAAATAATTGTTGTATAAAATATTTGTAATGAACAAATGTTATTTGAATTTAAGTACAGACAAAATGTGACTAAAAAAACTATGTTATCTATTTAATATAAAAAAAAAATTTAATTATACAATAAGATAAATCACTCAAGTATTTGGATAGCAAATGGGAGAAGAAAAAAAAATGACAATTGAAAAAAGAAAATGAATGATGACTAACAAAAAATAAAGTAAAAAATAAAACTTGAATTAATCGTGATTGATCTTGAATTTATTTCATGTAACAACTATGAGGCTTTAATGGTGGTTCAGAAGTGAATTGATAATATTATATAAAAAGATTGTTTATCGTAAAAAAGCTTGATTATTAGGGAATCTAAAAAAGAAAGCTACTCTTCAGCAGATTTTGAAAACCATAATATTTGATAAAATGATTTTATACAATTTTTTAATTTTTTTAAAAAAAATCTAAATTACCAAACCGGTAAAACGGTTAAGATTTTTTCCAAATGACTTTTTGACACAGTTAACACAATGTCAAACATAATCAAAATCACTTTGTTGTATTCAAAACCACCATCAAACATGTCTTTAATTCTTTAAAATCAATTTATAATACAATCAAAATTGATTTTGAGTTATTAAAAACGGTTTCTAAATAGATTTAATCATTTCAAAATTAACTTCCATGCATCTTTGATACCCTAAGCCTTAACTTGACAAGTGAATAATCATGCTTGTCCACTTTTAGATTTTCCCCCCTTCTATTTGTGTATCATCATATCTACCAAATAAATGGATAAGAAGAGTACAATTTTAATCAACAAACCTGCAATTACCGTTTGAATATACTAGTCCAAGACAGAAAATTTCTAATTTAAAATGGATTAAAGTAGAATAATTAACTAAAAAGTGGGAAGCATTCACCTGTTACAGAATGGATAGAGAGGCCTTTTCATTTCTACATTACAGATCAATTTCTTCGACAAGCATTTATGGCATCATTTAATCAAAACTGGCATGGCAAGGAGTCCATCCTCATATTGATTCTTTCCACCCATCCTTGTCTAGAAGATGGACAGATCTGGTGGTGGTCCATAAACAGACTTCCAAGAATAGGGGACTATCCATTTAATGCCTTCACCACCTGAAGAGAAAATAAGCAAAAGATGGGACACGAGGTTTTCAGTGTCAGCTTTTGAAAGCATTACAGCAATCAGTATTAAGATTCCACAAAATCCTTCCAGAAAACCCACTTTTAAGGATTTCGTGCCCGGAAGGGATTCAAAGGGATAACAATGAGTACTTGACTTGCAACAATGTGCAAACGATGCTTAGTGCATTCAACAACACATGAGGTCGGAAGAATTTGAACATCTAACCTTTTGGTTGGGGCTTGAGAGTATATACCTAAACTAGTTGAGCTATTCTCAAGTTGACAAGTACAAACCGTATTTAAAATGATAAAATGGTTGTTTGTGGTGAATTGAGCAGGTAGAAAGATAATGTCATCACATCATTTAAGATATGAAAACTTAAGAGATGGACTTCAATAATATAGAAGTAAAATGATTCATGCCGACTAATGATATATAAGTTTTGAAAATATTGGCAGATGAAGCCAAAAGATTACCAGAACTCAGACCCAGAAGTTTGCCTGTTGCCTCAGCCAAATTGAAAGCATCAGGTATGTTGTCTCCTTCTGAACAATAGCATAATAAGCAGGTGACTTTTACACCTTTGGCCTTGACATCACAACAAGCATATGTGCCATTAGAAAATTTTAAAGAAAAATTTCATGTATGACGTCTGATGATGATATTTCAAGGTTGTACCTTCAAAAAAGTGAAGAGAGAGGCAAATGGTAGACTTGGAAGGTAGTCTCCCTCCTCCAACTCGTCATCAAAAGGCGGGCCATCCTCCTGTGTAGTCTTGGCTTCAGTTAGAGTACTAAGATAATTCCATCGCGACTGCCCTGGGTCATATTCCTGCAGCCTTCTCCATCCCATTCGTTCACAGTTGTCATCAGTTCCGTCATCATTGGTGCTAGAAAGATAATGTATCTGCGAACCACTGATATGCATCAAAAGGCCACATTAAGAACTATGGAATGACAGTTAAATGGTCAGCCGGTCAGGCTTGCTGTGTGCAAAGAACAGACAATGGAATTCAAGTATTTTACAAGTGACTTCGAAAAGCTATGAGTTTCGGTTTGGCAAATGGCATCCATCCAAGCTAATTTACAGCCTTATAATCATATCCTTATATGACAACGCTTAGATATTTATGGCAATCGCTTCATTGTACTTATGTGACAAAGAAGATTTTGTGACTGGAAAAATGAACCTTAAAGATGTACGGGTCAAACATATGTTAAAGAAGGTACAAAATAATATACCTTGACGTATCAATTTGTTGCCACCTTCCAAAATCTAAGCTAGAAAGCAGAACAACATGCTTCTTCCCGCAAGTTGCAATAAAATCAGCCAAGTTCTTTGCAAATTCAACCATTTTCCCCTGCTTGAACAAACCATATTCTGATTTAATTATACTTATTGACGCCACCAAAGCAAAGAAAAGGAATTAACAAACCAAAGAACAGTACTATCACCTCTCGAGATGACAAATAAAGGGATAACACTATAGGCTAGTATATTTCCCTTGCTATGTCATTCTCTAAGTGTAAATTGGATTGGCGATAGCGATACTTGAACTGCATTCTAAAAGTAAATTTATACTTTGAGAAATACAAACATCATTCAAACATCATTTAAGATAGAGTATAATATTTCTTGTATGATTTTCTGCAGAAACTAACCACATTTTTAGTCTCGTTGAAAGGGATAATATACCATTTTCTATATACGATAAGGCATTATATACGTTTTACACGTGATTAGTGAGAAGAATGAGTAAGCAAAAATACATAGCCAATTTTAACAAATATGTATATATGGCTGGGATTTTAAAACTTGCCTTGATCACAGGTGACCTTTGCTGGACAAAGGTCAATGCATTAGATGTTGATTCATAAACTGAAAACAAACATAAACTCATTGAGAACTTGTTGGAAAGGAGTTACCAAAAGACAGAAGTTGATATAACGAAGTTAAAGTTGATATTATAAATTCTAATACCACTTGAAGCAATTTTAATAATAAATTACTGCAAGCAACACAGACCTTCAAGAGGGAGAGCTAGCTCCCCAATAGGAGATGGCTCATAAGCATTGTTACCAATACAAGGTAAAACAAAAGGGTCATCCAAATAAGCAATTCTTGCTGCTCTCATTGAGGAAACCAACAGATCCACTGCTAACTGCCCCACATTCCCAATTGACAATGCTGGCTGAATTAATCAATAACCAAAATAAAATACACAATTCAGTTTGAAAACAAACTAATACATTGGAACTGAGCTCTTCTGGCCTTTTATATTATAACAAAAAGAATGATGACCATAGCAATGCACAGGCCTGTTAGAGTCAGAATGAGCAAGCACAACAAATTTTAATGAAATTTGAATTTAAATAGTTTTTCAGTACATTGACTCAAAGTTTGATTACTTATAATGAACGTCCTAGGTGGATCTGCACAAATTTACATAAACAAACTTGACTAGATATGCACTATGATGAGGTCCAGGAGGCCACAGTAAGGAAACTCTTGATTCATATTGGTGGTGGGGGTGCTCTTCTGGTGAAGCTTACTCAAAGTTACTAATCAACATTGACTTCTTTCATCTGATAAATTACATCTGAAGGGGAAGGATGTAGTTTTTGTAGCCAAAAGTGAAAAAATAACGTTATCAAGTCAGCTCAGCGAGGCGGTAAATAAAGGACGGTAAGATTACTTGTGGAAAAGAGAAAGGAAGAGAAATGAATAGTTACTATTGTGCAGAATTTCTTTTTGTTGGGAGTTTAATCTTCAGGTCATCTATAAGTAGCAGCCAATTATCTGACTGTAGACCTCTGCCCCATAAGAGATGCCAAAAGAAAGCTAGAAGGAGAAGAATAAGTATCAAGCGTTTACTTATATCTGGGGCCACGCAAAATAACTCCAGGTTCTTTATTCTCGTAGTTATCACATTGTAAATATATTTATAGGGAAAATATTTTTCCATTGGATCTCCAAATTAACAATTGCAGATATAGTCTCTTCATATTGGAGGTGGAGTTAGCTGGTATATGGTCATGGTCAAGGTTCACTTGGTGAAAGATCCCTAACAAAGAAGATTGAAAGTAGGAATTAAATATATGCTCTATTTTCATAGCACAAATTGATTAACATAAACACTACAAGTTCTAAAAATTTCAGTAGACTGTCAAATGAGTTTCAAAGATAGATTGTTAAAGGAAGTTAGGATGTGAGTCATGTGAGCATAAATATACGGTTTCCAACCTCAACCTTGTTTGCACCACGATGGAGGAGACTTACCCAGTTTTTGACTTGATGAATTGAGGAGACAGCAGAGGCAGCGAACTTTGCTGCCAAAGGGTCTACAACATTCATACAATCTGCAGTGTATATGACTTAAAATGGGTGATTTTTTTTTCTTTTTAGGAAAAGAAACAATTTCATTGATAATATGAAATTACAAAAGAAGGAAAAGACCCCGAGGGGAGTTACAAAAGACCTTTCCAATTGGAGAGGAGCAAGGTAAAGCTATAGTGGTGAAATAAGGGAGAACATTTACACCAAGTCACAACCATATTTAACTATAGCATCAAAACTCTATTGAAGGGGACCTTCTTTCCTTGAAAAATTCTACCATTTTTTTCCTGCCATAAATTCCAGCAAAAGGCAAGAATATTATGATTCTGATGCTCAAATTTAATATAAACGTGATTGTAGTTGACTAGTACTGACATCCCTAGTTTTCTACAGATCCTATCTAACAGTGCTTTGTGTTTCTAAACTGCATCTCTGAACTTTTCTATTTTAGCTAGTTCAATTGTCCTGGATTCTGACTGGGCCAGGTTAGAATGCAATTGATGAAATGTGGAAAATTGGAACGGAATATATTGTTGTTAAGTTGGAAGGTCCACCAACTTCATGCATCTGTTTTCTGGAGGATGTTCGATTAAACTTTCTGGAATTTTCTATTTACTAGAAGGCTCGTCAACTTGGCTTCTGCAAGCTGAAACTTAACTGAAAAACTTTGATACTCCAATCAAAATGTAAAACTAATATGCAGGCTACTTGTGTATCCAATAGGGCGCTTATCAGTTATATGGGTACGGAAGTAATGCCAAAACTTTCAAGATATCTACATGGCCTGCATTCGTGAAGGTTTCACCAATTGCCTCCATCTCATTTTCTAAGTCCTTGCAAAGCTTAGATATGCTTGCCTTCGTTCAAGAAGTGTGTATCTGTTCCTGTGCTCAATACTTGAAAGGTAGTAGCTAATTCATATTTTCTCAACGGTGCATCTGTCCAGTAGAAAATCCGCAATCCTCCAATGGCACCTTCCATACATGTCATCATCAATTAGGCCTCATATTATAAATGTTTGTGCAAAAAGCAAAAGCGGAATGGGTTTCATTAGTAGTTAGTTACCTAGGTAATGAAATAAATGCTGGCAAAGGGGTCATGAGGTCTATTCGGCATTTTGAGAGGAGAAACTAGCCCTCTCGAATTGGCTACAAGGTCTTGTTGGTGCTTGGCACCTCCTTTTCTCTTCTCTGTATATAAATCATAGACCTGATACCTATTATTGCTCAAGCTGCCTCTTCAGAAACTGCTTGGGTGGGTTCCGTTATCACAAATTCCAGACCATGTAAGTCTTCTGGTCAAGTTTGACAGGGAAGGGCTGGGCTAAAGGAATGGTAGGACCAAATTCTAAAAGGGAAATTCATTAGGGGTTGTTTTGGGTGCCTTTATTTGAACATTGAGCAGGATGCAGCCCGGAATTTGCATGAATTGCGGTTGAATATCAATTAATCGTAGATCAATATAGGCTTCATGCTTCAATGCTGGAGCTGGGGCTCTCCATCTGAATTGCCTCTGAAACTCCAGCTTAAAGCTAAAAACAAACTCATTGCCATTGGTATCTCAAGCTGAGATAGCTGCAGTTATCTATTTATACTACAACAACGCAGACACAAGCCCTTACAGGAATGAGAAATAACTGCAAGTAACAACGTACTGTAGAAACATAACAAACTTTCTTGTAGTGTAAAGAGGAATATAAAGTAACTAACTCATCAAATCACAATATGGCACAGTGGAAGCAGATTTTCTAATTGACATAACACAATCAGCCACATAATCCCTCGCCCTCCTTTTAAGCCTCTACGAGCAATTAGTAGCTGGCCGAAGGCAGGAAAAGGGTCAATTGAACAAAACATTAGAAATGTGAAAATTAGATTTCAGTTTTCCTTTCAACCCTTCATGAACTTCATAGACATTCAAACAACTCAAAAGTACTACAATGCAAAAATCGTCTACTAGATTGATGTAATTGATAGAAAGGAAAAACCGACGAGAACTAGAAGCTTAGAAAAATTGAACGAACGAACCAGAACCAGAGTGGAGCATTGATCATGAAATTGTTTTTCTTCTTCGAGAAAAAATTCCATTGTCGGAGAAAAGAACCAAGAAATCCGGTGAGGCCGAACACTCGAATTTTGAGAATTTCACGGTGGCTCCGTCGTGGAGGTTTTCTTGAGCTTGAAGAAGAAGAAAGTGGAGGTGGACTCTGGGCCCTGATTTCTTAATCCGCGGCCCATTAAGACCTATGGGCTTCCATGGGCTAAAACCTTATGGCCCAATTCTTGTAATGTTGGCTTTAATATGACAATGAAATTGGAAAGACTAAGCAAAATACACCGTTCTGCGTCCATCATAATTTCCAAACATTTGAATTTTTTCATAAATATATTTCATACTTTATTTAATATTATTTTATTCTTCCTAGTTCGAAAATATTCATACATCTTTTCACATTAAATGCAAATAGATTTTATGAATTTAAATTTTTTTAAAAAACTGATTTAAATAAAATATTTATTCTAATATTTTAAAAAAAAAATTTGCACGATTTTTTGGATTTATTACCATCTTTATACGCTCATTTTGTTTTCTTCGATCCTCTTATCATTTTTTCACTTCCAACTTCTTTTGGCAATTTTTTTTCTTTTTTTATATACTCCATATATATTCATATTTTTCTTGTTATATTTTAAAAGATAAATCGTATATATTTTTCTCATATATACACTATTTGATATTTATAAATCCACATAAATTATGAAAAATACCCGTAAACTTTGTATTTTATTTCAAAAATATTCATAAACTTTCAAAAGGTTCAATAATACTCTCAAATTTTTAACAAATGTTCAAAAATATCATTTGTGTTAGGATGAAATCTATCATTGAAACTTTTGAAAGTTCAATAGTATTTTAAAATATATATATATATATATATATATATATATATATAAAAGTTTAATGGTATTTTCGTAACAAAGTACAGATATTTTCTATAATTTAACATACTACTATCATAAATCTAATTACTTGCTTCCATTATCGTGTTTATAGATGGTCAGTATTTATTAAAACAAGTATATATTCCATACAAAATTAATATGGACAAGGAATACATTTTTCATACTATGATTAAAATCAAAATATATCACTATATATTTTGTTACTAGTAAGTCGATATAGCCATATCATTAGTGCATTAAATATATCCACAAATTGTATATAAAAAAAATGTCCCTAAATACCCTATAAAAGAAAAAGGAATATAGGAAATTCTTATAAATAGAAAAATTATATATAATCAAGAAATATTGTATATATATGATTGAGTCTACTTTTATAAAAACTTATTTGCAATTGAGCCATAACTTTTATTTAAAAACAAGGGGGGAGAAACTATTCAATTTCTCTATTTGTGCCATAAAAATGGAAAGTATTGTTTAGATAATCTTAATATTATAAGAAATGTGGACGATATAGACTTACTTTTTAAAAAATAAAAATAAAAAATCAAATAGTTATCCAACGGAGTCTTAATATTTTATAAAGATAGACTCAATATTAAGACTATGTATACAATTAACTAGGGGTGTACATTGATTGGGTTGGGTTGATGGGTTTTTTTAACCAACCTGAAAATTAAGTTGGTCGGATTGACAACTTAAAGGACTCAAATAAAGTCTCCAACCCAACCCTTAAAATTCGGATTAGGTTGGGTTGAGTTGTTGGATTATAACTTATTTTTTCTTTTTAATTAAAAATATGTAAATTTATATACAACACATATGACTAATAACAAAAATTTCTTAAAATTCAAATGTTAGATATCAAATATCTATATAGTTATTGCAAACTTTAAACAAGGCCAAATATCATAAAAATTTTAAAAGTAAAATATTAAATTCATAAATTAATAAATACAAAGTTGGGTTTAGTCAACCCAATTTTGATTAGCCAACTCACAACCCAATCAAACCCAATAGAAGTAGAAAAAGTTCAACTCAACACAACCCAAGAACAAAGCTAACCTAACCCAACACTAATATTTTGGGTTGGATAATCCGAGTTGTTCGGATTGTCGGGTTATTTGAACACCCCCAATTAACCTATGAAATTGGAGTGTGATTCTTTATTTTGGATTTAAACACATAACTAACCTAGTTTAGAAAAATAAATTTTAAAAGTCAAATTATTTATAATATTAATCTTTTTTTTACAAAACTACATAATTAGGTCTCATAGTTCTTACAAAATGAGTTTGAATTCTACTATCCATCAATCTTATTTTCAATTTTTTTTTCATTTTTTAATTTATGTAAGTGACAACAAAAGCCTAAAATAGTTAGATGAGTTGTTTTTAAATATAAGGAAATGAACTACAAATATTTACAAATAATAACAAAATATCATAGTTTATCTGTGATAGACTGCGATAGCCTAATATCTGTGTCAGTGACACACATAGACACACATAGACACAGTAGTCTACATTGTCTATCGCAGTCTATCACATATAGACTGTAGTATTTTGCTATTAATTGTAAATAATTTTAGTAGTTTTGTTATTTAAAATAATTTTTCTAACTTGATTCATTTTGAAAGAAAAAAAAAATAAAAAATAAACATAAATCACAGTGACTAAAAAGTGCTAAATGGTTGTAAATTTCTTTCAAATTACAAGAAATTTGAAAATTTTTGTGAACATTTTAGTCTTATGTATTCAACTCAACTTTGTTCATTTTACTTCATCTACCTTCAAAATATTTCGAGTCTTTACACTTAAAAAATATCATCATTTTAGTCTCATCGTTCTACTTTTACCTCATTTTTTTATCAGTTTTTTTTTTCATGACACTCCATTCACTATTTATTTAACTAAAAATTTATATTTGATTATTTCTACTGTGCGGAAAATTTGTGTTAAAATTTTACAAGTAGTGAAAAATGGTAACTTTTTAAAAATATATATATCAAAATAAACTTTTCAGAAATATGAAAGATATTAAATGAAAAAAAAATTTTAAATATAGAGAACAAAAAAAAAAAAAAAAAAGAAATATAACAATAAAATAAGGGTAAATGCATTGGGTAGTACTTTTAGGGAAAATAATTAAGTGTAGAGTAATATTTTTTAAAGAATTGCGAATATAGTAAAAGGTATCAATGATAAATTCTATTACCTATAAATTCCTACCAACGATTTGGTCTATCATTGATAAACTTTGAAAGCTTGATCTAAATTTTGTTATATTTGTAAATTCTATCATATTGTGTTATATCTGCTAATATTTTGAGTTTGATTGTTATAATTATAATTATGTCATAAAATAAACTAAAATAAAAAAAAATACCTAGACTAAACTTGGACGGTTAAATCAATATCTATTGAGTTCTTTCCATGACATTCTTTCTTACCCCACTAGCCTTTGAAGACAATGACGTTGAGGTTAATGTCCATTGTAAACTTGTAGGTGTAGGGAGAAAAAAAAAAGTGGTGAAACACTTATACGCGTGTAGAGTGCTTTTTGTAACTTAGTGAAAAACTATTCATCTCACCTTTTTTAACAAAAATTCTCTTTATCTTAAGTTACAAGGTGTAGAATCTTGATTGGGTAGCGTCTTATCAATGGAATGCGAGTTTCTTGACGTGGCAAGGCTTGAAAAGTCTAATGATGCTTAAAAAATTATTCAAGAAAGCTACCACAATATGACTGACAGTTTTATTACGTTGGATGTGAGAGAACGAACTATAAAAATATCTCGTTCTTACTTTGGACAGTTATTAATGGTCATACAGTTCAACGATTATTACGAGATAACCATATTGTGTCAGAAATTTGGGTTTGAATAGGTGGGGTTAGGGGATAATGAGCCTAAGAGAAATTGGGTTGTCTTTTAGTAGATAAAGGTAGACAAAGTTGAGCCATGCTAATATGGGTGGTTGGACCTCCTTTTCCCTCTAGGTTAGTCAACGTGGAGATGGGTTATGGTTCAAGGCAAAAGGTACGGTTGAGGGATTTTTTTTTTTTTTCCAATGAGCATTATGAATAAAAAAAAGTGCTATCCAAGGATATAAAAAATATATTTAGAAGTAATTTTAAAATGAATATGGATATGTTTTGGGAATGATTTGAAATAATTTATAATTGATTTTCTATTGATTAGTTGGAATGTGCTTTTTAATAAGTGATTGATCGGGAATCACTCCACAAAATTTATCCCACTTTTTTTCAAGTAAAATTTGTCCTACTTATGTATTGATAATCTATTTTAATTTTTTTAAAAAAAATTGTGATTCTTAATAATTTGGTAATTCTAAAATCACTTATGAAACAAAACACAACAATTCAAAAACTCTTTTTTAAATATAAGAAAATTATCACTACCAAACATATACTAAAACTACTTTCGTCCGGTTCAAAATCATACTCGAACACGTCTTTATTTAACCATTTAAAATCAACTTAATGTTTGATTTTTTTTAAAAAAAAAAAAAAGTTTTAGTTATATAAATCATGATTGTTTAGGGTTTAGAACATGGAAATACATTTCCACCTTTAGAAAAACACAAAACAAAAAATAAAAAAGTTTAAATTCCAATATACATTACACACCCATGTTCTTTCCCCCAATATGCCCATAACTCCACTAATAAAGAATCCCAATTCATCACCATAAACCATTTTTCCAAAAGCTTTGAAAACCTTGGAAAAATAAATAAACAAACAAACAATACAATTGGAAAAAAGTTATTTGGCATTGCCATTGCTGATTCATGAACAATAAGAACCTTCATATCTCATATATAATTCCATATATTTCTTGACACTGTCCCTTTCTCCAAATACAAATGAAATTGATAACCCTAATTTTACTCTTCCTTAGTTGTCTTCTTCCTCTTGGTGTTTACCCATTACAAACCCTAATCAAAGCCAAGTGTAAACCACTAACAATGGCTGCCAATACTCAACCTTTCATAACCCTAACTATATACTCTCTTCTCACTCTCAATTCTTCAAATATCTCTTTTAATCAAACCCCTTTATTTTCCTAGTTGTATATAGCAAAATCCCAGCCAGGTGTTTGCCAATGAATGGGCCATTTTCAAGGAAAATTCCAGAGAGTGCTCTCTCTAGAAAGTGAAGTATCAAATGCTTCCCACAAACAACAAAAACTAAAGCTTGGAAAATGATTTCACCTATGCCAAAGTGCCCATTGTTTTCAAGTATAAGTTTGTGGGTTAAAATTTTTGGCTATGTATTATTATTGTTTATATCAAATGGTGGGACAAGAGGAAAAAAAATTTTGCCTTTTTGTATATGTGAACATTTTCACCATCTCTTTTATGTTTCCCCTTCTTCTTGATCTTTTACTTCTTTTAAGGTTTTTTGTTTGTTTGAATTAAGGAAAGAGAGAGTGAGGAGAAAGAGAAAATAAAAAGTAACAATATAATTGTGTTGGTATCCAATGTAATTCAATAATTTAGGGATTCTTCATACATTGTTTTTTGTTTGGTTAAATTTGTTAATTGTATGAAGCTAGATGGATAAAATTATTTGATAATGTGTCAATGAAAAGTATATAAGTAATTTTAATTATAAAAAAAAAAAAAAAAAAAAAAAAAAAAAAAAAAGAAATTTGAGTTTGTTTTTCATTCCAGACTTGAATCGATTGTGAAAATAAATTGAACTTTGTTTCACTCCAGAGTTATAAGGATGAAAATGAAACATGTGACCTTATGTAAAAATAAGAGTTCTAATCACTTTGTAAGGAATGATAATATGTTTGTGTATAGTCATTTTCATCCTCATTATGATGTGAACGTTTATTTTCATGTATGTCTGCCACATTGTATATAATGATACGAGACAAAATTTTGAAGATATATTTTTTTATGACGTTTTATTAATTTATTTAAAATGATTATATTGAAAAATGAATGGTCGATAGTGAGTTTTCTTTTTCGAAAGTTGATACTTTAAAAGGAGATAAAAATACCAAATGGTTCTAAAAGTTTGACCGAAGAAAGAAAAGATGTATTTTCCTATAAAAAAACAAAGAAACAAAGAGCAAAACAAAAGACTATGAATTCGTGCAATACTAAAAATGACAACATATAAAATGGTTCATTAATGTTTAAAAATATAAATTTGCTCACTACTTTGTATCTTTTTGAAAGATTTCAATCATCTCTTATGGTGCGTTTAGGAATATTAAGTTGGTCTTCTAAGTAATCTATTATTTGTTTTCTTTCCATTTGACTACATATTAGTATGATCACTACAAAATAATAATAATAATAATAATAATAATAAATAATAATTAGGCTCTATTGATATTTTTTTCCCTCCTATTCCTATTTTAAACAGTGAATTGAAATTGAATCTTCATCGATGGTTTTTCATAACAAATCGAGAAAAAATGGTTCAGAAATATTTAAGAAAGAGTTCCACTAAATAAATAATTTGTTTTGCAGTAAAGTAAATTATCTAGACATCTTAAGATGTCCAATACGAGAGACATTTATTTAATTTTGGATATACCCTTTTGCAATATGAGTTTTTAAGATGCCCGTGTACCAGGCATCCTCAAAACGACATCCATCTTTGCCCTTCAACTTTTCTTTTATATTTTTATCTTTCATAAATTTTCTTCTTTTTTTTTTATGTAGTTTGTAGTTTAAATAAAATAATATATTTATTTTTAGTATAATCAGTTATGAATTCATGTCCTAACAAATGATCATATTAATTCAATTAACTGTATTTATATATTATATTTAGATATAAAATAAACTTTAGTTGAATTGAATAATATATTGATTTATTTTCAATCGAAATTTAAAGTGCAATCTTTCTTTTATTATACCTTTCCAATAGTTGCCCAAAGCTTCTATAATTAGCGAGTTTTCTTTCTTGTACAAGTACTATTGAAATTATTCTTTCATTTTTTTTATAAATTAAATTTATTTTAAAACATTATATTTAAATTAATAAAAACGTATATGTTAAATAAATTCAAGTTTTACCGTAATAGTATTCTAGGAATATTATGTAAATATAATGTAAGACATTCCTAAATACGAAGAATTCTTGCAAAGACAAACATGGTCATCCAATATTCTCAAATATATGTAAAAATAATCCTACAAAACAAACATGACTATCTGAAAATGTTGGACATCTGTAAGTTCGAACATCTATAATTTTAGGCATATGAAGGTTTTAATTATCTAGATATTCCCAAATAACAAATGCCCCTTAATAATATCAATCAATCTAAACTTGAGCAAGCTCAATGTTCAAAGCATCTAATTTCTTTTAAGAGGTGAAAAGGTTCGAATTCTCGAATGTCTATCCCTACATCTGATTAAAATAATCTATCAAAGAATACTAAAAATTCGTTTAAAAAAAAGTCTTTCTTTTTAGAAAAGATATAAGATGTACATTTGTGAGTGTTTTTACAATAATTAATTAAGTACATTTAGCAAAGTTACTTTTATATTATCAATAAAATTCAATAAAAAAATTGGTTTGATAACAAATCACTTTGTTTTTTTAGTTCTAAGTGTTTTTCAAATGTTTAATGGTCAAATATTTGGGTGAAAAGCACTACTCTGAATGAATTCTTTCTTCATGTTATTTCTCACAAAACACTTTACTTCTTTACCTTTCTTCGAATTACTTTTATGTTACTTTCAAGCATGACTATTTTTTTAAAGAAGTACACATAGTTCATGTCAAAAGCATTTTCAATCATACTCATATTAATTTAAAACAACTCAAAAATTTGTGCTTTTAATTATAGGACAAACATTATTATACGACGTGTTTCAATTACCATCAAATAAAAATGGTAACATAAGAAAACAAAAACTTGTCACTGAATTTAAATTCTTGCGGATGAAATTAATACACGTGAGCTTATGATAATAAATACATTTTAATCACAAGTTGTGGCAAAAATGAAAAAAAAAAAGTTTGTGTATCATCATTTTCATACTACATTGATGTTAACATTTATATTTCATGTCTACCACATTATGTGTATAACGTTACAAGGCAAGTTCAAGATACATTTTTATGTCATTCCTTTCAACAACTTTATAATTCTATTGAAAAAGAATGGTTGTATAGTTTTTTTTTTTTTTTAATGATACTTCACATCTATATAAAAAAGTAATTGATAATAAAAAGACATGAAAAAAATATCAAAAGCTTTTAAAGTTTAAGATTGAAAATAAAATCAAACCTTATAATAACATTATTAGAAAAAAAAAATATGAGGCTAACAAATAATGCACCACTATTAGAAATGCCATATCTAAGATGGGTCATTTACATGTTTTGACAAATGTTTGTGTACTACTTTTGTACCTTGTTCAAGGACTTTTTTTTTTTTTTTTCCTTTTTAATCATCCTTACTATTTATATAGAAATTAATGCCTCTCTTCCAATATTAAGTGTTTTTCCTTTTAAAAAATATCTAAAGTGTTTATAACATACTTAAAGTGCTTTGCAAGATCTTTTTTTGTGGCTTTTGGTTAGCCTACCCACTATCAAGTTTAAAAAAACATTAAAAATCAGTTAAATAATGTTTTTTTTTTAATAAATACTTTTAGAGGAGTGGTGTTTTTAGGTGAAATTATTTTGTTACAAGTAAAACTAAATATATTTGAAAGAAGACAGAAGGTGTGGTTGATATAACTTTTGGAATTTCAAACATTTCCTAGTATTTAGTTGAATTTTGAAAATTCTAAAAACACTCTACTCTTGGTAAAATGTTTTTACTTGGAGGCCATTTTTTTAAAAGTTATTTCAAACACACATTTGGTAAAATAATACACCTAAAAGTAATTTATTGTGCTTTTAAAGTGTACTTAAATGTTAAAAAAAAAAAAAAAAACATCTTCAATTTGTCAATGCAACAATAGATTTGAAAAGTACTTTTCTTCTGAATATCATTCTAACTTTTTAGTTGATCATTCATCGCTAAAATGAGCTTAATCTAATTAGTGTGAAGTATAAATTATCGATCTGAAAGTTAATGTTTAATAATTCTCTTATCCCACTTATCCTAAAGATAGGGAAAAAAAAACCATTTCTTCATTATGAATGGAGTGATGAAACATTGGGTAATTGCAATGGATAATAATTTTAGGATTAATAATTAAGTTCATAGCAACATTTTTAAATAATTGCAAATTAAGTAAAATCTATTAGTTATAGACACCATTGGTAATAGACGCCTAATCAACGATATAATCTATCATTGATAGACTCTGAGAGTTAGATCTAAATTTTGTTATATTTGCAAAGTCTTTTGTATTGTGTTATATGATATGCTAAAATTTTAAGCATGATTGCTATATTTGCTACTGTCATAAAACATTTTCACTCGCATATACTAATTATTGCTAACTATAGAAATAACAATTATTAGATAAACATAATCTTCATCTTAACATTACTCGTTCTCCCAATGAGAGTAACTCAGGTATCTTATGAAGAATTTGAGATCTCTCCATTTTTTTAACATCACATGCCTTCTCGAAATGGTACTTCTTTGAGTTCACTCTTCTGTGATTAGATCCCAACTTTTGTTTTTTTTTTTTTTTTACTTCATGGACGTATGCTCTGATACCATATTACATAAGCATAGAGCTTTATCTCAAAACTAATTAACAGTGAGAGCAGTAACTCAAATATCTTATAAAGAGTGTGAGATCTCATTTTTTTCCATGTGAAATCCTCAACATGTTCTCTTATAAGATGATGTCTCTTTTAGTTCATCATTATCTTAAAAAGATTGTGAGGTCCTTCAACATGTCCTCTTCAACATGGTTAAATGAAATGCCATATAAGATAAACATAACATCTCAAAGTTAATTAGCAATAAATGGAGAAACTCATATATAACTTATAAAACTGTGAGGTCTCTCTGTTTTGTTAATATGGGATCATCAACAACAATAAACACTCTCAAATTGTATATATTAATTAGTTGACTCTCTATCATTGTTCATTCAATTATACCATAGAGATCCCAATATAATTAAGTCCGTATTTGATGGTGATTTTGTTTTTAGTTTTCTATTTTTAAAGTTTATATTTGTGTCCTCTCAATTTCATTACTTTGATTATCTCATTTCTTAGAGAAACATTTGTATTCATAGCCAAACTCCAAAAACAAAAGTAAACTGTTAAAAACGACATTTTTTAGGCCACATTTGATACATTTAGTTTGTAACTTATTAAAATTAGGCATATTTTCTCTCAATTTAAAAGTAGTTTTAAAAACTACTTTTCTTAGTTTTCAAAATTTGGCTTGATTATTGAAAACATTGATTAAAAAAGTAGTTAACAAAGCAAGAAATTTAGAGATAAAAGGAATGTAATTAGATTTAATTTTCAAAAACTAAAAACCAAATGGTTATCAAACCAAACAAGACTTTAATTTTCAAGTTTTCTCTCGGTTTTTGAAAACATGATAGAAAGTATATAACAATACCAAAGTACTTATAAGTCGTTAAAAGTAATGTTTATAAGCTTAATTTTGAAAAAAAAAAATAAAAACCAAAGAACCAAATAATTATCCAACCCACCCTAAAGAAAACTTTGAATAATTTGCAAAATATACCAAATTGCTTTAAAGTTTAAATTTAGGGTTCTTCAATTCCATCACCGAAAGAAAGAAAAAGGGAAAGATATACTTCAAATCTTGTGCTCCAAAATTAATACATGGATTTGTAAATGACGTGTTCCAATTTTTCACCAAACACAAAATCTTCAACCAATAATTTCTTTCTTTCTTTCTTTCTTTTTTTTTTCTTTTTTTTTTTTTTTTTTTTGGCTTATGAAAATAAATAAAATTAATGAATTTATCATTTGGTTAATAATTGTGAGGACGAAAATTATAAGAGAATGAATCATGTAAGTTTATGTACTATCGTTTTCACTCATGTGTATTCATGATGTTAACACATTTGTTTTCTTTAGTGTCTACCACATTATGTTTAATATTTTTACGAGACTACTTTGAAATTTGAAAAATGTTTGTTTTTTATCGTTTAATCAACCACTTTTATAATTTTATTGAAGAAAATAATGGTCGTACTAAATTTTCGTTTTTGAAAAGTTGATGTTTCACATCTATAATAAAAAGTAATCGATAATAAATGAGGTAAAAATATTAAGGTTTCTTTGATAATGAAGTTTTTTTTATTTTTTTGAAGATTGTGTTTTTTTTCTAACTCTTTTATCTAGGTAAATATTTGAATTCTTAGCCACATGAAATCAAAGTTTAAAAACTTTTTTTTAAGTTTTCAAAATTGACTTAGATTTTGAAAGTGTTCTTAAGACGCACATAATAAAACAAAGAAACTCAGTAGGTAAAAGTAGTAGTGTTTATAAGTTTAACTTTAAAAAATAAAATGGTTAAATTGGCTTTCCTTTTTTATTTTAATTTTATGTTTTTTTAAGATTTGTGTTTGTTTCCTTGTAACTATTTTAATATGACTTTTTTTTCCTTAAATAAATACTGTTGAATTTTTTGCCCAATTCCTAAAACGTACCAAACAAGTTCTTAGAAAATATATTCTTTTTTACGTTTTAGATTTTGGTTTGAATTTTGAAGACATTTTCAGAAAGTAACAATGCAAAGAACTCGCAAATGCGTCACCCGTCTGTCATTGTACTAGAAGTATAAAACTTGTATATGGTACAAAATTGATAGTGATTCAAAAACATAAAACATTAAAGCTTTTAAATTTTTTTGTTAAAATTTATGAGTTTTGGTCAGGTAATTTGTTAATTTATACATTAATCAAATTTAAATTTGTGTCAAACTTACATATCATTGGAAGTGGTGAGTTTATAAAGATTTTTTCATTACTTTTTAGGTTAAAAATAGTTGGAATATTTACGTCCCGTTGGGTAACCATTTTATTTTTTGTTTTTGTTATCGAAAATTAAGTCTATATACACTATTTCCACTTCCACCTCCAAATTTCTTCATTTATTATTTATTTTTCACTAATGATTTAAAAAACCAAGCCAAATTTTGAGAACTAAAATAAGTAATTTTCAAAAAGTTGTTTTTATTTTTGAAATTTGACTAAACCATTATACTTAAGATGTATATTATTGTAAGACATGTGGATGAAATATGTTTAATTTTAAAAAACAAAACAAAAAAACCAAATGATTACCAAACGAGATATTAACTTTTAGAGTAAAATTTAGGGCAATTGAAACTTTACAAGAAAAATTGATTCAACATATATACAAATTTATGGTAAAAAAAAATGATCTTTTCCATTATTTTTAACTATACAATACATTATGGGAAAAAAAATCTAAGAGAGAGAAAGTATTAATTCATTATTATTAAAAAAAAAAAAAAACACTTGATTTGTAAAAGTACATTATTCAAAATGAATTTTAAAATTATGATCTAGTATTCAAATTTCTCTTCACTTTCACCTACATTTTTATCATTCTAGAGAATGGGAGACAAAGGATGATATATTAACATATATTTATATCATATAATAATCTAAATATGTATTTATGTTACATCCCACATCTCCACTCAACCCACCCTTGAATTTAAATTAATGTATAAAACTATATGACATGCACACTTGTCACCAATATAAATTCTAATTAAACAAAGAATAGTTACATAATAATTAAGAATTTCTTGCTTTTAACACACACAACAAAAGGCAAACTTGTCGTATTTTCTTGGGGTTTCAATTAAATTAAAATAATACACAAACAATGATGATTCATTTTCTTTGCTCCCCATTTTCCCAACTATTATTCTCTCTCACTTTTTTATTTAAAAAATGTAAATTAAAAGACCAAATCTTCAAAAATGTAATAAATTAATATTAATTGACAAGTTTGGTTTTGTTTAGTTTTATTTGGAGACGTGTTTACAAATTAGTAAAACAGAGTGTTATTTTGCATAATATTATTAATATGATCGTATCACTTTTTGACTCTTGTTTGATAATTATATGTTTGTTTAGATTTAGTAATATAAAGTATAATATTGTATAATCAGCTCTGCCACTTGTTGAGATCTCAATTGATTAATTCTTTGGATATTACTCCTAATTTTCATCATCCTTATATTAGTTTTTTCTTTTAATAAAAAACATCATCATATTATCTATTCCGATAACAATTTGATTTTTGAAAATATAACGGTCGTTTAGTCCCTCAACTTATTAAGTTGGTTTAAACAACTCAACTTCAATAATAAACATTTTCGAACTTGCACATTTATCGAGTAACTCAATCTTTCTATTTTTTTTTTATATATTTTTCATATTTGCCAAATAACTTCATTTTCTCTTCCATCTCTATTTTTCAAATTTGTGAAGTAATTTTGTCTTATTTTCTTAATCTACTTTACACAATTATTGAGAAACTCAATCTTACGACTTTACACCTCGAATACAAACTTACTAACTCCTATATATTAACCTCATACTTATTAACTCCACTCAATGAGCCAAAACATCCCGTAAAGTAATGAACATTATTTTCACCTATATGTTTCTTTATTTTGTATCTACTTTTGTATGAACGTTTTAAAAACCAAGTCCGTTGGATTTTTGGTTACTAAAAATTGTATTTGTTCTTCTTAATTTCTTATAATGATTTTCATATGTCTTTAAGTAAAAATTTGATGTCTTACAAAAATTTTAGAAACAAAAACTACTTTTCAAAAACTATTTTCTAAAAAGAAAAAAAAAATCTAATGGGTTACTAATAGGGCCTTAGAATCTGTCTATTTGATTTTGGTTTTTGAATTGTGCTCATTTTCTCACCAATTTTTACCTTGATTTTCATTCTAATAAGATAAACATTTGAATTCATGGTTAAATTCTAAAAATAAAACTACTCTTTTTTAGTTTTGAATTTTTTGTTTGAATTTTTTTAGTGCAAGAGAAAGTAGGGGAATCACATATAGATTCATATATTAGTTAAGTTGGGTTCACTTTGAATTTTTTTTTTTTTAATTTTAAACACCCTTAAAGTAAATATTTTTTAAAAACCAAATAAATAAATAAATAAATGAAGACCTTAAAGATTTATTTTTTAAAAAAATTACCCCTAAAAAATTAGCCTATGATTTCGCACTTAAGATGTACATCAAAGATAATTTAATTTAAATAATAAAGGACGATTAGATAATTTTCATTCTACTAAAAATATCTTCTTTTTACCTAACTATTGGCGTATGCTTATTTTGAACTACAATCCTAAATATATTACTTTAAAGGCTCTTTATTGGTAAGAAAATTACTTTTAGTTTTTTTAAATTGATTTTGAATGATGCTTTTTGATCTAGAATCTATTATTTAAACAATCGTTATCTTTTTAAAGATTTTTCAGAAGAGTATAGTTTACTTAAGATTCTAAAAGGTATTTTTAAAAACTAAACAAAGATATGGTTAGTAAACCATCTTAATTTTTCAAATAAACATATCCATTATCCAACAAAGACTAAAAGAATTCCACACCAATACAACTCAACTTTGGTTTATCAAAAAAAAAAAAAAAAAAAGTACACCTATTTTAAGTTCAAATGCTTCTTTGATGTGTCCTAGTCATTGATCTAATTTAATCGGTTAAGAAATTGGTAAGTTCAAGAATCAACTATGGTCGTAGAAAGATCAGGTTAAAAGTATAAAATCGAGAAGAAAATTGATTATTTTAAACCTAACAAAAGTGATTATAATTATTTTAAGATCATACAGAATATGCCTTAATTAAATAAAATTAGGGTTAATTTTAAATATGAAAAAATGAGTCAACTTATTTACAAATATTGCAAATTTTCATTGTCTATCAATAATAGACAATGATAGACATTTATTGTCTATTACATTATTGTCTATTACAATGACATTATTGCAAATTGTCATTGTCTACAATAAATGTCTATCATTGTCTATCACTCATAGACAATAATGTCATTTTGCTATATTTAAAAATATTTTCAGAAATTTTGTCATTTAATATAATTATTCTAAAAATTATTGTAAGTTTGAATATTAATTTCTTATATGTTTGATTCATTACTTGGAAAAAAAAAAGGAAAGATCCATAAAAATGATTACCTAATTGGTGTTTTGTTGATTCATTCAAACCCAATATGAAAAAGAGAAATTTCAAACAATCTTAAATTGCATATCGAACTTTTTTTTAGCTTGAATACAAAAATCTCAATATGATTATGCCACGTGTCCCATAAAGAATAGGAGGGGGAATGAGTCTATATTACCCATCTTTAAGGACTTTGTACAATGAAGACTAGTTCTTCTAATTTAGGCTTCTTAATTATCCACCAATTCTCAACTGACACGTCAGCTATACAATTTTTTCTTAATCATATTTCAATTGCTTCAAAATATTTATATTTATTTAAATGAGATACCCAATTCTCAAATTCATTAATTATCTTTAAAAATGAACACTTAAATTCATTTATCTTATGTAATTTATATAACTTGATTTTAAATTTATAAGATTACATATGAGTTTATATATGATCGAATTACTTATTATTTCTTTTTATGTGATAAGAGATAACTTCCTATAGAAGATAGGTTCATAAAGGTAAAGTATCTATTTTTTTTACTAATTAAAAATGTAGCGTAAACGTATACGACACTCAAATAAATCAAAAAAGTTGTAGTCTTCTACTTTAAGCTTCTTTAGACCATTTCATTCATTTGAGAAAGATGAATTAAATTTTTGTAATAAAGATGCCTAACATACCTATTATTTTATCTATTTTTTTAACCTAGGAAGGTATTGATGTGGCAAATTTTGATTCCCTAACATATTCTCATATTAATCATACTTGGGTAATTAAGTCATCCCATAAATATATTGTAAAAAAAAGTCATTCCAATAATTATAAGAAAGGAGACAATTAGTATTTTGAAAAAGAAAATAGTCAGTAGAATGTCATTGATTTGAAATTATTCACTAAGATGAAAACATCTATAAATTTGATCATATAAATCAACTTTTATCCTAAATTTTAATATTATCATATTGGACCCATATTTAAATAACATAGTAATGTTTACTTTAAGCTTGAATATGTTTACTTTAAACTTGAATAAGTTTCGTGATTTTTATCTTTTAGTAGTAGTTTGTTTTATTGGAAGAATATTAATTTTTTTTTTTTACATATTCAGTGAATTATAAACATGTGCTAAATATACAAATATGATATAACTTCAACTAAAGCAATATCATTTTGAATTCTTATTCAAATTTATAAAATTTGAAAATTTTATACAAGGATGAATTTTAGCTTTTGATCTAGTTTTTAGGTCAAACTTTTTATTTTCATTTAAAATTAGTGTCTTTAGGAAGTTTTTACCGATGGTTTGTTCTTTTAGGTTAAAATTAGTGTTTTCATTTTGTTAGAATTGAATATAGTAAATGTTATGGGTGATTTTAGATCTGGAGGATAAATCTAAACAATAAGAAAGAAAGAAAGAATAGAGATCAAGACACGAAATCATGACGAATCAAGGGAAAGGAGTTGGATCTTTGAGCCTAACTCTCCACCAGCCTCGACCTTGGAGTCAAGGTTGAGGAGCCTAGTTGGGCCAGTGGGCCTGAATTGGGCCTTTGACCTAACTTCCCTCCTGAATCGTCTTCAGATGCCAAGGAGCCCAATTTTCGTATAGGACGTACCTAGCATAGCACACCCTCGAGCCCAAGAACTCAACATAGGATCTGATCAGGCTATTAGATAACCAAATTTCGAAACGGAACAAGGAAAAGTCTTAAGTCAATCTCTTTTATAAATATATCATTATAGTTCCACATGAGATGCTTTAAATCTTACTTTCAAACTCCCAAACTTCTACAATTTTTTTATCCTCTGACTTAAGTATCAGAGCATGCGTGGAAAGTATCACACCAGTGCATGTTTTCTCTTTTACAGGCTACATTCTTTTCCCTTTTAAATAAATTCACTGTTGGTATCACCTGAAAATTAGGTGTGTTCCAGTTATTCCAATTTTGACATCAATAAAAAAATTGCAAAACTTATCTAAATTTAAAATTTAATTCGATAAGTAATCGAAACAGATTTAATTAATCTCTCAATCTCACAACTACTTAAATAAAATCATCAATGTGATGCCATATTGGCAAGTTTAGGGTAATTTTTGTCCTATGAAAAACTAGTGCTTGGAATTAAAATTTTGGTAACAAGGGTTAAACTAATTTCATCAAGCACGTTCTACAAACTTCATGAATTTTATTTAAAATATGCCAAATTAACACTTTTTTTCATACACCAGCTGTACCTCATTTTAACTTAAATATATAATCTTTTTATTTAATGCATGTGACATGTGTGACAATTTGGGCATGTCTTGCTTACATCACCTAATTTTGTTACGGAACTTAGGCAGCAATTCAATTCAACACACAAGTACGAAAAATTATTAATAATACCCCTATCTCTCTATCTCTCTCAAAAAACAACCAAAAAGCTGTTAAATATTGCTCAATTTTATTTATTTTTTCCTAAAAAATGTACATATGTAAACATATACAATTTTTGTATATACTTTTATTGGGTTTTTTCTTTTTGCCAAGTATGCTATGCCATCATATTTTATAGTAGAATCGAGTTACTTGTATCATAAGTTAGTTTTTTAATAATATTTTCAAATATAACGTATTTTCTTTAACAATAATATGATTATTTTCGTTCAAATATTATCATGTATATATATATAGATTATTTTTAAATAAAAAAATGAACTAAATTATTTATAAATATAGTAAAATGTAATTATCTATCCGTGTATATTGGTCTATCGTTCATTGATAGATGTCTATCGCAATTTATCACTAATAAATGATATCATTTTGCTATACTTTGAAAATATTTTTAACAGTTTTACCATTTAAAACAATTATCCTGTGTATATATGGTAAGATTTAGAATATCGATTGAAAAAAATGTAATATTTCATTAGACACAAGTTTTGAAAAATGGAAAAAAAAAACCTATTGGTCATTTTTATTAAAACATATAAAATCTAGTTTGAAGTTTGAACACATAATTTGTGTATATGTAATCTGGGAAAAAAAAAGGAACAACTCTATATTAGTTTAGGGATGCAATTAACAAAATTTTAAATTTGTATCTAATTAATTAATTAATTTTTAATAATTAAGACTTGGTTTCATAATGTTTCTATTTCGTGTTTTATGTTTCATATTTTTTAAGAACAAAAAACAAAAGTATATTTTGTAATTGTTCTTGTTTCTTGGTTTTTGAATGACAAAAATGTGCTTAACAACTGTTTTGCTTGTTTCTCGTTTTTTTACTGGTATCTTTTTTTCTTTTAACTTTTTTCTTGTTTTATATTTTAAATATAATATAGTTATAAGATATAAAGTATATATAAATCCATTAAGATATATATAATAAAATTATAAATAATTTATATTATTTAATATAAATAAGTTTTGATGCAAAATTAACAACACTAATAAAATTGTTTCTGTTGTTCAAATGTTGTCCAAAGTTGACCGATAGCATTATTTGTCACTCGATTTATTCGATTTAAATGATTATAATGCCTTAGATTCAGCTCAATTCTATTGCTTTTGGAAATATTATTATTGTAAAATATCTAAGTGAGACTAATTGCATTTAAAAGAAATTATATATTGCAAAACTAAAATTAAAATAATATATAAATATAAAATTAAAAAAAAAAAAAAAAAGTTGTTTACTTTGGTGTTGAAATGATAGTCTCTCAAAGCTAATCAAACCACTTGCACCTCTTGACCGAACAAAGCAAATCAAATATCATGTTAAGGAACTTCTCAAATGGAAGAAAATTCAGTCTCAATTTTAAAAACGTTTGATAAATTTTGAAAACAAAAAATGGAATAAGTTATTAAACGAGTGTTTTTTTAAAATGAAAAACAAAAATGCTATTAAACGGTCTTTAAATTTTTTAGAGACTCAAATTGAAAGTTTTGAAAATCTACCACTTTTAACAATTTAGAAATCAAACCAATACAAAGAGCAAAATTCAGATACTAAACCCATAATTTAATAAATGAAAGCAGACTCTAGTTAACCTATATACTGATAAATTATAGCATTAATTTTTATTATTTTATAAATATATCTATTCATCTAATTCAACAAAATGTGAGAAGAAAGATAGAGCCTCCAAATGTCAAAAAATTAATAAATGCTTATTCACTATCCTCTTCTTTGGTTTTGTTTTTTATTTTTTAAAATTATTTTGGTTTATTTTTAACTTCTTTAATAAAACATTTTATTAAGAAAAAAAAAAGTCTCTAAAAACTATTTTTCTAAAAACAAAAATTGGTTTAGTTCTGAAATTATTTTTTAAATACTAGATAATAAAAAATGTTTTAGATTAAAATTTTAGTTTCTAAATTTTGATATTGGTGTCTGTTTAGTACTTTCCATTTTGTTTCAAATAAATTTTTTATAATATTTTAAAGTTGTAAAAAATGAACTGATATACTAAAAATAAATTAAAATTTAGAATTCTAAACTTTCCATTTTACACGTAGAAAATATCAAAATTTAAAAACATATCAAACACAGAATTAAAAATTTAAAAACTAAATAAACACACAAACATCAAAACTTATGTTTATAATTTAGCTTATAAAATGGAGTAATAACTACAAATTTAAGTTTAAAAAATAAGAAATAAAATCATTATCAAACTAAACTATTCTAAAATGAATTGAAAAAAAAAAGTTTAAATCTTGTTCAAGTCCTTGAACTTTGAATAATATTTTATTTTGGTCCTCAAACTTTTGAAAATATCTGCTTTAGTCTCTAAATTTTGAATATTATTTTATTTTGGTACCTAAACTTTTAAAAACATTCGTTTTAATCTCAGAACTTTTAAAAAATTGCTTATTTTGGTCCCTAATATATTAAGATTTTGTTAACTTTTTAAGAAAATGGTGAAGTAACTTGTAATTTTGGACGACTAGGATACTAAATAAATTAACTTATATGCTATAAAAATGTAAAGGTTCAATTTTGAATAAGGTGGCAAAGCGGGAGAATTTAAAAGAAATTTTTAGTTTAAAATTTTGATCGTTCAGTATTTTAACGTGTTGGTTGTTAACATTTTACTGGATACATCTCGAGCCTAGTCATCTAAAAATAAAATTTCTTCAAATTTCTATTGAAAATTTAACATAATTTGAATAGTAGATGTCGAAATAAATACTTTTAAAATTTAGAGAGACTAAAATGAGCCATTTTTTAAAATTTAAGGATAAAATAGAACGAAATTAAAAGTGATAAAATATGATTTAAACAAGAAAAAAAATTCAATTATTAAAAAGATGGAAAACGAAAAAAAGAAGATAAAAAGTGGGACTCACGAAAGAAGCCAGGTGTCAGATATTAGGCCCAATTATCTTCAATCATTGTAACATCTTTGTCCCGTACCATTGAACCTCCCCACGAACTTCCCAAGTCATGCTGACGCACCGCCGGTACAACCAGCCACGTGGGTATCCCTCATTGGATACACAGATTACAAAACGACACGTGGCTTTCAAAATAATTTAAAACTCCAAGCTTCTAATCATAAGGAAGGAAGGTTTGTAAGGTTAACCGGAGATGATGGTGACGTGGCAATTTTGCGGCGGCGCGTGGGGGCGTTGACGTTTGAGATTAGGGTTTCTTTTGTTGGAAGAAGTGAACCGGCGCTTTGAGAAAAGATAGATAGATAAAAGTGGTGTGTGGCTATGTGGGAGTGGTCGGGGATAAAAGTGAAGGTTATGGGTCACCAAACACCAAGACTTTTTTTTTAACCCATTTATGGGAGAGTTTGACAATTCAAGAAGTACAAGTGCTTTTAGGAAATTTTCAATTTTCACATATATAAATAGTATTGGAAAATATATTAGGTTAAATTGTAAGTTAGGTTTCTAAACCATTTGAATTATAGCTTGTCCTTCTATGTATAAAGAAAAATTCAAAACATAAATCGGACAAAATTAAAGTACAGGATTGAAATAGTATGAAAAGTTGAAAAATAGTGTGTCTATAGTTAATTCATATACGACTATTATTTAGTCATTATTAGAATACTTTGGTTATATATGTATTTTGTATCTTAAGGCCATCAATGCCCCAAAAATCGAGAAGAAGATAAATGATTTAAAAGATAAATAACCTTCTAACACTTTATGATGAATAGTTTAATCTATTCGAAGAGGACGATACATCGTCCATCCAAAATTTGGAATGGTGGTTTTTTACGCATGCATATGATAAACCAATTTCTTGAGCAATCTCATTATACATATTCGAGATGTGTGGAGAAATGCCTTTAATCAATCCTGTGAGGATGTTGTTCTTTAATATCGTCAATGATCAATATAAATCTTGTTTCCAATTGTCCTTCCTGTTCAATTAATTTCAAACGATTAAAAAGTTTAATATATCTTTTAACCTTAATCAAAATATGTGCTATCCAATTGGCTGCTCAACTTTTTTATTTTATGTGTAATATATATCCTTCACATTTCAATTTGGTGTCTAATAACCATTACTTTCTTTTAGTAGTCAAAACTAATAAGTCAAGAACCCTACTAGACATAAAATTTTAATTTTATAGTACCTGCATTATATGTTTTTTTCTAAATGTTGAAAATATATATATATACACTATATACAAACACACAACATATATATTGAAAATTTATTAACCTTTTAACAATTTTATAAATCTAATTAGTTGCCAAAGTGGGCTTGGTTAAGTGGTATTGGTAGATCAGAGGTCCAATCCCCCACCAGTTGTTATACTGAGAAAAGAAAAAAAAAATAATTAATAAATATCATGTTTGGTAACCATTTGGTTTTTTAATTTTGTGTTTGTTTTCTTACAATTTCTTACTTGTGATTTTCATACTTCCTATGTAAGCATTTGATTTCTTAGCTAATTTCTAAAAACAAAAACATGGTTTTAAAAACTATTTTTTAGGCTCCATTTGATAACTATTTCATTTTTTTTTATTTTGATTTTTGAAAATTAAGCTTATTTGCTTTCATTTTCTTTCGATGATATGTATCAATCTTAAGTAGAAGAGTTGCATTCTTAGCCATATTCCAAAAATAAAAACAAGTTTTTAAAAACTAATTTTTTTAGTTTTCGACTTTTAACTTGTTTTTTTTTGAAAATGTGGGTAAAAAGTAAATATCAAAGCAATATATTTAGAAGTAGAAAATGTGTTTATAAGCTTAATTAAAAAAAATACAAAAACAAAATGGTTAATAAACAAGTCTTAGTTCTCAAATTTTGGTTTTGATTTTAAAAACATTCCTAGAATGTAGTCAACAAAACATAAAAATCAATAGATGGAATGATTTTTATAGGCTTAATTATAAAAAAAAACAAAAAAACAAAAAACAAAACATAATTACCAAATATATTTTTTTTTAAAAAAAAAAAGACAAAAAACCAAAAACCAACGTGTATGCCTTTTGTTTTTAAAGAACTGAAAAATATTTAAAAAATTAAAAATTAAATAGTTATCAAATGAGACTTAAATGGTTATCAAAACAAGTTATATAGATTATAATTGTAATTTAGTTTAATTTAAAAAAATCTAGCTCAAGCTTACAAGTATGTGAAGATTAAGTCACTTAATCATTGTTAAAAAATTATGTTGGGTAACGCTCTCTCTCTACCACACTCCACACTCTCTCTTTTTTTTTTTTTTTTTTTTTTTCCTTAAACAAAATAAACTTTATTTCTCTCTTTAATGAATAGTTAATACATGAATGACAAAATCCTCTAAATAGAAGACTCTCTCTCTAGCACTCTTCTCTCTCTTAAAAAAGTCTTTTCTTCTCTTTAACCATAGAGTTGTATGGTTGAAGAAAAAAAAGATATTCTAGATTTTAGAGACTTAAAAGATATATACCTTTTTCAGAAATTCATTTACAAAATATATCCAAAGTCAATTTTTAAATTATAGTAGGTAATATTTATTTTATTTTAAAATAATGTACCAACTTTTCAAAGGTTCAAACAAAGCAAAGAACAATGGACAAGCCAAACTTCAATTTTTTAGCAAAAATAAGTTAGATATTGTTGTCAAATATAGTTTGTATTGAATTATTGAGGATGGATTTATATAAATATCATGTACATATCCATACATTTTCAAATATAACAAAATGTATAAGATTTCGGATTTGATTTGTGATCAAAAAAATCGTTTTTCAATATGCAAAAAAAAAAAAAAAAAAAAAATCTTAGTTTCCAACTTAAAAAATTTGAAGATTGTTAATGAAATTGAAAATACAATAAAGTTTAATATATGCTTGGTGAAGTACATTTTTTTTAGTATAAAAAAACTACTTTAATATAACCATTTTTATTATAGAATTTGGAAGGAATCCTTTCGCGATTGAGAAAAAGATATTTCCAATAAGAGAAAAAACTTCTATCGGAAATAAAGATATGGAAAATTTTTAAGATTCATGTTTATATGTCGCCATATATCTATACATAAATTAAGTAATTTTGGTTTTTCGATCTTTGTTATTTTGTAGTTTGTATAATAAAATATTTTCATGACAAAAGATCTACCTAGTAGATCGAAGAAAAAATAGATTTGTTATTTTATTATATTCAAGAAAACGTGTTTGTCAAGTGTATCTCTTATTTTCATATTTCTCGAAAGCAAACTTTGAAAATGAAGTAATAACTAATTTGTTCTTTTTTAAAACATACCATTTTAAAATTGTTTTTGAAGATCGTAAGTACACCAAACATGTTTTCATCGTTTTTCTTGTACTTTCTATTTCACAAAACACGAACTAAACATAATTTTTGAGAATTTGTTTTTATTTCTATCTTTATATACAAAATAATAATAATAAAATATAAACATTAAATTTTAAGCCAACCTACTATTTTCTTAAACCTGTGATCCAATAAAATAATTAATAAAATATGTCGATGATTTGAAAATAAAATAAGGCAAAAACAAATTTTAATAATAATATAAATGAACTTTTTATTGGAGTTAGTCACGTTTGTTTGACAGAATGCTTGAGAATTTTATTATTATTATATAAATTAAAAGTTATCCATTTGCTTTTGCTTTTTGTTTTGAATATTACGTTTTATATTTAATGTCGTAGTCGGCAATATTAGAAAATATAGACTCATTTTAGCAGTGAAATTATTTTAACTTTATTTTAAAATTTTCTCATTTAAGGAGTTTTTTTCTAGCCAATCAAATTGACTTTTATGCATGTGTAAAAAGCTCCAATTTGATTTTATTCGGTATTTAGTCTTTGAAACTCTTCTTTTCTCTTCAATTTGACATTTAAAATTCCTTTTATTATTATTATTGTTTACCACCAGTTAAGTGAAAAAGGAATAAATAGTTTTTTATTGACAAAGCATATAATTTACTTCATTACGTCTTTCATATGTGTCATTTTTTAAATTTTAATTTCATAATTCAATTCTTATTGTTAAATCATGTGTAAAAATTTGTGAATCATCTATAGATGATAATTTGTATTTCATCCACTAAATTATGTATTAACCTTTTTTTAAAAAATAAGATCATCTATTATATAGCAAGGGAATTATTTTTCTTTTCAATTTTCATGGAGGGGAGGAGTATTTTTGCTCGAATGGTAACATATTGTTAAAAAGAAAAAATAGTAATTTTTCAAAGTCAATTCCAATATTCTAAAAACAAAAATGTTTTAATTCAAAAGTACAAACTCGTTTTCATTTTGCTATAACATAAATTTCTTTAATCTAAAACTCATCACATTCAAACAAAGCCGCCTAATCAAGCACTAAAAAGAATTAATATTCAATTATTACCAATTTTGATTAAATTCCAAAATTGACCATTGAAATCTCCCCTGACCCGACTGACCCGACCCGGATATCCATAAACAGAAGGATGGAAACAGCCCACTCGATCTAAAACGACGCCGTATTCCTATATACGGAATTTCGAAAGTCAAAAGTCAAACCCAATCTGAAAACGTTTGTTTCTCTTTCGATTCCAATCCCCCCCTGAATTAGCGTGTGAAGTTTAAACGCCGCATTTAAAAATAAAGAAATATTAAAATTAAAATTGTGGTCCTTTTCCGTCTCACCAAATTCATCTACCATGTTACCGGTACCCCCGGTTTCCCGGTTTCCTTCAGATAATTATTTCTCTCTCTACCACGTGGCAACCTCCCATTCCTTCTTCTCTCTCTAATATTTTTTTCCTATATAATCTCCACCTCCCCGCTCCTGAAATTGATAAAAAAACATTCACTTTTTTTTTTAAAAAAAAAAACCCAAAAATTGTTTTCATTCGTTACAATACAATTTCGTTAAATTCTCTGAAGAATTTTCAAACGATTTCTTGTGATTTTTGATGAGAGAGGATCGAGGTGGAGGAGTCATGGTGATGGAGCGGCGTAATGGATTGAATCGAAAGCGATTTGGAGCTTATTTGCAGTCCGATCCGGCGATTTTTGCTGGTGATGATAACGATTTCTCTCCCCGGCATAGCAATGCATCTGCTGCGACTAGTCCGGTGTATAACTACGACAAATCGCCGGCGAGTGGTGACGCTTCACCGTATTTGATGTCGCCGTGGAATCAGTCTGCTTCGCCGTATTCGAAATCTCCGTGGATCGTTCGATCGGGGATGAATCTGTACGACGATGAATTTTATGCTCAGAATGGACTCATCGGCTCTCTGGTGCGAGAGGAAGGTCATGTGTATTCGTTGGCAGTGGCAGGGGATTTGTTGTATACTGGATCGGATAGCAAGAACATTCGTGTGTGGAAGAATTTGAAGGAGTTCACTGGATTTAAATCAAACAGTGGATTAGTGAAGTCCATAATCTTGTGTGGAGATAGGATTTTCACAGGACATCAAGACGGAAAGATTCGTATCTGGAAAGTTTCGTCGAAGAATCCGAAATCTCATAGCCGAATCGGAAGCTTACCGACGTTGAAGGAATTCGTCAAAAGCTCAATGAATCCGAGAAATTACGTGAAAGTCCGGCGCAACCGCAACGTCCTCCGTATAAAGCATTTCGACGCCATTTCCTCGATGAGCCTAAACGAGGAGTTAGGGCTTTTATACTCCGGATCTTGGGATAAAACCATGAAGGTCTGGCGAATCGCAGATTCGAAATGCCTCGAATCAATCACCGCTCACGACGACGCCGTGAACGCCGTCGCATCAGGATTAGAAAGCCTTGTGTTCACCGGATCCGCTGACGGAACAGTGAAGGTCTGGCGGAGGGAGTTACAGGGAAAAGGCACAAAGCATTTTCTGGTTCAGGTGTTGCTGAAGCAAGAAAATGCCATAACGGCGTTGGTTGTGAACCTGTCATCGGCGGTCTTGTACTGCGGTTCATCAGACGGAGTAGTGAATTATTGGGAGAGCGAGAAGCATTTATCACACGGCGGAGTCCTCCGCGGCCATAAACTAGCTGTACTGTGCTTAGCGACGGCCGGAAACTTGGTGTTCAGTGGATCAGCGGACAAAAACATATGCGTGTGGCGGAGGGAAGAGAACACCGGATCTCACACGTGTCTGTCTGTTCTGACCGGCCACTCAGGACCGGTTAAATGCTTAGCCGTTAAGGAAGATGAAGAAGAATCGCCATCGTCACCGGAAGAGGAAAGCAATGTGAAAAAGCTATACGGAAGCTATAGCAACCGGCGGTGGATTGTGTACAGTGGTAGCCTGGATCGGTCGGTGAAGGTGTGGCGCGTGGCGGAAAACGCGCCGGAGCTGTTGAAACTCCGGGACGCGGATAGACCGTACAACAAGAAGTAGTGAACGCAAAAAAGGTGAAGAAGTACAGGCCGTTTCATTTTGCATGGCGTTTGGGGCAGTTGAAAGAGATCCGATTCCCTACGGAAGGGTCTACAGAACTCAATACAACCAAACCAATGAAATGACGCCACGTGCATTAGCACGAATATGACTGGGACGGGTGTAAATACAGAGGAAGATAAGGAAGGAAAACGAAAAAAATGTGCTTGGAATGCAAATAGAGAGTTGTTTAGGGGGGGTGACGGTTTGTGAATACCGAATTTTTCTGGTATGAAAATGGAAGTTTTTTCTTAAAAAAATGGTTTGTCATTTCAAGAACTTTGAATTTGGGAATTTTCAAGCCGACATGAAAATTAATTTTCCTGTGTCGTGTTGTTTTGATGTTTTGGAAAATTAGAGAGGGGGTTGCTTTGTTGCAGCTTTGGATTTAAGATTCTGTGTTTGGTGTGTGTTGTTTCTTTTTTTTCTTTTGTATAAAGATATGGTCATAGAAATGTTTTGTAGCTTATCCCTAAAGTAATATAAAGGTGTAATATTCTCTCACTTTTTATAATTTTTACCTTATTTTTCTGCACATTGTTACACTTTACTATTAGTGTTTTATTTATCTTTTTTTGGTCATCTTAACGTGAGATATAAATATACATACTTCAATGGGAAAGGAATATTAACTCATTAGTTGTATGTTATAATAATTATTTTTTTTTAAAAAAAAGTTCTCGTATTTAATCATAATGTTCGAATGGTTTGTTTCTCAACTATAAAAAGTGTACAATAAATTTATGAATTTTTAATTTGATCAATAAATCTTTAAATTTTTAATGTTGTGTTTAATTGAATACAAATTCAAAGTTAGTTCTTTGTTTAAAAAATACTCATGAATTTTCAAATGTTTCATTGATATTTTTAAACTTTAGAAAAAAAAATTCTTACCAAATTATTTTAGGATTTCTTCCACGGTTATGTATCCTTAATGGAGTAAGGAACCCCTATTTAGATGAAAAATGAAGGAAGGAGCAGGAAAAAATTTCTCATGAGCTATATAAGGATAAGAGCATTCCCTGTTCGCCAATCTAATTATCTTTTTATTATTTTTTAATCCTATATATATGTATAATGTATGAATGGTTAATTAAATAACTTTTTATGACATTTTATTTTATATCATTTTCAGAGGTTTAAGATTTTTTTTAATGAGAAATTACCCATGTGTAACGAGGATTGATAGTTGAGCATTAACTATTTGATTGAAAACTTTTTTAAAACATAATTTAATTGTTAAAGAGATTAAATAAAGAATAAATTCTCGTGGAGAATTCCATCTCCGCAAATTTTAAATGGAAAATTTTGTGAGTACGAGGAATCAAATGAGGAGTAAAACCAAGAAGTCATCCTCTTCCCCCCCCCAAAAAAAAAGCCATTGCAACAAATTTGGTAATGCATATGTTTTTTTTTTTTTTGGCAAATGTATTGTAATTAAAGTGTAGGTGGGAGAATTGGACCTCTAACATCGACATGTTTTGTTTCTTTTGTCTCCTATTAGTTGTCAAAATTATGACCCAAAATTTGAACATGTTTCAAAATATATTAATTAAACATTCAACTACTAATGTACAACCCTTGTTAAAACATTCAAGTCCAAAAGCCTCTTGATGATATTCAATTATTCGCTCCTTTCTTCTTGCTATAGGATATACTTTGATTGTAGGTAGTTTTAGAGATTGAAAAATGGATGAGAAATATGAGTAAAAGGAATATTGAAGAAGAGAGAGAAAAAAAGGAGAGAAAATAGTGATATGTTAGGCCAAATCGAAACATAAGAGAGGAAATGATTGAGGGAGATAATGGGGTATAGATAAATGTCTTTCATCCATATATTAACCACAAAGATATTTAAAAATTTTTTTTTGAAAGGTTAAGGGTACTAATGCACATTTTAAAAGTTTATGAGTAATTTTTAAACGAGATATGACCTCCATGTCCATAATACTAACAATAAGGGTATATTTGAACTGTTTTTTTTTAAGTGTATATAAGGGTAACTTTTAAAAGTTGAGAGATATTTTTGAAACAAACTACTAGTTATTTTTATCTAAAAACTAACCATTAATGGTAACTTTATTTAATGAAGCTATTGAAAGTTAGAGACATTTTCAATAATTTAGCATTTTTTAACCTGCATAAAAAAGATACTCTGTATTTCCATGGGAAATTGCCAAAGATGGTCCAAACACCAAGAGTTAAAAATATTTAGGATAGTTTTAAAATTTAAAGACTAATAGGATTCTTGAGGTTATGAAATGACTAGTTTGCCCTTCAATGTAAAAACTCTCGTCATTAATTTCTAAAGCTCCAAATTCTTCATTCAAGTCTAATATCTCTCGATCACTCTCAAACTCTAATATCACTCTCCATATTCCATTCTTCAAATTTTATTGTTAGGATTTACATTTTTACTAAAGATTTCGAGTTTTCTTACTTTTTTTCAACAATTGTTTGACAACCACATTTTTCCATTGTTTTTTTCTACAACTTATAGAGTAGACTTTTTTCCCTTATTTTTATATTGTGGATTATATTAGTCTGTGTGTTTGGAGTAAGACTATTTTAGTTTATATTATAATAGTTTATGTGTTTGGGTGCAAACTAAAATAGTCTTAGTTATAATAATATGTATTTGGAGCACCGACTATTTTATTATGGATTAAATAGTTTGTGGTTAGGACGCAAGTTCTTTTATTCTTGATTTAGGTCTTTTCTAGTATTCTTTTATTACACCATTAGTGGTATCTTAAATATCATATTTTGTCGACACATAAATTAACCAAACTTATTTCATAATTTTTTCATATCTAAATTGATTGAAAAGTATATTTGTAATATTTTTTGAAGACACTCAAACTTAAACAATTATTAAAATTGGGCCTCAAAGTTGCAAATTTATAAAAGTTTGGCCTATAAATTTTTAGTTAGTTACATAATTGTTAAAATGGTTTTTTATTAAAATATTTGATTGTATCAGAGTTTAATTTTCTTACGTAGAACTAGATAAATTTTTAAAAAAATATTTATTTTCCTACATTTTTTCCGTTATTTTCTAGTGTTCATACACCACTTTTGAGGCTCAATCTTAACACTTACGGGCAATAAATTTGAGGATTTATTGATTTTTATAAGAACTACACTGCCAACAAAATATATATATATATAGTATGTGTTTGCACGAGATTTCAAGAGAAATTTATTTCGTGGAACTTGAACTTTGTATTTGTATTAATTTTGTAGAAAGTGAGTATAAGGTTGATCTTCTTGGAAGATCGATCTTTGGGTTTATTGATCTTCTTGGACGATCGGCTTTTGGGCTTGTTGACCTTCTTGGACGACCAGCCTTTGGGCTTGTTGATCTTCTTTGATGATCGGCCTTTGGGCTTACTGATCTTCTTGGATGACTAGTGCTTGCACGAGGCTTCTGAAGAATCTTGTTTCGTGTAGTTGAACTTGAGTTAGTGTTGATGTTGATGTTGATGTTGATGCGATATGGTTTGATCTCTAGTACTTGATCCTTGATTCTCTTTGTCGAATACGTACACTTGATTTGAGGAAGCGAAGTGCATGATGATCTTGGAGTTGAAGTCTTGGAAAATGCTTATATCTCCAAAGGACTTTAATCTTCAAACATGGTCAGAATGCTTGTATCTTCAAAGGACTTCGGTCTTTATAACTTTGATATGTCTTATGATCTTTAGAGCTTTAATATCTTCTGATAGCTTTGATATGTCTTCTAATCTTTAGAGCTTTAGTGTCTTCTGATCTTCAAAGCCTTGAAGGAGTTATGTTCTTTAGATCCTTGTAGACTTCAAAGAGATTTTGCCTTCAATTCCTCCTCCCAAGAGATAATTCCTCTATTTATAGAGAATTCTCTTGGGCCTTACATTGGCTTGGGCCAAATTGAGTTTGAGTCTTTCTTTTTTCTTTTTTTTTTTAAGAAAAATCTTTATTTGTTTCAAATTTTATTTTTTCTTCCAGAGAACTAGAGAAAATGATTTCTTTTCTTATATTTTTTATTTATTATTTTCTATTGTTCGTACATTGGTATTAAGGCCAATTTTAACGATTACAATTTAAAAGTTTGGGAATTTGTTATATTTCATTGATTTTGTTTTCTTAAGAACTAAACTGCCGGGGGGGACAAATACTTTTTTTATTCTATAGGTTTTGGGTCTAGTTAATTAAATTGGTCTCAAAAAGATTTTTGATACACAAATTTGTTTGATTTGCTATATTCAAAGTGTTTCTATTAATGTCACATTACAATAAAAGAATGCTATTAAAAACTATAAATTGGTCACTAGAGGTAACCGTCAGAGTCTGCCATGGAAGGGATTCGTTGGAGCTAGTTGTCAGAGGTGGTCATCACTGAAATTGGGGTCAGAGGTGGCCTTTGCTGGAGTTAGCTACCGTGAGTTGATCGCATAGAGTGGACGATGGAGATGACCGCCACGGAGAGATAGTTGTTGGAGCTAATTCGTCGCCAAAATTGGGTATCGGAGGTGGTTTTCACTGGAGTTGATCACCAAAGTGATTGTCAGATGTAGTCATTGGAATTGGTTGTAGGAGTGGTCGACGGACTTAGTTGCATAGGTGGTTACTAGAGATGACCATCAGAGTTGGTTGCCGGAGGCAGACGTTACTAGAATTGGATGTTAGAAGTGGTATTTATTGGAGCTGACTGCCAAAGTGATCACCGAGGATGGTCATAAGAGGTTGTTGGCTTTTGATCCTTAATCTCAAATTAATTAGTTAATTAATATTTTGATGATAACAAACATGTTTTTATTCACTAACAATTTTGGTGTTTTGAAGTGTCCATGTGTAGAGCTCGGAACAACGATTCCAATATAATTTGAATCAATCAAATCGAAGCTCCAACAAAGAAGATATAAGTGAAACAAGCTTAATGGAAAAATATCAAATGTCGTGACGTAGTGACTTACAGTGTGTTTGGAATACATTTTTAAGTATTTAATTTAAAAATAAGTCATTTTGGAAGAAGTTTGAGTGTTTGACAACCATTCAAAATAGTTTTTCAGGTGTATCTTAATAAGTTTTTATCAAAAGTGTTTAAATAAAAATGAGTTTTTTGAAAAATATTTTTTTCTCAAATCAATCCAAACAAATCCTTAATCATCAAATTCGATTCACTTAGAAGGTAACATATGGAGCATTGGAAGAATGACACATGAGTTTTTAGTTGAGTTTTAAAAGAAAATGTTTTAAAAAAAATATTATTATATTATATTATGTTTGTGCCTAAGGACTCATTGTTAAAAAAAACAAAAAAAGAAAAGGAAAGAAGGAAAATGTACATAATGCACAATATATTATTTGGAACCATGAGGAAAAAGAGGGAAAATAGGATGTGTTAAAAAATAAATGTTTGCAGCATTTTAAAGATTGCCACGGTTGATTTGCATGATTGAAATACTAAAAAAAAAAAATTTTAAAAAAAAAACATTTTGATTTTATTTAAAGTTTAGTGGATTTTCTTTAATGAGTAATAATAATAATTAATTTTGTTAATGAAAATATAGAACTAAGCAGCCTTGGATGTTCTGATGACTTGTAGAAAAATATAAGTTATTTTACCTTTTAATTTAGAATAATTAGGAAAATTAAGAGAAAAATGCATTAACTTGACAAGGAATTCATGTAAATAATCATATCTTGCGATCATATGCTTAAAAAACTAATAATCCTTGAAAAGTGTAAAATTTGTCATTTTTGGATGCAGGATTTAGATGAATTGAAGAGAAAAACCAACCAAAGAAACGAGCTGAATCTGTGATTGCATGGAAGGAATCAACTCGACGACCAACTTTACAACACATAGTACCACGCGATGAGATGAAATACGAAAAAAAGTAAATGACAAATGCGTGGGAATCAACAGAATAAGTTGGTAGCTGATGTGAGACGTTCGTAGCAGGGTCAATGAATCTCTGATACGAAGCAGGCGGCATAGAAGGGAATGGAATTTAATGCGAGATGTTAGCATAATCATTAGAAGGACCTTCAAAGAATTGATCAAGATATAGGGATTTTCATCATCGAAAGAGGTCGAAACTCTATCAAACTTCCACCCCAAATCCACCATAGCCACCACTTCTTTGAGCTTTTCTTTGAAGGATTCTAAGTGAGAGCTTAAACTTCTTCTCTAAAAAAGGAGTGGGAGACTTTAACACCATTGCAACCTAAGTGAAGCAACTACCACTGGAGTTAAATGGAGCAAGAGATTAAACAATAAGTTATAGCCAAACTATGACCAAACTCCTCTCGGGCCAAGAGAGGGTGCGACGCCACATTGTTCGAGCCTCGGAATCAACTCTCAAGAGATCAATTTATTTACATACCCCAACAACAGGGAATGAGTGAATTATGTTTTGTGTAGCTGTGTTTTCAGCTCCTCAATAAGACAAATCCCCAAAATGGTAGTCATATTGAGTTGGCGAACTGACCACTCTCACTCATACAAATCAAAGGACTGCCTTCATAGGCAAGAGTTCATAATTCACTTAGGATTCAGGCCATGTCATCTATGGTCATCTTGGTAAAATGTAAGTCTTTACTATTAACGGCATTATTGTTCATTCAATTCGTGATGCGAGCTTAGGAGTGTATTGTATGAGAAAATTGGAAAAAGAGTGCAAATGTGAGTGATGCGTTGATGATACGTTAGTGATGCATGAAGGGACGCGTGACACTCCTCTTTATGCATTCAATTTTTCCTGAATCAGATCCAAGTATAAATCCAATTTAGGTTCCTGGTAAGTCCAGGGTCGAACTTAGGGATTTAGATTAAAGCTAATGTAGAGCTTGCATTATAGCTAATGTAGAAGTATCCTAAATGAATGCGGAATGAGTTATCTACACTAAGTTTGTTGTGTGCGTGCAAGAAGGTACAAAAAGGTCAAGTAAAAAACAGGGGGTTGTGTGAAAATGGTGTTCAGTGCAAGGGATATGCGTCGAGCTAAGTGAAATGTACACGAACAAGAATGTGATGCGGATGGAAATGACTTGTTTATCTCTGTTTTGGCGTTAGATTTCTACTTATTTTCTATTCAACACTTCTCAATGTGAATGCCATACAATTTCCTATCTCTAGGATGTATGCGTTAGTCACAGAATGCAATAACATACTAGTATGTCTATCTCTAGATGTACCAAGTGTTTCTAACTTAATGTTTGCTTGCTTATTCTGTCGAATAATTCAAGCTAAAGTAGCTTTTACCAAGTGATTCAGTTGGCTTAGGCGTTTAGAAATGGACTTTGCATGAAGTTATAGATGCATCTAACGTAAATCAAGAAATAAACAATAGCAAAGTGTAGTAGATCAAATATGTGAATTCATAAAGAAACCGATTGTCTTTACAAGATCAATACTCAATCAAATGAGATGAAGAGAATTAGAATTGGGATAAAAAGAAAAGAGTCAAGCCGCAGAGTACAATCTTTTGTCCTCTTTGACTCAATTTAAATTCGTATACAACCAACTTGTAGAAGAAATGGTAGAAAATTCTCTCTCAAGCTAAGCTTTCTCCACTCCTTGATCGACGGTGGGGGTGGATCTCTTCCTTCTTGTGTTCTTGTCACAGCAGCACAATTTCAAGTCTCTAAATTTCAAAATTATACAAAATGAGCTAATTCTTCATCTGGTGGGATTTCTTCTATTTATAGACGTTATTCTTCATCAGTTTGATGATAAAGCAGCATTAAATTCCATACCCTGGTCAACCACTTGACACTCAGACACTTTTCAGACGTCGCCAACTGCAGATGCCCATGCTTGCAAGTGGTGATTTGACACAAACAGCCTGAATCAATGAATATTTCTTGTGTTGAAACCCTTCCGACGCATGCCTATGCGTTGACGTTGTATGCGACACTTAGAATCTTTGTTGAAATCCTGCAATATTATGCGTTAGTGACGCAACTTTTCAGTAATAAACACTTTTTTGTATGAGTTTGGTAGTGTTTGAGTAATTTCATGCATTTTCTCTAAGAATGATGAGATTTTATCATTAAAAACCCTAATTGTTCCAACTTTTGAGACATAATAACTTGTATTTCTACAAGTTATCAGTTATATAATGAGACTATGCATTTCGTGGTCTGGTCGTATATAAACTCTTTGTATAGGATACCTCCGCTCACATGTTTCCACATGAATGATCAGGATCAAATCATTTGTAGTAGTTTACAACACTTTGTAATAACTACGAAGAAGGTTGTATTAGTAGTGTCGCTAGGATAAGGTATCTAGCTTTATCCATCTACTACAAACCATTTAGGTTATCATTTAAACATGATCCACCTGTATGTCTCTAAAGACATGTTTAAATTACATAAAATAACCTAGGATATTTATTTAATGGATTGAGTGTATGCTCATAAAATAAAAATTATTTTAATAATAAAAATTTGGTTGTACAAAGTTTACAAACTACGAGAATACAAGAGAGATTTAGGACACCAATCCCAAAAAAGGTATAACGCCTTAGCGTTGCTGTACAAAATGCTTATGTATAACGTCAAATTTGCACCGAAATTCTCTGTTCTTCATCTTGATCCTTAGCAACACTTGCCAAAATCAAGACTCGGACTTACAAACTTGTTGAGGATAAGTTGGTTTGTTGATATGCGTCAATGGTCATGTGATGATTATGCGATGGTCTGAAGAATATGCATCATGCGTTAAACGTGTATGCAATGATCATGCGTTCCTGTCACAAGTTTTCTTGCTCTCTTGCCAAGTATAACAAGATTGCAAGTTTCTCGGGATGATCCGAAGTTGAACACGGGGACTTGCAACTAAAAGATGATTGTAAAGTAATGTGTTTGAGGCGGAGAATAAAAATAAAAAGAAAGAAGTTGATTAACATGCGTTACTTCTACTCCTAGCTAAACAGACTGAACAACTAAAGTTTGACTGTGAGAATCGGTAGAGATGCAACAACTGTTAACGCGTAATAAGATGTATGGAGAAGTAGAGTTGGGGAGGAGATCTCATCAAGTCCTTAAGTTTGGTCGCAAGGGTAATCCCAGCTCGTCACACTCGTGCATTGCACACCTCTCAGTGGTCAGCCACATGCTTTATATCTCTATAACGTATGGTTGCGTTGAGCATAAGGTTATTCTTATCTCTAAGAACATTGCTTAGTTTGCTTAGTGAGTTCTACTCTTACCCTCTCGGGCAGTTGGTTATAGCTACTCGGCACATAGACAAACATTGCGATAGCCTCAAACTAAGCAAATAGGATTGACTCACTATAGTCACGCAACGCACACCTCTCGGTGGTTTGCTATGTTAGGGTTGATGCCTTAAATCTCGTAGGGTCTTATAGTTTGTAAACTTTGTATGAACAAACTTTTATGTGATTAATAATATATGATATTTTTATTCACTTTGTCTATAAAATATGTGATCTTTTAGTTGCATTAACCACAAACCAATAAACTAACTTTCAAGGTTATTGTTGTAACTTAAATATGTATATGGAGACATACATGTGGATCATGTTTAAGTGATAACCTAAATGATCTGTAGTAGATGGATAAGGCTGGGTATCTTATCCTTGTGACATTGTTAGTATGGCTGACTTTGTAAATGTTACAATTGTTGTAAAGTGCTACAAATGATATGATTCTGATCATTCATGTATTAGACATGCGAGCGGGGATATTCTATACAAAGGAGTTTATATAAGATCGAACCACAAAATGTTTAGTCTCATTATATAACATCGTTCATAATAGAGACTTTCATTTCACCAGGATGACCATAGGTAACATGACCTTAATCCTGAGTGAGGTGTGAACTCCTGCCTATGAGGGTGGTCGTTTGATTTGTATGGGTGAGAGTGGCCAGATCGCCGACTCAACAAGCCTACCATTTTGGGGATTCGTCTGATTGGGGAGCTGGGAACTCAACTACATAAGATGGAATTCACTCCTTCCCCGAAGTAGGGTAAGTAGATAAATTGCTCCCTTAAGGGCTGATTCCGGGTCTTGAACAATATGGCGCCACACCATTTTTTCACCTGAGAAGGGTTTAGTCATAGTAGGACTATGATCTATTGTTCATTAGAGTGATTAGTACTTAAGGAGTTAGATGTAACTACATGGGCAAAACAATAATTTGGCCCAACTGTACTTACGAACAATTTGTTTGTACTGTTGATTGGTTATATCCAATGGACACAGAAATATATCTGTAGTGCAAAGAGTGCAACTGTCGGTCTTTAGTGGAGTGCCCGACAGTTAATAGAGAGTTTCAGAGTTCGTGGTCACAATAAAGAATTAGAGAAGAATAAAGAAGTTGTCTTCAAAAGTATTTTCTTTCTCCTTAGATTTCTTCACAGTAAAGTATGCTTAGTTAAAATATGTTTAAATTTCCCGTATTTTTTGTAAATTCGGAACTAAATTAAAAGCATAGGCGTTCACATGCTTCCACATGGAATTCAATTCTTCTCATCTATACCTTACCATGGAATCGGTAGACCACAAATTGATTAAAAAATGGAATGTCGTGGTTGGTTGTATCACGAAAAAAAATTAAGTTTTAAATTTTGCAATAAAGGTTGAATTAAATGTGTATTATTTTTCTTAATATTGCGAGTATTATTTTTTTTTAAAAATTTTTTTAGAGATGTAAGTTTTAAAACTTAATATTGTTTTTTGTTCATGATGCAACTATGAACTAACCATGACGTTCAATTTTTATAGTCAATTTGTGGTCTACAAATTCCATGTGAAGATAGAGATGAAGGTGTCTAAAAATTTTAATTCGGAAGAATGCAATAGGAGGTGATAGCTTCCAATTTAGATATAGAAGATAAGACAAATATATATATATATATATATATATATATATATATAAAATATGACAAACAAATTTTCGAAGTTGACAAAAACCCTAAAATTAAAAAGTATAGAAGATGAAAAAAATTAAACAAATAAGAAAAAAGAAAAAAAAGGTCGAGCATCAAAATAGGTGGTTGCATTTCAAAATATCTACAATTTAGTTTCTTTACATAAATGCTTAATCCTTCATTTTAGTAAAATTAGTCAAATACTATACTATGTGCATTGCACGTATTTTTGTAGGAATAAAATAAATAATTGAATAGTTTAAGAAAAAAAAAATATTTTTTTTATTTTGATTTAAAACTAAAAAGAAAAAGATATCCTCCTAATTTTAAACTTTTAATTTAAATTAAAAATATCTTTTCCATTTTTTTTAATTCGTGATAATCATGTTAAAAAAATATATTTATTTATTTATTTTGGTTGGGATGATTTAATTAATTTGTTAGTTTCAAACTTTAATTTTAATCAAATTATCATCATTTATTTTTTTTCATTTCATATAAGAGGCATTTTTAAATATAAAAAATATTTTAAATATTTAAACTTTATAACAAAAAGTTCCAAAAGTACTTTTGAAACTTGTAAATATTTTTATGGTTTTTCTATTTATAAGAATTTGCCTTCATATATAATCCTATCTAAATCTTAAAAACACAATTTTTAATCTACAAAATCTTTATTTGTTTGGAATGAGAGATTTGATTATCTTTTTAATTTTATTAATATTTTTATTTTGAGTTAATTCGTGTAGTAAAAAAATCTTTTTAATTTACATTTGAATGATGCGATTATTTTCTAGTTTTAAAATTTATTTTAAACTAAAATACTATTTCTTATATGTGAAAACATAAGTCCTAAAAACTTATTTACAATGCTTCTTCCTAATTTTAAATTTTATTTCAAACAAATATTACTTTTTTTATTAGATGATTTGATTAATACCTTAATTCCTTTCGTTTGGAAAATGCACAATTTGTTATTGAGTCTAGTCTAAATCTAAAATCAAAACTCAATGTATACCATTAATCAAATTTAATTTAATATTTATATAAAGGGAAAAAAAGAACATTGATAAAGGAAAGTGAAGTGGGTAAAGGATTGAGAATAATTTTCAGCGGCAAATATCATAAATACTTAATACTCAATTGTTTTACCATATAAAAAGAAATAGATTACGGAAGGAAAAAAAAACATCTTATCATTTAGGAAAGAATAATTGGAGTTGGAGTTAAAGACCTAAAGTCACCTAGGCATATCCCTCCAAAAAGAAAAGAAAAAGTTATCAACAAAATAGAAAAAGAGAAAAAAAAAAAAAACATGAGAAAGAAATAGAAAAAGGGAAAAAAAAACATGAGAAAGAAATAGAAAAAGAGAGAGAGAAAAAAAGAAAGAAATAGAGAAAGAGATTATCGAATGAAAATTTGGAATGTCAAGATTGAATTTATAGAGAAAATTTGATTCGATCTTAAATCAAATCTTGAAAATAAATTAAAATTGAAACTTTTTTTTTTTAAACTGATTCTAGTATACCATTCACCTTAAAATGAAACTAACTTTTAAAAATATTTAATACTATTCACGTTTGATGGTAAAAAATAGGAGAAGAAATTTACCCAACTAAGATTATTCTATTTTTTTTTTGTAACTATTTCAATTCTTATAAGAAAAAGGAGAAATACTAACAAACAAAATGTAATCAAATATAAAATAACAAACATATACAAAATTTTTAACTAAACCAAACAAATTCAAATCCAACAATCTCCACTTGCTCCAATTTCAAATTCAAAATTACTAATTTTCTCCCTCTTATCCTCAAGCTCATAGATGTATATATGCATGTTATATATATGCGTCTGTAAAATGATAGTAGCGTTACTGAGTATAGGTAGACATTCAATTGGACTTATGATGTACATAAAAGCATAAACATGTATTTGCATAAATACATCTATATCCAAATACAATTAACAAAAAAAAAAAAAAAAAAAAAAAAACCAACTACCAAGTAGTAAATAAATAGTCAAAAATTGCTAATCCTCCTAACTATCTCCAATCTCATAGACAACTTAGAACCAACCAAGGGGTAAATAAATTTCTAAAAATACTTATCTAAATTTCTAAAAATACTTATCTTATGCATGCATTTCATGAAGTATATATGCATAAATTCCATGAGTTGCATTATAAATAAAATGAAGTATATATGTAATCTTATAATAATATTCAATAAAAATAAGATAACAATGATATATAGACAACTTATAAGACTTATATAAGGTTACAATGGTATATACGTACATATGAGACTTTTAGTAATGATTGCATGCAAATATTAAAATTAATCGACCTCAATGGCTCTGTAGAGCACACTCTTCTATTAAACATTCAAAATTCACCTTACTCTCCAATTTCAAACCCTAAAAGAGAAACTCATCAAACCCTTTTATTTGCTTCTATGACTACAACTGTAATTAGCCTATAGAACTTCTGCTCGAGTTTGCTAACAATTTGCATATGAGAGATGATGAGCGGTGCACAACGACATACCTGAAAATCTACATAAATTTTGTTTGCTTCGATCTAGTAGAAGACACAATTGGGATAGGATTGAAGACAAGTAGAGAATGAAACTTCACCAACGGACACTGTACTTTTCTCTTTTATTCCTTCACCATGATCTACTGCCTTTGTTTATATTTTTATTGTCGTCGATGAAATAATCTTGTGGTTAGTAAGAAGATGAACATATTATAAACAAAAAATTTAAAATGAGAAATCTCAACCCTAAATATAGATAATATAAATAATAATATATTTATAAACATGTGTTGTATTCCATTAGTTTTGGGTTAAGATAATGTATATTATTCAAATCTTCTTGAAAATTTCTTACTTATAATCGAAAAAATTGTATTTATGTTGTTATGGTATATCTGTAAATAACTAGATATGTAGGGGTATAACTGGAAAAAGAAATCTTCACTCTCCCCTCCTAAAAATTTGGTAGACATTTTTGCAATAGTATTGAGGTATATCTCAACGTTGGATATTTTAAGTAGGCATTTTTTTTTTATATAATTTCTCAAGAAAAATAAATACACATTTCATTTCGTCTTTACAAAAGACTGAATTTTGAACATTAAAAAAAATAGAGAGAGAAATTAAAAACAAAAACTAAAATGGATCAAAAAGGGCTTGACGTGTAAAATTTTAATTCTTATAAAGGCATATTTGGTAGACAATATGAAAATAGAATCTTAAAAACAAGGGATTTAAAGAAAATAAAGTTGTATTTCATATTTTCAGATATGTGTATGATAGTAGATTCATAAATTAAATTTCAATTTAAACAAATTTTCAAAATATATTTAAAAATATACTTATAAACTATAAAACTAATTATTGTTATCCACTAAATACGACGTGGATTTATAAACCATTACTAATTAATTTATAAACTTGTTTTATTTAAAAAAATTTGTATAATTATATTATTTTGTAATATCATATATTGCATATTAGATATTATAATTTAACAAAACTAATTGAATTTATAACCTAAAATATTATATTTGTTATTGTTTTTATCAATTTTAATAGGTTAAAAACATTTTTGGTCCCTAAACTTTCATGAAAGTAACAATTTAGTCATTGAATTTTGGTTTGTAATGATTTAGTTTATAAACTTTCAATTTTGTAATAATGTAGTCATTGAACTTTATTATACAACAATTTAGTCCTTGTACTTTCAAATTTGTAACAATTTAACCATAGTAAAAAAATTTATCAAAAATTGACGTCAACTTTTGTTCTTTTATGATGTAGACTTTGTAATTTATAAAAGTATTGAGTTTCTAATTAGTTTATCGATTTATTGATACAAGAAATCTAATTAAATCTTAACATTAATTTTTATAATAGAGACTAAATTGTTATACATTTTAAAGTATAATGGCTAAGTTGCTATACAATGAAGTTCAAAGACTAAATTGTTACAAAATTGAAAGTTTAGTGACTAAATTGTTACAAACCAAAATTCAATGACTAAAATATTACTTTTACCAAAGATTAGGGACTAAAAGTGATTTTTAATTATCTTAATATATATTTACATTTTAAAATTTCAAATGTATATTTCATAAATTCAATAAATTTGGAAACATAAAACAGAGTCTAAGTTGTCTACGAAACCGGTTATAATTCTTTTGGTTTCAGCCTACACAAAAGATTGAAATAAATAAGGATAAAAAAGCTACCTTATTTTTACAAAATAGTTTCTACTCCCCAATTAATTATTATTATTTATTTTTTTGCAATTATTTTTCCAAACTGCCTTTGGATAGATTAGTATATGTTCTTAGTATGGTGACTATTTTTTCCGGATTGAACTCATTTTCATCCATTTGTCCAATCTCACACCAATTTCCAAGCTCAACAAAATGATGAATTCTCGTCAAATATAAAAAGTGTGAATATCACCTTATTCACAAACCTTATCCCAAATCTAATATGAACGACAAAAAGAAAAACAAATATTAAAAGAAAAAAAAATGATTTTTAAACATAAATAAGAGAAACTATTTACATAAAATAACAAAATTTAATTATTTTAAGTTTCTATAAGTTTCGATAGACTTCAATCCACCTACATAAATGATAGACTTTTATTAACACCTCTATAAATGATAGAGGTTCAAAATAGAAAGATTGCTAAACCATTCAAATCTTTTTAAAATAATTTATTCTTAAAATTAAAGATTTAAAAAGTTAAACCAAATATTTCTTACTAATTAAACTTATGCATTTTTTAACTTTATCAGACGGTTTGTACAAGTGGCATTTTTTTAGAAAACTAAAAGTGGCACTTTTAAACTTGGAGTATTATAGAAAACTTTTTATCTTTAAATTTATGTACTAACTTTGAGTATTATTGAAACTTTTATCGTGATGGTTTCAACATAGTTTGAGTATTAAATTTCAGTCGATATTTTCATGTTTTCATATGTTCGATAGTGACAAAAAGGATGAATCAATATTTCTATTATATTGTAAAAAATCGACAAAATACAAAAAAAAAAAAAAACACCATTAATATAAATAATATGTATGTTAACTCGATTGAAAGTCATAAAATATTACTTTACTAATTTAAATTAATTTTTTTAAAATATTTTGTGTTCATAATTTTCCATAATATCTATGGATATTTCCATCAAAATTTTCATAAAAATAAATTTTCATCCATATCAACATTTTAAACTTTAGATACATCACACTTTAGCCTATTTTTCAATACTTAATTAAAAAAGAAAAGAAAAGGAAAAAAAAAAAGATGAAATGTTAATTTGAGACAAAATGATAAGTCGTCTCCTACATCGCGATAGGAGCAATTTCTGCACCGTCGTCTCTTCCATGGCAAAGATCCAACACCAATTCGTCACAAAAACAACATTTACATAAAACAGATTTACATTACAAAACTCTGAAACCTTCCCATCAACAGCATCACCAAACAATAAACCGGTCAATTAGCAAGAAAATCATGGATTCCGAAAGAATCACCTCCTTGGGATCATCGATTCCTCTGTTATTGTTCTGTTTGGTAGCCTCTTGAATAGATTTCTCCCGGCGATCTGTTGTTGCTTCGTCTCCGAGCTTCGGCAAGAACCGTCTTGAAGAAGTTCCGACTCGATCTCGGAACTTGGCGAGCTCGCTCATGCACATCTCCAAGGTAGGCGAAATCTTCATAAAAAGTGAGATTAATAAGAGAAGAAGAGAGAAATTATGAGTGTGAGAGAGGAATTTTGGGTTAGGGTTTATAATGGGATTTGGATTTGGGGAAGTTTCAAGTCTGTGTTCGGCACACGGGTTTGCGCTTAATTTTGTTGGCCCAATGGAAATATTGTGAGTACCCAATTTTCCGTTTTTATCCGTTTTCAAAAACAAGGATTTACATTCAATGGAATTTTAAAAACGATGCCCATTCCGCAGACTAACCTCTAACTCAACGGTAATTATATTTGAGAACACAAAACTCCAAAAATAGAGAAAATATTATTTAAAACGGGATAATCGAAAACTTAAGGCATAGCTCTTTTTATAGTATTCAAAATCTATCACTTTCTTAAACTTTTTAAATGCGAGACGCTACTCTTTTTTCAATATTTTGTCAAAATTCAACAAAATATTTGAATCTCTCCGTCTTAAAAATAGAACTATGTTTGGTAAGTAATTTATCACTGTAAATTTAAAAACAAGGAATTCAATGAAAATAATATTGTATTTCATATTCTAAAAAATATGTTTTGGTGATAGATTTATAATTGGGTAATCAAAATATATTTTTGATAATATATTAATAAACAATTAAACTCGTTGTAGACATTAGGTTGAATATGTTTATTTCTAATTAATTTATGAATGTTAAAAATTTTGAAAATTATTATTATTTTGTAATATTTTATAATTTATAATACACTATATAATTTATATTTTAATTTAATAGAAATGAATTGACTTTATAATCTGGAGTAGCGTTTTTTTTTTTAATATATAATTTTACATTTTAAAATTTTAATTCCAAAATTTAGGTAGAAAAGATAAAAGTATTTTTCGAATTTGCATTATTAAGATCATAAAATCTAAAAATAGTTGTCAAAACATAATCTAAAATACCTACTAAAAATATATGAGATGAAGTCAATAAATTTATAAATATAAAGTACAATTTTGATTGTTTACCAAGCAAAAGTTATAAAATAGGGCCGCGTGCATCTAGAAAATGTCATCCCATTAAATCCCTAATCTCTTAACTATGGGAATACGACATTTTTATCGTGAGGATGGTACGGATAGTCCAAAATAGAAGATCCAAATGAAATTTGACCTAATCTTTTCTCTACCTCCTCTCAAATCAAAGATAGAAGTTAGAGCAAGAGAAGGAAGCAAGAGCGAGACCAAAGAGTGAGAGGACGAAGCTAAAGCGAGACCAAGGAGCCAGAAGAAGAAGGAAGAGCAAGAATTCTAATGAAGAAAAAAATCGATGAAACTATTGCAAATTTGATGAGAAAAAATAATGGAAGAAGCGAGAGGAAGGAACAAGGTTTCATGGAGCGTCAAGCCCTCATGCACATTTTTGGATTAAATGGATAATTTCACATGTAAATGACATACCTTTTCTCATTCATTTTTTAATCTTGGATCAGAATTTCATTTATACCTGGAAAAGGGCTATTCATACCTTAAATCTTTAGTGCGGCCAGAAGCGACGAGCAGTCGCGGTCGAAGCTTGGCTGACGCCGATAGGCTAGCTGTAAGTGCTTTCTCCTCTTCAAAAAAAAATTGAGAAACTTTGGTAAGAAAACCGCCACATGTATACATACATCAACTCGTTGTATTTAACTTTGATTTTTTTTTTTGACAAAATATTTAACTTTGAATTCTAACATGGTATCTCAACTCACAATATTTATTTTAGTTTCTATATTTTTAAAATATCTATTTTGATTTTTATAATTTTTGTTTTTTTAAAAAAACTAATTCGATCATTTCATTTTCGTTTTTTATTAGGTTTTAAGATACCAAAATGACATTTTCTCAAAAAATAAAGGACCAAAAATGAATATTTTGAAATTTGAAAGTACAAAAGACAAAAATTAAACCAAAATTTGAAAACACAATAACCAAAATAAAAATACAAGAAGAAAAATGAATGTAAAAAATATAGAGACCAAATTAGTACAAAAACCTTATAGAGAAAATTTAGATCAAAATCCCAATTTGATTTAGTTTTGAATCAAATCATATGTTAAGTTGGAAAAAAAGATTTTTTAAATTTCACTTTGAATCAAATTATTCCAATTGTTCATATTAGATGATAAAAGATTGTACAAGTAGACTATTAATTAAAATAATACGTATACTTATTAAATTAAAATGAAAAGAAATCAAAAGTTTATCCCTCCTTTTAAACTTTTTATGATTTGACTTGCAACACAAAATTTTATCATATTTGTTACTACTTTCTAATATTTTCTTCTGTAGCCAATTAGATTTGGACACGTCACAATGATATTTAGATTTCTTCTCCTCTTTAATCTCGAAAAATTTAAAAAGAAAATATCTGAAATTTCATGGAAAAAAAAATCACACAATAAAGTTTGAAACATTTTTGGAAGTGCTTTTGAATATGTTCCTTGAGCTCTTAGAGTTGTTTTGTGATTTTTTTCTCTAATTGAGAGTCTTTCATATTTGTGAGTTTCTACATACTTTTCGAAAATTTCTTCAATTTTTTGTGAGATTTTCTAATACTTTTACATGATTGAGATTTGAGCTAATTATATGTATTGAATGAGAAATTTTGGATTAATAACAAATTGTCACGTTAGTTCCCAAATTAGTGACGAAATTACAAATCGTCAAATTTGGAACCAATAAAAAAGACATTTGTCCCAAATTGAAATTGAAGACATAAATTGACAGATTCCAATGATGACAGTTGTTTTCGTCATGACCATTGGATTGAATGTAATAAACATTTTCAAGTAAAATGTGTCTATTTCCAACAAATAACTTTATATCTCCAACTGCTTTAGCCGAAACAACCTCCCCGGTCCCTACCTTAAAGGTTACTTCACCTTATGTATATTGTCTCCAGGAACTAGTTTCCTGAGCAAAAGTACAGATATGATTAGCAGCACCTCAATCTAATATCCAGGTTAACTTATTATTTTCTACTAAGCATGTCTCAATGACAAGTGCCTTTGCAGAAAAACAGGGAGATTGAGGACATTCCTTGGTTAAAGCATAGTTTAAATCACCAAATGTTATTATATTCAATTTCTATGGTTATTTACCGTTAAAAGTGTTAGAAACGAATAAATTTGAGGAATTCAACATGCTGAAATTATAAATAAATTCTAATTAATAAATTACTTTTAAACCCAATCAGATTTTAGCAAAGTAATAATGTGCCCAAATTTCATTATTTTATTTGCAACGATACTATAGTGAGTTAGAATAAGTGCTACCGAGGGGTAGTCAAATACTCCTTCACTAAAGCAAGACATTCTTGACTAAATACTATCTCTAGAATAACTCATATTTCGATAGTCATTTAGCTACTGTTTTCGGTCAAGAACTTACTAACATTTAGTAATTCTGTAAGTGTAACTCTCCAGTTTTAAATCTCAGAGATTAGCAGCCCCAACGATGCTACTGAATTGGAGAGTCAAAGTTAAAAAACGAGCTAAGAAATCCTATCCATTTCTGGAGTTTGAGTTGTTCCGAATCCTATGTTACAACCCTCCAAGAGGATAATTGTGATTAGCGACTAGCTAATGCCGACCAAAAGACAATAACAAGTGAAACTCACGGTCCAAACTAACAGAAGAGACTGAAGAACACGTTAACATATATCCTTCACCTACTTACTACGAACCACTTCCTCCATTCACCTTGCTATTGACCCATGCGAACACTTTTCAAATGGAGCAGTCGAGTAAAAATCGACCCAAAGCGTTCTATGGATCTCACGGTGTGAACTCGTAGGGACGTGAGAGATAAGAACAACATATCCCATATGTTATTGATCTCCCACTAAAGTGTTCTATTTTTTTTGAATAAATATTTACTTAAGGTTGTTTCAGCTAATTAAACAACCTAAGTCTATGTGGTTTATCCAAGTATAACGTTTATAATTGGATTTAACCTATGATGTCTAGGTGATAATCAATTTTAACACCTCACACCGTTCATGTGTACTCATAAAACTGGTTAACAACGCTAATTTATTCGACATAATCCCCTAAATAGGAGGTGTTTCGTAGACCGACAACTTAAGTACCCCCAGCCTTTGACAGGATTATATACCGGTTGAGTTTATAACCCAGGTTTTATAAAATAACGACCTATTTTAACTATTAAAACAAGTGGTTAACCTACGTGAGCATGCAACTTTTCTTAGTTATAGATTTTAAAGTCTCTCTTTTTATAACACTTATAAAAAGACAACAAACCTATAACAAGCATCTAACATGCTTTATAAAAAAATTATATAAACATTCATTCCATGCATTAATATAACAACTTATATAAAAAAACCATGGAATCCTACACATGCATACTATACATTATAACACTTATAATATACTTGCAATCCATATTACATGCTTATCCTATGGTGGGATTTTAAATCTACATGACATACAATATGCACACAATAGATAAATTATTTAATTCATACATTCACAATGCATAATTAAATAAACACACTAAAATGGATCAGTTTTGGTATCCTAAGCTAGCTAAAAGCTAAACTTATTACAATAATAAACCAAAACCAGCCTCTGAACACTTCGAACCACTTGAAAATGCTTGAACCGGTCTAAAAAACACAAAAAACAGCAAAAATCACCCAAAACCGATCAAAATTGGTCAAACTAGTCGAATTAGACCGATCTAGACCATCTAGACGGCTGAGCTACCAAATCGGGTCAAATAGAGCAGGTGCGGGTCAACGGGTTGGCTGGAGCAGGCGCTGAACCGGGTCAAACTGGGATGTGCGACGGGTCGTGGGATGGCTTGGACTGGCACACTGATGCGGGTGTGGGCCACACGGACTTGGGCTTGGAGCATTGAACGGGCTGGGCCACGCACTTGCGCTGTCAACCGGGTCGAGTTGGAGTGGGTCATTGGGTCTGAGAGTTGCTATAGGTATCAACGTCACCTCGCGGATCAGAAAATGAAACATTTAGGAAATGCGCAGTATATTATTGGGATCCAAAGTGTTCGGAATCGCAAGAATAAGACACTAGCCATGTCTCAAGCATCTTATATAGACAAAATGTTGTCTAGATATAAAATGCAGAATTCCAAAAAGGGTCTGTTGCCTTTTAGACATGGAATTCATCTGTCGAAAGAACAATGTCCTAAGACACCTCAAGAAGTTGAGGATATGAGTAATATTCCCTATGCCTCCGCAGTTGGAAGCCTGATGTATGCAATGTTATGTACTAGACCTGACATATGCTACTCAGTAGGGATCGTCAGTAGATACCAGTCTAATCCTGGACGTGATCATTGGACTGCCGTTAAGAACATCTTAAAGTATCTTAGGAGAACTAGGGACTACATGCTCGTGTATAGTGCTAAGGATTTGATTCTTACTGGATACACTAACTCTGATTTCAATATTGATAAAGATGCCAGAAAGTCTACAACTGGATCAGTGTTCACTTTTAACGGAGGAGCAGTAGTGTGGAGAAGTGTAAAACAGACCTGTATAGCTAAACTCTTTAACCTAATTAACCACCATTCGTTAACTATCGGGTCACTCCACTAAAGGCCAGTAGTTGCACTCCCCTCACTGTAGATATATTATGTCCACTTGATATAACCATGATTAGTAAGTTAACCCTTCACAGGTTATTCGTAATAATGGCTGGGTCAAAAGCTGGTTTACCCCAAAGATTACATCTTGCTACTTAAGTCCCATTGATCCTCTAATGAACAATTAATTTGTGATCCAATCACTAAATCAAGGCCCTCTCGGGCCAATGAAAGGGTGGGGTCCCTTGTTCAAGATCCGGAGATAGCAATTAAGGGAACAACCTTTCTACTATCCCTAAAAGTGGGTAGGAGTGAGTTTCGTCTTGCACCCTATGTATTTAGCTATCTACCCGATCTTATCCCTGAAATGGGAGATTTATTAGGCTGGCGCTGTTGAGCCAACCCTCACCCATGCAAATCTAAGGATAATCCGAACAAATAGAAGTTCATAGTAACTCAGGATTAAAGTCAAGTTACCTAGGTCATCGCTTTGAAATAGTTAGCTTTAAACTGTAAATAACATTATAAAGTAAGAGTGACTTATTTCTTGGTCTGATCTTATGCAATCTCATTGCATAGGATGCCCCTGTTGGGTTTTATGTCCTAAAACTCGTAGTTTGTAATATCATATTCTTGTTCAATAAAGTTGTTATTGAAAATCTTTAGTAATTTTAAAAGATCTTTGTGGACCTTTGTGGACCAATGAATGTCAAGACTCGAGTGGGTATGAATATTTCATCAGTTTTATTGATGATTATTCAAGGCATGGTCATGTTTATCTGCTTCATCACAAGTCCAATTCTCTTGAAAAGTTCAAAGAATATAAGGCTGAAGTTGAGAATGAATTAGGTAAAACGATAAAGATACTTCGATCAGATCGAGGTGGAGAGTATATGGACATACGATTCCAAGACTATTTGATAGAAAACAGGATCCAGTCACAACTCTCTGCACCTAGTACACCTCAGCAGAATGGTGTATCAGAAAGAAGAAACAGAACTATATTAGATATGGTTTGCTCTATGATGAGTTATGCTCAATTGCCTGATTCCTTTTGGGGATATGCACTTGAATCTGCTGTCCATATTTTGAACAATGTTCTCTCTAAAAGTATTTCAAAAATACCTTATGAGTTATGGAAAGGGCGTAAAAGTAGTTTACGTCACTTTAGAATTTGGGGTTGCCCAACACATGTGTTGGTACAAAATCCCAAGAAATTGGAACATTGTTCAAAGTTATACCTATTTGTAGATTATCCAAAAGAAACAACGGGTGGTCTATTTTATCATCCTCAAGAAAACAAGGTATTTGTATCAACAAATGCCACATTCCTAGAGGAAGACCACATTAGAAATTGTCAACCAAGCAGTAAAATAGTGTTGAAAGAAATTTCAAAAGACGCTACAGATAGAGCTAGTTATTATACTAAAGTAGTAGATAAAACTAGTACATCTGGTCAGTCACATCATTCTCAAGAGTTAAGAATGCCTCGATGTAGTGGGAGGGTTGTTCATCAGCCTGACCGTTACTTGGGTTTAATAGAAACACAAGTCGTCATACCTGATGACGACATAGAGGATCCATCGACCTATAAATAGGCGATGAAAGATGTGAACCGTGATCAATGAGTCAAAGCCATGGACCTCGAAATGGAGTCTATATACTTCAATTCTGTCTGGAAACTTGTAGGTCAACCAAATGATGTAAAACCAATTGGTTGTTAGTGGATCTACAAGAGAAAACGAGACCAAGCCGGTAAAATACAGAATTTTAAGGCTCGACTTGTGGCAAAGGGTTATACCTAGAGAGAGGGAGTGGACTATGAAGAAACTTTCTCTCCCGTTGCCATGCTTAAGTTGATTAGAATACTCTTATCCATTGCCACCTTTTATGACTATGAAATTTGGCAGATGGATGTCAAGATAGCCTTTCTAGTGTTAGATGCTAGAAAGTCTACATTTGGATCAGTGTTCACTCTTAACGGAGGATCAGTAGTGTGGAGAAGCGTAAAACAGACTTGTATAGCTAAACTCTTTAACCTAATTAACCACCATTCGTTAACTATCGGGTCACTCCACTAAAGCCCAGTAGTTGCACTCCCTTCATTGTAGATATATAATGTCCACTCGATATGGCCATGATTAGTAAGTTAACTCTTCACAGGTTGTTCGTAATAACGGTTGGGCCAAAAGCTGGTTTACCCCAAAGATTACATCTTGCTACTTAAGTCCCATTGATCCTCTAATGAACAACTGATTTGTGATCTAATCACTAAATCAAGGCCCTCTCGAGCTAATGAGAGGGTGGGGGCCCCTTGTTCAAGATCCGGAGTCAGCACTTAAGGGAACAACCTCTCTACTATCCCTAAAAGTGGATAGGAGTAAGTTTCATCTTGCACCCTATGTCTTTAGCTATCTACCCAATCTTACCTCTGAAATGGGAGATTTTTTAGGCCGGCATTGTTGAGCCAACCCTCACCCATGCAAATCTAAGGATAATTCGAATAAACAGAAGTTCATAGTAACTCAAAATTAAAGTCAAGTTACCTAGGTCATCGCTTTGAAATCGTCAGCTTTAAACCGTAAACAACGTTATAAAGTAAGAGTAACTTATTTCTTGGTCCGGTCTTATGCAATCTCATTGCATAGGACGCCCTTATTGGATTTTATGTCCTAAACTCGTAGTTTGTAATATCACATTCTTGTTCAATAAAGCTGTTATTGAAAATCTTTAGTAAATTTAAATTCTATATTCATGAATCCAATAAACTAAGGATCCGAGGCTATTAAGTTTAAGTTTGAACTTTATGTAGTGACATAAATGTGGATCAAATTCAAATATATATAGCCAAAATGGTCTATAGTATATGAATAAGGTTGGGCGCCTTATTTTGGGGACATTATGGATGCGGCCCATTTTGTAGTTAGTACAAACGATGTGATCCTAAACCGTTCATGTGGAGACATGAAAATGGGGGCATCCTATGTAAAGAGTTTACATAAGACTGAACCATAAAATAGTCACTTTTACGTTCTAAATGCCGTTTAATATATAAAATTGACTATTTCGTTATTTGATGACCTAGGTAACTTAATCTTAATCCTGAGCTAACTATGAACTCCTGTTCACTCGGAATTATCCTTAGATTTGCATAGGTGAGGGCAGCTCATTATCGCTGGCCCAATAAGCCTCCCATTTCAGGGGTAAGATCAGGTGGATAGTTGAGAACATAGGGTGCAAGATGGAATTTACTCCTACCCGTTATAGGGATAGTAGATAGGTTTTTCCCTTTAGTACTGAATCCAAGTATTGAAAAAGGGGCCCCACTCTCTCATTGGCCCGAGAAGGGTTCGGTTAATAGGTTGAACCTTAAACCAATTGTTCATTAGAGAATTAGTGGAACTTAAGGAATAAGATGTAGTCTTAGGGGTAAAACGGTTTTTATGACCCAGCCGAGATTACGAGCAACCTATAAAGGATTAACTTACTAATCATGGTTATATCATATGGACATAAATATATCTATAGTGAGGGGAGTGCAACTACAGGACTATAGTGGAATGACCCGTTAGTTAATGAATGTTGATTACCTCCATCTAAAGAGTTTAGCCAGCTAATCTCGGATCGTTGGAGCCCATGATCTATAGGTCCATTAGGTTCCCCTACTAGCTCATATGGAATAAACTTAGAACAGTATGATAGAATAATTCGAATTGTTCGAATTAGGTGAAGAGAGAGAAACCGACAAGTATATGTGATATCGTGGTCGGTTTTTTAGTTTAGAGATACAACTTTAATATTTAAATGTGATTTAAATATCAAGAATATGTATACGTTCATACTCGGAAGCTCATAAATAATGGAAATGGCGAAAGATGTAGAAAGTCAAAGAGTTGACTTTGGACTTTGAAAAGTCAAACTTTGACCGACCTTATATTCAAATGTGATTTGAATTTTGAGAAAATGAATGCGGATTCATGCTCGGGAGGTCAAAATTAGTCAACACAGAAAAAATCATAAAAAGTCAAAATGTCGACTTTTTGGTCAAAGTTTGACTTTGACCAAATGACTATTTTGCCCTTTGACTAAAGTTAGTGGGAAATCCAAACTTTTGTTGGATAATTCCACTAACAAAATAGTGGGCTTGGTGGGTTAGGTGTTGACTTATAGTGGAGACATTAAGCCCACTTAGATAGTGGATTCTAGGTGTTGAGATTTTATGAAGTTATTTCATGCAATTTTGCATGGCCCTTTTCTGGGCTTGTGATTTTGGATTAAAGACTTTTGGACTTTTTGCCAAAATAGTTTTCTAAAATTGGGTTAAAAAAAACTCAATCCTAACCCAAAATCCCTTCTTCTATTTCCATCTTTTTCTCTCTCTCGGGTTCTTCATCCATTGGGTCCCATAACTCGGTTATGAATCCAGAGGATAGTAGGTCAACTCTAGTGGTTGTCTGGTTCATGTTCGAGCAGAGATAGATGAGTTTTGAGAGCTTCAAAGGTATTATTTCAAAATAACCCTAATTAATTCATTTAGGGTTGCATGTTAATTTGAGCAATTAGAGTAAAATCGATTCTTATTTTCGCTGCGCATGCCGACTTTTCCATCATGTGGTATTAGAGCATGCTTTAGTTTTACTCAATTGCATGTGGTGGGTATCAATTTATTAGATAAAATTGAGTTTGGAAACTAAAATGGTTTTTAGGTTTTGACAATTAAATTAAGTTTTTTTTTTTGTAGTATTAATTTGTAATTGCCTACATGTTTATGAGCATTAATGTGTGAAAAAGGGTTTGTAAATTTTCTAGAGTCATTAGAGTTGAAGTTAGGATGTAATTGCTTGGTTCCGAGAGAGAGGACAGCTTCAAAATGAAGGAAAAAAGGCTTACAGACCCAAATATTACCCCAGACCTGAGAAGGCTGCACCCAGACCCGAGACGAGCTCTCAGATCCGACCCGGTTCTTCGCAACCCGCACGCGCTAGCTGTCAACCAGCGCTCCGACCCATTCCGCGACCTGCCCGATTTTTTAGCCCACTCTGTCCGACCCGATTCGAAGCTGTCTCGCGCGCCTGCCGCTCCGTTGACCCACCCTCAACAACTCTTATTGATCTAGCGGCCTGTTCAATAACTCTTGTTGAACCCTCAGCAGTCTCAGTCCCACTTGAGATCTCATGTAAAATGAGCTTACTTCGTGGCTTATGATCCCTCATGTGGTCTTCCAACAAGAAGATAGCATTAGTGGAAACAAACACTTTATTCTCACTCGGATCATGAAGTATCCTCCTTTCGTTTCCTCTAGGTAGCCTACAAAGAGGCAAACCTTCGAACGTGATTCCAACTTCTTTGGGTTAGTCGTTAGCACATGTGCTGGACAGCCTCAAATCCTGAAGAGGCGTAAACTGCCTTTACGACCTCTCCATAACTCAAAAGGTGTTTTAGAAAACTTTTCGAGGGAACGTTGTTCAGGATATAACATGCAGTCTACACTGCATAACCCCAAAACGAGTCTGGAAGATGAGCATAACTCATCATAGACTGAACCATGTCCAACAAGGTTCTATTTGTTCTTTCTGATATACCATTCTGCTGAGGTGTACCAGGGGCCAAGAGTTGGGACGCAATCCCATGTTCTATCATATAGTTTTGGAATCTGAGGTCCATATACTCTCCACCACGATCAGATCGTAGTGTTTTTATCTTCTTACTTAACAAGTTTTCAACTTCAGCCTTATACTCTTTGAACTTGTCAAGGGCTTCAGATTTATGTTGCATTAGGAAGAGATACCCAAACCTTGAATAATCATCTATGAAAGAGATGAAATATTCATACCCACCTCGAGCTCTAACATTCATCGGACCACAAAGGTCTGAATGTACAAGTTCCAAGACTTCCTTGGCTCTGTAACCTTTTCCAGTAAAAGGTCGTTTGGTCATCTTGCCTTCGAGGCATGATTCACATATCGACAAGGAGTTTTCTTCTAAACTCTTTAGGTCACCATCTTCTCAATCCTATTGAGGTTGATGTGACCTAACCTTAGATACCAAAGATGGGAATTTTCCTTAGGAGAAACCTTTGGTTTTTTAGCTGTTATTGCCATACTGAACATTGTAATGTTAAATAAGGCTTTTATGACTAATGACCGTAGTACATATAAGTTATTTTCCATTGAACCATAACCAATCTCCATTCCATTCTTGAAAATAAACACTTTATTCCCAGAAAAGGAGATGATGTATCCTTGTTCAATGAGAAAAGAAATCGAGATTAAGTTCCTCTTAATATGAGGAACTATAAAAACATTATCCAGTAATAGATAACGTTTCTTGTCAACAAATAACTTCAGCCTGCCTACAGCAACAACCGACACAACGTCATCAGTACCGATTCGAAGAGTCATCTCTCCCTGTGGCAACATTTTCCAGGAACTGAATCCTTGGTAAGAGGAGCTGACATGATTAGTAGCACCTGAATCGAGGATCCAGGCAGAATCATCATTATCTACCAAACATGTCTCCAAGACCAATAAATCATATTTACTGTCTCGTCTCTTCTTTTGAAGAGTAGTGAGATGGAGGTCGTTTGCCACAAAATTTGTTTCACACGATTCTTTCCACTGTAAATAATCAATCATTTTTAAAAGATTTAAACGGAAATACTAACAAGTTTCTGAAAACAAAAATACGTTGACCTACGTTAGGTTTTAAGCAAATACCCGTTGTAAAACAAAACAACATCCAATAAGGTTTTAGCAAAACTAACATGAACCCAGTGTGACATCTAATTTCGCAATGACACTTCAAAGGTTTAGGACAAAAGTCGCTGAAGGGATGTCAGTTATCCATTCTCTGAATCGAGAAGTTCTCAACCAGTCATTAATACCAGAACAACTGTTGCTTCTATAACGACTAGCCATCATTGATTTGGCCAAGAGATCATTAACTTACTTAACAATCTTCCCTAAGTGTGACCCGCCATTTTAAGCCCTAGAGTTCCGTCCCAAAAGGCCAATCCAAAGGAAAAAAATCCGATTGGGGAAAAATATAAAGCGACCCTATCCATTTTTGGAGTTCACCTTAATATTGATCAACTGCATAAAACCCAACCGAAGGGGGACGCTCTGAAGGCGACACGAGGGCGTATAGAATGATCTCACGGTATGAACCAATGACAGAGACCATAGGACGTGTTGACACACACCTTTCACCCACTTACTATAAATACTCTCTCCGTTCACCTTGACATTGACTCATGCAAACACCACTGAAGGGGGATGCATCCTGGGCACCACGAAGCCAAGCATGAATCTCACGGTGTGAACATACAGGGAGAAACGTGAGTGGAATCATATACATATCTAATATGCCTCTTCCTCCCACTAAGTATTTTATAACCTAGGGTTTAGCTTACTTAGAAAAAACACGACTAAGGATTTTAACTAAGTGACTTTTAGGTTTTCCCAAGTGTAACTTTTACCTTGGATAGTGAAACAACTTTTGATCATCATCCATTAAACTCTTTAACAGAGTCTTTGACCAAAATGTCGTATGTTTGTTGAAAATATATCTAATTCACCTTTTCAGGTAGGTTCCCAAGTAGGGGTGTTACGTTTCCGTCAGCTTAAGAACCCCAACCTAGCCAGAACCCGCCTTAGACAAAGGTCCTTTATAGATAGATTTACAACAAATTTAATCTTTTATTCAACCAATTTAATCCTATTAAACCGATTTTAAAAGATTAATCTAGGTTACTAAACTCTTGAGAACCATTTGAACTTAGGTTTATCTCAATCCAATTTTAAAACCCTTCTAAAAAACTTAGAGTTTACCCTTAGTCCGCATGCAACTCTGAATTATTGATTTTAGGTCTAATTTCCTTTATAACACTTATAAACGGAAACAACAACAATGCTAAGCTAACACATGTATGGCATTCATAACGCTTATAAACAGCCTAAGTATCATGCTCAATGCATTGTCCATTCATTGCTAATTCTTTTTATAGAACACTTATACAAAACAATAATGAAACAAGCAAAACATGCTTCCATTCACCCTTAGATTATAACATTTATAATAAAAGGATGATGCATGATAATGCTCAATGCATGCAAAATATAACTCTTATATTTCATGATGCATTCACACACTTTCAAGTAATTTCTTCATGCTAGATTATAACATTTATAATACATGATTCATGAATAATTGCACAATCTAAGGTGGGTTTTAACTATATGACAAACACTTTGACATATAAGTACCATACATCACAAGTATAAACAACCAAAGTTGACGAACCGGGTAAAATTGCCTTAAAACACAAAACGAAAGCTAACTATTACAAAGACAAGGAGTCTTCGGTTCAAACAGGCGAACCGGGTTTTGAACCGCTCGGGCAAAGCATCGTTTCTCCAACCATCGTGTACCAAGCACCATGCGATCGTCTACATGATAAAACAAACTCTTTGCTTTATCACTTATCAGCGCTCCCAGAGCTAACGATCATTTAGCATTTACTATACGATCGTCTAGAAAAATCCAAATGATCGTTTAGCTATTATTATACGATCGTGTACCTTTACTAAGCAATGAAGCCTGAAGTACACAATCGCTTAGCGCGCTCCGCACAACGCCCACTTCCGTGATCATCTAAATAACTACGATGCCGCGAAGCACCATTAACTAAGAGATCACTTAGTTAGTGCCTTTGTATCGCATATGCACAATCGCATAGGTAGTAATAAGCGACGAAGCTTGCTAACTACACGATCGTCTAGCGCGCGCCTTCTACTAAACGAAGAGCATCACATGCTTCTACTACGATCGTCTACCTTCAGCGCCTACGCGATCGTGCAACCAATACTACGTGATATGGTAAACGATTTACCCCATCGCTTAGCATTAGCTAAATGATCGATCTGAAAATATTACACGTTCGTCTAGAAAAAACTACTAAACGATTGCTTAGTAAAATCCCAACGATCATTTACCTGAGGCTACACGATCCGACCAATGCTTGGTCTTCTTCTTCATTGAGAACTGCATCGCCATGTGTCGAAGCTTCATCACGAACTACTTGATAAACTCAAAACTTTTGAATTACAGACTCGGTTGCGATGTTAATTTCACCCAAAAACACAGGGGCCCTTACAATTAACACTTTGTAATACCGAAAGATTTAACAAAAAGGCAATTTAAACCTGAAAAGTTCATCATATTCATCCACAAATGTAGAAAATGGTTAACCACAAATGCAGAAACCCACCACGACTGAAAAATGCATTCAATTCAGATTTGTAATTTGGAATATTAGAGAATCTGGCTCTGATACCAATTGTAAGAAATCAGATTCGAGATTTCCATGAGCAGCGAAAACAAGATTATTCCAAATCACAATCATGAATGTACGATACATTTACAGCCGACTTCAACCAAATGGTTATACAAATCATACAGAAATTACAGCATGAATAACTACAAATGCACAAAGGGAAAACTGTACAAACAATTGCATATGCGTCTCCATGCTTCCTTGCACATGACCGCTCAAACAAAAAAAACTTCGAACGCTCGATCTACATGACCGCAACTCAGCAATGAACACAACACGAACACTTCGCGCTCGTCCTCAACGATCGCCTCAATCATGAACTCCTCAGCAACACGAATGGCCTCTACAGCGCCACGAATGGCCTCTACAGAACCTCGATGGTGTCAAGTTGAGTATGACACCACCAATAAGGCTACCTTGGTATTCTCGGTGTGAGAATCCAGAGGGTTGGCTCTGTTCAGACTTGGTATGAGGCAGACGAAGGAGGAAACACTGATCGCGTATACGACTGGGCAAGTGGGAGATGGCGGAGACCTATGGTATAGGTCGATGCCCAATCGTTTAGCATCGTCTAGCAAAAGCTATGTGATCGTTTAGCTCATCGTTTAGCTTGGTCTGTTGCCTACAGACTCTACACGATCATTTACTTTGGGCAAACGATCGTCTAGCAAAACTATGCGATCGTTTAGTAAATACTGCACGATCGTTTAGCTCGCCACTGCATGATCATTTAGCTCGCCCAGACATTGTTTAGTAAATCCGTATTTACTTGACGACTCCATGAGTTTCTTTGTGTGAGAGAAAAATCTCAAAAACTTTTTCAATCGTTTTAAAAAACTCTTCTTTTCAAAATAGGAAAACCACTTTCCTTTTATAGTCACGGTTACCATGAATCTAATAACCACCCATTCACTTGGTTATTAAAGAAAAATAATTAATTATCCAATAATTAATATTGTTATAAATATAAATGATAACCAACTTATCATACTATATTTATAACCTATAGTTTTAATATTTCATCTCATGAAACATATAAACCATAGTTCTTTTTCTATTCCATGGTACTTAATGTAAATCTCATTTACATCAATCCTCTAGTAGATGTATCTCATACATCAAACCGATTATATCATATATAATCAAAATACTTCTTGTCAATTTGAACATTTCAAATCAACACCAAGAACTGATCCTCAACTAAATCCATTAAGCTACCAAGGGGACCTTATGGACTTGTAGCTCGAAGCTCCAACGGTATGTGAATAACTGACTAAACTCTTTAGTCATAGGACCCACCATCCGTTAACTGGCAGACACTTCACTAAAGACCGACAGCTGAACTCTTCTTACCACATATATATTATATGTCCATCTTAACCAATTAGCAGTGCGACAACCCTTCACAGATCGCTTGTAAGTATAGTTGGGCTAATAACCATTATGCCCCTGTAGTTACATCTGTCTCCTTAAGTACCACTGATCCCTTTAATGAACATAAGTCATAGTCCTACTATGACTGAGTCTTCTCTTCCAAGGAGAAGCTGTGGCCACTATGTTCAAGCCACGAAATCAGCCTTTAAGAGAGCAATCTCTCTACTTATCCCTGCTTCGGGAAAGGAGTGAATTCCATATTGTGGATTGAGTTCCCAGCTCCTAGATCAGACAAGTCCCCAAAAAGGTAGGTATGTTGAGTTGGCAATCTGTCCACTCGCACGCATATTAATCAAAGGATCGCCCTCAAAGGTAGGAGTTCCTAAAACACTCAGGATTAAGGTCGTGTCACCTATGGTCGTTTAGGTGCGATGCAAGTCTCTAGTATCAACAACGTTATATACAAAGTCTAGTCATCTCGTGGTTCAGGTCTTATACAAACTCTTTATATAGGACACCCCCGCTCGCACGTCTCCACATGAATGGTCAGGATCTACCATCTGTAGTAGTTTACAACACTTGCAAATTCTACAAAGTGGGCTATATCCGTAGTGTCACTAGGATCAAATATCCCACCTTAATCTTTATACTATAGACCTATTTAGGTTATCACTTAAGGCATGATTCACTTGTATATCACATATACATACTTAAGTTCATGTAAGATAACCAAGGAGCTTTGTTTATTGGATATGAGTAAATGCCAGAATTAAATAACAATTATTTTATTCATTAAACAATGTACATCTTTACAAAATAATGAGACTCGGGAGAATTAGGACACCAATCCAACAATCTCCCACTTGTCCTAATGACTTGGGAGACTAATGTACAATACAATAAAAAAATGTACAATATACAATAAACTAAGGCATACCCCAGTATCATCTCCCACTTGCCGTAGACAAGATGTTGCATGTCTCGCAGACCCAGACCTTCCAGGTGACCCTCAAACATTTTAACCGTGAGGGCCTTTGTAAAGGGATTAGCAACGTTGTGCTCTGATGCGATCTTCGTGACTATCACATCACCGTGATGCACAAACTCCCTGAACAGGTGATATTTACGTTCTATGTGCTTACCCCGACGATGACTTCAAGGTTCATTTGAATTTGCCACAGCCTCGTTGTTATCATAATATAGTGTGATCGGTAAATCCATATTTGGAACAACTTCCAAATCTGAAAGGAACATCCTCAGCCAAACAACCTCCTTAACTGCTTCACAAGCCGCTACGTATTCGACTTTCATAGTGCTATTTTACCCTTAGTAAGTCGACCCTTCACAGGTTGTTCGTAATATCGGCTAGGTCAATGTGCTGTTTTACCCTCGATATTATGTCTTGTTCCTTAAGTTCCCACTAATCCTCTAATGAATAATTGGTTTATGATCTAATCCTTAAACCGTATCCCTCTCGACTAGTGAGAGGATGGGGCCCCTTGTTCAAGACCTTGGTCCAGTATTTAAGAGAACAACCTTTTGTCTATCCCTAAATCGGGTAGGCGCGAATTTCGTTTTGTACCCTATGTTCTCAGCTATCTACCCAATCTTACCCCTGAAATGGGAGACTTATATAGTCGGCACTGTTGAGCCATCCCTCACCTTTACAAATCTAAGGATAATCCCGAATAAACAGAAGTTCATAGTTAGCTAATGATTAAGATCGAGTTACCTAGGTCATCTCAGCGAAATAGTCAGCCTTAAATAGTGAACAACGTTAAAAGATAAGAATGACTTACTTCTTGATTCGATCTTATGCAAACTCATTGTATAGGACGCCTCCCACCCCTCATGTCAATACATGAACAAATTTGGATCCCTTCGTTTGAAGTATCTTTACAACAACTTATAACAACTATAGAGTAGGCTGCATCCAATAGTGTTACTAGAATAAGGTACCCAACCTTAATTATGTTCTATAAACCGTTTTTGCTATTTACTCGAACTTGATCTATATTTATGTCTCTACATAAAGTTCAAGTATTCATATAATAGCCATGGATCTTAGTTTATTGGATTTGGACTCTATGAATGCAATTAATAGATTCAATACCTTTATTGAAGATGGAGAAATGTTGAATAACATCTTTTATTGATAATAGAATATGTTTAATTTTATAAATTGCGAGTTTTAGGACATAAAACTCAACAATAATTCCACTTGGACTAAAACTCTAGTGGATCAATATATACAAATATATACAATGTTGAGTTACACGTAGTGAACAAAAATATAAATACAATAAACTAGGGCATTAAATATCCATATATTCTCCCACTTTCCTTAGTGATAAAAATCTCGTAGACCTAGTCCTACTAGGTGACATTCAAACACTTTAGCCGATAGGGCCTTTGTAAATGGATCAGCTAAGTTGTCTTGTGAGGCTATCTGCGTGATGATCACGTCTCCTTTGTGTACAATCTCCCTGATGAGATGGTACTTTTCCTTGATGTGCTTTCCTCGTTTATGGCTTCGAGGTTCCTTTGAATTTGCAAATTCTTCGCTGTTGTCACAATAGAGGGTGACAGGCAGATGCATATTCAGAACTATTTCTAGGTCAATCAGGAACTTTTTGAGCCATACTGATTATTTTGCTGCTTCACTTGTAGCTACATACTCAGCGTCTATTGTGGAGTCAGCAATACAACTTTGCTTGATGCTTCTCCACACAATTACTCCTCCATTTAGAGTGAAGATTGACCCCAAAGTTGATTTCCTTGAATCTATATTGGTTTTGAAGTCAAAGCCAGTGTATTCATAAGGATCGGATCCTTAGCACCATACACGAGTATATAATTTCTCATTCTCTGAAGATACCTGAGAATGTTCTTAATGACAATCCATTGATCATATCCAGAATTGGAATGAAATCTATTGACAATTCCAACTGTATAGTATATATCGGGACGTGTACACAACATGACATACATCAAGCTCCCTACCGCTGATGCATATGGAATTTGTTTTATATCTTCAACCTCTTGAGGTATCTTAGGACTTTGTTCCTTAGACAACTAAACTTCATGTCTGAAAGGCAATGTTCCTTTCTTGGAATTTTGCATTTTATATCTAGACAACATCTTGTCTATATAAGATGCTTGAGATAGTGCTAATGTTCTGTTCTTGTGATTCTGAACTATTTGGATCCTAAGAAAATATTATGCTTCTCCTAAATCTTTCATTTGGAATTGTACAGCTAGCCATCTCTTAACATCAGCTAGAAATTCTACTTCATTCCCAATGAGTAGAATATCATCAATATACAACACCAGAAAAGCGACAGTTTTGTTAACGATTTTCTTGTAAACACAAGGTTCGTCAATGTTTTATTCAAAGCCATAATATTTGATCGCAATGTCAAATCTTCTATTCCAGGATCTAGATACTTGTTTCAACCCATAAATGGATCGATTAAGTTTGCAAACATCTTGCTCTTGATCTTGTTCAATAAACTTTTCTAGTTGAGATATATAGATACTTTCTTTAAGATAGCCATTTAGAAAGGCTGTCTTGACATCCATTTGCCATATTTCATAATCATAAAATGTAGCTATGGACAAGAGTATTCTAATTAAATTTATCATGGTAACCGGAGAGAAGGTTTCTTCATGGTCTACCTCCTCTCTTTGAGTAAACCCTTTTGCTATAAGTCTAGCTTTGTAGGTCTATACCTTACCAGCTTGGTCTCGTTTTCTCTTGTAGATCCATTTGCAACCAATGAGTTTTACCCCTTCAGGTTGATCTACAAGATCCCAGACAGAATTGTAATACATAGATTCCATTTCAAGGTCCATAGCTTTAATCGATTGATTTTTATCCACATCATTCATTGCTTGTTTGAAAGTTAATGGATCCTCTAAGCCATCATTTGGTATGATGACTTGAGTTTCAGTTAAACCTATGTACTGGTCAAGTTATTGCACAACCCTCCCACTACAACGAGGTATTCTCAAGTCTTGAGAATGATGTGAAATACCAGTTTCATCAATAATTCTTGTTGATGGACCTACTATGTCAACAACTCTTGTTGATGAGTTGTTGATGCATTTGTTGTTTCTTTGGACATTTCTTCTATTACTAGTATACTGCGAGGTTGATGATTCTTCATGTGGTCTTCCTCCAGGAAGGTTTCATTTGTCGATACAAATACCTTGTCTTCCTGAAGATCATAAAAGAAACCACCTTTCGTTTCATTTGGGTAGACTACAAATAGGCATACTTTTGAACGGGTTCCAACTTTTTAGGATTTTGCACCAACACATGTGCCGGGCAACCCCAAATTCTGAAGTGACTTAAATTTCTTTTACGTCCTCTCCAGAGCTCATAAGATGTTTCAGAAACACTTTTTGAGGGAACCGTGTTCGAAATATATACTGCAGTCTGAACTGCAAAACCCCAAAAAGAACTTTGTAACTGGGCATAACTCATCATGGAATGAACCATGTATAACAAGGTTCTGTTTCTCCTTTCTGCCACACCATTTTGCTGAGATGTGCCACGGGCTGTGAGTTGAGACTAGATTCCATGTTCTATCAAATAGTTATGAAATTCCATGTCCATATACTCATCATCTCGATCTGATCGATCTGTTTTAATCTTTTTACCTAATTTATTTTCAATCTGAGCCTTATATTCTTTGAACTTTTCAAATGTTTCAGACTTTTGGGGTATTAGGTAAATATGCCCATACCTAGAATAGTCATCGATAAAGCTTATGAAATATTCATACCCTCCTCTAGCTCTAATATTCATCGGACCACAGAGGTCAGAATGTACTAGCTATAAGGGTTCTTTGGCTCTAAATCTTTTTCCAGAAAAAGATCTTTTAGTCATTTTACCCTTAAGACAGGATTCACAGGGTGGTAATGAGCTGTCTTCTAACTTATTTAGATGACCATTTTTAACCAGTTTCTCAATCCTATTGAGATTTATGTGACCCAGTCTCAAGTGCCAAAGATAGGCATTTGGAGAAACTTTCCTTTTCTTATTATGAGTTTCAGTTGTTTTAAACATCTCTATGTTTAAAACGGCCTTTATCTAAATCGATTTTAACAAATACAAATTATTTTCTAATTTTGCAGAACAAATTTTAATATTCTTCGAAGTAATAAACACTTCATCATTTTCGAAAGAAATTTTATAATTTTGTTCCAGCAAACAAGAGACAAATATCAGATTCCTTTTGATAGAAGGAATATAATAAAAATTTTTAAGCAAAATTAATCTATCTCCCCTAAATAACTTCATATCTCCCACTACTTTAGTTGAAACAATCTCCCCGATCCCTACCTTAAAGATCGTTTCGCCTTTTGTCAATTGTCTCTAGGAACTTATTTCCTGTGAGAAAGTACAGACATGATTAGCGGCACCTGAATCAATTATCCAGGTTTTATCGTTTTCAACTAAACATGCTTCGATAATAAGTAAATCATATTCATCTTGTTTTTTGAATTTTGCATTCTCATCTATATAGTTCAAAACTTTAGATGAATTGGGAGATTGAAGACAATCCTCTATTAAAACCATTTTAGAACCATTAATTGCTAGCAATTTGAATGTCGATTCGATTTTACCGTTAAGTAATTCGGAAGCGAGTATTCTAGAAGATTTTGACATGCTGAAAATTTTAAACAAATTCTAATTAGCAAATTGCAACTAAATCCAAAGTTAATTTTTTAACAAAACAAGTAATAATGTACCCATAACCATTATTTATTTGCAACGATACTATGGTGAATAAGAATACATGCTACCGAGGGGCAGTCAAATACTCCTTCACTAAAGCAAACAATTTTGACCAAACACTATCTCCAGAATAACTCTTATTCCTATAGTCGTTTAGTTACCATTTTCGGTCTGAAATTACTAACATTTTAGTAATTTTGTAAGTGTAACCCTATGTTTTAAGACGTCAGAGGTCGGCCCCATCAATACTACCGAAATGGAGAGTCAAGGTTGGGAATGGACCTAAGAAATCCTATCCATTTTTGGAGTTTTAAGTTATTCTAAATCCTATGTTACAACCCTCCAAGAGGATAGCTGTCGTTAAACGACTAGGAAGAGCCGCCAAAAGCAAACCAGCAGGCGCAACATAGGAATCTCATGGTCCAAACTAACAGAAGAGACTGCACATATCCTGCACCCATTTATTATGAACTACTTCCCCCATTCACCTTGCTCTTGACCCATACAAACACTTTCTGGATGGAGCAGTTGAGGTATAATCAATACGACGCGTTGTATAGATCTCATGGTGTGAATTTTGTAGGGACGTGAAAGCTAAAATCAAATATATCATATACTTGATTTTTATATTTGAACGACTTCTTCTTATTCACTGAAATTCAGATTTATGCAAATACTTTTCGAATGAAGTAGTTGAGTTATAATCGACACGAAGTACCGCTTAAATCTTGATTGTGAACTCTTAGGGACGTGAAAGCTAAAAATAACGTATCGTATATGTTATTAATCTCCCACAAAAGTGTTCTAATAACTTTATCATATAAGTTATTAAACTCCCATTGAAGTGTTCTACTATTTGGGTAAAATTATACTTACGTTCTTTTTGGCTAATTAAAACAACTCTAAGTCTAAGTGGTTTGTCCAAGTATAACACTTATAATTGGATTTAAACCTACAATGTCTAGGTGATAAACCGTTTTATTACCTCACACCGCTCACGTACACTTATAAAAACGGTTAACAACACTCAATTATTCGACCATAATGCCCAGGTAGGAGGTGTTCCATAGTCCGTTAACTTAAGTACCCCCAAGCCTTAGACAGGATTATATACCGGTTGAGTTTGTAACCGTGATTTATAAGATAACGACCTATTTTAACTATTAAAACAAGTGTTTGACCTACGTGAGCATGCAACTTATCTTTGTTATAGATTTTAATGTCTAATTCAATTTTATAACAACTTATACAAATTAGACATGCTCTTATATACACAACATGGACATTCAATTTTATTATACCAGTTATATTAAACACAGAAACCCCAAAAAATGCATTTTATACATTATAACAATTTATAACATATACTCAATGCATGTAACATGCTTCCTATGGTGAATTTTAAATCTAAATAACATACTATATGCATAAACATGTTTGAATTCAAATACTACAAACATCACATGCATAATTATTTTTAAAAATACTGATATGGTTCAACGTTGGCATCTTAAGCAAGCATAATAACTAAAATATTACAAAAACAGGTTTAAAACAACTTCAATTTGGTATGGAACAGCTTGAATCGACCCGAACCGGACCTCTAAAGGCTTCAAAAGAGTTGAACCTATCCAAAATTGGTTGAACTGGACCAGATTTGGTTGAACCAGAAAAACCTCGCACGAACCTGCTCGAGCACGCGTCTTGAATCTGGTCTGGGGTGAGTAGCATTGCAACACTCTCACCCCAGCATTGCGACACTGTGGAAAGATCACCCCAAATCTGGGCTGGTGTGAAGAACAGCGTTGTAACGCTCAAGGGCAGCGTTGACAGAAGCCATTCTGCAGAATTTTTTCCTCGACCTCGCTTGCTTCAATCTCTAAATTATAGCTTAATTTGTACTCTAATGACTTCAAATAAATTATAGACTCTAGAGCACACATATAAGCTCATCAATCAAGAGCCAATTATAAATTTAATTTGGAAATCAAAGAGGAATCTAATGCCAAAGCTTAAAAAAACATCCATATTAGTCCAAACATGCATCTTCAAAAATTCACCCACCAAAACTGAAATTAACACTAATTGAGTACTTAAATCACACTTTGATACCAATTGAAAAGATATACTAGATACAGCAGAAGCAAGCAGAATCAATAAACACTCTAATTTCATTTAATTTGAGTTCTAAAGCATGCTAAAACATATTTTCAGAAATGGGTTTCAAGATGAATACCTTTTGATGAATTCTCCCAAATCCAAGCCGCTCTTCACGTAATTTGAGCTCCAAATTGACAGTGAACCACCAAGAGATCTTCTCTACTATTCTCAATCTTGAATTTGAGTGGTGGAACTCTAATTTGAGTGAATTTGTGAAAGGGATTTCTGGGTTCTTGAGAGGAAAAAGAAGAAGATAGTTGAAACCAGTTTTCAGCAATTATATCTATCTCAATTTATAAAATTAAGGAGTTTTATTCACTTTCATCATGCAAGCATTGGTGAATCTCATTCATGCCAGCTCCAAGTTGCAAATTCAAGTGGCGAGGTGGATTGAATTTTGAGGAAATACCTCATACTTGGTTTTATGTGGGAAAAACGCACTAAAACCAATTTCCTTTTTTATTTTCAATTTCCAATCTTTACTAATTCCAAAATTAATAAAACTAATTTGATTAATTCTCAAATCATCAAATTCAACATTTTAAAATTCAATTTCTCAAATTGAATTTAAAATTGAAAATTAATTTGATTTTTAATTAATTAAACAAATTTAATTAATTAAATAATTTAATATCAAATATTAAATTAATCTTACACCTAATTTTAAACATGAATCCTATTCATGTAATTAATATTTAAATATTATTAATTCTCCAATTTTGTTTAATTTCAACAAATTAAACATTAATTATATCAAATATAATTAAGCAAACCCTAATTTGATTTTGAACTAATTCAAACTCAAAACCCTAATTTCAATTTGAACATTTTTAAATTGAAATTCAATTTTGAACAATTCAAATTGATATCATTCCAAATTCACTCAATTTAATAATTTAAGGTGTTCATGTTTTACGAGCTAGTAGAGGGACCTTATGGACCTACAGATCATGAGCTCCAACGACTAAGATTAAATGGCTAAACTCTTTAGACCAAATTAATCAGTATTTGTTAACTATCGAGTCACGCCATTATAGCTTGATAGTTGCACTCTCCTCACTGCAGATATATTTGTGTCCACATGATTTAACTATAACTAGTAAGTCGACCATTCATAGGTTGTTCATATTATCGACTAGGTCAATGTGCTGTTTTACCCTTGATATTATGTCTTATTCTTTAAGTTCCAACTGATCCTCTAATGAACAATTGGTTTATGATCCAATCACTGAATCAGATCCCCCTCGAGCTAGCGAGAGGGTAGGGCCCCTTTTTTAAGACTTGAATTCAGTATTTAACAGAACAACTTTTCTTCTATCCCTAAATTGGGTAAGCGTGAATTTCATCTTTCACCCTATGTTCCTAGCTATCTACTCGGTCTTACCCCTAAATGGGAGGTTTATTGGACCAACGCTGTTGAGCCAATGCTCACCTATGCAAATCTAAGGATAATCTCAAATAAACAGGAGTTTATAGTTAGCTTATGATTAAGATTGAGTTACCTAGGTCATCTAAGCGAAATAGTTAGTCTTAAACAGTAAACAACGTTAAAAGGTAAGAGTGACTTATTTCTTGGTTCGATCTTATGTAAACTCATTGCATAGGACGCCCCCACTCCTCATGTCAATACATGAATAAAGTTGGATCACTTTGTTTGTAGTATCTTTAGAACAACTTGCAATAGTACAGAGTAGGCTGCATCCAATGGTGTTACCAGAATAAGGTACCTAATCTTAATTATGTACTATAGACTATTTTGGCTATTTATTCGAATTTGATCCATCTTTATGTCTTTACATAAAGTTCAAGTATTCATATAATAGTCATGGATCTTAGTTTATTGGATTTAGACTCTATGAATACAATTAATAGATTCAATACCTTTATTGAAGATGAAGAAATGTTGAATAACATCTTTTAGTGATAATAGAATATGTTTAATTTTACAAACTGCGAGTTTTAGGACATAAAACCCAACATCTTCTTCCATCACAAGTTTTTGGATAACAGCATAGCGACACTCCAATTAGGGTAGCTACTGCCTTCCAGCGTAATGAGGCAGTGTAACTACCCTGTGTGTTACACTGTCCTTTTAGTGATAGATAAAAGAAAACGGTCGACAGATCTTCACATCTTCATATTTTCTTCGTTCTTTTCTTCTCTCTCATTGATCAATTGCTCGGTTTTTACTTCTTTAAGCATAATTTGATCCTTTTTACCTCAATTTAAGTATGATTCCATTCTCAAACATAAAACCTAAAAATAGCAAACACATCAAATCTTATAAAATCATATAAAAAACCATACTAAATCTAAGGCAAATAATGCACATTTTGTGTGCATTTCACCACCCCAAACTTAAGGCCTTGCTAGTCTCGAGCAAATATAAGAAAAGTTCATAGAGAAGTTCTAGATAAGTGTTCTAATGATTCATGCCTCAGAGAATGGCTAAATAGAGACCAACATAGAAATAGTCAAACAAGTCCATTGTAATCATCATTCATGGCCAAATCAATTTATCTCCCATGTGTGTGTGTGCAAGCCAAATTCAATTTAAAACACAGGAGCTAATAGTTAGGTTCAAGAAAGCTTCTTCAGTATTTCCCCTACTTTGGCTCATGCACCAATCATCAAGCATCCACACATTTTAAGACGGTAATATGTCCACTAAGGTGTCTTAATATTAACAACAAAGGGTCCTAAACTTGCATTCTTTTACCTAGGGGCACTAGCTTTCACACATTCACCGCAAGAAACTGTACCTAGTCAATTCTCAGGTATCCTAACTGATCACAACAAAGATAGCTCTTTGTATCCCTATCCATGCATACACGTTACAAGTTTAAACAATAAAAAGATTTTTTCTTTAAGCACATGAGCGTACACTATTTTTTTCCAGAGGAAAACATAATATTCTTTTCTTTTCCTCTTAGTCAAACATTAGAAACCATCATGCAGATCAACTCTCTAACCGGTGGGGCCTTTCGAGGTGACAATCAAATACACTCAACTCAATCCTACTTTTAGTTAACATTTCCAAATCAAAGTGACTATGTGCCCATGATATGAGAGACTCAAAGAAGGACATAAATAGATCATAACTCAAGATATTACTCTTCTATTTCCACAATAAGTCATCCAATCATGCATATTCAAGTCTCATTATGGACAATCAATATCAACAACATACAACAAAGAACTCTCATCATCTTCTCAAATCTCAATAATTTTTTTTTAAAGTTTCTCCAATTTTCACAAAAAAATAACATGCATATTTTCAATAAAACCACATTAGAATGCAAAGCAGGATGGAAACAAACAACACCAAAATACAATGACCTCCCACCCCAATCTTAAAAATATACATTGTCCTCAATGCATGAGAAAGATAAAAATACAAGCCTAAGAGTGAATGGGAGTCCATCAAATAGGCTAGTAGATTGAGTACCTTTTATGTTAAATGATGATCTTGAAAAAAAAAATGAAAGCTATGAGTGACTCCATAAAAAATATAAAAGAAAGTAAAGACAACGATTAAAGAAAGCAACTAAAAACTTGGGTTGTCTCCTAAGTAGCGCTCGGTTTAACATCCTTTAGCCAGACGGTGCTTATCAATCATATTGGATCCCAAGGTGCTTTTGTCATGTCAATTATAGAGCATCTTGAAATCAAATGTTTTCGCCCATATTGACATTCACAAAAACAATCATCCTTTAATTTAACATTACCTGTAAACACATCATGCATGTTTTTTCTAATCATCCAAATCAATATCTCATTTTTTAACATAATCAATGACATTCAATGTATCATCTTTACGAGGTCTCACAAGATTATTTACATCTTCTTTAACATGCTTCTTCATTACTTTTTCATACTCCATCTTAGAACTACATTTTAAATATGTGCAATCATTAGGAGCATTAACAAAAGTAGAGACATGATTCTCATCACAATGCTTTTCAAATTTTTCACTTCCTAATTTAACATCACATTCAATATCCACTCCATCATCTTTATCAATCACTTTAAAATAAGAATCCACATTCAAAGAGCATTTACTAGAAGAAGGGAAAGGATTAACAAACTTAACTTGTCTCATGAAGCTCATCACTAACCTCAATATCTGTATGCTTAAGAGTTTTAATAGATCAAATTTTACCTCTTCGTCATTGAACCTAAAGGTTAGCTTACTATCTTGTACATCAATAGAGCCCTACCGGTGGCCAAGAATGGCCTTCCAAAGATTATTGGAATGTCGACATACTCTTCCATGTCAAGCACCACAAAATCCGTCGGAAATATGAACTTGTCTATCTTAACCAACACATCCTCTATATTGCCATAAGGATGAGCATAAGATTGATCAGCTAATTGCAAGAAAATTTTAGTTAGTTTAAACTCTCCAATGTCAAGCTCCTAAAAATAGATAAATGCATTAATTAATCAAAACTTCAAGATCACATAAAGCTTTATTAAGCATAATATCACCTAATTGACGAGAAATAGAAAAACTCCCTGGATATTTTAATTTCGAAGACAACTTCTTTTGTATCAACGCACTACACTCCTCATTCAAAGCCACTGCCTCATACATACCAATCCCATTCTTCCAAGACAGGACATCTTTCATGAATTTAGCATACTTTGGCATTTTCTTTAAGGCTTCAGAAAAAGGTATATTAATATGAAACTTCCTAAAAATCTCAAGAAATCTAGAAAATTGTGTATCTTCCTTCTTTTTCTTGAATCTTTTATGATAAGGAATAGAATTAAGGACAAATGGTAAAGAATTAGAAGTACTCCCTATTTTTTTAGTTTAGATTTTTCTTCAAGTTTATCCTTTGTAGACTCATCATCAATAGTGGATTCAATCTCCTCTTGAGTTGGTTCATCCCATTCACAATAGGCTCATTCAATTCTTTGCCACTCCTAAGTATGTTTGCTTTACATTCTTCTCTAGGATTTTTCTTAAGGCAACTAGGTAACTTACTTTTTTGCATGGTAAGCACAGCGGAAGCTACTTGACTCATTTTCATCTCTACATTTATGATGAATTTGTCATGGTTTTGTGATGACAGGTAGAAATGTACGTTATTATAGGTCTTTTATTTAGAATTATGAGGGTTGATAAGAAGAATATGCGGCGATTATACTAAGAATTCATGAGAAAGTGAGCTTGCGTCGATCAACAATGAAAATCTCGGCTAACCCACTATTATGTGTTATTTTGCATTTAAATGTCTATTTTTGTAGCTATCGCATGTGGCGAATCTCACCGTCATAGAGGCGATCACGTATGTTCGAGCATGGATGTTGCGGCCATTAACCGCATGCGTCCATCGTATAGAGGTTACGGCTATAAAGTAATAACCGTAATAGAGGGATGAACACAAGGGTGGTGGAATGCGATGATACTGAAGAAATCAAGTATGAACACATACATTGGGAGTATCAAAAGGTGATGTTCACATTTCACCTACCACACCATTAGTAGCAGAGATTCAGAGCAGGTCCATCACGCCGTTAGCAGTAGAAATTTAGAGAAGGACCATTAATGCTGTCGGCGATCGAGCTCAATAAATAGAAGCCTTAGAGCCCGACATTAATTGATCCGAGCTTCTTCCTTCGGGTAGATCCTTATGATCCAGACGAAAGCGTGAGGAGATATTCTTGAGAGTTTTTCATTCCTTCTACCATTCCGAGTGACGACCGGAGCTCCGCAGGAGATAGCTCTCGAGAGAGACTACTCCACCGCCCATCCATGGCACCACCGGCAGCCTTGACACACCTCTGATGGAAGCAAGACATTTCCCATTTGGCCCTCCATATCTCTTCTATCTCTGTATTGTATTACATTGTGGCTTAAGAGATTATTACATTTTGTGATCAATGCATTTCTCTACTTCCTCCGATTCCATCTTCATTTACCTCTTCTTATCATCCTTTACTTTCATTGCAATAACTAAGTAAGATTGCTAGAGTATTACATACTTAATCATGCGGCATAGACATATGAAGTATGTAGCAAACCACCGAGAGGTGTGCGTTGCGCGGGTATTGTGAGAAAATCCTATTTGCTTGGTGTGAGGCTGAGGCAACGCTTGTCTGTGAGTGGACGCAATGCTTGTCTACGAGCTGATCAACCACGACTAACTGCCCGAGAGGGTTAGTAGTGGAACACATTAAGCAAAGTAAGCAATGTTCCTAGAGATAGAAATAATCTTATGTCAACCATGCTTTATGTGATTTCCTTGTCTTATGAGCGCATCATTCATCATTTGGGCATACTTAAGAGAGTAGTCTAAAAACCAAATCTAGGTTTGAGAGAGTCAGATTGGATCGCATCAGAAGGAATAGAGACTTAGAAATAAGTTCTGTTTGCTATGACATAGCATATGCACCCTATAAAATAAGATATGAAAGCATGCGGTCACATTGCATACATCCAAAAGTAGGATACAGTGGTATGCGGTCATCTCGTTTATGTATGGGAGCACGTGAGCAAGAATAGAGACTTAGACATAAGTCCTTTCGACACTATCGCATATGCATTGCATTCGTCTTCGTCAAGTGTGTATAGTGTAATCGCATAGCTTGTGCTGGCTGGGCTTACCCTTGTGATCAAGCTTATTGATGCGGTGAAGACATACCCACCAATTTATCTATTTTCCCATGCATCTTATTACATGTTAACAGTTGCCGTGTCTCTAACTCTCATGGTCATACTTCCATTGCTTAATCTGTTAGTTAGGAGTAGGAGTAGCGCATAACCCTTAACTTCAATATTCTTTTATTCTTCGCCGCAACACATTACTTCATAACATTTAGCTACAAGTCCCTGAGTTCGACCTCAGATCACCCGAGAAACTTGCGATCTCATTATACTTAATGAGAGAGCAAGAAATCTTGTGGCAGGAATGCATGGTCATCAGACGCATATTGAATATCCCTTAGTCCAAAGCATGACTAGCGACGAATGGAGAACGAACAATGAACGCATATTTATTTACTCCATTTTTCACGCATCACTTTGTATGGTGCCCAAGATAGTATGAACTGAATTCTCCAAGGTAGATTTTTTCTCCTTGGTTACTTTGATAAGATTCATCATCAATTCCTCCAAAGATGGTTTCTTTTCTTGGGAAAAACTTGGATGGGCCAAATATTCTTGTTATTTGCATAAGAAAAAAATTCATGATTTCTCAAACTTGAGTGAAAGTGTGAGGGAATTTGTTGTTGGCCTCTATATTATCCTCTATCTACATAATTAGCCGTCTCAGTGTCTTTTGAATCCCAAACTTGTTGAGTTTTAGCTGTCTTAGCTGATAAAGAAACTATGGACAATGAATTCTATGCTTGACCTTCGATAGTCAATTTATTCAAAGCATTAGTAATTTGGTCAATTGAGCTTTAACAACACTTACCTCATGAACTACATATATTTATGCTACTTTGTTGGTGGAAGCCCTATCACTTAACCAATTATAGCTTGTAGTGGTCATGTCCTCTAGAAGAGTACAAGCTTCTATACCAGTTTTAGAGAAAAGAAATCCTGCAATAGTAACACTTACAATGGATTTAGTTTTTCCATTCAAACCATCATAGAAAAAATTGTATTTGCAACCAACTAGGGTATCCATGTTGTTGGCAGTTCCTAAGGAGATCCTTGTACCTTTTCCAACATTAAAATAATTGTTTATCCATTTTTTGAGAAAAAGAAACAATTTAAGACTTCAATTTAGAAGACTTGATAGGAGGAAATTATTTAATTCAAGAATGCTTGAGCTAGCTCTTCCCAAGTGGTTATGCTTTCCGATGGGATGGTCTTTAGCCAATCATCCTATAAAGAAAAAGGAAATAGTCTTAGTTTAATTGCATCATTCGTAACTCCATTAATCTTAACTATTCCAAATTTCAAGAAAATATCTCAGGTGCTTATGAGGATCTTTAGTGGGACGTCCTCTAAAAAGCAATATCCCTAGTCATTTGAATCAACCCCAATTTTATTTCAAAATTATTTGCATTGATTGATGCCTCCACAATTCCGAGTTGAGCTAAGGAATCAAAATCAGGTTTGAATTTGTGGTTTTGTAAAGCAATAAAAGAAAGCAATAAATGTTTTTTGGAAATCTGAGAATAAGTGTGTTCTAGGGTATTGAATCCATTAATTACTTATATCAAAATCATGGAATCTAACATTATGCTCAAGTCTAGAAGCTTAACTCAAAGTTACTTTTTCTAAAAAATAACCTATTCTCATGCAACTTAATTGATAACTATATCTCGTGAAATCATATTAAGAAATAAAGCATTAAGAATTGTCAACAATAGCTTTTTATCATTAACCTAACTATGACCATGAAAGATTAATAATGATCTAATGATCTAGATCTGATAAAACATTCAATCTCTTAATTAAACATACAATCTAGTAAATCATCGATGGGAAATCAATAAGAATGAAATACGATATAAATAAAAAGAAACGAGTTCAACAATATCCATGAAAAGAACTAAACTCAATCTAAAGTCATAACAACTTCATCAATACCCTAAAACAAGCAAGTTTAACCACTTATAGCTTGCACAAACATGTTTTTATACATCAATTCAAGTATAAGATTTAAAGATACAAAAAGAAATTGGAGAAGAATCCTCTCAAAGACTTTTTTGATCTCTTGAATCCTCCAAGCTCGCCTTGATCGTCACCTTGAGAACTCTAATGACCTTCAAAATATCCCTCAAATTCTCTAATTTTTTTAGCATAAACTCTCTTTTTTGGTCTGAATTCGTCTTTGATGTCTCTTATCGGGTGTAATTTTTCCTCTAGATGTAATTTTTTCTCCTTGGGGTGTAATTCTCCTCCCCCAAATGCTAAATATTGACCAAAATAAATAGAGGAAGCAAACTTGGAGCCCAAGATCCTTCCTAAAATGCAAGATTTTTAAATTTTGGAAAGGCAGCATTGCAGCGCTTGGCTGCAGCGTAGCAACGCTAGCCTGATGTTACCGTAACATAAGGAGAAACTCAGTGTAGTGTACCGATATTGTATTCCTAATTCAACTTCTGTCTTCAAACGTAACGAGTTGATCACAACCACACTCCTTTTTACACTGCCTCAAACGCGTGCGCCTTCTTCCATCACAACCCGTAGTGTAACAACGCTACACCCTAACGTAGTGATGCTTCAATTAGGTTAGCTACTGCATTCCAGTGTAGCTACCCTGTGCGCTACGCTGTCCTTTTAATGAACGACAAAAGATGATAGTTGGCAGATCTTCACATCTTTATATATTTTTTTCCTTCTTTTCTTCTCTTCCGTTGATACATTACTTGATTTTTACTTCTTTAAGCATAATTTGATCATTTTTAGCTCGCTTTGAATATAATTCCATTCTTTAAGATAAACCTAAAAATCACTAGAAAACACATCAAATATTATAAAATCATATAGAAAACCATCATAAATCTAACACACATTTTGTGTGTGTTTCACCCTAAAGGGCTCCTTACTTCTCTCAGAATTATTGTCAAAGATAGACAAAAATAAAACAGGTTTGGAGAGAGAAGTATGTTCAGAACAAATGTAATGTTGTATTGACATCCCTCACATCTTCTGCTAAAGGATATTGGTACTTTGGTAGTGGAAGCTCTCAACATATGACTGGTGAAAAGAGCTATTTTTCTGATCTCAAATCTGTTAGGTGAAGAAAAGTCACTTTTGGCGATGGTGCTTGTGGTAAGATCATTGAGAAAGGGAAACTTAATTACCCTGGTGTTCCACCATTGAATGATGTAATGTTGATTGAAGGGCTTATTGTAAATCTTATTAGCATCAATCAACTATGTGATCAAGGTCTGAACGTGAGTTTTACCAAAGAAAAATGTGTGGTCATAGACGATGTGAAAGCTCTTGTCATGACAGGTTCGCGTTCTTCGAATAATGTTTTCTATGGAGTTTTGATAACACTTCGCAGGTTTGTCATCTCTCCAGATAAGATGAAGCTAGCCTGTGGTATAAACGCCTTGGGCATGTGAACATGAAGACTATAAAAAGGAACTTGCCAAAAATGCTATATCTGGATTTCTGCCATTACCTGCCTCCATTGGAATTATTTATAGAGATTGTTAGTCAGGAAAATAAACTCATACTTTACACAAGCAGGTAGGTCTCTTGAGTTTAACCCGTATACTGAAACTTCTTCATATTGACCTTATGGGTCCCATGCAATTAGAGAGTCTTGAAGACAGACGATATGTTTTAGTTGTTGTTGATGACTTCTCTAGATACATATGGATTTGTTTTCTTTGTGAAAAATCATATACATTTACTGATTTTCAAGCTCTCTGCCTTCAATTGCAACAAGAAAAAGATCTAAATGTGATACGAATTAAAAGTGATCATAGTGGGGAGTTTAAAATCTCTCAATTTACAGAGTTCTGCTAATCATCTGGAATTCACTATGAATTTGTAGCCCTTATTACTCCCCAACAGAATGGAGTTCTGGAGAGGAAAAACTGGACTTTTCAGGAGATAGGTCGAGTTATGTTACATGAAAAACATCTACCATTCCAGTTTTGGGTAGAAGCACTAAAAACATGTCATATTCACAACAGAGTTGTTTTACGATTAGTTACCTTGAGCACATTTTAAGAAATATGGAGAGGGTGAAAACCTACTGTTAAATACTTCTACATCTTTGGAAGTACTTGCTATATCCTTGTTGACATAAAAGGCTAGACTTTAATGGGATTCCAAATCAAATGAAGGGATTTTTCTTAGATACTCCATAAATAGTCAAGCTTACCGTGTCTATAATACGAACTCGTACGGTAATGGAATCTATTAATTTTATGATCGATAATGATGCATGCTCTCTTGACTTTACTTCTATGGAAGAAGAAGATTCCAACACTACTCCCCCTGCCAATACTAATGTTCTTAACATCTCGTCTAACATAATCTTCTGACATGAATTAAAAAATCTTTGTGGAGGTCAATCAGAATGCTTTTGAGCAGGTTGAAGCTAGTAACAAGCAGTGTGTGTAAAAACCTTCCTTCTAGTAGCATAATTGGTGATATCGAAGAAGGGGTTATAACCAAAAGGAAAGATAAAGTTAATTACCTGGAGATAATCAATAATATTTGTTTCACCTCCCTTGTTGAACCAAGAAACGTCAAAGAAACTATTGAAGATGAATGTTGAGTCAATGCGATGCAAGAAGAGCTTGAGTAATTTTTGAAAATTGATGTTTGGACACTTATTCCTAGGCCAAAAGCTGTTAATGAAATTGGCACAAATTGGATTTTCAAAAAAAAAAAAAAATGATGAGAATGAAAATGTCACAAGACATAAAGCCAGACTAGTGGCTCATGGGTACACTCAAATAGAAGGTGTGAGTTATGTTTAAACCTTCACTGCAGTTGCAAGACTTGAAGCTATCAGACTTTTGCTTTGAATTTCTTGTCTTCTGAAATTTAAACTATATCAAATGGATGTAAGGAGTACATTCTTTAATAGATATCTGAATAAGGAAGTGTATATTGAGAAGCCCAAAGGATTTGTTGATCATTCTCATCCTGATCATGACTTACAAGGCCTTATATGAGCTCAAACAAGCATCCAAAGCCTGGTATGAATGTTTGTCCCAGTTCCTTGTCAAAAATGTGTATAGACGAGGAGGAGTTGACAAAACTCTTTTTGTTAAAAAATATCAAGAGAATTTTGTGATTGTCCAAATCTATGTTGACAACATTTTTTTTTGGTGGGATGTCATAGGAGGGTGTCAAGCTCTTCGTTATACAAATGTAGGAAGAATTCGAGATGAGCATGGTAGGAGAATTGTCATATTTTCTGGGGTTTCAAATTTACAATTGAATGAGGGAATCTTTATCTCTAAAAGTAAATATGCCAAGAAAGTGAAGAAATTTGGGCTTGAAAATGCCAATGTTAAAAGAACTCATGCTCATGTGAAGACATCAAAAGACTCAGGTGGAACTCATATTGATGAGAGTCTATACAAAAGTATCATTGGAAGCTTGCTCTATTTACAAAGGCTGACATTTTTACAAAAGTATCATTGCAAGCTTACACCTCAACACCAAAAATCAAATAGCTGACATTTTTACAAAGGTTTAGATGCAGTTCGTATTGAGGCCCTGATAGTAGCTTTGGGCCTTTTGTTTTGAAAGCATAGCAATTATTCCATTGGGTCGGCCATAAAAATCACTTGGCTCATCCAGTTTGGATGTCAAAGTGGTTAATTAATAATAAAACCATATTACTTCCAATTGGTGAAAGCGTGAGGAAGTGTAATTGTCATTTAATTTTGAATTATCTTTTGAATTTGAACTATTTTTAGTTAAAGTGCGACATGTTCTTATTTGTGAGTGTCTCTTGTACTCAACCATACCAAAGTAGCTTCTTACTTGTGATATTTGTGTTTTTTTTTCTGAAATAGTTAGCACTAGACAAGGAACCCACACTTCCAATAGCAAGATGGTTAGGAACAAAGAAAAGGCCAAACAAAAAGTGTGTGTCGAAGAGGACGTTTCTCTGACTACACTAAACAAATATGGCATTCACATGCATGGACTCCTTGTTGAGAAGAAAGAAGTTGGAATTCCTCCACCTTTGGAAAAAAGAAGGCAATCTAGTGCCAATCAGTTTACTAAAACTAAAGGGAAAGAAAAGGTGAGTATTTGGTCTCACAATGACTGATCTTGTAGGGTATGGAGTTGAAATCTTTCTAGGAAAAGAAAACTTGACCTTTTCTGATTCTTCTAGCCAATGCATGAATTTATTGCTTTACTTAGAAACTCTTGAAATATCGGTGTATCGTCTGCTGATGTTTGGGTTCTTATCGGTAGTAATGTGACCGATTATAATACTGCTTCTAGTTCTGGCAATGTTGAATCTATTTTACTTGATTCTAGTGTGAATGTTGAAGAGAATGTAGTGGTTTTTTTTACTTCTAAGTTTGAAAAGGAGAGTTTGACCGTGTCTGGTGAAAACGCTTTAGATGATATCGTTGACAAAGTAGTTTCTAAGGCGATTACTTTTTTATCCATACTGACAGTAATCAATAATTATGAAAATCTCACTGAGATTGTTATCCTGTTATTTCTCACAATCCTGTGCATACTAGTGAGGAAGATGTTAATACTCCCCTCGTGACAAATCCCATGACTGATCAAGAAAATTTAAATGATGATTCCGTTTATGACCCTTTGTTTGCTGAAAATGGTGAGAAATTGAAGGATGCAGTCACTTCTAATGTTGACCCTCAAATGTCTGATCAAAATCCAGAAAATCTTGAACATTCTCTTGGCTCTGTCCATGTTTCTGATGAGGGCTCTGATGTTAATGTTTCCCTCACTGATCTCAAAATGAAGGAAAGTGAGGATGTTTTTGCATGTGTTATTGAATCTCATGTTGAGGCTTTGCATGAGACATCTGAAATCATTCTAAAATAACTTCTTCTGAGGAGGATTCAGTCCAAAATTGTCGTCCTTCTGATAGCTCTAAAAAAGAGCTACTATTCCTAGCTTAATTCGGGCTTATTATTTGAAGGAAATTGGAGTTGATTTGAGCATCTAGGCTTCAAAGAAGTTAAAAAGACCAAAATGCCCCTACCTTAGCATCGCAATGCTCGTGCTTTGCCTAGCCCTAACACTTTCCTGACGCTTAAACGTAGAATGCTAAGGTTCAGGGTAGCGTTGCAATGCTACAAACATTGAGACGGAGATGCCCTCATGCATGCGCAAGTCATCGTTATGCTTTTGTTTGGTTTGATGTCCTAAAACTCGCAGTTTCTAAAAAGTAAACATATTCTATTATCAAATAAAAGATGTTATTCAACATTTTTTCAATAAAGGTATTAAATCTATTAATTCATTAATAAAGTCTAAATCCAATAAACTAAGATCCATGGCTATTATATAAATACTTGATCTTTATGTAGAGACATAGAGATGGATCAAGTTTGAGCAATTTGCCAAAATTGTCTATAGTATATGATTAAGATTGGGTATCTTATTCTGGTAACACTATTGGATACGTCCTACTCTGTAGCTGTTACAAGTTGTTGTGAAGATACTACAAACGAAGTGATCCAGATTCGTTCATGTAATGACATGAGGAGTGGGGGTGTCCTATCCAATGAGTTTGCATAAGATCGAACCAAGAAATAAATCACTTTTACTTTATAATGCTCTTTACTGTTTAAGGCTGACTATTTTTCTTAGATGACCTAGGTAACTCGATCTTAATCTTGATCTAACTATGAACTCCTGTTTATTTGGAATTATCCGTAGATTTGCATGGGTGAGGGTTGAGTCAACAACGGCAGCTTAATAAGCCTCCTATTTCAGGGGTAATACCGGGTAGATAGCTAGGGACATAGGGTGTAAGACCGAATTCACGCTACCCAATTTAGGGATAGAAGAAAGGTTGTTCTCTTAAGTACTGAATCCAGGTCTTGAACAAGGGCCCAACCTTCTCATAGGCCCGAGAGGGATCCAGTTTAGTGATTAGATCATAAACCAGTTGTTCATGAAAGGATTAGTAGAAACTTAAGGAACAAGACGTAATATGAGGGGTAAAACAACATATTGACCCAACCATTATTACGAATAACCTGTGAAGGGTCGACTTACAAGTATGGTTAAATCATATGGACACAAATATATCTATAGAGAGGAGAGGGCAACTATTGAGCTATAATGGTGTGACTTGATAATTAACGAATACTGATTAATTTGATCTAAAGAGTTTTAGCCAATTAATTTTAATCGTTGGATCTCTTGATCTGTAGGTCCATAAGGTCCCTTTACTAGCTCGTCAAATATGAACACCTTAAATTATTTAATAGAGTGAATTTGGAATGATATCAACTTGAAATGATGAAATTGAAATTAGGGTTTGTATAAATTATATTATTTCCCTAGTTTTTGTGCTAAATATCGCTTAGGAGGAGAATCTCGCTGATTCTGGTAAGTCTCGCTAGTTTGATGCTTGATCTTGCTCATGAGGATCTCGCTGATGAGGATGATCTCGCTGATGAGGAAGATCTCGCTCATGATGACAATCTCGTTAGTATTGGTGATCTTTTTTATGAAGGTTTCAATAGTAAGCAAACTATCTGAAGCATCTTAATGGGAATTCTAAGGAATCTAACAAGGAGTTATGTCGTTTCAGGCCTAAAGGAGCTAGGAGAAGCTTACAAACCATTAAGAGCCCCGACGAGTAGTAAGTGACTAAAATGAAATTAATGTTTTCAATGTTTATGCATAAAAGACCATGCAATTTCAGTAATGTTTGATGATAAGTTTATCTGTTCTCAGGCAACAAATGTTTTATGAATTGCATGGCATTTCTTCTCCAGCATGTATATGTTTTATCGCATGCCAAGGTTATATGTAAATCATTACAAAAGTTAAGTTTCTATGATGAAGCATGCGCTTCCAGTTAAAGGCTATGATTGAATTGTTCTTAATGTAAGTGTTTACTATTAAAGCTTGATTTGATGCTAGAGCAGAACCCGACATTGAAGGACTCAGAGAAGGTACCTGAGTCCTGAGTAATAGAACCTAAGTTGTTGACGGTACTTAGTAACCTCCACGTGCACGTAGGTAGTTTTGAATGAGAGACTAAAGTATGGGTCTCCTGGTCCATATACCAGCAAAGAGAGGTCGAAGTATGGATCTCTTGGCTGGATACAAACGTGGGAGCTAGAGCGATGTATGCTCGTTCTCAACTAAAGTTTAATGATGTTTATTGATGTTAATTGAGTTTTCTTCTCAAAAGCTTGATGTTATGACTATGTTCATGCTTTAAAGGAAGTTGCTTGAAATGTTTTCCAGTATGTTTACATGTTTTATAATAATGTGAAGCATGATGTAATATGATTTCTATAGTCACTCACTAGGCAACTAGCTCATAGTTTTCCTATGTTTTCCTTTGCCAGGTAGCGGTCAGATTCCTCAAGGTTGATCCTGCTGTTGCTTGCCACTAAAAGGCCCCACTAGTTAAAAGAATTTAGGTGTATGGTCTATATCTATGTACACATGTTTTAAGGGGAATCAGGGTTTTGTTAGTAAAGTTTGGGCCCAACTGTAAATATTTTATCTATAAATATTGTGTCATGGTTGTTATGCATGTGATCATATAAAAATTATGTGGAGCCTTCTAGAAGTGAACTATTTGTATAAGTTAATAATGTTTATTAGGTTGGCACTTTATGAGTTAAGTAAGAAGGTAAAGGTGGTAAGTGATGGCGATAGAGCTAGTAATTGCTACTGTCACATCTTCTTCCAGGTTAGGAGGGTGATCTGGGAGGGGGTGTGACAAGTTGGTATTAGAGTGTAAGATTTTAGGAATGAGAGGGAGAGTTCATGCATAAGTCCAAGTCTCTAAAGTGTTAGTCTCTAACATGTGTACATTTTAATAGGTGAAAATGCCGAGGTTGAAGGAACTCTGATCAAAGAGTACCTCTGAACGGAAGCGAGATCGTTCCAAACTCATTGTGACAAAATTAACGCATTCAAAATCTATCAGACTAGTTATGCAATATATATGAAATTACCGACATGCTTTGAAAACTAAACAAAAAAAAGAGATACGTACCAGTTGAAGAACCTTTCTTCATAGAAAATCTCATTCTCACCAAGGACTGCTCCTCTCGCTCTCGCTGAGAATGTCTAAGTAATCATCCACCAAAAACCCGATCATCTACTCACGAATGGACTCCTCATAAACACAGCAGTAGGGAGGACACCACCACTTAGAACCCTCAGTATTCTTGGTGTGAGAATTTAGGAGGTGTGGGCTCTGTTGGATTTGGTAGAGGAAAAGAGGAAGAGAAGATTGTATACCACGACCAAGCAAGTGGGAGAAGCGAGTGTCTATCCTATAGACGATGCTTGATTGTTTAGGTGAAGGTACACAATCGTTTAGTAAAAGGGCCACGATCATATAGACGATTGTTTAGTAAACGCTCAAGCGCACGATCGTTTAGGAAAAAGCTAAACGATCGTTTAGCAAATCCTTTCGATCATTTAATAAGCTGCGCGCGTGTATATGATCGCTTAGAAACGTTGAGCTATCGTGTAGGCTCGCAGTTTGCTATGCGATAGGCAGTATACACCACTTAAGCGAATGTTTGATCTTTTGCGAAATGAAAACAATTTTCTTTTTATTCTTCAGTTACGAAAAGCTGAATGCAACCTCCCATTATCACACGGTTATGAGAAAATGTCGGCACAATTATCCTATAATTGTCAAAATTAAATAAAAAATATAATCATATATTCATTAACCTATGGTTTAATATCTTATCAAATGCAACATATGAACCATAGTCTTTTCTCCTCTACTAGATATAAATCATATTAATATCATTTTCCTCCAAATAATGTATCTCATACATAATGTCAACCATATCATATATAATTAACCAGTTCAATCATATCATATATAATCGAACTTCCTCTTGTCAATTTGAACATTTCAAACTGACCCAAAAACTGATTCTCAACTTGAATCCATTGAGCTACCAAGGGGACCTTATGAACCTATGGCTCGAAGCTCCAACGGTACATGAATAGCTGACTAAACTCTTTACCCACGAGATCCACCATCCGTTAACTGCTAGGCATTCCACTAAAGACTGACAACTGCACTCCTCTCTCCACATATATATTTTTTTGTCCATCGGATATAACCAATCAACAGTACGATAACCTTTCACAGATGCTCCTAAGTACAACTAGGCTAATTCACTGTTTTGCTCATGTAGTTACATCTAACTCCTTAAGTATCATTGATCCCTCTAATGAACAATATAACATAGTCCTACTATGTGTAGACACCTCTCGAGCCATGAGAAGGTGTGTTGTGCCACATCGTTCAAGTCTTGGAATCAGCCATTAAGGGAGAAATCTATCTACTTACCCATGCTTCGGGGAAGAAGTGAATTCCATCTTGTGTAGTTGAGTTCCTAGCTCCCAAATCAGATGAATCCCCAAAATGGTAGGTTTGAGTCGGCGATCTGGCTACTCGCACCCATGCAAATCAAAGGATCGTCCTCAAAGGCAGGAGTTCCCAACTCACTCAGGATTGAGGTCATGTTATCTATGGTCATCCTAGTAAAGTGAAGTCGTTCATTATATAACGAGACTATAACTCTTCGTGGTCCGGTCTTATATAAACTCCTTTGTATAGGACGCCCCCGCTCACATGTCTCCACATGAATGATCAGGATCCGACCATTTGTAGCAAGTCATAACACTTGTAACTATTCTACGAAGCGAGTCGCATCCGTAGCGTTACTAGGATAAGGTTTCCCTCATATATCCATATACTATAGTCTGTTTTGGCTATCACTTAAGGCATGATCCACCTGTAAGTCTCCACATACATGCTTAAGTTACAAATGACAACCAGGGATCTTAGTTTATTGGTTTGTGGTAAAGAAAATAAAACATCCAATGTTTATAGACAAAAGTGAAGAAAATATCATATATTATACATCACAAGCGTTTGTTCAAAACTGTGTTTACAAACTACAAGACACGAGAGTTTAATACATCATCCCCAACAATCTGCCACTTATCCTAAATCGAGTGGGGTGTATAAAAAACCAGTATAAAACAATAAACTAGGGCACTAAGGCCTAGTACAAAAATATCTCCCAGTTGCCCTAGTCCAACTGTGGGCGGTCCCGTAGACTCATGCTCTGAAAGTGACCCTCAAACACTGTAGCCGTGAGAGCCTTTTCCAATGGGTCAACAACGTTCTGCTCTAAAGCGATCTTCGTGACTATCACGTCCCCTCGATGCATTATCTCATGGATGAGATGATATTCCGCTCCATATAAATGAGATAGTGCATCTCATCCATGAGATAGTGCATCGAGGGGACGTGATAGTCATGAGCCAAACGGCCTCAATAGCAGCTTCACAAGCCGCTACATACTTAGCCTTCTTTGTGGAGTCGGCGATGCACACCTACTTAGTACTTCGCCACACTACTGCTCTTTCGTTAAGAGTAAAAGCTAACCCTAAAATGGACTTGTGAGAGTCCTATTAGTGTGAAAGTCAGAATCGGTAAGGATCAAATCCCTAGTTCCATACACGAGTATGTAGTCCCTCATTCTCTGAAGATACTTGAGGATGTTCTTAACTGCGGTCTAGTGACCTTGGCCTGGGTTAGACTGATACCTACTGATTATTCCCATAGCATAGCAGATGTCTGGTCTAGTATAGAGCATCGCGTATATTAAACTGCCAACGACAGATGCATATGGGACCCATCTCATCTCCTCAACCTCTTGAGGAATCTTAGGACACATTTCCTTAGACAAAGTAACTCCTTGCCTGAACCGCAGTAGGCCCCTTTCGGAGTTCTGCATCGAGTACTTGAGCAACATCTTGTCAATATACGATACCTGAGACAGTGCTAGACTTTTTTCTTACGATCCCGAACGATTTGTAGACCCAGAACAAACTAAGGCTCTCCCAAATCTTTCATTTGGAATTGGGTCGCTAGCCAGTTCTTAACTGCACTCATTAGTCCTACACCATTCCTAAGGAATAGGATATTGTCTACATACAACACTAGGAAAACTACTGAACTGTCGATGATCTTCTTATAGATACAAGGCTCATCAATGTTTTGGTCAAAGCCATACGATTTGATTGCATTATCAAATCAAATATTCCAAGATCGAGACGCCTGTTTCAGCCCATAAATGGACCAATTCAGTTTGCAAACTTTTTGCTCTTGACCTTGAGCAATGAATCCCTCAGGCTGCGCCACATAAATGGTCTCCTCAAGATTGCCATTCAGAAAGGCTGTCTGGACGTCTATTTGCCAAATCTTATAATCATAATAAGAGGCAATAGACAGAAGGATACGAATCGACATAAACATGGCAAAAGGTGTGAAAGCCTTCTCATAGTCAACTCCCTTCACTTGGGTATAACCCTTTGCCACAAGTCGAGCCTTGAAGGTTTGCACCTTCCCATCGGTACCCCGTTTTCTCTTGTAGATCTATTTCCACCCTATAAGTCTTTCCCCATCAGGCTGATCTACAAGATCCCACATTGAGTTGAAGTACATCCTCCAATGCCTTCTGATAAGACAATGGATCCTTAATCTGCTACATAGCCAAGATTTTCGTGAAACCCATATAGCGAACAGGTGGGTTTGCAACCCTCCTACTGCATCGAGGTTCCCTCAACTCTTGAGGGGGAACCGACCTACTAGATGAACTATCATCAACAATTTTTGCCGATGAAGCAGGCCCTTCAACAACTCTTGAAGATGTTTCAGTAGTTTCGTGGGAAACACTACAGGAAATCTGGCTTCTCCCGACGTCATATTTCGTCGGGAAAGTGTAGAAAATTCGTCGGGAGAGGATCTTCCAACGCATAAACGGTCATCGGGAGTTTGGTCGGGAGAAATCCGTCGGAAGAGGATCTTCCGATGAACTTTTGAACAGCGTCGAGAGTTAGGGGGAACGCTTATGTGGCGTCGGGAGTTAGAGGGAACTCCCGTTGCTTAGTAAACGGCGTCGGGAGTTGCTAGAACGCCCGACGGGCTACATCGTGTCGAGAGTTCCCCTAACTCCCGGTGCCTTAAAATGGCGTCCGAAGTTCCCCCAACTCTCGACGCCACATAGTCGTCCATAGTTTCCCCTAACTCCTGACGGCATTTTAGAGTGCGTTGGGGGATCGTATATGCGTGAGGAGTATTAAAATTTAATATATCGTTTCTAATTTTTAAAAATTTGATCTGAAATTCCGTGAAACATATTATACCAAATAAAGATTCACATAAACAAAAATGAAATCCGATTTATAACAAGTAAAAAATTACAATTTCCAAACGTTGTCCCAGCTCTAGAACACTTGTCCATTATATTCAAAAATACATAAAAGAAGTAAAATGAGAACAACATCTAGAACACTTCTCGAACACAACATCTTCAAAAATTGTCCCAGCTCATCTCCGAACAACATTCTACAAAAAAACAAAAACATTGAAATGTTATATCAATAAAGAATTCAATTTCCTCTATTTTTCAATTTTTGAAAGTCCTATATGATCTTTTAGATTGGAATCTAGTAAAAATTAAATTTGCATGAGAAGTATGTAAGAAGGGCTAGCTTATCTCAAAATAATATTAGTGCATGCTTAGGATAATGGGGTAGAATAATAGTAAAGAAATATATCCGACACTTTTTCAACATAATTTGTTATTTATATAAAAAGTTCAATTAAAACACAACATAATTGTTGGATAAAATTTGCAAATCATAAGAGACAATGATTCACTTGAAGTTATCCTTAGTAACTAGTTGTTTAACATGTAGTTGATAATACAGTCAATTTATCTCATTTCATTTATATATTGGAAAATGAGTAAAGATCTAATATAGTAGATGAAAGTGTAATTTAATGGAAATTTTAGAAATGAGGTGAATCCATCCAAATTAATATTATATGTAGTCAAACTTTAGGATTAATAATTGGAATTGGAATTATCTAATCCAAAAAAAGCTTAGTGCTGGACCTGACTTTGTCTTTATGTTTGTATAACATTAATCTGTTATTCAGTTTTACCCGTTATTATTATCCCAACATATTTTTATAATTGAATGCGTGTGAAATTATATTGAGACATGCATAAATTTAAATAAAAAAATAAATAAAATTTTTGTGAACTTTTCAGAGCATTTCCAGGAAACCTTTTTTGGATGGGAAAATGATGTGTGCTTTACCAAGTAAAAGTAATTTGTTAGCCATTCCTACTTTTGAGACCTTGATTGCTTATTGTATATTATATAATATTTGGAAATAAAGTTGGAATTTAAAAAAAAAAAAAGAAGAATTATAAATCACAGTCAAGTCATTAACATATGTTTAGTAAATTAAAACAGGGCATAAAATTGTGATCCCTTTTATGATTTAAAAAAAATATTGAATTAAATTAACATATATTTTGCAAGGCATGGTGGGAGAGAGCGAGAGGTAGGGAGAGAGCGAGATTCTAGTCCTTACATGGTGATGGATGATTTGACTGTGAAACCAATGTCCACCATTTCTAGTATTACTCCCCTGAACAAGTTTAATATCAAAGATGTTGGTGCTTTGGTGGAGAAATTCATTACTTTGGATGTCAATCAAGGTGTGAAGCTACTGCTGAGGGCATCTTTGCAAGCGAGATACATGGAGAGAGCGAGATAGATGGAGAGAGCGAGATTCATGGAGAGAGCAAGATTCATGGAGAGAGCGAGATACATGGAGAGAGCGAGATTTATGGACTATGATTTGGCTTTTGAAAAATCAAGGCATGGTGGGATGCTTATCTAATTTGTATGAGAGTGTTGAAGCTTTAAATGACACATATTTACAACCAAATCAGAGCAAAGACACCCTTTTGAAGCCTAAAGTTTCATTATCTAGCTCTACAAGCCTAATATTTGAATCTTCAGCTAATCAAATGAAGTTATACATGTGCTCTTATAGATGTGACTATAAAGTTTCTAGTAATCCTAAATATCTTTTTCCGAGTTGTTCGTATGTTATGAACCAAGTCTGATCATTTGTGAATCCACCTAATAGTGCAACTACACAGGCAAAAAGAAATGTGGGAGGAGGGTTTGTGAAGGATGTGTTACTTACATGGTGATGGATGATTTGACTGTGAAACCAATGTCTACCATTTCCAGTAGTACTCCCCTGAATAAGTTTAATATCAAAGAAGTTGGTGCTTTGGTGGAGAAAGTCATTACTTTGGATTTCAATCAGGGTGTGAAGCTACTGAGGGCATCTTTGCAAGCGAAATACATGGAGAGAGCGAGATACATGGAGAGAGTGAGATTCATGGACTGTGATTAGGCTTTTGAAAAATCAAGGCATGGTGGGATGCTTATCTAATTTGTATGAGAGTGTTGCAGCTTTAAATGACACATATTTACAATCAAATCAGAGCAAAGACACCCTTTTGAAGCCTAAAGTTTCACTGTCTGGCTCTACAAGCCTAATATTTGAATCTTCAGCTGATCAAATGACATAACTAAACTTTGCTACCATAACTGCATAAAGCTACTTAAGACATAACTAAACTTTGCTACCATAACTGCAGGATATCAACATATTACACAACTAAATAATGTAGTAATCATACCTAATTTGATGGGTATCCTCTATGTGATCATACCATGTCTTCAATCATCTTTTTCATTTCTTCCATTTGTCTTGCATGATTCTCTTGTATTCTTCTCTAAACGTCTTCGAGTTCCTTAATCCTTGACTGAGACTGTTGGAAATTGACTCTCAATTCATCCATTCCCGCCTCCGTTCCTTGTGTAGATGACGAGCTTGATGACATGGTACTCCTTGACTTAGGCTTAGGGCTCCAACCTAAACCTTTTGAATATCCGGGTCATCTACCCAAAACCGTCTCACAGATTTCATCCCCTGTTAGTGGTTGAGAACCTTCTACAGTGGGGCTGGATTGTAGTTCCAACATTCGATGCTAGACAGAATAATTAAATGGGTAAGAACGAGCGATTAAAATTAAAAGTGAAAAAAAAACACGACAGTAAAGAGAAAAATGTTACATGTGCATTTTCAGCAGCCTCGTTCACAAACTTGTCACCTTTAGAGTGTGTTTCCCTAAATAGGTCAACACGTCCTATTTCTCGACCCTCCTTTGCCTGCAAATCTATCTGAATTTGGAGGAATGACTTTGATCCACCTATATGGTCGAACGGTAATTTCTCTCTTTTCTTCCGGTTCGTCACATACATTTCCTACATTTGAAGAAAAAAAAATGTCAATAGTGCGATGTATTAGTAAATGTAGCATATGATACACGCCATAAATATTATACTTGAAACGCTTCACTCTCGAAGCAGTCACAAAAAAATTACCAATCTTCTGGCCTATTTTTAAGCCAACTAGGCAAATTGGCACTTGCTTGTTGAGGATCTCCACATTTTCTGTAATGTCTGTGCAAGTCTGATCTAAATTCTTTGAACGAGTTTTGCATTTGATGTTATATGAAACGGTTAAGTCGTTGACTAGACAGATCAAGATCGAAATGAGCCTACAAAAGAAGTAGGGAAGAATTAGCATAGATGATAGTCATAACTATAAAAGAATAAACTTATAATTACTTACCAATAATTGAGTTTTAGCCAATTCTATGAACTCGTTTGGAACCTGAGCAAAAGTACGACATCGTACTGGAAATGCGGATCTCACGGCGACGCCGATCGCATTACTAAAACGAACCGAATGTTGCGATATCGGTTTCGTCTCCCCCTCATTTATGACGATTGTGATTCTCCCATGTTTTTGTACGTATTTTTCCAACTTGATGTTTCGCGAATGCTCTCGCTTCTGCCGATTGGATGCTAAGCCACTATATGAAGAATAAAAAATTTAAAACAGTTTATGATGTATTTCAGTTAACAAAATATATTTCAAAATATACTAAACTGAAGTATCACCCACAGAAGATACTGTCTTTCCAAGATATAACTCTTGGAATTCTTCATCAGCCTCCCGTTGCATATTAAGGGTTGACATCGTATCTATAGAAACACAAAAGAGAGAAAACAATATTAAATTAACAATAAATACGTGTAAGCTAGAGAAAAGAGAATTTAGTAGATACATCATTACTCATCATCATTATCTAATTCAAATTATTATTAGGGGTTGACATCGTATCTATACAAACACAAAAGAGAGAAAACAATATTAAATTAACAATAAATACGTGTAAGCTAGAGAAAAAGAGAATTTTGTAGATAGATCATTACTCATCATCGTAATCTAATTCAAATTATTCATCAGCACTTGAACTGTTATTGGGAGATAATTGTTCTTCATCATCATCGTTTATGAAGTCATGATCGCCATGTATAGTAATTGGTCTTTTCACAACTGTAGGATCAACGTCAACTCTGCATAAAGTAACCTCCTCAATGGTTTCATCCACTCCGACGCCACCAACAATTTCTAGTAAATCTATTTGTGAAATTTCAACATCATCCACTTTTGGTACATCCCATATTCGTTTGTTTTGGACTACTTGAACAACTTTCCAATTGCTACCATGTTTGATGTCATCAATGTAAAAGACTTGTTGTGCTTGGATAGCAAAGATGAAAGGCTCGTCGACATACCAAAAGTGTGATGTATTGATCGATTTGTATCCTAAATCCACATGTGTCCTATTACTTTTTTTGTTATATGTGTCAAACCATCTACACTTCAACAAGAAAACGCGTCTTCTGTTCTCATATTGCAAATCTAATACTTCATCTACAGTACCGTAGAAATTGTTATCCATACTTGTGTTCTCACTGATCTCCCCGGCCACTAGGACTCCACTATTTTGTGTAGCTCGACGATTATCATGCTCTACAGTGTGAAACCGTACCCCATTAACAATGCATCCATTGTAAGAGCACACCTCAGACGAAGGTCCCATTACAAGTGAAAAGAAATCATTAGAGATATCTTCTCTCTTGCGCCGTTGTAGAACCTGATAATTACGTATACATTAAAAATGAATACGAAAAATGAATCATCCCTCAACCGTTGCCTACTAAATGACTATGTATACTTGAGATTTGAACCAATCGGGAAATTTTCATTGATGTTTTATATATAAGTCAGAGGCGCTTTGAGCTTCACAACGAATTAACCTCAAATGTTGCCTAAAATATTTATCATTTAAATGTTATATCAAAGGAGATACCTTAGAATTTAGAAAAGGAAAAAGTTTGAAACGTACTTGCGATAGTCTGTTATTTCTTTACAATTGTTGAGAATATACCAATGTGCAATACGTTTTTCCTCCGCTGATAGCGTTCGTAAAGTTGACGCCCCTAATGGTCGTACCCTATGCCTAAATAATTCAAATTCACCAAATATCTTGTGATCGGGAATGTTATCATCATTTCATTCATCTCTATTGAATCTCGTTTCAATCCCACTTAGATATCGCGAGCAGAAGTTCCATGATTCATTCATTACATATGCTTCCGCTATAGACCTCTTGGGATGTGCTTTGTTTCGTACAAATTTCTTTCATGTTCATAAACTTCTTTCAATAGGATACATCCAACTGTAACTAACTGGACCCACCACTTTGGTTTCATATGGTAGATGAACTGCAAGGTATACCATTACATCGAAAAAGGCAGGTGGGAATATTCTCTCCAATTTACAAAGAATGACTATGATGTCTGCTTGTAGTCTGTTCAAATCACTTACACATATTGTCTTTGCACATAACTCAACAATAGCAGTGGATACATTCCTTGGTAGGTATGCTCGAATACCAATAGGGAGTAGTCTGTGATGCAACACATGACAGTCGTGTGTTTTTAGCCCCGATATTTTTCCATCTTTGTCATTGACACATCGTGATATGTTAGATATGAATCCATTAGGGAATTTCATTGATTTCAAATACTTACAAAAGGAAATCCGTTCACCATTTGTTAATGTGTATGCTGCATGTGGTTTTACAAATCTGTTCTCGACCTATATCAAGTGTAGGTCCTTTCTTATCTTCAAATCTTGTAAGTCCAATCGAGCGTTTGTTGTATCCTTTGTCTTTCCTTCAATATTTAACAATGTGCCCACAAAATTGTCGCATATGTTTTTTTCAATATGTATTACATCCAATTTATGTCGTAACAATTGTCTGGACCAATATGGAAGTTGGACAAAAATACTTTTTTTAGTCCAGTTAAGAATTCACTTTCTTTTTTTATCTTGCTTCGATGGATGTTTGCTAAGCACATAAAAGTTTAGCGTATTTATTTGTTGTAATATCTCTTCTCCATTCATTACGACTGGTGGAGGTCTACGTTCAACTTTTCCATCATGTTATCTACTTCGACGCCAACTATGATTCTCCAGAAGATAACGTCGATGTCCCATAAATGATACATTTCCTTTTATCCCGAAGGACGAGTTATCTTTTTTACATATTGGACATGCTTGATAACCTTTTGTACTCCACTCAGATAAGTCACCATACGCAGGGAAGTCATTAATCGTCCATAATAAGGTAGCATATAGTTAAAAAAAACTCACCAGCAACAGAATCATAAATTCGCACACCAATTGTCCACAACTCTTTCAATTCGTCAATCAACAGTTGCAAGTAAACATCAATTTCCTTTCCAGGATATTTTGGACCAGGTATGAGCAAAGACATGAAGAATTTTGTTTCCTTCATGCATTTCCAAGGGGGAAAATTATAAGGAATTATCACCACAGGCCACATACTATAGGAAGTGCTCATATTTCCAAACGAATTGAAGCCATCTGAAGCTAATCCCAAACGAATATTTCGAGGATTTAAAGCGAAATGAGGGAATTCATGATCAAAATTTTTCCACCCCTCTACATCAGCTGGATGTCGCAATACATCATCCGTTTCAACTCACTTATCTTTATGCCATCTCATGTCAGAAGTGCCTTCTTTTGATGCAAACAATCGTTTTAATCTCGGTATCAATGGAAAATGACGCAATACCTTATGTGGTATTTTTTTACCCTTGCCATCATTAACTTTGTACCGAGACTCACCACCAACAAGGATTGTTGCAAATCTGTAAACTCTTTCCAATACAATACACAATCATATTTGCACATATGAATAGACTAATAACCTAGGCCTAAATCACGCAATTTATGCTTGGCTTCATATAAAGTAGTAGGTATAGAGGTGCCAGCTGGAAACACTGCTTTTAACAATTCTAGCAACATGTCAAACGATTTGTTACTCCAGCCGTTCAGAACTTTGATATGCATCAACTTCACTAAAAAGTTTCAGGACGAAAATTGCGAACACCCAGGGTATAATTCATTATGTGCTTCGGTCATTAAATCCTCGAATAAGTTCGTGGTATTTCTTTCTTGACCATTAAAGGACATTTCATTATTCTCAATCCTTCCTTCATTTGCATTTTTGTTTTCAATTGGAACTTGTAAATTGTTTATAAGATTCAACATCTCATTTTCTTCGACAGCATTACTCTCTATACTATCTACTTCAACATCTTGTATTGAATGACTTGTATGACTTCTAGATAAGTTTACTGGCTCTCCACGATATACCCATTCACAATATGAGGGAGATATTCCATATGTTAATAGATGTCGTTCCACAATATCTATCTTTTCCCAAATTGAATTCATACAATTCTTGCATGGATATATTATTCGTCCGAAATCATTTACATGAAACCTTGCCATATCTAAGAACTGTGATACTCCTTCTCTATACTCCACTGATAACTTATTCCTTAGTTTAATCCATTCTTTATTCATCCTTAAAAATAAATATTTTCTGACCAACTTGTAATCCAAAACAATAACTTGGATTAGAGGACAAAGTACAAAGTATTATTAAGCATTGAGTTCCATAATTTTCATTTCTTAAGGCAAAATAAATACATAGGTCCCTAGACCGCTTAAATTGTCTTAACAACTTTCAAATGTTTTATTTAGTACGTCACGAAGCTTTCAATTTTGTGTCTAATATAGGCCTTTCATCTATTCAACATCTTATAAAATTTACAAGCCTATTGGACACAAAATTTAAAGTTCAATTTTCTATTAGACACAAAATTTAGTTTTATGTCTTGTAGATTTTTTAAACTTTTTTAAAATATTAAATGCGTTAAGTACAATACTTTTTTTCTAAATTAAGTAATCAATAACCTTAGGAATTAAAAGAAAAAAAAACTCAACCCACAATAACATCAACAATCCATAATTCATAATTCACATTAGATTACCAACATGCTAGAAATTAAACATTAGCAATATTAATTACCAACATTAGTAACATGCTAAAAATTAAACATTACCAACATTACCAACATGCTAGAAATTAAAAACAATGGCTTAAATTAAGATACAAAATAAGAGAAAATAAATGAAATGGATGTGCACGAACCTTGATGAAAGCTTGAAAATAAACAACAAATTTACAAGCAATGAAGAGAGAAGGCGGCGGCGCGAAGGGGGAAGGGCAGGCGTGAAGAGGGGCGGCGACAGGGGGGAGTGGCGGGGGCATGAAGGGAAGAAGGAAAATGGCGCGGCGGCGAGCTAAAAAATCGAGGGGGGTTAGGGTTTTTTGAACTGCAAGATTCTTTCGATATGCACGAGAAAAAGAAGGGGTCTAGTTTAAACCAGACCCCTCTCTCGACGACGCTCGATGGGCGTCGGGAGATCCGTTGGGAGTTCGAACTCCCGACGCCACTTTAATGCATTGGGTGTTCCCAGGGAACTCCCGACGCCGGTTTGGATGCGTTGGTAGTTCCTGGAGAACTCACGTCGAACCTTTATGGCATCGAGAGTTCCCAGGAACTCCCGATGGTCTTTTACTTCGTCGAAAAAGACCATCTCTCCCGACGACCTAACTCCCGACGCCTTAAAACGACGTCGGGAGTTCCCATTTTTCTTGTAGTGAAAGCTCACGTAACACGACCTTACTACGTGGACTATGCTCTCTAATAAGATCCTCCTCTAGGAAGGTAGCATTCATAGAAACAAACACTCTATTTTTTGATGGATCATAAAAGTAACCCCCTCATGAACTTTAGGGTAGCCTACAAGGAGACACAACATCGACCGTGGTTCCAATTTCTTTGGATTAGCCTTAAGCACACGTAGTTGGCAACCCCATATGTGGAAGTTTCGTAAACTAGCTTTACGCCAGTTCCGAAACTCTAGAGGTGTTCTCGCAACTCTCTTGGAAGGAACACAGTTGAGTATATACACTGCAGTCTTCACTCTACTACCCCAAAACAAGTCTGGTAAGGAAGCGTAACTCATCATCGAATGAACCATGTCAAACAAGGTTCTGTTTCTCCTCTCCGCTACACCATGCTGCTGAGGTGTACCTAGCGATGAGAGTTAGTAAACGATTCCATGTTCTATCAAATAGTCCTGGAACCCCGAATCCAAAAACTCTCCACCTCGATCTAATCAAATTGTCTTAATCCGTCTATCTAATGCATTTTCAACTTTAGCCTTGAACTCTGAACTTTTCAAAGGATTTAGACTTCTGCTATATCAAATAAACATACCCATACCTAGAATAATCATCAGTAAAGGTGATGAAATACTCATAGCCTCCCCTAGCTCGGACATTCATAAGACCACAGAGGTCAGAATGCACTAACTCTAGAGGCTCTTTGGCTCGATAACCTTTTCCAGTAAAAGGCTTTTTAGTCATCTTACTCTCAAGGCAGGATTCGCACACTGGTAAAGAATTTTCTTCTAACTCATTTAGAAGGCCATTCTTCACCAATCTCTTAATCCTATTGAGATTGATGTGCCCTAATCGAAGGTGCCAAAGTTGAGCATTTTATTTTGGAGAAACTCATTGACGTTTATTTTAAGTTACGAAAGTTTTCAAAATCTCTATGTTATGGAGGGAACTTAATGCTATCGTGTAGTGTTGGCTGCTTGATTTCGTGGACGCTTGAGGTAAACGATTGTATAGAGTATTTAATGCTCATCGTTTAATAGGCTCGTGCACTAAACGATCGTGTAGTCCAACATGCTTCATCGCATAGTCACTGGCTACACGATCACTTGGTATACGATACTTGATGCTTGCTCAGCGATCGTTTAGACGATTATGCTTCACCACATCATTGTCATCTACTTGATCGTTTAAGGCTTGCATTGCACGATGTGCGCTGCACGATCACATGACCTTCATGCTTCATCGCATAGTCAAAGGTGCCCGATCGTTTTTAAATGATCGTTTATGCTCATACAGCATTGCTAGTGATGGAACACGAGACATACGCAGCGGAAAAAGGACCTAATTACACTCTAATTGCTTTTAATCAAAAGGAAATTAACATGAAAAATGAAGGAAAAACAGTAAATTAACTTACCTTTGAAGCTCTCGAAAATCGTTTTTCCTCGCTGAATCTCGACCCGAACTCTTTCGGACCACCACTAGAGTTGACCTACTATTCTTTGGACTCAGAACCGAGTTGTGGGACCCGATGGATGAAGAAAACCGAGAGAGAGAAAAGAGATGAAAAATGAAAATGGAATTTTGTGGTTTGGGTTTTTATTTTTCCAGCCTAATTATGAAAACCAATTTTTGCAAAAAATGGCAAAAGTCTTTTATCCAAATTCAAAAGCCCATTTTATAGAAAAAACCATGCAACATTTGCATGATCCAAATCCATAAAAATCCAACACCTAGAATCCACTATCTAGGTGGACATAATGTCTCTACTATAAGCCAACACCTAGCCCACTATTTTGTTAGTGGAATTATCCAACAAAAGTTTGGATTTTTCCACTAACTTTAGTCAAAGGGCAAGATAGTCATTTGGTCAAAGTCAAACTTTGACCAAAAAGTCAACATTTTGACTTTTTATGATTTTTTTTGTGTTGACTAATTTTGACCTCCCGAGCATGAATCCGCATTTGTTTTCTCGAAATTCAAATCACATTTGAATATAAGATCGGTCAAAGTTTGACTTTTGAAAGTCAAAAGTCAACTCTTTGACTTTTTATACTTTGACCACTTCCATTATTTCCGAGCTTCCGAATAGGAACGTGTTCATATTCTTGATATTTAAATCACATTTAAACATTAAAGCTGTATCTCTAAACTGAAAACCCGACCACTATATCACATATACTTATCGGTGTCTCTTTCTTCACCTAATTCGAGCAATTCGAATTATTCTATTATACTGTTCTAAGTTTATTCCATATGAGCTAGTAGGGAACCTAATGGACCTATAGATCATGGGCTCCAACGATCCGAGATTAGTTGGCTAAACTCTTTAAATGGAGCTAATCAACATTCATTAACTAACGGGTCATTCCACTATAGTTTATTAGTTACACTCCCCTCACTATAGATATATTTGTTTCCATTTGATATAACCCTGATTAGTAAGCTAATCCTTCACAGGTTGTTCGTAATCTCGGCTGGGTCATAAAAACTGTTTTACCCCCGAGACTACATCTTATTCCTTAAGTTCCACTGATCCTTTAATGAACAATTGGTTTAAGGTCCAACCTATAAACCGAATCCCTTTTGGGTCAAGGAAAGGGTGAGGCCCTTTGTTCAAGACCTGGATTCAGTACTAAAGGGAACCACCTATCTACTATCCCTATAAAGGGTAGGAGTGAATTCCGTCTTGCACCCTATATTCCTAGTTATCCACCTGATCTTACCCCTGAAATGGGAGGCTTATTAGGCCAGCGATGATGAACTGCCCTGACCTATGCAGATCTAAGGATAATTTCGAGTGAACAGGATTTCATAGTTAACTTAGGATTAAGATTAAGTTACCTAGGTCATCAATTAACGAAATAGTCAATTTTATACATAAAATAAAATTTAGAACGTAAAAAGTAACTATTTCATGGTTCAGTCTTTTGCAAACTCATTGCATAGGATGCCCCCACTCACATATCTCTATATAAACGATTCAAGATCACATCGTTTGTACTAAATACAAAGTGGGCCGCATCCATAGTGTCCCCAGAACAAAGCGCCCAACCTTATTCATATACTATAAACCATTTTGGCTATATATTTGAACTTGATCCACCTTTATGTCACTACATAAAGTTCAAACTACATTAAATAGCCTCAGGACCTTAGTTTATTGGATTCAAGATTACAATTTCAGTAAACTTTATCTGAAAAAAAACAAAATATGCTTATTAATTTACAAACTACGAGTTTTAGAACATAAAATCCAACAGCTAGATGATCACAAGAAGTTGTTACACGATCAAAGAGAAGCGACTTCGCCCGGATGGTTCAAGACCCGATTCGCCTGTTTGAACTGGTTGACTCATTACTCTTTGTAATAGTTAGTTTTGTATTTTTTCAGGGTTTGAGGCTTATTATCTCGGTTCATCAACTTTTATTAATGTACATGAGATGTATGTTTGTTTATATGCTATAGTGTATGACATATAGAATTAAAACCCACCTTAGGTTATGCAGTTATTCATGCATCATATATTATAAGTGTTATAATATAGTAAATGACAAGATGAAATTACAAGAAAGCATGCTCATGCATCATGAAATATAAGAGTTATATTTCTTCATGCATCATCTTTATATTATAAGAGTTATAATATAAGGGTGTATGGAAGCATGTATGCTTGGTTCATTGCTTTGTTATATAAGTGTTATATACCAGTAGTAATGAATGAACAATGCATAGAGCATGACACTTAGGCTTATTTATAAGAGTTATGAATGCCTTTTATGTGTTGCTTCGCATTGTGGATGTTTTTAGTTGTTTCCGTTTATATTAGTTATCATGGAAATTAGAACTAAAATCAATAAGATAGAGTTGCATGCAAACTTAGGTGAACTTCTATTTTAAAAGGGTTTAAAAATTTGATTGAGATAGACCTAAGTTCCTGATTCTAATAAGATTAGATACCTAAGGTTGGTTCTGACTAAGCTGGAGTATTTAAGCTGACGAAAACAGAACACCCCTACCTGGGAACTTTCTTGGAAAGGTGAATTAGATAGATTTACTGCAAGCATGCAACAATTGATCAAAGACTTCGTTAAAGAGTTTAATGAATGATGATCAAAAGTTGTTCAACTTTCCAAAGTAAGAGTTATTTTGGGCAAAAATAAAAAGTCACTTAATTAAAATCATTAGCCATGTTGTTTCTAAGTAAATTAAACCCTAGGTTATAAATAACTCAGTGGGAGGAAAAGATATATATGATATGTCAATTCCACTCACGTTTCTCTCTGAATGTTCACGTTGTGAGATTCATGCTTGGCCTCTTGGTGCCTTGAGAGCATCCCCCTTCGGATGGTATTTGCATGAGTCAATATCAAGGTGGACGGAGAGAATGTTTATAGAAAGTGGGTGAAGGATATGTGTGAGAATGTTTATAGAAAGTGGGTGAAGGATATGTGTGAACATGTCCTGCAGTCTCCTTCATTGGTTTGCACCGTGAGATCTTCTTGCATGGCCTCGTGGCACCTTGGGAGCATCCCCCTCCGGATGGTTTTGTGCGGTTGGTCAATATCAAGGTGAACTCTAGAAATGGATAGGGTCACCTTAGTTTTTTCCCCAATCGAAATTTTTCCCTTCGGATTGGCTGCTTCGGGCAGAACTCTAGGATCTAAAATGAAGGGTCACACTTACGGGAAATTGTTAACCAAGTTAATGATTTCTTGACCAAATCAATGATAGCTAGTCGTTATAGGAACAAGAGTTGTTGTGTGTTAATGACTAGTTGAGAGTGTCTCAATTCAGAGGAGGGATAAATTGACTACCCTTCGGTGGATTTCCTAAACCACTGAAGCATCATTACAAAACTAGATGTTCACATAGGGTTCATTTTGATTTTGTTAAACTAGATTGGATTTTGTTTTAAAGAGTATTTGCTAAAATATAATGTAGATTAATGTGTTTGTTTTTTCAGCAACATGTATGACTTTTCGTTAGTTGCCTCTTTTAATTTGACTGATTACATACATTGGAAAAAGTCTCTTAAAACATATTTTGTGGTAAACGACCTTGAGTTTATCATGGTTGAGGAGTGTGCCTGACCCTTGATGCATCATGAAATATTCATAATGCATATGAGGTATGGATGAAGGCTAATTCAATGGCTCGACTTCACATTTTGGCTAGCATACCTGATGCATTGGCCAAAAGGGTTGAGAACATGGTCATTGCATGTAAGATAATGGATTGTTGCAAAAAAATTTTGAACATCAGTTCTCATTTTTTTAGCATAAAGGGCTGGATGAAAAAGAATCCAGTAGTGTCTGTTCCCAAGATAACCTCCAGTCTTTCTTGAATGTCAAGGGACTAAAAGAGAAAGCAATTGTTGCTGCCTTTGAAAATGTTCATCGACGAGATTTGTTCTCTAAAATGGAACTTGGAGCTTATATATTACACTAATCTCACTACTCTCCAGAAGAAGAAGAAGTCTAAAGAAAGTAAATATGATTTATTTGACTTAGAGATGTGTTTGGTAGAGAATGATGATTACCTAGATATTTGATTCAGGTGCTACTAATCACGTAAGTTCTTCCTATCAAGGATTTAGTTCCTGGAAAACGTTAGAAGATGAAGAGTTGACTCTTCGAGTCGGTACTGGTGAGGTTGTTTCAGTTGTTGCTGTAGGCAGGCTGAAGTTATTTTTGGACAAGAACTGTTATTTGTAACTGGATATTGTTTAAATAGCTCCTCATATCAAGAGGAACCTAATCTCAGTTTCTTGTCTCATTGAACAAGGTTATACCGTCTCCTTTTCTGAGAATAAAGTGTTTATTTTCAAGAATGGTATTGGATTTGGTTCAATGGAAAATAACATGTATATACTAAGGCCGTTAGTCATAAAAGCCTTGCTTAATATGAAATGTTCAGAAAAGCGACAACTACAAAAAGACAAAAGGTTTCTCCTAGAAAAATTCCCATCTTTGGCATCTAAGGTTAGGTAACATCAACGTCAATAGGATAGAGAATTGGTAAAATGTGGACTCCTAAATGGTTTAGAAGAAAACTCCTTGCCTGTATGTGAATCATGCATTGAAGGCAAGATTACCAAACGACCTTTTACTAGAAAAGGTTATAGAGCTAAGGAAACCTTGGAGCTTAAACATTCAGACCACTATGGTCCGATGAGTATTAGAGCTCGAGGTGGGTATGAATATATCATCTCTTTCATAGATTATTATTCAAGATATGGGTATCTATACCTAATGCAACATAAATTTGACGATCTTGAAAAGTTCAAGGATTATATGGCTGAAGTTGAAAACTTGTTAGGTAAGAAGATAAAAACACTACGATCTGATCGTGGTGGAGAGTATATGGACCTAGACTTCCAGAACTATATGATAGAACATGGAATCTATTGGGATTGGTGTCCTAATTCTCCCGGAGTCTCGTTGTTTGTAATTATACACATTGTTTTATGAATAAAATAATTGTTATGTCATCTAACTTAAGCATGTATGTGAGACATACAAGTGGATCATGCCTTAAGTAATAACTTAAATAGGTTTGTAGTATAAGATTAAGGTGGAAAACCTGATCCTGGTGACACTACAAATACGACTCGCTTTGTGAAGTTTGTTATTGTTATAAACTACTACAATCGGTAGATCCTGACCATTCATGTGGAGACATGCGAGCGGGGGTGTCCTATACAAAGAGTTTGTATAAGTCCGAACCATGAGATGACTAGACTCTATATATAATGCCGTTGATACTGGAGACTTACATCTCAGCTAATCAACCATAGGTGACATGACCTCAATCCTGAGTGTTTTGGGAACTCCTGCCTTCGAGGGCGGTTCTTTGATTAGAATGGGTGAGAGTGGTCAGATTGTCAACTCAACATGCCTATCTTTCTGGGGACTTGTCTGATCTGGGATCTGGGAACTCAATTATACAAGATGCAATTCACTTCTTCCCCGAAGCAGAGATAAGTACCCTTAAGGGCTGATTCTGGGGCTTGAACATAGTGGCCACAGGTTCTCTTTGGAAGAGAGGACTCAGTCATAATAGGACTATGACTTATGTTGATTAGAGGGATCAGTGGTACTTAAGGAGTTAGATGTAATTATAGGGGCATAATGGTTATTGGCCGAGCTGTACTTACGAGCAATTTGTGATAGGTTGTTGCATTGTTGATTGGTTAAGATGGACACACAATATATCTATAGTAAAAAGAATTCAGTTGTTGGTCTTTAGTGGAGTGCCTGGTAGTTAATGGATGGTGGATCCCGTGACTAAAGAGTTTGGTTCAGTTATTCACATACGATTGGAACTTCGAGCTACAGGTCCATAAGGTCCCCTTGGTAGCTCAATGGATTCAAGTTGAGGTTATTGGTGGTTTCATGGTAACCATGAGATAAAAGGAAAAATGTTTTCCTAATTTTAGTAAGATTTGCCCACACTCTGGATTCTCAACAGAGACGAGGTTCATGATCGTGTAGTGTAACGGTCGTGTTGAACGAACGTTCGTGTGTTGTTGTGTTGTTGTGATCGAGCGTTCATGATTAAGGAACTTAAAGATGAGTCTTCAAAGGTTTGTTGTGTAACGACATGACCCCTAGGACCTAGGTAAGGCCGTTACTAAAATAAATGCATGCAAAGAATTTAAAACGACGCTCAGTTATTTGAAATAAATGCTAATTAAAAACAAGAGAATTCAAAATACATTTATTAAATGTAATTATTAAAAAAAATAATAGGGTACCCATAAATCATAAAGGTTAATAAATACATATAAAAAAACAATCCTTAATAATAACTTTCAAACATTAAAACTAAACATTAAGGGAAACATGAAAAGAAGTCTAAATCTCATGATGTAGAAGCGTAAAAACTAGTCCCAGTGGCTCGATCATGAATTCCGCTGCGCCATCGCCGGTGCATCTCTACCCTTACCTGAAATATCAACATAAGAAAGAATGAGTATGAAATACACAGTAAGTAACCCCACCACTGGGGTCAGGCTAGGCATCTATGTCCTCTAGATACCCGCCTATGGCACATAAATACATGTAACAAATAAGAGACTGAGTCCTATCCTATCGTAGTTAAGTATGCCCACAAAATTGAACTGGTGAATCCCGAAGGAAACACAAACTGGTGAGCATTTAACTAATCAATGAGGATATTCACACAGGCTTAACGTGCTAAGATTCAACATTGTACAGTTCTAAAACATACATAAAAATCCTTGATACCATGGCTTCATCACATACACATATTTCTTAACAACATATTATACATCATCCATGCCTAGCTTACATCATAAATCCACAACATGCTAGTATGCCTCAATACCAGTCGATCAGACATCGACATATGAAAACACATACTATCACATACGAACGATCAAGTACTTAGGGGTGTATGTAAACAAATCAGAATTTGTGTCAGAACATACTTAGATTCAGGTCATATTATAAATCAATATGCTAACATTTACCATAACATACGCTTATCATGCTAGCATACAACTAAAGCCTGGCCCGTGGGCAGTTCCAGTAGTAAGATTACTTACCTTTACTCGCAAACTCTAGAAACTAGCAAGCTCAACCTCTTCTTTTTCCAACAAAAACGAAAGCCCACAGGATCAAACTTAAATCACCCAAAACAAAGACACCAGGACACCTCAAGATCCATACCCACCCAACATCATGGTAAATTATTTTTGGCCGCAGTCCATGGTTCAGTCAAACTTAAATCGAGAAATTTATAAACATACAACATGCTTAACAACCCACATAAGTTTAGATCCTTACTCTTCACCAAGATTCGTCGACTACCCCTTTACTCGGCTGGACGACAACTTCAGCAACCTAAAATTTTGCCCTACATCCAAAACATGACGTGTACCAACAATTCAAGGCCAAACTCTAGTGACTGCTCAAAATCCTCAAGGAATCCAATCAAAACAATTTACACTTACCCTTAATCCAAGATTCCGACAAAGACCAAAGCGAACCCGACGCTGCAGGGACGACGACGACTGGTAGTGGTGAGGCTGGGGCGACGGACGTGTGGTTAGAGGGAATTTAGACGAGCGGCTCGGCTGGACGGAGGCTCACGACAGCGGCTGGAAAGCTTCTGGTTGCTCGCGGACGGAACGAACGACTGAAAAGGGATGACACGACGGCAAGCAGCGTGGTCTGACTGGCGGGATCTGGTCGGCCGAAACCCACGAATGGCGAGCAACGCAGTTGGAGGGAGGTCGATGGCTGGGCGACTGGTATCACGCAGGGGCTGGAGCCAGTGGTGCGACCGGTTGAAAGCGGACGTGCGGCGCTTTGAGGTTGACGAACGGTGGTCGGTTGGAGGTGGACGGCGACTGGGGGTGTGCGGCAAGGAAGAAGAAAACGGAGGGTGGGGGAGGGGGGCTCGCGTGAGTGAGGGAGAAGGTGAGGGGGGGTCCTTTTTATTTAAAAAAAATATACTAATAATAATAGTAGTAATAATTATGATAATAATAAAATAATAATAATAATAAAAGGAAAATAGTATAACTCTAATTAGATTCTTTCTTTAACCCACTTTATACTATTTAATTCCTTTCCTTTTTCCAAAAAAAATTAATTCCTGCCATAAATTTTCAAATTGAATAATTTTTTAATAAATTCCACGACAACATTTAAATCCTACCATTTATACTTTAAATTCGGAATTCCAAACATGTCCTTCAACTAAGGACAATTACTGAAAAGGGTAAAGTTTTACATTATTAATAAATAAATAAAAAGGTGTGGGATGTTACATGTTGATTCCTTTCCTTGATCATTTAGAAAAGCATGCTGCACTTTCTGTTTAATGCATAACTGTATGTTTCCATTTGTGATTGTAATTGTAATGTTCATATACGATAGAAATTTGGAAAGATCCTTCTGTTGCTCATGGAAATCCTCGTGTTTGATTTCCTTCAGAATCACATCCCAACTCTCAGCCTCAGGTACACCTTAGCAGAATGGTGTATAAAAAAAGAGAAACAAAACGCTATTGGACATGGTTCGGTCTATGAAGGTTATGGAGATTTGCAGTGGAGACTGCATGTTATATTTTAAATGTAATTGTATGGTTATGGAGATTTTCAGACTGCATGTTATATTTTGAACAATGTTCCCTTGAAAATTGTTTCTGAAACACCTTTTGAGTTGTGGAGAGGCCGTAAAGGTAGTTTACGCCACTTCAGGATTTGGAGATTTCTGGCCCACGTGCTGGTGGCTAATCCTAAAAAGTTGGAATTGCATTCGAAAGTTTGCCTCTTTGTAGGCTACCCCAAGGAAACAAGGGGTGAATACTTCTATGATCCAAGTGAGCTTGTAAACCACGAAGCAAGCTTGTTTTACATGAAATTTCTAGTGAGACTACTAAGAGTTCAACAAGAGTTATTGAATAGACTGATAGATCAACAAGAGTTGTAGATGTTGGTTCATCTAGTCATCTATCTCAAGAGTTGAGACTGTCTCAATGTAGTAGGAGGGTTGCAAACCCTCCGGAATGCTACATGGTTTTGACTGAAGCCTAAAACATCATGTCTGAGGATGGAGTTGAGGATCCATTGTCTTATAAGCAAGTAATGGAGGATGTTAACAAAGATGAATGGATTAAAGCTATGAATCAGGAAATGGAGTTTATTTACTTCAATTCTATCTGGGAACTTGTGGATCAGCCTGATGGGGTATCTCCTATAGGATGTAAGTGGATCTACAAGAGAAAATGAGGTGTAGATGGAAAGGTGCAAACCTTTAAGGATAGACTCATGGCAAAGGGTTATACTGAGGTCGTAGGAGTGGACTATGAGGAAACTTTCTCACCTGTTGTCATGTTGAAGTCTATCAGGATTCTCCTGGCTATAGCCCTATTTTATAATTATGAGATATGGAAAATGGACGTTAAGACTACCTTTCTGAATGGTAATCTTGAGGAAACCATCTACATGGCTCGACTAGAGGGGTTCATTGTTCCAGATCAAGAGCAAAGAGTTTGAATGCTTAATAGGTCCATTTATGGGCTGAAACAAGCATCTAGATCATGGAACATTAGATTTGATATTGCGATCAAATCATTTGGCTTTGAATAAAATATTGATGAGATTTTTGTTTACAAGAAAATCATCAATAACTCAGTAGCTTTCCTGATGCTGTATGTGGATGATATCCTACTCATTGGGAATGATGTAGGTTTTTTGACTGACATTAAGAAATGGTTAGCTGCCCAATTCCAAATGAAATATTTGGGAGAGAGGCACAGTATATTCTAGGGATCCAGATCATTCGGGATCGTAAGAACAAGAGGTTGGCCTTGTCTCATGCATCATACATTGACAAGATGTTGATCAGGTACTCGATGCAGAATTCCAAGAGAGGTTTATTACACTTCAGGCATGGAATTGTTTTGTTTAAAGAACAGTGTTCTAAGACACCTCAAGAGGTTGAGAAAATGAGATGGATTCCCTATGCTTCGACTGTTGGAAGCCTCATATATGCAATGTTATGTACTAGACCTGATATTTACTATGTAGTAGGGATTGTCAGTCGAATCAGTCCAATCCAGGATTATATCACTAGACGGCGGTCAAAACGATTCTCAAGTATCTTCGGAGAACGAGAGACTATATGCTCGTGTATGGAGATAAGGATTTGATCCTTACAGGATACACAGACTTTAACTTTCATACTGATGGTGATTCTCGAAAATCGCAGACTCCACTATGGAAACCGAATACGTAGCCGCTTGTGAAGCTGCTAAACAGGTTGTTTGGCTTAGGAAGTTCCTTACAGATTTGAAAGTTGTTCCAAATATGTCTTTGCCGATCCTTCTCTATTGTGATAACAGCGGGGCTGTGAAAAATTCTAAGGAACCTCGGAGTCACCAAGAGGCAAGAATATTGAACGAAAGTATCATTTGATGAGGGAGATTGTGCATCGCGGTGATGTGATAGTCACGAAGATCGCATCGGAGCACAATGTTGTTGATCCGTTTATAAAAGGTCTCCCAGCTAAAGTGTTCGAAGGTCATCTGGAGAGTCTGGATCTATAGAACATGCAACACCTTGTCTAGGGCAAGTGGTAGATGATACTAAGGTATAGTGTATGCCTTAGTTTATTGTATATTGTACTGTTTTCATGTATTGTACATTAGTTTCCCGAGGCATTAGGACAAGTGGAAGATTGTTGGGATTGGTGTCCTAATTCTTTCAGTGGTCTCGTAGTTAGTAAAGACCTTTGTAAACACATTATTATTAATAAAATAAATGTTATTTTATTTTCATTTACTCAAATCCAATAAATTAATATATGTAGTTATTTCATGTAACTTAAAGCATTTATGTGAGACATAAAAGTGGATCATGCCTTAATTAATAACCTAAATGGTTTGTAGTATAAGGATATAAGAGGGATACCTTATCCTAGTGACATTACGAATACGACCCACTTTGTAGATATTTACAAGTGTTGTAAAGTGCTACAAATGGTCTGATCCTGACCATTCATGTGGAGATATGCGAGTGGGGTATCCTATACAAAGAGTTTATATAAGACCGGACCACGAGATGATTAGTCTCTTTATATAACGCCGTTGATAATTGAGACTTACATTTCACTAAAATGACCATAGTTGACATGACCTTAATCCTGAGTGAATTGGGAACTCTTGCCTATGAGGATGGTCCTTTGATTAGTATGGATGGGCCAGATTGCCAACTCAACAAGCCTACCTTTTTGGGGATTCATCTGATTAGGGAGCTAGGAACTCAGCTACACAGGATGGAATTTAATTCTTCCTTGAAGCAGGGGTAAGTACATAAATTGTTCCCTTAAGGGCTGATTCTGGGTCTTGAACATAGTGGCCACACCCTCTCTTTAATCATAGTAAGACTATGACTTATTATTCATTAGAGGAATCAATGATACTTAAGGAGTTAGATGTTACTATAGAGGCAAAATGGTAAATTGGCCCAATTGTACTTACGAACGATTTGTGAAGGGTCATCACACTGTTGATTGGTTATATGGACAAAGAATCTGTAGTGAGAAGAGTTGTTGTCGGTCTTTAATGGAGTGACCAACAATTAACGAATGGTGGATCTCATGACTAAAGAGTTTAGTTAGTTGTTCATGTACCATTGGAGTTTCGAGCTACAGGTCCATGAGGTCTACTTGGTAGCTCAATGGGTTCAAGTTGAGAATCAGATTTTGGGTTAGTTTGAAGTGTTCAAATTAACAAGAGAAAATTCAATTATATATGATATAATTGATATGATGTATTAGATACATTAATTGGAGGAATTAATATAAATATGATTTATATTAAGTACCATAAAATAGAAAAATAACTATGGTTTATGTGTTTCATATGATGAAATATTAAAACTATAGGTTATAAATATAATATGATAAATTGGTTATCATATTTATTTATAATATATTAATTATATGATAATTAATTATTTTTCTCTAATAACCGATTTGAGTGGGAGGTTATTGGAAGCTTGATGGTAACATTGAGATAAAAGAAAAATTGTTTTCCAAAATGAGTAGTTGATTCACTCAGAAGAATTTTGCGGAAAAGGCTATCAAGTAAAAAGAGTTTTTACTAAGTGATAATGTTGAGAGCATACACGATTGAGCTAAAAGTGAACTATACGATAGTTGTTTGTTTGATCGTTGCTACACGATCGTGTAGAAAATTCAATATGATAGGCTTCTATTTTCTAAACGATCGAGTACATCATCTATACGATAGACAGTCTTCATCTCCCACTTACTCGATCGTCTACTCAATCGTATACCTCCTGTTTCCTCAATCCAAGATCATATAGAGCACACAACTCCTGGATTCTCATACCGAGAATACCAAGGTAACACTTGTGATGGTGTTCTAAATTTGTTCGTGGATTGAGTTAGACTCGATTGGGTTTGAGGTGCATCCAGTTGTTCATGCTATTGGTGTTCTGTTCGTTGAGTTCGAATGCTGCTTTGGACGCATTGGAAATCGGTCGAGGGATACTTGAAGAATAGCTCTTCAAAGGTACGCATACTCCATCCCTTGTATGCTCTTGTAACATGCTGTAATTTCTGTTTAGGCATAATCTATTTATTTTCATTTAAGACTGTAATTGTTGTGTTCATTCTGAATGGGATTTAGAACGATCCACTTCCGCAGCTCATGGAGATATCTGTTTAGATTTCCTTCAATGAATGTTAGAACTAGAGGAGGGTATGAATATTTCATCAGCTTTGTTGATGACTATTCTAGGTATGGGCATATTTTTCTAATTCCCCAAAGGTCTAAATCATTTGAAAAGTTCAAAGAATATAAGGTTAAGGTTGAATACCAATTAGGTAAAAAGATTAAAACACTTTGATCAGATCGAGGTGCTGAGTATATGGACTTAAAATTCTAGAACTATTTGATAGAACATAGAATCCAGTCTCAACACACAGCCCTTGACACAAGTTAGCAAAACGGTGTGGCAGAAAGGAGAAATAGAACCTCGTTGGACATGGTTCATTTTATGATGAGTTATGCTCAGTTACCAAATTCTTTCTGGGGACACGCACTTGAAATTGCAGTGTATATTTTGAACATAGTTCCCTCGAAAAGTCTTTCTAAAACACCTTACGATATTTCGAGAGGACGTAAAGGAAATTTATGCCACTTCAGAATTTCGGGTTGTCCAACACATGTGTTGGTGTAAAATCCTAAAAAGTTTGAATGCCGTTCAAAAGTATGCCTATTTGTAGGCTACCCAAAAGAAACGAAAGATGGTTTCTTTTACAATCCTCAAGAAGATAAGGTATTTATATCGAAAAATGCATCATTCTTAGAGGAAGACCACATAAAGAATCATCAATCTCGCAGTAAGCTAGTAGTAGATGAAATGTCCAGAGAAACGGCAAACACATCAACAAGAGTTGTTGACAGAGCAGGTCCATCAACAAGAGTTATTGATGAAACTAGTATTTCACATAATTCTCAAGAATTGAGAATGCCTCACGTAGTGGGAGGGTTATGCAACAGCCTGATCGGTACATGGGTTTAACTGAAGTCATCATACCAGATGATGGCTTAAAGAATCCATTGACTTTCAAACAAGCAATGAATGATGTGGATACAGACTAATGGATTAAAGTCATGGACCTCGAAATGGAATTTATGTATTTCAATTCTTTCTGGGATCTTGTAGATCAACCTAAAGGAGTAAAACCTGTCGGTTGTAATGGATCTACAAGAAAAAACGAGACCAAGTTGGTAAGGTACAGACCTACAAACCTAGACTTGTGGCAAAAGGGTTTACCCAAAGAGAGGGGATAGACTATGAAGAAACCTTTTCTCCGGTTGCAATAATAAAGTCAATTAGAATATTCTTGTCTATAGATACATTTTATAATTATGAAATATGGCAAATGGATGTCAAGACAGCCTCTCCGAATGGCTATCTTGAAGAGAGTATCTATATGTCTCAACCAGAAGGGTTTATTGAACAGCGTCAAAAGCAAAAGGTTTGCAAACTTAATCGATCCATTTATTGTTTGAAATAAGCATCTAGATATTGGAGTATGAGATTTGACACTGTGATTAAATCTTATGACTTTGAACAAAACGTTGACGAACCTTGTGTTTACAAGAAAATCGTTAATAAAACTGTCGCTTTTCTGGTGTTGTATCTTGATGATATTTTACTCATTGGGAATGAAGTAGAATTTCTAGCTGGTGTTAAGAGATGGTTGACTACGCAATTCCAAATGAAAGATTTGGGAGAAGCACGGTATGTTCTTGGGATCCAAATAGTTTGGAATCGCAAGAACAGAACATTAACATTATCTCAAGCATCTTATATAGACAAGATGTTGTCTAGATATAAAATACAAAATTCCAAGCAAGAAATGTTGCCTTTCAGACATGGAATTCATCTGTCTATGGAGAAAGTCCTAAGACACCTCAAGAGGTTGAGGATATGAAATGAATTCCGTATGAATTAGCAGTAGGGAGTTTAATGTATGCAATGTTGTGTACTCGTCTCGATATATGCTATGCTGTTGGAATAGTCATTAGATTTCAGTCCAATCTTGGATATGATCATTGGACTTCCGTTAAGAACATTCTTAAGATCTTCAGAGAACGAGAGATTATATGCTCATGTATAGTGTTGGGGATCTGACGCTTACTGGATACACTTATTCAAACTTCCAAACCGATATTGATTCTAGAAAATCGACTTCAGGGTTAGTATTCACTCCAAGTGGAGGAGTAGTTGTGTGGAGAAGTATCAAGCAAAGTTGTATTGCGGACTCTACAATGGAAGCTGAGTATGTAGTTGCAAGTGAAGCAGAGAAAGAAGCAGTATGGCTTAGAAAGATCCGGCCTGACTTGGAAGTAATTCCTAATTTGCACTTGCCTGTCACCCTTTATTGTGACATTAGTGGAACAGTTGAAAATTCAAAGGAACCTCGATGCCATAAACGAGGTAAATATATCGAGCGGAAGTACCATATCATGAGAGAGATTGTACACAGAGGAGACATGATTATCACGCAGATAGCCTCACAAGACAACTTAGCTGATCTATTTACAAAGGCCCTCTCGGCTAAAGTGTTCGAGGGTCACCTAGTAGGACTCGGTCTACGAGATATTTATCACTAGGGAAAGTGGGAAATTTATGGGTATCTAATGTCGTATTTAATTGTATTTATACCTTTTTGTTCTCTCCATGTAATTCAACATTGTATATATTTGTATATATTGATCCACTGGAGTTTTAGTCTAAGTTGGCGTATTGTTGGGTTTGATATCCTAAAAGTATTGAATCTATTAATTGCATTCTTAAAGTTTAAATCTAATAAACTGAGATCCATGGCTATTATATGAATACTTAAAACTTTATGTAGAGACATAAAGATGGATCAAGTTCGAGTAAATAGTCAAAATGGTCTATAGTATATGATTAAGGTTGGGTACTTTATTCTGGTAACACTATTGGATACGGCCTACTCTGTATCTGTTACAAGTTGTTGTAAAGATACTACAAATGAAGTGATCTAGATTCGTTCATGTAATGACATGAGGAGTGGGGGTGTCCTATGCAATGAGTTTGCATAAGATCAGACCAAGAAATAAATCACTCTTACTTTATAATGTTGTTTACTATTTAAGACTGACTATTTCACTTAAATGGCCTAGGTAACTCGATCTTAATCCTGAGCTAACTATGAACTCCTGTTTATTCGAGATTATCATTAGATTACATGGGTGAGGGTTGGCTCAACAGCGCCGACTCAATAAGCCTCCTATTTCAGGGGGTAAGATCGAGTAGATAGCTGAGGACATAGGGCACAAGACAGAATTCATGCCTACCTGATTTAGAGATAGAAGAAAGGTTGTTCTTTTAAGTACTTAATCCAGGTCTTGAACAAGGGGCCCCAGCCTCTCACTAGCCTGAGAGGGATTCGGTTTAATTATTAGATCATAAACCAATTGCTCATTAGAGGATCACTAGGAACTTAAGGAACAAGACATAATATTAGGAGTAAAATAACATATTGACCCAGCCGTTATTACGAACAACCTGTGAAGGATCGACTTACTAGTTATTTAAGGTTGGCAAAAATCTCCACAGGTACCTGCCTCGATCGAGGCAGGGAATCCCCAATTTGACTGGGGACGGGGTGCATATCCCTACCCCGTCCCCCACCCCGACCCCACCACGAGTATATATATATATAAAGCTATTGTTTTTATTTTTTAATTCTATTAAAATTTTTCATAATATAATTAACTTTAACTTTTTATTAAATTTTAAAATAAAGAAATGTTAAAATATTTTTTATTATTAAATTAAATAAATAAAACAAAAATAATACTAAATTATTACCTAAAAAGTGTATCATTTCAATAGAAATACAAAAAAAGAAATATTTTAAATAAAAAATATTAAAAAGAAAAACTAATGGGTGGGGAATTTTTCCTTGCAGGACCCGATCCCCGAACGGGGATTCCCCGACCTCGACCCCGACTCCACAAAATGGTGAATGGGGTGGGGACAGGGTTTAAAAATCCCGGCGGGGACGGGGACGAGGAATACATCCCCGGCCTCACCCTACCCCGTTTCCAATCCTAAACTAGTTAAATCATGTGGACACAAATATATCTACAGTAAGGAGAGTGCAATTATTGAGCTATAGTGGTGTGACTTGATAGTTAACGAATGCTGATTAGTTTGGTATAAAGTGTTTTAGCCAATTAATCTTAATCGTTGGAGCTCATGTTCTGTAGGTCCATAAGGTACCTCTATTAACTCGTAAAACATGAACACCTTGAATTATTAAATTGAGTGAATTTGGAATGATATCAATTTGAAATATTTAAATTGAATATAGGGTTTGAATTTGGATAAGTTCAAATTCAAATTAGGGTTTGTATAAATTATATTATTTAACTTTTAATTTATTTAAATTAAACGAAATTGGAGAGTTTATGATATTTAAATATTGATTTAAATACCAAATACATGAATTAGATTCATGTTTAAATTTAATGTGTGATTAATTTAATATTTGATATTAAATTAATTAATTGATTAAATTTGTTTAATTAATTAAAATTCAAATTAATTTTCAATTTTAAATTCGATTTAAGAAATTGAATTTTGATATTTGATTAATTATGAATTGATTAAATCAATTTTTGATTAATTGATTATTGAAATGAAAAATTGGAAAAACTGGATTATATGGGTTTTGCCCATAAAATACCTTGAGAAGGAGGTGTTCTTCCTAAATGGATACACAAATCCTACTTGAATTAAGAAGCAGGTGCTGGCCATTTGATTTTTGAAGAATGCTTGCATGCTAAAGAAATATAAAACTCTCAATTTTGAAGAAGAAAGATAGTGGTTCTGGAGCTCAAAATTGTTTCTACTACTTCATCTTCTTCTTCACAAAGAAGAACCCTAATTATTCTTCACCAAATTCACTCAAATTCGAGTTCCACCACTTAGATTCAAGGTTGAGAATAGTAGAGATGATCTCTTGGTGGTTCACTATTGATTTGGAGCTGATTTGGAGTGAAGAGCAACTTGGATTCGTGAAAGATCGTCAAAGGTATGTTCTTCTTGAAACCCTTTTTTGATTTTATGAAATAGCATGCTTTAGAACTCAAATTAAATGTAACTAGAGTGCTTAATGATTCTGTTTGTTTCTGTTGTGTGCTTTTGTATTCCATCAGCGTTATCGTGCATGTGCATGCTAATAGGTAGCAATAGTAATGAGGCAGATGATGGCTATTGCTAGAATGTGTAATTGCTAGGTTTAAAACATAATTTGGTTAATTGAACATGGTTGTTCTAATAGTTAACCGAGATAGTTGAATCCTATATTTTAATGCATGTGTTTTTAGTTCTTTATGGCTGGTGAGAACCCAATTGAATTTAGAAACATATAGATTAGTTAGATTATGACCTTTCCGACCTTAATTAATAATTACGACGCTTGATTCATTTCGAGTTAGTTTTTGGCCTTTGTAGAGGTTAAATCACATCAATTTGTTACCTATGCTTGCATAATTCGAACGCATAGTCTATTAGCAGAAAACAATGATTGAAATTACATTGAATACCTATCTGGATTTGAGGACTAGATGCATCAAGTACCATTTACATTTATCCTTGCAATTTATTTTCTTGTATTTAAGTTTTCATTAATCAAAACCAAAATCCATTTTTATCACTTTTTACAGTCAAAATTAGCTTAAGAGAAATTAATTCTTTGCCTCCTTGTGGTTCCACCCCACACTTACCACTCTCACTACGTTCTAGTAGTAATAGGAGTAGTACGATTTTATAAAAAAAAATTTGACCAAGTATGGGGTTCATTAACTGCACAAGTTTCGGGACACGTCAAAATGGCAACGTTGCCGGGGAGGCACGCCAATTAATCTCTTTTAGTTGAAATTGACTGTTAACTTTAAAAGTCAAATATCTGAACTAACCTCCATTGTTCAAGTTTTGGTTACTAAACAAATTCAGGTTTCGCGTGGTCCTGAGTGCAAATATTATCCTTCTTGGGAAATGTCTAGCTAAATTACATTATCGATGCAATTTCCTTCTACCAATATAGGTATTTCTTTTGAAGATTTGGTTAGGGAACTTTTTAAACGCTCTAGTTAGTTTGTGCAGGAACATCTCTATAGTTATAAAAAACCCTTGAGTTTCTAGCAGGATAGCTTTTATTCTGGACATGAAGCTAGAACTGAGTTTCAGAATCTATATGACCTCTTCGCTCAGATTACTAAATAAGTTGTGAGACTTGAAGTGTCTTGGGAAGAACCATCTTATGAGAATGTTGAGTTAAGCAGTGGAGAGACTCACATCGATGATCTTGTTGAGCAATTGGATTCTCAAATTTTTTATTAAGGTAAGGCATTAGATTCCTTAATGTGTGAACTTGCTAATGGTTTCTTTGATCCCTTATCTTGCGTATTCCGTGCCAGTTGAGGTTTCTTCGATCCCTCATCTTGTGTATTCCGTGCTGACCTTGGAGAATCATCTAGAGCTTCCAATCGTCTAGGAAACTAAGGCTGACCTTATTGAGGAATTTCCCTAGATAGATGATGATGACGATGTCTATCCCATGCCACATTCAGAACAAGTTGGTGAGGTTACGTACGAGTCTGAGCTTTACTTCGAGGAATGTCATGTAAAAGAGTTAGAGGCTTCCAAGCCTCGGTTTGTTCTTTCTCTTGGTATTTCTTTTATTTTTGCATATTGCTAATCTTTACCTTGCAAGTCACTTAAGACAAAATCTTTATTTTCTGAAGAGTCAGTCCTTGAGTCCTTTTATTCTTTATTTTTCCCTTTTTTGAAAAAATTTAAAAACTCAAAATTTGACCTGTCTAGTTATTTTCAAATTATGGGAACCCTTATGGTCTTACCGGGCCATATCGACTCATCCAAGAAAGGACCAGAGAAGTACAAGAATTTATTTGTACCTTGACAGGAGACAAGTAATGTCGAGCAATCAACGTTAAACATCTGCGCTTCCTAGAGGCAGCCAGGTGAAAATTTTCTTTTATTTTTATTTTCATTTTCTATTTTTTTCTTTTTAGGTTGATTTTTCAAATTAGTTTTAAAATTTTAGCCTAGTTTTCATTTAAAAAAAATAGGGCACAACGTCGCAACGCTGTGAAGTAGAAATGCATTACAGCGTCAAACGGTCATTCTTTTCACCTTTTTCTTCCGATTTCTAGCCGTCTTCTCTTAATCTCTCTTTTTCCTTAATGATTCTTCACCCAGAATCACGATTTTCTTTGCAACATTTCCTAGGATTTGATCGATTCTTCAAGTTTTCTCCACTATTCATCCTTTAATTTGTGGGTTTCATACTCAAACCATAATCTAAGGCTTATGTTTGCACAGTCTTAGAATTTATTCACTTGAGGTAAATTTTGAGCTTTTCATTGTATATTTCTTCTATAGATTTGCTGAATGTGTTAGAAATCTCCTAGATTGTGTGTATCTCTTCTTAATTTGAGCTATGTTTAAAATTTGGTTGATGATATTTGTGTTGAAATTGGAATGAAATGTTGGGATTTTTCTGTATGCAGGTGGAATTGAACTAAATTTTTGTATATTTGTTTGGTTGGGTGGATTTTTGAGGATTTGGTAGTTTTTCCCTAGGTTAGAACCCGATTTTTTCAGCTTTTCCAATTAGATGAACTTTCATGGGTCCTAGGAGTGAAGGAAGAAGGAGTGACGCTAGTTCTAGTCGGGGTGAACATGACCCTGAGCTAGTTTTCGAGCACTCTAGGTTTAGTTCTCAAGGGGCCTTAGATAGATATCATTATGTCGTTTCGTCTAGAAACCTAGTCACTGAGAGAGCCTTAACCTTAGAGGACGATTTCTATCCCCATATCTTCTCTGAGATACAAATGAGAGGTTGGGAAGCCTTGGCTAACCGTCCCGGTGAGGCGGTTGTTCCCACAATTAGGGAGTTTTATGCTAATATTGTCGAGAATAAGGATTTCTCGTTAGTTAGAGGCATTAGAGTCCCCTTTTAGTCTCTCCGCATCAATGAAGTCTACAGATTGACAAACTTCAACGATGAGTATAGTAAATTCTACTCCCAGCAGTTCCCAAGAATGAGGTTATTGAGACCTTGTGTGGTCTTAAAGTAGAGTGGGCTAGGTCGAAAGGTGTCGTAACCAGATTTGGGGGACATATATGTCCATTTATGGTCAGATCTGGTATGCATTTGTATGTTCCATATTGATGCTAGTGTTACGCCTCACGGATGTCACCAAAGATCGAGCCAAACTCTTATATTGTATAGTTCAGGGGATGGCCGTTAACACGAGATGGGTTATTAGGACTTCGACTTGTCGATGTAGGCGTTGTTTTACCACAGGTATCTCAAGGTGCCCAATCTTAATTACCGAGTTGTGCTAGAGTTTCGGGGTGAAGATCCTTGATGAGAAAGAGATGATGGGACGTCGGGCACCCATCTGTAGGTCATTAGTAACTGCCTTCCGTGGATGTGGAGTAGATTAAGAGGACATGAATGATGGGCATGATGAGGATATTCCCGCAGCAGAAGAGCTTCCCCATGCTGATCCCGAGGATTAGTACGAGGTTCTAGTAGTGGAGGAGTCTTATGGGGAGCAGGCTTTGAGGATGTCCATTGAAGCTCTTAGGTTGGCTACCGAGACCCTAGGGTGAGTCAGAAGATTGCTCCCCGGGTGAGGCGTATGAAGAGGACGATGAATTGCATTTATGAGCAAAATAATCCTTACTACGCTAGCATCGGTTTCTAGAGCGATCTTCAGAGAGAACCAGACTCACTAGACTTCGATTGAGGCTGGCCTTCCTTTTTGTGTCCCCAGTAGTATTTTTCTTTTCCTTTCTTTATTTCCTTTTTTGTTATTTTTGTATTTTGCAGCTTTTCTTCCTTTTAGTTTTGCTAACTTTTTTTTTTGTTTTGTAGGTTTATTTTTCTTTAGTTTCTCTTTTATTTTTCTTTCTTTTTGTAGGTCTCTCCTTGGTAAACAAAAAAAAAAAAAAAAAAAAAGAACAAAAAGAACAAAAAGTGGCCAAAGCGAAGAGAGCGGTATCCCAACCACCATCCCCTGTGCGACATAATTTCAGAGGAGATTTTTTGTTCCCTTATTCTTTTTATTTTTTTGCTTTACTTGAGATACATGTATTGTTTTAAGTTGGGGGTGGTGACTTGTTAGGTTGTTAATTTTAAGCATGATCTGGGGTCCTTGAGCACTGTGCTCGGACTATGCTTTGTGTGCTTAAATTGATTTTTTTGCTCTATTGCTCTAGTGTTATTATGATGGTTTATGATGCACTTGTAATAAAATTTGCATGGAAGAACATTAGGAGAGCATGATCATTATTTTTAGCTCAATTTTTAAAAACTTTTCTTGTCTCTCATGCATCTTTAAGTCATTATTTTGAAAAATTAAAGTCTCATATACTTACAATTGGGTTATCTTGTTGTATTTCTGTTGTCACCTCGAAAGGTCCACCTTTGACTTTCGAGTAACCTTACTTGTTTTGGAGCAAAACTAGACAAAGTGGATAAAATAGGGCCTATTGTGTATTAAAAAAGAAAGAAGAAAAAAAAAGAAAAGAAAATTAGTTGCAATTCTAAAAAAAAAATTAGCAATAAATTTTTTTTAAAAAAATGAGGCAATAACTACCTTCCTTACAAAATAAATAAGTAAATAAAATAGTGTGTGTGTGCATGGATAGAGGTGAAAATAGTCACCTCCGCCGTGTTTAGTTAGCGCCCTGCGAGAAAAGAGTAGAAGGTTCCTAGCAGTTGAGTGTGAAAGCTAGCCCTCTAGGTAAAATAAATGCTCTTTATGTTTTGTGTGTGTGTGTTTAGGGATCCTTGTCTTAGTGTTACCCTCGTTTTTGCAAGTTTGGTATGTCCGAGGTTGATAACCAAGTCAGAGTAGAGGGAAAACGAGATGAGGACCATATTAAACTTTTCCAGGCTATGCAAGCTTAACTAACAAGACTTTATGCTCACTCATGCCTGAATAGATTAAGAATCATTCTTGAAATTGTGCTTCATTGATTGATTGTAATTAAATTTTGTTCTTGATTATAAGCTTTATGTTAATTGACTATTGAGACTGGAGTAGCAACTTTGCAACTAGAGCTAGCATGTGTTTTATGTTTGCTTGATTGTGTGTTTCTACCTTTCTCGGAACGAACAAGAATTAAGTTGGGGTGTTTGATAGCTCTAAAAAAGAACTATTATTCCTAGCTTAATTCGGACTTGTTATTGAGTTTTATGTGCTTAATTGTCCTATTTTGTAGGTACTGAGATAGAATTGACGGTTTGGAGTCGAACAGGGTTAATTTGAAGTAAATTGGAGTTGATTTGAGCATCTAGGCTTCAAAGAAGTTAAAAAGACCAAAATGTCCTTACCTCAAGATCGTAATGTTCATGATTTGGCTAGCGCTTTGCAACTAAAGCTAGCATGTGTTTTATATTTGCCTGACGCTTGAAAGCAGAATGCTAAGGTGTAGGGTAGCGTTGCAACGCTGCCATCAGCGTTGAAACGCTACGAACATTGAGATAGAGATGCCCTCACGCGCGTGCAAATGAGCGTCAGCCCAGTGTTGCGCCTCTATGCCTGACGCTCGAAGTCAACCACATCAGAGTGTTGCAATGCTCTATCTAGTGTTGCGATGCTGCTACTTTTCTATAAATACATCCCATCGGTTTTTACTTTATTGGGATGCAGAAAATTGATGGCGACTGAAGGTTTGTGAGCTTGGAGGCTATGGAGGCGGAGGAGAGGCTTTACTATCTTCTTTCCCCTTGATATTTTTGGTATCGTTAGGCTACTTTTTTGTTTTAATTTTGGATTGGAAACATGTATTGGCTTGAACTCTTGAATTTGTCTTTGAATTTATTAGTGGAATTTAATCTAGTTTATTAGATCAAGTACTTGATGTCAATTTCATGAGTTTTCTGTGTTCAATTGATGTTGCAATTTTGAATTATATTTTTCTTTGAATCTTTTTAAATTCCCAAGCATGATTATTGAGGTTGATTGTCACGCTTTATTGTGCATGTGCATGCTAATAGGTAGCAATAGTAATGAGGCATTTGATGGCTATTGCTAGAATGTCAAATTGCTAGGTTCAAAGAATAATTTGGGTAATTGAACATGGTTGTCCTGACAGTTAATCGACATAGTTGAATCCTATATCTTAATACATGTGTTTCTAGTTCTTTATTGCCACTAAGAACCCAATTGAATTTATGAGCATGTAGATTAGTCAGGGTATGACATTTCTGACCTTAATTAATAATTAGGACGCTTGATTGGTTTCAATTTAGTTAGTTGTTGGCTTTGTAGAGGCTAGTGAAATCACATCAATTTGGTAGCTATGGATGCATAATTCGAATGCATAGTCAATTAGTAGAAAACAATGATTGAAATTGCATTGAATACCTATCTTGATCTGAGGACTGGATGCACCAATTACCATTTACATTTATCCTTGCAATTTAGTTTTTTGCATTTAAGTTTTTCATTAATCAAAACCAAAACTCGTTTTTATTCCTTTTCACAGTCAAATTTAGCTTATGAGAAATTTATTCTCTGCCTCCCTATAGTTCGACCCCCCACTTACCGTTATTACTACGTTTTAGTAGTAATAAGAGTAATACGGTTTTATAAATTTTCTTTTGACCAAGTCTGGGGTTTATTAAAAGACATAAGATTCGAGACACATCACCTTCTTCCCACAAGTCTGGCTTCTTAGTCTCTCTCTCTTCCTATATTGATCTATCAGATTGGAACTAGACCTCAATTCAACTATGGTGCAATTGTGTTGAATCAAATTATGCAACACATTGGATCTAAAGCCCTTCGTTTGCCCATTTGGTACCCAATATTAATTTATAGGATTATACTTTCTCAAAAACCTTATCTGATTACACCTATTGAACCCACCAACTCACCTCTTAGTTATTTTATCTTACATCCCAAGCTTCTGCAAGGACATCATATTCCTGATATAGATACTACCACCACGATCTTTCATATTGATGGCCCCAATCGAACTTTTGTTGAATCTTCATTTTATAGTCATGTTTTAAAAGTATTATCTAATGAGGCACGAGACATTGAGAGCTTGATACAGAGGCTACATGCATGAAAGTCTGAAGTTGATTGGGAATTACAGGTCAAGCGAGTTGTACTGTCCAGGTTGTTAGGATATATGTCTTGAAGCCTCGTAGTTATATGATTTTTTTTAAATCAATGGTTGATTAGTTTTATATGCAACAATCCATTATAAAAAGATCCAAGATTATTTGATATGACTTAAACATGTATGTGGAGACATATAGGTAGATAATGTATAAGTGATTATCTAAATGGTCTACAGTATATAGATAAAGTTGGGTGCCTCGTTCTGGTAACACTACTGATACGACCTGGTTTTTAATTGTTACAATTGTTGTAAAGTGCTACAAATGATCTGATCCTGATCATTCATATGGAGACATGTGAGAGGGGGTATCTTATTTAAAGAGTCTGTATAAGATTGGACCACAAAATTCATAGTATTTCTTTATAATACCGTTGCTAGAAGAGACTTACATTTCACCAGGACGACCATATGTCACTTGACCTAAATTCTGAGTGAGTTGTAACCTCCTGCCTATGAGGGCGGTCCTTTAATTTGTATGGATGATAGTGGCTAGATTTAATGACTCAATAAGCTTACCATTTTGGGGATTCTTCTGATGGGGAGCTGGGACACAGCTACACAAAAAGGAATTCACTCATTCACTTCTATTAGGGCAAATATAGAAACTTCTCTCTTAAGGACTGATTTTGGGGCAAGAAAAATGTGGCGCCACATCCTCTCTTGGCCTGAGAGGGGTTCGATTATAGTTGGATTATAACTAATTATTCATTAGAGGGATCAATGGTACTTAAGAGTTGGATGTAACTATAGGGGGGAAATGGTAATTTTGTCCCAGCTGTACTAACGAGTAATTTGTGAAGGGTCAACATGCTCTTGATTGGTTATATCCATTGAAAAAAGAAATATATCTATAGTGCGAAGAGTGTAGTTGTCGGTCTTTAGTGAAATGACCAAAAATTAATGAAAGTTCATTAATTTACATAGTTTAATTCATTAATCAAGTATCATTGAAGCTTCAATCTATAGAACCATAAGGTCCCCTCGTTTTCGCCTCTTTATGCATGCTAATTAATTATGAAAGTTTATCTTGTACAATTTTTGTTCTTCTCTGTATTTTCGGTTTTGATTTCAAATTGAAATTGAATCGCATGACGTTCATACGCTTCTGCTTGGGATTTAATCCCTTCAACTGGTATCAGAGCTAAATCGTGTGATTTTAATTTCTAATTTGTTTCGAAAATCAAAGTTTAGGTGGGATTTTACGTTATGCATTATGAATGTGATGAATGGTATGCATTTTTAATGTGGCTTGCAATTGAGCGTTTTCAAATCTTGGCACTTTAGGATTTATTACTTTGATTTTGATTAAAGTTGTAAAGGGTTCATCATTTATGAGTGTTTATCTTACTACTATTGAATCTGTAAATCTGAGTCTTGATTTTCGCATGTGTTTTTTAGGATCAGGATGAAGAACGGAGCAATTCGATGCAATTTCGAAGTTGTACAGAGGCATTTTATGTCGCAACGTCACAATGTTGTACCTTAGCGTCATGACGCTCTGACACGAAGTGGAATGAAAATCGTATCTGTGGCATCAGAACACTAGGGTACAGTGGTGCGACGCTATGAGAATGAGGCGCGTGAGAAGTCTATTCGAGCGGTTGTGGACTCGAGCCATATTTTCGATTATTTTACAGCAGTTTTTCCTTTTTTATATTTATTTTTAATTAGATAAATATAAATTAGTTATATTCATTTAATTAATATTATGGGTGCCAAAATTTGGTCCAATTTTCTGTTTAATTTAATTTTTTTATTTGATATATGGTTAAATTAAATATATGTCACATAATATATGGCATATAGTTTTTACTTGAAAATCTCACCTTATGGTAAACATTATTCATGCATCATATTTAATATATGCGTTATATTATATAGGTGTATGAATTATTAGCATACTCATGTATTTCTAATATAAGAGTTATATTATAAATGCATGTTAATATAGTTTCATTAGTATTGTATAAGAGTTATATTATTAATGAAAAGCATGATCATGCATCATCTATACAATAGTTATATGATATAATAGCACACATTAATAACATGTCCATGCATCATTTATACTATAACTGTTATAATGTATATAGTATGAATGAATGGATGTTATTGTTTTATTTTCATTACTTTATTATATTATTGTTATGTATGTTGTAATGAAAATGAAGATGCATGAAGCATTTATTGGGGTTAATGCCCTAAATCTTGTAGGGTCCTATAGTTTGTAAACATATGTATGAACAAACGCTTTGTGATTTATAATATGAGATATTTTATTCACTTCAATCTGTGAAATATGCAATATTTTAGTTGCATTAACCACAAACTAATAAACTAAGATCCTTGGTTATCGTTGTAACTTAAGCATGTATGTGGAGACATACAAGTGGATCGTGCTTTAAATGATAACCTAAATGGTCTGTAGTATATGGATAAAGGAGGGATACTTTATCCTGATAACACTACGAGTGTGGCCCGCTTTATAGGTGTTACAAATGTTGTAAAGTGCTACAAATGGTCTGATCTTGATTATTCGTGTATTAGATATGCAAACGGGGATGCTCTATACAAAAGAGCTTGTATAAGCCCAGACCATTGATAGCTTGTTGAAACACAAGCTATTGTAGCCTTTTATTTAGAATTATGAGGGCCAATAAGCAGGATATGCGTTAATTATACCAAGAATTCATTTGAAAAAGTGAGCTTGCGTCGGCCAGCATAAAAAATCCTCACTAATCCTATATCATGTGTACTTCATCAAAGTGTTTATTTTTGCACATATTGCAAGAACTGGTCGCATGCATCGGTCCCAGACCGCCAAAAGGCCACCATATGCGTTGATCAGACTAGTTCATCGCATGGAATGTTGTATCCACAGAGTGATAATCGTGATGGAAGATTGATTGCCAGGTGGGTGGAATGCATTGACACTTCAGGAGAAACAAGATTGAATGAATACCTTGGGAGTATCAACAAGATAAGCTGATGTTGACATTTCCTATACCGCAACAAGAATAATAGTGAGTCAAAACGCAATCATCATTGCTGTCGGCGTTTGAGCTCTATATATAGAACCTTGGATCTTCACTTCAAACCATCCGAGTTTCTGTCCTAAGGCAGATTTTTGTGATCATAAATGAGAGCATGAGCAAGACAGTCTTTGAGGATTCTTCACCTCCACAACCCCTTCCGAGTGACGACCAGAGTTTCGCCAGAGATAGGGCTCGAGAGAAATTTCTCCACCATCCATCCATGGCACCATCAGCAACCTTGATGCATTTCGAATGAAAAGCAAGAGATTGATTACATCCAACCCTCCATCTCTTCTCTTATCTTTGTATTGTATTACATTTTGGCTTAAGACATTAATACATTTTGTAATCAATGCATCTCTTAGTTCATTCAGCTCCATCTTCATCATCTTCTTCTTCTTTATCATCGTTTACATTCATCGTTTGGTTAAGTATCGAAGACAGTCGCATACTCAGTCATGCGGCCTAGAGATATGACGCGTGTAGCAACCCACCGAGAGGTATGCGTTGCACGAGTATAGTGAGTTAATCTTCTTCGCTTGGTGTGAGGCTGTCGCCACGCTTGTCTATGAGCTGATTAGCTTCAACTAACTGCCCGAGAGGGTAAGTAGTGGAATACACTAAAGCAAGGTAAGCTTTGTTCCTAGAGATAGGAACGATCTTATGCTCAACGCAACCATGCATTATAGAGATATAAGCATGCGGCTTGCCACTGAGAGGTGTGTGATTCGTTAGTGTGGCGAGCTGGGATTACTCGAGCGACCAAACATAATGAAGCCACCTTATTATGTGTTAACAGTTGCTACATCTCTACCTATTCTCATAGTTAAACTTCCTTTGCTCAATCCGTTTAATTAGGAGTAGGACTATTGCATAATCCTTTAACTTCTGTCTTTTTACTTTTATTCATCGCCTCAAACGCATTACTTCACAAACATTATTTAGTTACAAGTCCCTGTGTTCGAACTTGGATCATCCCGAGAAGCTTGCGTTTTTGTTATACTTGGTGAGAAAGCAAGAAAACTTATGATAGGAACGTATGGTCATCGCATACGCGCTTAACGCATATTGCATATTTTTCAGTCCAGTGCATGATCGGTGACGCATGGAGATTTACACATAACATAAGATGAGTGCATTTTTCCTCTTCCCTTTTCCAGCCAACAAGTTTTTGGTGTCGTTGTCGGAGACTTGACAACTAATAATTTGTTAAGTTTTCTGTTTTCGCAGCCACCCCTTTTAGTCTTGGATGTGTTGTAGCTTGTGCAACCAAGTTGCAAATGATATTTGAGTGAAGACGATGCGTCAAAAGTCAATATTGACCCCGAGATAGAAAGGCTATTTGTCGCACAAACTGGAACCAGTCTTAGGAGTATGTTAACCAACATGTGGCCAACAAATGTTGGAAGCTCCGATGGTTAGGACAATGAGTTCCTTGACCTAAGCAATCGAGATCAATCATCTGCATGGAAGAATCCTTGCGGTAGCTTTACTCCAAGGTGAAATTAGCTACACAAGGTGAAATTAACTCCTTTCCTAAAGCAGAGGTAAGTAGATAAATTGCTCCCTTAAGGGCTGATTCCGGGGCTTGAACAATGTGATGCCACACCTTCTCTTGGCCCGAGAAGGGTTTAGTCATTGTGGGACTATGATATACTGTTCATTAGAGGGATTAGTAGTACTTAAGAAGTTAGATGTAACTATAGGGGCAAATTGGCAAATTGGCCCAATTGTACTTATGAACGGTTTGTGAAGGGTCATCGTACTATTGATTGGTTATATCCAATGGACACAGAAATATATTTGTAATATGAAGAGTGCAGTTGTCGGTCTTTAGTGGAGCGCCCGACAGTTAACGTATTGTGGATATCGTGATTAAAGAGTTTTGTTAGTTATTCACATACTGTTGAAGCTTCAAGCTATAGGTTCATAAGGTCCCCTTGGTAGCTCAATGGATTCATGTTGAGAATAAGTTTTTGGGTTAGTTTGAAATGTTCAAATTAACAAGAGAAAATTTGATTATATATGATATAATTAAATTAATTAAATTATATATGATATAATTGATATGATGTATTTGATACATCATTTGATTGGAAGAATTAATATAAATATGATTTATATTAAATGCCATAAAAGAGAAAAAGAACTATGGTTTATATATTACATATGATGCAATATTAAAACTATAGGTTATAAATATAATATGATAAGTTAGTTATTGTATTCATTTATAATTATTAATTTTTAGATAATTAATTTTCTTTTTCTCCGATAACCAACCTTAGTGGGTGGTTTTTTTTACGGTTTATGGCAACTAGTGGATAAAGATGAAAATAGTTTTCATTATTCATTTCATACGCTTCACGCATCCAAGTAATAAGATTACTTGTTGAGAGAGTAAACGACAAGTCATCGAGTTTACTATACGATTGTTACTCACGTACTACACGATCGAGTATCAAGTCTATATGATAGACATCTTCATCTTTTGTCGCATACTCAATCGTCTACTTGATTGTTCATTTCCTCCATCCCTCTATCCAAATCCATAAAGAGCCCACAACTCCTAGATTCTCACACCGAGAATACCAAGGTAATCGAGTGGTGGTGTCCAGTTCTGTTCGAGGGTCGAAGATCGAGTTGTACTCGATGGTGATCGAGGATTTTCCAGAGGCTGGTTGCGTTCATGCTGTTGGACGCATTGCTAATCGATCGAGGGAAATACGTGAATAAAGGGTTCTTTAAAGGTATTCTACTTGATCCCTTGCATTTATATTCGAAGCATGCTGTAATTTATCCTTTAATGCATAACTATTTCTGTTTGATTGTAAATGTTTATGTTCTTTCACAATTGAGTTTAGAACGATCCACTTTCGTAAACTAGTTCTCTAGATTTAGAGTTCCTTAAGCATGAAACCACTTTAGTAAAAATAAAATTGTTATATTTTTTTAAAAGTATGTCATTAGATGCATGTGTAGGTTTTGTTTTTTCATTTGACTTTATAATTGTTATAAGTTAAATGTAATTAGAATTAAATCTATAATAAAGAGTTGCATACAAACATAGGCTAAAATTAATTTTAAATGGTTTAAAATTGATTTAATCTAGACCTATATATGTTAATAATATTTCTAATACGATTAGAAATAGGTTTAATCTTCTAATTTCTATTTAATAGGATTAAATTAAATTAAATTTATAACATAATTGTTTATAATGGACCTTTATCTAAGGAAGGTTCTATATAAGGTTGGGATATTTAAGCTAACGAAAACAGAACACCCTTACATAGGTTCTAGTTAATGGTTTCTTGACAGCAAGAGGTAACTAAATATGGTAGGAGTATTTTGTTGAGATCATCTCAGTTCAATGAATGAATAATAGTACACCATGAGATGGCTCTTGTTCTAACTCACTAAAGTATCAGAACAATAGAATTTTTGAATTAATATGAATGAGATTCATATTAATCTACTGGGGTTCTTTTTAATTTCTATGTTGAATCAGAATGAATTAGAATGGATAATAGATTACATATAGTCAATTCACATGTTTTATACAACTCAAAGTTGTGTCATTTAATCTCAAGAGTTTTATTTTTTTTATTACCGATATAAGTCAAAAGGTTTGATAAATATGTTACTTTGAAAATGTCATCAATACATAATGACGGTGTATTTTTTGTCTTTTATTTAGGAAATGTTCTTAAAAGAATTGTTGTTAATTCATGAAGTGTTCATGAGTAATCTTTGCAATGATAGCTTACTATTATTGTCTGGGTAACATGTGATGTGTCTAGATTATATAAAAAAGTCATGAGAAAACATATTGTGTGTTGGATTCATAGGGAGCTATATGACCTCCAAAGTTAAGTATTATCGAGGTATAAGAAAATTACTATGACTTAACTAATGAAGAAAATGTTTACAAATTAGTTTGGAATGTTACATGATGGGGAATTATAGAAATACCCCAAAAGGAAGAAAAATAAGAATAAGTAAATTTGATTTACTAAGTTCTTGATAGAGAATACAGATTCTTATCTTGATAGTTGAATAATGATTCACTATCAGAATTTTTCTTCATTACAATTAGATTATAAATCTTGGCGAATACTTAATTCAGTGGAATAGCTCTAGTGGTTGGCAATGGAAAGTTCATCTCATTTAAAGTAGTGGGAGGCATTAAAACGTTGTTTATTTATGCTGAACATGATGCTTTTATTACTATAAGAGAAATTCAATTTCTTCAAACTTTATTACTAAATATTTCATAGAGTATGAATAATTTTAGTGATAAGGCATGTTTTCAAAAGTTGCTTTGAAAATATACTCAACTTTAAATAAATAATTTTTGTGTATTAAATAAAAATATTACTTATTTTTGCTGAATATGGTGTTTTTATCACCATAAAAGAAATCCAATTTCTCCAAATTTTATTACTAAATATTTCATAGAGTATGGTTAGATTTAATAATAAGGTATGTTTTCAAAACGTGTTTTAAAAATATGTTCAACTTTGAATAAATACATTTTCCTATATTAAAGTTAACACATCTGCATACTAAACTGTGAGAGTGTAAGAATTAATGAATTCAAAAAGAAATATGGATTTTATTCTCCTAAAGGGATACATATTTTTGGCTTTTAAATGACAGTTACAGGTAATTCTCTAAAAGTTAGAGTTAAATTATTATTACTTGTCGAGGGTCTTGCTTCTCATGCAGGTGTGACATTAAGAACTTTATAAGATAAGGTTACCTATCCAAAGTTAGACTTTCTTTCTTTGACCTTGGTGGTCCTGTGATTGAAAGCATAAGTCTGATTTTGTAAATAAGTCATTAATATGATTGATGAGTATTTATGAATAAATATATTTTATTCTAATGCAACTTAAATCTTATTTTCTTTGATATCTAAAAAAGAAATTAGACTAAAGCTTAAATCATTTAGGAAGCGTATTGTGACATTATGATCAGTTCATAATGATTAGTACAGGATATTTGTTGTACAAAGCCTAATAGATAGAGATGAGATGCGATCTCAACTTCGAGCATTAGGTTCCAATTGGATGAAATTGGGCTGCAAGTAGGAGAAATATGATTTTGTTTTAACTTGGTACATTTTACATACTTTGGTAAACATGCTCCTAATGGTTTAAAATTACACTAATGTCTAACTCCACTAAGGATATGCAAAGGAGATTTCAGTTTTGAACATTATTTCCTCCAAAATGTTTTCGAAACAATGTTGGATTATGAAAGTGTTGTAAAACTTGTTTATGACATTTCAGGTTTTGGGTAAGTTGAAATACTTATGTCAAAACAAACCCTTAGTAAAATAAATGTTCAAAAGTATGTCTAGTTGTAGGTAGTCCTTGTGGAGTTTATAACTCTTTGATCATTCCAAAGTAAAATGATATATTTATGTGACAAATACTGATTCATTTGGAAGTAAGAGGTTGTGGACCTGTAAACAGATCAAGCTATGTTAATGAATTAGTTTCAACTAAAACCACGTAATAGTTAACAAGTGATATTAATCATTTATTTTCATTTAAACGTCAATTTCTAATTGTCAAATAGATAAGTCTTCATCATTATCTGAGAGTTATGAGATAACTCAACCTTTGTAAAAGCTTACTTGAAGTATTCATTATCATACAAGATGATAAGATGAAAACTTATAAACCTTTCAATAGGGAAGAGCTATACGATGACTCAACCTTTGCTGTGATTTGTTGGAAGTCAAAGTTGTCATATTGGATGACAAGAGTAAACAAAGAGAAATTTTGTTAAAGTCATAAATTTGAGATAAAGTAGTGTACTTAATCTCAGATTTTTTTTTTTTTTTTTTTTTTTGTAGATTTTTATTGATGGGGGCAACCTCAAAGCATATGAACATATTTATGAAAGAGAGACTTTAAAATGTAGTACTTGGACATAGAAATCTTCAAAGTAAGACTCTTGGCGTCAGGTGAAAACCAGCACTAAAACTGTTAAGTGAAAATGAACTATGAGTCAATTTTCTAACTAGTTTCTATAACATAGCCTTTATGCATTATTTGATTTATTGTTTCACATGAGATATGTTGAAATGAATAACTTCTTCTATGAAAAGGAATTCAATGCATCTACACAATTTCAAGAGAATTTTAAAATATTTAATTGTAAAAGGTTTGCAAAATTGTGATGTTCATTTGAGAAATAAATTTCACAAATGGGCTCTTTGAGAAAAAGGGTTTGATATAATATCATAACCCATGAATATGAACAATGACGATGTTTTTATGTATTTATCTATTTTATATTCATATTTGCTCATTATGAATGAAGTAGAAATCAATATGAAAGTTTGACAATTTAACCAATTTTCTTGATTTGAAGTGTTTTTGTATATTAAAAGCCCACATACAGATGTTTACGACATGATGATATTTAGGACATGATGTTAAATTTGTCTCATGCATCTTATGTTTACAAAGTAGTTGTTTAATGTTTGATGCAATTACTTCAGATAGAATGGTAATGTATCATTCTATAATGAAGTTTATATATCTAAGGGAAAACTTTCCTAAGACTTGGTTAACATTTTAATATACAATTGATTAGTTGAATTCATAAAGTCGATGGTATGACCATTGAGTTTTGAAAACTAATACTTATGAATAATGAAACATGGGTGTATATAGTTTAAGATTTGATTTTTTACGGGATTCACTGTATCATATTGAATTTAGAGAAATTTGTGTTTTATCCTAGTTGGTATATAATGGACAATAAGGCAATTTTTTGCTTGTGAAGTAATAATTTGCATAAGTCAAGTATGTCCTAAGATATTTGAAAGTTACTTCGGATATAACTTAATCTATCCAGTTTATGAGATAATATGGTGCAAGGACTAAGTTTGAGGACATATGTAAGCACCAAGTTGTAGGAACAACGTAGAATATTAGAAACATCTTGTTGATGGTTCTTGTTGACATAACAATTTGAATTATATAATAGGATTCTCTAGACTAAAGTGTGAGAGGATCTCCTAGTTTATCTAGAACTACGAGACATGTCTCTAGGGTGCTAGGGCAAGTGGGAGAGCATGTAGGGTATAAAGTATGTCTTAGGATACATGTCTCACCTGCTTACATTTCTCCGACTTTAGTGTTAGTGGGGGACTGTTGGGATGTATGCCCTAAAGCCTCATAGTTATATGATTGTCTGAATCAATGGTTGATTAGTTTTATATGCAATAATCCATTATACAAAGATCCAAGATTATCTGTGTGACTTAAACACGTATGTGGAAACATACAGGTGGATCATGTTTAAGTGATAATCTAAATAGTTTGTAGTATATGGATAGGGTTAGGTGTCTTATCTTAGTAACATTACTGATACGACCCACTTTGTAGTTGATACAATTGTCATAAAGTGCTACAAATGATCTGATTCTGATAATTCATGTGGAGACATGTGACCTGTGGTATCCTACACAAAGAGTTCATATAAGACCGAACTACGAAATGCATAGTATCTCTTTATTACACCATTGTTAGAAGAGACTTACATTTCATCAGGATGACCATAGGTGATTTGACCTTAATACTGAGTGAGTTATGAACTCCTGCCTATGAGAGCGGTCCTTTGATTTTTATGGATGAGAGTATCGAAATTCATTGACTCAATAAGTCTATCATTTTAGGGATTCGTCTAATTGGGGAGATGGGAACATAGTTACATAAGAAGGAATTCACTCATTCCCTTATGTTAGGTAAGTATAGAAATTATTTTCTTAAGGGCTGATTCCGGGGCTTAAACAATGTGACACAACACCCTCTTCTGGTTCAAGAGGGGTTCGGTTATAGTTGGACTATAACTAATTGTTCATCAGAGGGATCAGTAGTACTTAAGGAGCTAGATGTAATTACAGGGGCAAAACGGTAGTTTTGGCCTAGCCATACTTACGAGCAATTTGTGAAGGATCAATGTATTGTTGATTGGTTATATCCAATGGACACAAAAATATATCTATGGTGCGAAGAGTGCAGCTATCAGTCTTTAATGAGTGATCGACATTTAATGAATATTTATTAATTTAATTAAAGAGTTTAATTAATTAATCAAGTATCATTAAAGCTTCAATCTATAGGTCCAAGATCCCATCGTTAGCTCAATTAGGATTAAGGAGAATCGAATTAATTTTGGATTAATTTAAATTGTTCAAATTAATTGAAGGAATTACTTATATAAGGTATAACTAATATAATGTATATGATACATTTTAATATAACGTTTTTATAAGAGAAATAAATATTTGAATATGATTCAAGTATTAATTATATGAATATGATTCATATAAAAACTATAGGTTCAAATTAATATGAATGTGATTCATATTAATACTATAGGTTAATATGAGACATTAATAAACTATAGGTTATATTATATATGATATGATATAAACTATAGGTTATATGTTATATATGATATAATATATAGTTGGTTTGTTTTTTATATATAATAAAGTTAGTTATGACATAAATTCTTTAAAATTCAAATTAATTTTATTAAAAAAATTGATATTAAATGAATTATGAGAGGGAAAGTTACTTTCATAACTCCCCTTCTCTCTCCTTTAATCTCTTCCTCCCCCAAAAAAATAATAAATAAATAAATAAGTCTTCTTCATCTTCATCAATTCATGTTTTGGTACTCTTTAGTGAAGCTCTCTGTAGAAGTTTTTCTCTCATAAAAATCTCTTATCCCTTTCCCAAATTAAAAAAAAAAAAATAGAGTGAGCCCACAACTCCACTACGTTATCCTAGAGAATAACGAGGAAAGCCTCAGGGTGGTGTTTCTTTTGGTTTATTGTTCCTACATTGTTAGACCGGGAGGGAAATGAAGACCTATTCATGATTGTGCAGTAGAACAAGAGAGGAAATTGTGAAGATGTGAATTTTCTAAGGGTGAGTAGAATTCTCTTTCTTTTCTCCTCTTTAAGCATGCTAATTAATTGTGAAAGTTTATCCTGTACAATTATTGTTCTTCTATGTATTTTTTGTTTTGATTTCAAATTGAAATTGAATCGCACAGTATTCATATACTTCCGCTTGAGATTCAATCCCTTCACAGGTCTGGAAGGGCTTCTTCTTCCTAGAGGCATGCTTGATTTTTTTTTTTTTAGACAGACAAAGGGAGAATTGGTGTTGTGTTGGTGGTGTGTTGATCTGATCTGAAGAGATCTCTTGAGCCTACCCTTGGTTTTGTTGGTTTTGGTGATCGTTTGGTTGTTTGTTGTTGTTTAGTTCTGTGGTTGGCTGTCAAATTGACTTTGTTTGTTTATTTTCTATTGTAAAGTCTATTGCTCTTCCAGATGTTACTATTGATGTTTCAACTTTATTTCTGATACCTTTTTTGTTGGTTGGTTGTTAAATATTCTACCTTAAAAAAATATCAGCCAAAGGAAGAGCTTGTTGAAAGTTTGTTGATTGTCTTTATATTTTTCTTAAGGCAGTTTCTAGGAATTTTCACAATTGTCGTAAATGAAAATGAAGTCTTAACATCTACCTCAGATAAGTCATATTTCCTAACGAATTTTTATTTCCTAATTTGGAATTATTTGTATATGGAAATTTTCATTTCCTAATACGAAAAATCTCAGTAGAAATATATTGATAGATATTTTCTTTTTTGTAATGGATCTTATTTTGACAAAAAAGGAAAATATTTTTCTGAAAATCTTTCTTTATTTGGTTTCGCTCTTAAAAGAAGAATTTTGGCCCTCTTTTAAGGTTGTAGTTTTTGTTAATCAAGCAAGATGTGTTTTGTTCTGTGGCCATTATGGCCATTGTTGTGCAACATTGTGTTCTTGCTTGTTGCTTACTATTTCGCTATACAAGTTTTTCATCCATTGAAGTGCAACACTTTGAAGTAAACCACGATCTTGGGGGTGCCTAAGCCATTGCAGCTAGAGAAAGGATTCTCAATCTTAGGGGGGAGCCAGACTCAACTTTGGAGGAGTTCTCTATCTTAAGGGTATCCTAAGATCATCAGTGAGGGGAGTTCATTAACTAAAGGGAAGATATCTCAGTGAGAGGAGTCTCACACACTGTCGGAAGCCAGAGTGTCTAACACTAATATTATTAAACTTAGGGGAAGCCTAAGTACACTTGAGAGGGAGTTTCACATCTAGAGGGTTAGTGAGTTGAGCTTTGTGTGAGTCACTGTAGTGATTGTTATCACAAATAAGTACTAGATTGTAAACTACTTAACTCTTTAATATTAGTTGGTTATCTTTTTGGAGCACACTACCCCAGATGTAGGTGGATTATCACTAAACTGGGTTACCAACTTTTGTGTGTCATTACTTGTTTACTTGTTGTTAGTATCTTGGTTATTACAGTACTTGTCAGTGACTTTCGTTTAACATTCATATTTCGAGTGGGGAATCATTCTATCTCTTTTTCAAACATATTTAGTGTATTTTTCTAAGTTAACAAATATATTATACATAAAGTTAAATTTTGTGTCTAATTGATCACTAAAATTTTATATTCTGTGTCTAGACTTATTAATACAAAATCAAATTTTGATTTCAAAATTTAAAAAAAAAATACAAAATCAAAGTTTAAGTTCTAGATACTTTTTGAAGTTCATGAACCCAATAAATACAAAAGTGAAAGTTTATGGACCTACACAATAAGAACTTAAAATTTAGAAATTACACTTGAAATTTATTATTTTAATAACTTTGAAAATACTTTAAAAATATTAATCGTCTCAAAAAGATTTGGTCAAATGTTGCAAAATAATTGTTGGAATATGCTCTATTACAACAGTTACTACAAATGTTGGGACTTAAGGGTTAGACATTTTGTATCACTTTGTAAATATGTCACTATAAGTAATTGTTGCAGTTGTACATAGATTGCAATATTTGTGAAATTAAGGTGATTTGTTATTTAGTCCACGAATGTTCCACAGATAATTCAGGCTGCAATCACAAAAGCAACAAATAAAGTACCAATAGCTAAATGAACAAATAACACATAGAGCTTTGCAATCTAGTTTGGTGATATACCACCTACTTCTGGAGGCAGTGTGCCCGAGAAAGATAAATTCACTAATGTGAAAAAGTTAAGTATTTACAATGTTGTACTTATTTTTATAATCATAACAACTACAGTGACACACATAGAGCCTAACTTATATTGATCACCTAGGCTCCCCCTAGATATGAGACTCTCTCTTAGTAGAACTTAAACATCTCCTATGTATTTGAATATTAGTGATGAATCAGTTAGGCTGCCCCTAAGTGTAAGACACCTCCTCATCGATGCTCTATCTTTCCACTATCAAATGAATCCAACTTCACTTGATAAACTTAAGCTCTCCCTAAGTTTGAGAACTCCTTCTCTATCGATAATGCCTTAGGATCTCCGTAAGGGTTAGAACTCCTCAATCCACAATGCCTTATGATTCCCTTAAGAGTGAGAACTCCTTCTCAACCTACGATACCGTAGGCTCCCTCTATGGTCAAGAAATCTTCTCAAAATTGCTTCTAATATCTCAAGAATAAGGATACAACATGTCACAAAATAACACTTTACTTCTACAGAGTAAACATCTCGAGCAACATTCTATACGACATATTCTGAGACATCAACGAAACAACCCAAGAAATAAGGTCCAATAACCTTAAACAAATATATAGCCAATTTCAAATCTCTAACAAGTTGCACAACCGTTGCATACAAAACACTGCCATACATATCAATAGAAGCGATTATTGTATATATTGTTAAAAAGTTGCTGCAGTAGGATGAAGACTTATAGGAAAATGCAAAACCGCTTCTAAGATGATGTTTTTGAGAATTGGTTGAAAGCAAACAAGTTGTGAAAATGGAGATTTTTCTTTTATGATTCTCCAAATTTGAAAGAATTGAAAGTGGAATTGTTTGAGAATTGTGATGACATTCTATTGCCCGTTAAGATGATGGAGGAGATTCACTTAAAAAATCATGAAAAAAGGAAAAATACAGAACAACAAGAGGAAGAAAAAGAAAAAGACGATGATGAAATTCATTGAAAAAAGTTAATAATCAAAAGCTTTTATTTCTCTTTGGTTCCTATTTTATTTAACCATATTTCTGCAAGAAATATAGTTGGTTAATTGTTGTTAATTATAAAAAATAAAAAAAAAATTACTTTAAAAAATAAAAGAAAAAATTGTAATCCATATTCTATTCAAACAAAAAAGGTAGAATTGTTGAATAAAAAAGTTTCGAAACAAAAATAGTAATTATAAAAACATATTATGAAGGGTTTAAAAAACTACACCAATTACCCATGACAAATGAACTCAACTTTGTATATCAAACACAAATATATGAATTCAAACAAAATAATGTTGTACCCCAAATACAGACACATGAGCTTCAGACATCATATCTCAACTTAGCGTCCCAAATTGTCCTTAAATTTCTGTCTAGGCGAACCTAAGCCATGTCGGTTGGAAAGGGATATAGGCGCACATCACTACCAATTCAACCAAAGCTTTAATTCGTAAAATTTGGGAAACACATATATATAAATTAAAAATGGAACTGGGAGTCTACTCTCAGATGTGGCCCGATTTTAAAATACGTTTCTTAAAATTTAGAGATAAGAAATGGGAATAGTTATCAAATAAATTTGTTTTTTAAAAAAATGAAAAAGAGAAACAAGAAAAAGAAATAGAAATATTATCAAACAGCTTCTAACTGATTCAAGTTCAACTCAGGGTTTAAAGATTAAGTAATTTTTTTAATATTGATAATACAACTATTACCTAATTAATTATATCCAAAGATAGAAGGTACCCAAATTATCTACTTATGATATTTATATTCACATACATGATATAAACTATAATAAAGCCAATATCCTGCCGTTTGTAAATTGAGTATTAATTAAGTTGAAAAAACTAGAGACAAATTAAAAGGAGACAAATAAATTAACCACTTACATCGGGATGCACGAAGACTATACGTAAATAACTTCTATTATTTTATTTATTGATAGAGGACAATACTACAATATTATATAAAAAAAGAAATTTGAAAACATGCATCTAGATTATAACCATCTTTCTGTAGTTCACCTAATAATGTCACTCGATACAGCCTCATGTGTATAAAATTTTACTCATTACTTCTTGTCCTTAAGAACAGGATCGAAATATATGAATTCATAGTTTATAGGAACGAATTCACGTAGGGATAGCTTACGAGCCTTCACCTTTGCAATATATGAACTATTATATTCATCTTCTTCAACCTCTACCACTAGTTCAAATAATACACCAGAGAAAGAGAACAGAACACCCCCACTCAAACCATTCACCACACGTTTGAACTTGACATTATTTTCTCTTTTCGTTGTGTTGTTATAATGATCCACTACTAACCTTCCAATGTTTTGCACAAATTCTTCATTGATATCCTCAATTGGTTTTAATGAATTGTCATCTTCTGGCACACAACTCATTATAATATATCTTTGATATATAGTTAGAAAGTATTGTATGAAGATGATATGATCTTGAATACAAAAAAGAATTCGATATTTATAGTTGCTTTTGAACCCTAAACATTGATATTGTCGAATATAATTTGTGGAAATTTGGTGTGATGGAATCTTATATGTTAGACTTCATCAATTAAAATGAGGGGAATATATAATAATATATTAGCATGTCCATGAATGAGAAGATGGCTTCGAATCCAATTTATTTATTTCAAATCAGAGTTATATTATCTTAAACAAAACAAGATATAACTATGGTCATCCTATTTAATTTTACAGTGTCATATATATATATATAACGGTAGTCATTTGGGTTACAAATTAGCATAGGTTTTTTTTTTTCCTTTGGACAAATGGCCAAACCTTAATAGGCTTTTTAAAAATTGGTCAATCAAGTTTTATTTATGAAAATGATCAAGAAATTACTACGGTCAATCTCATAATTTAGAAAATGAAAAATATGCCCCCTATCCAATTCCTACATATTTGGTGTATTTAAAAACAAAATCTAATTATCTAACCACTTAATTTTTAAAAAATACAAGAAAATCGTTTATTCATCGAAAATAATGTTAAAAAAATAAATCTCTTCATTAAAAATTAATAATAACAACAAAGATTTCCTCATTTTAAAAAACAATAATAACAAAGAAGATCTCTCAATTTAAATAATAATAAAAAAACTAATCGAAACCACGATAGTATACAAATTCAAATATAATGTATATAAAAATGACTTCAAATCTTACCCCTGCGTAATAATAGGCTAATACTATCATTCGCAATAATTATGATAAGCAAAATTTAGGCACTAAATAAAGTAGGTACTACTCTAAATAATATCAAATACCTTATATTCAAAATAACTATCAAATATCTTTTACCATTAAAATGTTTCCCGTACCAAACCTCAGAAATACCCCTACTTATAGAAAACTAAAATATTTGTCATATTTTAACATTCATACCAAAAATAATTAATGTTTATAAGCCATGCAAATATCAAGAATCTTCATCATATTTTTCTTCTAAAATCATCAAAACACAAATACTATGTATACTAAAAGAAATCGTTAAATAAATCACACAAATACTCTGTACTAGACGTACTTAGACCATTTTTATATATTCCAAGCCTTGCCCACATATAACCATTCGAAATGAAAAATGGTTTGCTTCATCTTGAGCCACCAACCATAAACATCAATGGTCTTGCTTAGTCATCGATCCAGTAATTGAGTGGCTATTACTTTGTCTCAGCCACATCGAAGACGATGAAGAGGAACAAGATGATAAAGAAAAATAGTGTGATTAAGATGGGTCATCTCTTTTGTCGTTGATTAGTTTTCTTGGACTAGTAGAACTGCTTGAAGAATTTTTCGACTGGTATGCTATCACCATCTCATAGTTGGCACCACCGGAATAGCCATAGGTTCTATTAAAAATAAATTCATACAGATGGGACATTTTACGATGGTGCCTTTATTAAAAAAAACAATTAAATACTTAAAAATAAAATCTTAATTTTTAAGATAAAAAAGAATTGAGTAAACAAAATCTATATGGAAATTTTATTTTAACATCCACATAAAAGATCAAGCCAACATGGAGTTTGTTGAAGGGCAGAATGGAGAAACCAAGTTTAGTAGTGAACCCAAAATAACTAAATGGTCGTATTCTAATAATGTCAAAAAGTGGCCAAAAATCAAAACTGACTATTGGCCATCTACCACAATTTTTCTTTTTTTTTCTTTTTTTCTTTTTTTTTTTTTACCCATTGCAAAAACTACTGTGGTAAATACAATTATACTCTCAAACTTTTTATTGTGAAAATCAAACTCTCAAACTTATACAATATTAAAATTTGGACATTTAAATACACATAATTGTAGAAATTGTAACAATTGTATAAGGTTTGAGGGTTCAGTATTTATCACTAGAGGGGTCCAATTTTTAAAACAATTGTAAGTTTGAGAGTGTAACTACAACTATACTCTACTTCAGGTGTGATTTTTGCAATTTTTCCTTTTTTTTTAAGTACAATAGAACTTGGGGATTCGAATTATGCATAGCCCTTGATCATTAATATACATTTTGACAATTATAATTGGTTAAGACCCTCTATTTAATAAAGGATACTTAACTCAATCATGAAATATTGATATGGTAGAGATATATGTTTGAACAAAATTATACAAAAAAAAACTATAGGATTTTTTTTATAATACCAAAAATATAGGATTATTCATAAATTCCTCACGTATATTAGGAGAACAAAAAAAAACAAACAAACAAACAAACCGAATCGATCCAATTCAATTTATAGGTATAATTTGGTTTTTTTTGTGTAGAATTGATTATATTGGTTTATAGGTAAAGAAAACCAAAAATTATTGATTTAGTTTTCAATTAAAAAAATTAATAAAAATCAAACTGAGCTGATAATATATATACCCTAAATTTGAATGGACAATGTATTATTTAAAAATATTTATATTTTATTATGTTCGATCAACGGCAGACTATATTATTATTGAAAATGCACAATTTCAATTTAAAAAAAAATCTGTCAAATTTTATTTCGGGAAAAGTAAAAATGTCCAATTCAAACCAAAAGTTAAAATAAAATTGATTTTTTAATATATAAAAACTCATACAGTTGGGCCGAAAACTAGGTGTGGACAACAAAACCGCTTAAACCGAATCGAACCGAACCGAACCAATTTATCAACAAAATCGAAAAATTTGGTGTAGTTCGTTGGAAGGATAAAACTGAATTTAAACAGTTTGGTTCGGTTCCAAGTTTGAAGACCGGTTCCTACATCGAACCGAACCGTATGAATATATATATATATATATATATATATATATATATATTAATATATAAAAATGTTTCCTTTCGTTTAGGGTTTGTGACTGCACCGCTCTGATTTGTCATTCGAGTCTTCATCTTCACAGTTCACTTTTCACTTCAGCTTCGAGTTCAAGTCTTCGTCTTCACTCTTCACTCTTCACTTCAGCTTCAGCCTTCAGCCGCTCATTCGAAACTTCAACCTCAAGTTTCGTCTTCCCTCAGTCCTCAGCCGATTCCATCTCTTCGTCTTTATCTCCGATTCCATCTCCCTCCATTCAGGTTTCACATTTCAGTTTCCATCTCTGATCTCTTCACCTTCCATTAGATTAGTTCTCCTTCTCCCTCGATGTCGACGGTCTCGACATAAGATTCCAAATTATATTCCACCCATTTTGTTCGGCATCGAGCATTCAGGTAAATTATATTCCACCCATTTTGTTCCCATTCCACCCATTTTTCTTTAAATAAAAAAATGAATATGTGGTTGTGGTGATGGCCGACTGCCGAGGGAGGGAATGGTTCAATTCAATGGAATATTTGAATTTTTAGTTTAAGTAAATGATTTTCATAGAATTTTAATCTCATTTTCTTTTATGGTAATGAGTTTTCTCTCTGTTTTCCCCTTTATAGGTACCATCACAATGAGCTTGAGCTTGAGCAAGAGCAACGATTCCAATGATGATATTGTTGTGATGCCACCACCACCACGAAAAGATGGAAGTGAGGAGACAGTTTCAAAGCATGCAAATGGAAGAAAGAGGAAAAAATCATCTATGGTATGGGATCACTTTACTAAATGTTATAAATATAGTGATGATGATCCACATGCTAAATGTAACTATTGTGGTATGGTGTATGCATGTCATCCTAGAAGGAATGAAAATTCAACTATGAGAATGCATATTGAACATTACTGTAAAAAAAAATCCTTATCATATTAAGAAGTATAAGTTAAATGTAACACAAAGTAAATTGGTCTTTAAGAAGAATGAAAGTATTAGAGATAGTTCATAATCACATCCATCAATTAGTTATAAGATGTTTACTATTGAGAGTACTCGGAAACTACTTGCTGAGATGATTGTAATAGATGAGTTGCCATTTAAATTCGTGGAAAACCAAGGATTTAAGAGGTTTGTGAATGGGACTTTGACGTTAGTAGAACCTAATTTTGTTCTTCCTTCTCGAAAAACAATTGCTTAGGATATTTTGGGAATATATGATAGCATGAAAGAGATGTTGAAAGACATTTTTGTGAAAGAAGGATATAGAGTGTCACTCACAACCGATACATGGTCATCAATCCAAAATATGAACTATTTGGTATTGACTGCACACTTTATTGATCAAGATTTGAAATTACATAAGAGAATTCTTAATTTTATCCAAATTGAGAACCATAGAGGGGAGATGATAGGAAAAGAGGTTGAGAAATGTCTAAAACGGTGGGGTATTGAAAGGGTTATGACATTGGCAGTTGATAATGCTTCGTCAAATGATATTGTCATTGCTTATTTGAAGAAGCGTTTTGAGCATGGGTTGGTGTTAGATGGTGAGTTCTTGCATGTTCGACGTGAAAGAGTTAAACAACATGCAGGGAAAGTATCTAGGATCCATAAGTTTTCTAATTCACTAGTTTTAGCAAAAACTAAAGCATGCTCTTTTTAAAAAGTGGGTTTTCAGAACATACCTTTGATGAACTCTCCAAGAAAATGTCTGTTCAACTGCTGTCTTCACTTGATATCAACGTGAACCACCTCAAAGGCTTCCTTACTATGCTCTTGGAGCTTTAGGCAGGGTTGTGGGACTCAAGAACAGCTTGAAGATGTGAAGAAACCAGGAAAAAAAAAAAAAAAAAAAAAAAAAAAAACCACAGTAGCCAGACTGAAGAAGACAACTTCTTCTTCAGAAAATTTTCTCTCAAAATTCTGTATTCTCTTCTTCTCCAACAACTCCACTCTTCGTTATATATAATAGATGAACATGCAAAGAAATGGAGTGCATGGCTTGCAGCTCATGCTTGAAAAATCAAAGTAGAGAAGATAATGCATTTTGTGTGAGCATAAAGATGATGGTAATGGAGAAAACTCTTTTTCCATTTTGTGAACCATGCAAACGAATTTTCATTTTCTTTTTAAACCAAAAATGATTTTAAATCATTTTAATTCAAAATTTGATTTTCTTAAATTAATTTCATAAATTAATTTAATATCAAATATTAAATTAATTTTTTCACAATAATCATCTTTATATATTTAAATCATATTTAAATATTTATTCTCTTGTTCCATTTAATTTGAACGTTTCAAATTAATTTCTCAAGCTACCCTAAAGCTTATCCATTTACGAAGTAATAGGGGGTCCTCACGGACCTACAGATCATGGGCTCCAACGATTTAAGATTAATCGACTAAACTCATAGTTCGATCTAACCCTCATTCGTTAACTAATGGGACACTCCAATATAGCCCATAGTTGAACTCCTCTCACTGTAGATATATTATGTCCACTTAATAATAATAATCGGTAAGTCGATCCTTCACAGGTTGTTCGTAATTACAGCTATGTCAAAAATATCGTTTTACCCCTGTGACTACATATTGTTCCTTAAGTTCCTACTATCCTTCTAATGACCAATTCTGATTCATAATCTCTATGAATCAAATCCTTTCTCTATCATGAGAAGGTGAGGCCTTGATTGTTCAAGACCTGGAGTTAGTACTTAAGAGAACAACCTATCTGCTAACCCTAAATAGAATTTTCGTAGCCATACTACTTCCTTAGCAGCTTCACATGCAGCCACGTATTCTGCTTCCATGGTGGAGTCAGCGATAAAACTTTTCTTGATGCTTCTCCAAACTATAGCTCCTTCATTAAGAGTGAAAACTGATCCTGAAGTAGATTTCTTGGAATCTACGTCAGTCTAAAAATCAGAATCAGTGTATCCTATAAGGATCAAATCCTTAGGTCCATACACAAGCATATAGTTCCTCATTCTCCTAAGATACTTGAGGATATTTTTTACAGCGGTCCAATGACTGTGTCCAGGATTAGATTGGAACCTGCTGACGATTCCAACTGCAAAACATATGTCAGGATGCGTACACAACATAGCATGCATCAAACTCCCAACTGCAGAAGCATATGGAATTCTGTTCATCTTCTCAACCTCTTGAGGTGTCTTAGGACATTGTTCCTTCGACAAATGAACTCCATGCATGAAAGGTAATAAACCTTTCTTGGAATTTTGCATATTATACCTAGACAACATCTTGTCAATTATAAGATGGCTGAGACAGTGCTAATGTTCTATTCTTTTGGTCTCGAAAGATCTGTATTCCTAGAACATACTGAACATCACCCAAATCTTTCATTTCGAACTGTGATGCTAATCATCTCTTTACGTCAACAAGAAAGCTTGTCTAATTCCTAATGAGCAAGATATCATCAACATATAGAACTAAGAATGCTAGAGTTTTATTGACTATCTTCTTGTATGCACAAGGTTCGTCTATGTTCTGTTCAAAGTCATAAGATTTGATCGCAGTGTCAAAACTTATATTCCAAGATCTGGACGCTTGTTTCAATCCATAAATGGATCGATTAAGTTTACAGACTTTTTATTCCTATCCTGTTTGGACGAACCCCTCTGGTTGAGACATAAAAATACTTTCATCAAGATAGCCATTCAAAAAAGTTGTCTTGACATCCATTCACCATATTTCATAGTCATAATATGTGGCAATGGCAAGAAGTATTCTTATTAACTTAATCGTGGCAACAGGAGAAAAAGTTTCTTCATAATCAACTCCTTCTCTTTGGGTAAAACCCTTTACCACGAGTCTGGCTTTATAAGTCTATACCTTGACAGTTTAGTCTCGTTTTCTCTTGTAGATCCACTTACAACCTATAGGTGTAACAACTTGTGGTTGATCTACAAGTTCCCAGATTGAGTTGAAGTACATAGACTCCATTTCATCGTCCATGGCTTTTATCCATTGACTATATCTTGTTCCTTAATAGGTTGTTCGTAATCACAGGTTGTTTCTTAACATGGCTTTTATCCATTGACTACATCTGAGTTGAAGTAATTCGATCCTTCACAGGTTGGTTATAATCACAGCTAGGTCAAAAATACCGTTTTACCCCTATGACTACATCTTGTTTCTTAAGTTTCTACTGATCCTCTAATGAACAATTCTGATTCATAATCACTATGAATCAAATCCTTTCTCTATCATGAGAAGGCGGGGCCCCAATTATTCAAGACCTGGAGTCAATACTTAAGAGAACAACCTATCTGCTAAAGTCAATACTTAAGAGAACAACCTATCTGCTAACCCTAAATAGGATAGGAGTGAATTCCTATTGGGTTTTATGTCCTAAAAACTCACAGTTTGTAAAATGATAAATATTTTCTATGATCAATATATTTGTTATTGATCTCATAAATTGTAAATCCAATAAACTAAGACCCATGACTATTGTATGAGTACTTGAACTTTATATGGAGACATAAGAGTAGATCAAGTTCGAGTAAATAGTCAAAATGATCTATGGTACATGAATAAGGTTGGGTACCCTATTCTGGTAACACCATTGGATGTGACCTAGTCTGTAGTTATTACAAATAGCCGTAAAGTGCTACATACGATGTGATCCTAATTCGTACATGTTATGGCATGAGGAGTGGGGGCGTCCTATGCAATGAGTTTGCATAAGATCAGGACCAAGAAATAAGTCACTCTTACTTTATAACATTGTTTACTGTTTAAGACTGACTATTTCACCTAGATGACCTAGGTTAACTCGATCTTAATCTTGAGCTAGCTATGAACTCCTGTTTGTTCGGGATTATCCTTTGATCTAGAAATGGTGAGAGTAATCCAACAACACTGCTCAATAAGCCTACCATTTTAGGGATAAGACCAGATGAATAGCTGGGGACATAACCTTGCAATATGGAGTTCACGCCTACCCGATTTAGGGATAGAAGAAAGGTTGTTCTCTCAAGTATGAATCCAGATCTTGAACAAGGGGCTCCACCCCCTCATTAGGCTGAGAGAGTTCGATTTGGTCATTCGATCACAAACCGGTTGTTTATTAGAGAATCAGTAGGGACTTGAGGAATAAGACGTAATCTCGAGGGTAAAACAGATATTTGACCCAGCCGTTATTACGAACAACTTGTGAAGGGTCGACTTGCTGATTATGGTTAAATCATGTGGACATAATATATCTACAGTGAGGGGAGTGCAACTATGGTCTTTAGTGCAGTGACCCATTAGTTAATGAATGGAGATTAATTTGGTATAATGAGTTTAGCCAATTAATCTCGGATCGTTGGAGCCCATGATCTATAGGTCCACGAGGTCCCCCTACTAGCTCGTAACAGACTAGCTCTAAAATAGCATGATAAGTTAATTTGAAACGTTCAAATTAGAATTAAGGGATAGTAATTATATGAGATATAATTATGTTTAATGTTAGAATTAAACGGTATAGAAGAATTTATATATTTAAATATGATTTAAATATATAAAGATGGATATGTGTTAAAATTAATTTAATATTTGATATTAAATTAATTAAGTTTTATTTAATAATTAATTTATGAAATTAATTAAATTTTCATTTTTAAAATCGAAATATATTTTTTTAAATGAAATTTTTGATTTTGAGATAAAATTGAAAAAGGAAAAGAAAGCAAAAAAACAAAATGGAAAAGTGGATTTTTCCATTATCCATCACCAAGTAGCTCACACATATTGCATTGTCTTGGCCTTTGTCTTCTCCAACCATGAGCTGCAACTCATGCAGCTCTTTTCTTTGCATGTTGATATGCAATATAATGAAGAGATTGGAGTGAAAATAGGGTATGCAATCTACAAAATTTTGAGAGAAAATTCAGTTTGAAGAATGGTTCTTCAACAAGGTTGCTGCAGTGAACTTTTCGCCTTCATCCCTTGATTCAAGCTTGTTTTGAGTCCCACAACTCATTATAGAGAACCAAAAGAATAGTGGGGAAGATCTTGAGGTGGTCTACCCATTATTTCTGCAGAAGCATGCTTTATATTTTGCCAAAATTAATGAATTTGAATGCTTAGATGATTCTTTTGCTTTCGCTGCTATTGATACAATCCTACAATTGGTATCAGAGCATCTAATAAGCAATCAATTCGATTTAATTTTGGTTTGGTAGGTGTTTTATATGAGAAATATGAAACGGGTGCACTGATATGGTTTTCTGAGTTTTGGTTGTTTAATTCTCTTTAATTTCTCATTTAAATTTGTAATTGGCTCTTGTTTGATGAGTTTTATGTGTTCCCAAGAGTCTGTAATTCATTTGGAGTCATTAGAGTTGAAATTAAGCTATAAATCAAAGAAACAAGCGAAGAGGCCGAGTTGCAGTTGCAGAAAATCAGCCTCTGTTCTTATCGTCGCTGTGGTTCTAGTTGCTAAACGATCATCTAGCTCCAGATGCTACACGATGTGAAGAAAAGCTTGACGATCGTATAGCAATGGGTACTGGTCGGTTTGATGTTGAACGCTAGACGATTGTGTACCTGCGGGAGTTAAACGATGCAATCAATTTACTATATGATAGCATTAAAAGATCGTTTAGCTTTGGCGTGGGAACTAAACGATACGTTGAATTTACTATACGATTGTACTATGCGATCGTTTAGCAACAATGCGTACTAAGTGATGCTATGAAGTGCTATGCAATAGCGCTGAGCAATCGTTTAGATGCGGAGCTAAGTGATCGTGTAGACGAAGGGCTAAGCGATGCGTTGAAGTTTCTATGTGATGGAACTAAACAAATCGCTTACCTATGATGCTGAACGACGCGATAATGTTCTATAACATGGAGCTAAGTGATTGTTTAGCTACGGCGGATACTGGAAGATGAAATGAAGCGTTAAACGATGGTGTTAAGCGATCGTTATGAAGAGCTATACGATAGCCTTGAGCAATCACTTACTACGATCATTTTATCTTTGATCGGGAGCTAAACGATGTGCCGAGTTGCTATACAATAGCACTACTCGATCGTTTACCTCTATGCGGTAGCTAAGCAATGCGTCGAGTTGCTATGCAATAGCACTATGCGATTGCATACCTTTGTGCGGCAGCTGGGCAATGCGTTCAATGCTATGCAATGGTATTAAACGATTATTTGCTTTTTGTGCCCGCTAAACGATCGGCTTCATGCGTTAGATGATGGAGCTAATCGATCGTGTAGTAAATTGTGTGTGCTAAATGATGGACTTGCGCGATAGTGTGAGACACTAAGCGATCGTGTAGCTTCCTTCGGCACTAGAAAATGACTCTTATACGATAGAAGGAAAATATTACATGATCGTATAGCTTTGCTAAACAATCAAACAAAATGCAAGACAATGGTCGTCATTGCTAAATGATGAGACTTAGTGAGATGTTGAACATGTGAAAGGGCTGCCGGTTCGACCGGTTCTCTTATGGTCTAGTCCGGTTCAGCTTCGAATGGTTCTTGGCTAGGTCGGTTCAGACTTGGCTAGTCCGGTTCAGACGGTTCAGGTCCGGTTCAAGCTATTTGAGTTCGTTTTGGAGCAGCAGTGGTCCGGGAGCGGTTTGGAAGCTGTTTTGAAATAGTTAGGTTTCTGTTTGCTTGTTTTTTACCAAAACTAAAACCATATCAGTCTGTGTTTAATTATTTATGCATTTGATGTATGTTATAATTAAATAAATCTTGTATGTGCATACAGTATGCCATTTAGATTTTAAATCTCACCATAGGAAGCATATTACATGCATCAAAAGTATGTTATAATTGTTATTATATATAGTATGCATGTTAGGGTTTCTTGTATTTAATATAAATGTTATATTAAATTTGAATGCCTCAAGTATGTTATGGATGAATACATGTCTAAAGTTTTATAAGTTGTTATAAAATTGGGTTAGACATTTAAAATCCATAAACAACAGCTGCATGTTCACGTTTGTTGACCACCTATTTTAATTGTTAAAACTTATAAAACCTAAGTTACAAACTCAATCGATATATAATCCTATCTAAGGCTGGGGGTACTTAAGTTGATGGTTTACGAAACACCTCCTACTTGGGGATTATGGCTGAATTATTGAGCGTTGATAACCGATTTTATGAGCATACGTGAGTGATGTGAGGTAATAAAATGGTTTATCACCTAGACATCGTAGGTTAAAGTCCAATTATAAGAGTTATACTTGGATAAACCACATAGACTTAGGGTTGTTTTATTAGCCGAAAAGAACCTAAGTATAAATCTACCCAAAATAGAACACTTCATTGGGAGATTAACAATATATTTGATATATAATTATTAGCTCTCACGTCCTCAAGAGTTCACATCATGAGATCCATGCTCGGCTTCTTGTCGATTTTACCTCGACTGCTCCATACGGAAAGTGTTTGCATGGGTCAATAACAAGGTGAATGAGGAAAGTGGTTCATAGTAAGTGGGTGAAGAAAAGTGTCAACATTGTCCTAGGTTTCCTCCATTAGTTTGAACCGTGAGATTCCCATGTTGCGTCTGCTATCGTTTTTATGCGGCACTAGCTAGTCGTTAACTGCGGCGATCCCTACGGAGGGTTGTAACATAGGATTCGGAACAACTCAGGCTTCAGTAAAATGAATAGGGTCTTATAGTTCCATCTTGGATATTGTCTTCTATTTCGAAGGCAAGTTCATACCATTCTATAAGATCTGAAAATGGTGGATCACACTTACAAGAATTACTAAGTTGTTAGTAAAGATCTTGACTAAAAACGATAAACTAAACGACTATGGGAATAAGAGTTATTACAGGGATAGTGTTTGGTCAAAATTGTTTGTTTTAGTGAAGGAGTATCCGACTGCCCCACGGTAGCGCATATTCTGACTCACTAAAATATAGTTGCAAATAAATAATGGTTATGGATACATTATTACTTTTTGCTAAAATTTGACTTTGGATTTAGTTACAATTTGCTAATTAGAATTTGTTTGAATTTTATCAGCATGTTGAATTCTTCTGTAATACTCACTTCCGATGTACATAACATTAAAATCAAATCAACAAACAAATTACTAGTAGTTGATTATACCAAAGGAGTTTTAACAGAGGATTGTCCTCTATCTCCCAACTCATCTGAAATTATGAATTATGTAGATAAGAATGCTGAATTCGAATAACAAAATAAATATTATTTACTTGTTATCGAAGCATGTTTAGTGGAAAACGATAAAATCTGGATAATTGATTCAGGTGCCACTAATCATGTATGTACTATCTCACAAGAAACAAGTTCCTGGAGACAGTTGACAAAAGGTGAAACAATCTTTAAGGTAGGGACCGGGGAGATTGTTTCAGCCAAAGCAGTGGGAGATATGAAGTTATTTATAGGAGATAAGTACATTTATTTGAAAAATGTATATTATATTCCTTCTATGAAAAGGAATCTAATTTCTGTCTCCTGTTTGCAAGAACAAAATTATAAAGTTTATTTCGAAAATGGTGAAGTGTTCATCAACATGTGAAATAAACAGATTTGCTCTGCAAAATTAGAAAATAACTTGTACATGTTAAAACCGACTGAGGTCAAAGCTATGTTGAACATAGAGATGTTTAAAACTGTTGGGACTCATAAGAAGAGGAAGATTTCTCCAAATGTCTATCTTTGGCACTTGAGACTGGGTCACATAAATCTCAACAGGATTGAGAGATTGGTTAAGAACGGTCTTTTAAACAAGTTGGAAGACAAGTTCATTACCACCATGTGAGTATTGTCTTGAGAGTAAAATGACAAAAAGATCTTTTTCTGGAAAAGGTCTTAGAGCCAAAGAACCCCTAGAGCTGATTCACTCAGACCTTTGTGCCTCTAAATGTTAGAGCAAGAAGAGGGTATGAATATTTCATCAGTTTTATAGATGATTATTATAGGTATGGGCATGTTTACCTAATGTGCCAAAAGTCTGAAACTTTTGAAAAGTTCAAAGAGTATAAGGTTGAGGTTGAAAACCAATTAGGTAAAAAGATTAAAACACTTCGATCGGATCGAGGTGGTGAGTATATGGACATAGAATTCCATAACTATTTGATAGAACATGGAATTCAGTCTCAACTCACAGCCCCTGGCACACCTCAGCGGAACGGTGTGGGAAAGAGGAGAAACAGAACCTTGTTAGACATGGTTCGTTCCATGATGAGTTACGCTCAGTTACCAAATTCTTTTTGGGGACACGCAGTTGGGACTGCAGTGTATATTTTGAACATGGTTCCCTCGAAAAGTGTTTATGAAACACCTTACGAGCTCTGGAGAGGACGTAAAGAAAATTTATATCACTTCAGGATTTGGGGTTGTCCAGCACATGTGTTAGTACAAAATCCTAAAAAGATGGAACATTATTCAAAAGTATGCCTATTTGTAGGCTACCCAAAAGAAACAAAAGGTGGTCTCTTTTATGATCCTCGGGAAGATAAAGTATTTGTATCAACAAATGCAACCTTTCTGGAGGAAGATTATATAAAGAATCATCAACTTCACAGTAAGCTAGTAATAGAAGAAATGTCTAGAAAAACGAAAAATGCATCAACAAGAGTTGTTGATCGAGCAGGTCCTTCAATAAGAGTTGTTGATAGAGCAGGTCCATCAACAAAAGTTGTTGATGAAACTGATACTTCACATCTTTCTCAAGAGTTGAGAATGCCTCGTCGTAATGGGAGGATTGTGCAACAACCTAACTGGTACATAGGTTTAACTGAAACTCAAGTTATCATACCAGATGATGGTTTAGAGGATCCATGGTCTTTTAATCAAGTAATGAACGATGTGAACAAAGACCAATGGATTAAAGCCATAGACCTTGAAATGGAATCTATGTTTTTCAATTCTGTCTGGGATCTTATAGATCAACCGGGAGGAGTAAAACCTATCGGTTGCAAATGGATCTACAAGAGAAAACGAGACCAAACTGGTAAGGTACAGACCTACAAAGCTAGACTTGTGGCAAAAGGGTTTACCCAAAGAGAGGGGTTAGATTTTGAAAAAACCTTCTCTCCAGTTGCCATGATAAAGTCTATTAGAATACTCTTGTCCATAGCCACATTTTATGATTATGAAATATGGAAAATGGATGTCAAGACAGCTTTTCTGAATGGCTATCTTGAAGAGAGTATCTATATGTCTCAACCAGAAGGGTTTATACAGCAGGGTCAAGAGCAAAAGGTTTGCAAGCTTAATCGATCCATTTATGGATTAAAACAAGCTTCTAGATCCTGGAATATGAGATTTGACGTTGCGATCAAATCTTATGGCTTTGAACAAAATATTGACGAACCCTGTGTCTACAAGAAAATCGTCAACAAAACTATCGCTTTTCTGGTGTTGTATGTTGATGATATTCTACTCATTGGGAATGAGGTAGAATATCTAGCTGACGTTAAGAGATGGCTGGCTTCACAATTCCAAATGAAAGATTTGGGAGAAGCACAATATGTTCTTGGAATCCAAATAGTTCGGAATCGCAAGAACAGAACATTGGCATTATCTCAAGCATCTTATATAGACAAGATGTTGTCTAGGTATAAAATGCAAAATTCCAAGAAAGGATCTTTACCTTTCAGGCATGGAATTCACTTGTCTAAGGAACAAGTCCTAAGACACCTCAAGAAGTTGAGGAGATGAATCGAATTCCATATGCATCTGCAGTTAGAGTTTGATGTATGCAATGTTGTGTACTCGTCCTCGATATATGCTATGTCGTAGGAATTGTCAGTAGATTTGAGTCCAATCCTGGTCATGACCATTGGACTGCTGTTAAAAACATTCTCAAGTATCTGGAGAACGAGAGATTATATGCTCGTGTATGGTGCTAAGGATCTGATCCTTACTGGATACACTGATTCTGACTTTCAGACCGATATTGATTCAAGGAAATCAACTTCGGGGTCAGTATTCACTCTTAACGAGGAGAAGTGTGTGGAGGAGCATCAAGCAGAGTTGTACATGGAAGTAGTTCTTAATATGCACTTGCCTATCACAAACCACGTAGTCATAAAAAAGGAAAGCATATCGAATGGAAGTACCATCTCATTAGGGAGATTGTACACCAAGGAGACATTATCATCACCCATATTGCTTCCAAAGACAATTTAGTTGATCCATTTACGAAGGCCCTCTCGGTTGAAGTGTTCAAGGGTCACCTAGTAGAACTAGGTTTACGAGTTTTGTATCACTAGGGCAAGTGGGAGAATTGATGGGTATTGTGATGCCCTAGTTTATTGTATTTGTACATTTTATTCTCTCCATGTAAACTCAACATTGTATATATTTGTATATATTGATCCACTGGAGTTTTAGTCCAAGTGGGAGTATTGTTGGGTTTTATGTCCTAAAAACTCGCAGTTTGTAAAATGATAAACATTTTCTATTATCAATATACTTGTTATTGATCTCATAAATTGTATGAAAGTCTAAATCCAATAAACTAAGACCCATGACTATTGTATGAGTACTTGAACTTTATGTGGAGATATAAGAGTGGATCGGGTTCGAGTAAATAGTCAAAATGATCTATGGTACATGAATGAGGTTGGGTACCTTATTCTGGTAACACCATTGGATGCGGCCTACTCTGTAGTTGTTACAAAGAGTTGTAAAGTGCTACATACGATGTGATCCTAATTCGTACATGTTATGACATGAGGAGTGGGGGTTCCTATGCAATGAGTTTGCATAAGATCAAGACCAAGAAATAAGTCACTCTTACTTTATAACGATGTTTACTGTTTAAGACTGACTATTTCACCTAGATGACCTAGGTAACTCGATCCTGAGCTAATCTTGAGCTAGCTATGAACTCCTGTTTGTTCGGGATTATCCTTCGATCTGCAAACAGTGAGAGTAGTCCAACAGCACTGCTCAATAAGCTTACCATTTTGGGGATAAGACCAAATGAATAGCTGGGGACATAGCCTTGCAAGATGGAGTTCACGCCTACCTGATTTAGGGATAAGAGAAAGGTTGTTCTCTCAAGTACTGAATCCAGGTCTTAAACAAGGGACCTCACCCTCTCACTGGGCTGAGAGAGTTTGATTTGGTGATTCGATCACAAACCAGTTGTTCATTAGAGAATCAATAGGGACTTGAGGAATAAGACGTAATCTCGGGGGTAAAACAGATATTTGACCCAGCCGTTATTACGAACAACCTGTGAAGGGTCAACTTGCTGATTATGGTTAAATCATGTGGACATAATATATCTACAGTGAAGGGAGTGCAACTATAGGCTTTAGCAGAGTGACCCATTAGTTAATGAATGGGGATTAATTTGGTCTAATGAGTTTAGTCGATTAATCTCGGATTGTTGGAGCCCATGATCTGTAGGTCTGCGAGATCCCCCTACTAACTCTAATGGATTAGCTCTAGAATAGTGTGATAAGTTAATTTGAAACGTTCAAATTAGAATTAAGAGAATTAGTAATTATATGAGATATAATTATGTTTAATTTAGAATTAAACAGTATAGGAGAATTTATATATTTAAATATGATTTAAATATATAAAGATGGATATGTGTCAAAATTAATTTAATATTTGATATTAAATTAATTAAGTTTTATTTAATAATTAATTTATGAAATTATTTAATTTTTCATTTTTAAAATCAAATAGATTTATAGAATCAAATTTTGATTTTAGATAAAATTGAAAAATTGGAAAACAAAAATATAAAATGGAAAAATGGATTTTTCCATTATCCATTACCAAAGTAGCTCACACATGAAGCATTAACATTGCCTTGTCTTCTCCAAGCACGAGCTGCAACTCATGCAATTTTTCTCTTTGCATGTTGATCTGCAATATAATGAGAAGATTGGAGTGAAAATTGGGCATGCAATCCATAGAGCTTTTTAGAACTGGTTTGAAGAAAGGTTCTTCAACAAGGTTACAATAGTGAGTTTTTCTCCTTCATCCCTTGATTCAAGCTTATTTTGAGTCCCCTAACTCAATCTAGATCACTAAGAGTATAGTGGGGAAGATCGAGCTGGTCTACAACAAGATATGGAGA